>NW_027555958.1:420904704-421504704 GCF_003287225.1 Phascolarctos cinereus | reverse complement strand
AACCTGGCCCCTTCCTACTTTTCTAATCTTTTAAAATTCTTTTTTCAATCATGAACATTTAATACTTCTCCTTTCCACCTATTCTCCCCATTAGAAAAAAAAAAGAAAAGAAAAACAAAGTTCTTGTAATAAATAAACCCAGTTTACCATGTCTAGACATACATATCCATTCTGCGTCTTGAGTCCATTACCTCCCCTTCCAGAGGCCTTTTCCAATCTTCTTTCATTCTAGTGCCATGACACATTTTATATTTCTGCCACACAGACTTATTTGCTGTTTCTCACAAGTAATACTACAACCCCTAGCTTCATGCTTTGTACTGTCTGATCCCCATGCCCACGGTGCTTTGCCTCCCAACTTCCACCTCTCAGAATCCATTGCTTCTATTAAGAATGATAGGTGCTATTGACAGAACCAGCCCTAAGCAAAATTAAAAAGTTATTTAGTCCCTTTCAGAATTTCTCTACACCCCAAACTCAAAGCTGTCCTATCTCTCCCCCCTTTATGAAATTTCTTTTTATATTTAAAATTCACACTATGGTATAAATGACTATTGACAATAATTTCCTCATTCCTTTCAAGATCACTAACATCCTTCCCCGCACTGGTTGCCTTGGTATTAGTTGTCAAAAGTTATCTATTATACCTCTGCATCTCACATATCCGTCCCATTCTGTCCATTCTTAGCCATCACCGTGGTTCAGACCTTCATCACCTTCCATCTGTATTATTACAATAGCCTCTTCCTTTCTCTCCCTGTTTCAAGCTTCTCCCCTTGAAAATACATTTTCCATATAGCCAATAAATTGGTTTTCCTAAAGTGACCACATCACTCCCTGGCTTAAAAGCTTCAGTGGAGGGGCAGCTAGGTGGCACAGTGGATAGAGCACCGGCCCTGAAGTCAGGAGGACCTGAGCTCAAATCCGGCCTCAGACTAAACACTTGACACTTACTAGCTGTGTGACCCTGGGCAAGTCACTTAACCCCAATTGCCTTAAAAAAACAAACAAACGAACAAAAGCTTCAGTGGTACTCTAGTGCATTTTGGATAAAACACAAACACTGCCTGGGATTTAAACTCATCACAGTATGGCTCCATTCTCAGAAGGCAGAGTGGTATGTTGGAGTCAGAAGACCTTGTTTCCCACCTTGTCTCTGAAACGTAGCAGTGATATGACCTTGGACAAGTCATTTAACTCCCAGCTGTTTCTTCACTTGTAAAATGTAGTGGTAGAATTCAATAGCCTCTGAGGTCCCTTCTGAATCTAGATCTAAGACACTTTGATCCTATGATCCTATCCAGTCTGATTTCACATCATTTCCCCTAACACAATCCATTTTCCAGTCAAATAGTCTGACCTGCTTTTTCCTCATACGCAACATTGCATCTCTTGCCTTCACACACAGGTTGTCTGTCATTCCTGGAACTCTCCCCTGTCACCTTTGCCTTGCAAAATCTTTGGTTTTCTATAGCTACAGAGGTCACTTCCTATAGGAAGCCTTTGCTGATCCCTTCTTTTATTAGCATTCTCTTCTGCCCCCAATAATTATGAATTTACTTTATTTTGGGTAACCCAGCTGTGTACATGTTATTTCCCCCCAGGAGAATATAATATCCTGGAGAGCAGAGATTGTTTTGTTTTTACCTTCGCATGCCCAACACCCAGAACAGGGTCTGGTGCATAGCAGGAACTCATTAAATGTTTCTTGAATTGAATTGTTATTGCTATGATTTGAATTTTAAAGGGGAATCCAAGCTTTAAATAAAAGCATGGAAACTAGGCAGCTAGGTGGGAGAGTGTATAGAACCTCAGACTTACAGTCAGAGAGACCTGAATTTAAATCCAGCTTCAGACACTTACAAGCTGTGTGACTCTAGACAAGTCACTTAAGTTGGGTCTTTCCTCTTCTACCACTGACTAAAGCTGGTCCTGACTGCAAGTACCTGGATCAATGCCTCGTACTTGTGGGTGGCTAACTATTTACAATGTAATGTTTTACAAGCCACATTTCTCCATCTCGTCCACAAGGATACCATGAATATTTTGTCAATTGTCTTACTGAAATCTAGATAGGTGGAATGTATAATATTTACCAGCTCTATCAATCTGATAGCCCCAATGGGCATTCACAGGTGCAGGGCACTCACCTGGGCACATGTAGTCAAGAACACCTTCAGACTTCTATAGGGGTAGTAGACAACCTCTTAAAACACCCCAAGTGCACAGAGTCTAGGCAAATCAATGAAACATTGCCTAGTCTATTCCAGAACAGGCCAAATTGATAGGATACCCTTATGGAAAAGGAAGATGGTAGCACAAAATATAAATAAGATAGGTAAAGCATTAATTAGGCACTTACTGTGTGCCCAGGAACTATGCTAGCAGCTAAAAGCTAAAAAGCTGGAAGAAGGGAGAGTGTGGGAGGGTAGAGAAGGTACAGTAGAAGGGAAAAGGCAGAGAAATAGAGCTGAGATGGGTTTGAGGTGATCAGGGCTGTCATGGGTGCTTTTTCAAGTGGAGGAATTCACCCATTGACAGGAAAATGTCCTAGGGGTAGAGGCATTGCCAGAGTGAGGAGGGTGCTGGGAGAAAGGTGGAGAAATAAATTTTCGTGTTTAGCCTTTTCATAATGCTATCTGTCCATGGCAGAATTCAAATCAAAAGAAGTCAAAACAGACACTGTGTGCCCTGGGATGCTGGAGTCTGCAGAGCAGCTGCTGGTAGAGGACCTATACAACAGGGTCAAAGAGAAGATTGATGACACCAGCCTGTATAACACACCCTGTGTCATGGACCTTCAGCGGGCTTTGGTTCAGGACCACCACGAGGCTCCCTGGAATGAGGTGGATGAAGTCTGGCCTAATGTCTTCATTGCAGAGAAGTGAGTCTGGCTCAGGAATGTACCTTCATGCTAAGCCTTGTTATTGACATGGGCTCTTGCTGCAGTGATATGGTAACCACTTCCCATAGGGCTATTCAAAGTAGCCCTACACTCCTGAATAAGACCAGACCTTCTCACAGTATGTTTCAAAGCTAGTTTGTACCTCATATAAATTCTGTCACTCAAGTTTGTCATATTCCATTCTTTCCCAAGTACCCAGTACTCTCCTTCCCCGAGCCCCTAGCTAAAGCATCCAACTAATTCCATCCTCAGGCAACTAGGTGACTCAGTGGATAAAGTCCTGGGACTGAGGTCAGGAAGGCTCATCTTCCTAAGATCAAATCTGGCCTCAGACGCTTAATAGCTGTGTGACCCCAGGCAAGTCACTTAACCCTGTTTGCCTCAGTTCCTCACCTATAAAATGAGCTGGAGAAGGAAAAGGCAAACCACTCAAGTATCTTCACCAAGAAAACCCCAAATGGGGTCATGAAGAATTAGACACGACTGAAAAGACTGTACATCAAACAACAAAAAGTCCTAATCTCCCTAGGTGGTACACAATGCTCTAGACTTTTCCTAGTGATGTCCCTCCCCCAACTTCTTTTCAACCATCTACCAAAAATTACCTGTATCCCATTCCTCCACAGCTCTTCTATACTGACAGAGGATACTGTGGGCTTAATCAGATCAATTACTTCATGCTAGTGTTTCTTTGAAAATTAGAGATGACATCATACAGTTCCTGGCCACCTACTTCATAAGGTTGTTGATGTATATAAAAGTACTTTACAGGATGTACAGCTTTGTATCAATATTAGTCTTTCAATTGTTATTAGTAAGATTAATAATATAATACTTGAGTACTCCTCTACTTTGAGAGGTACTGACCCCTCTCAGTAGTAGACATGGTAGATGGTCCTGAGCGTTTCTGTAGATGAAAAATGCATCACCCTTCAATCAACATGGTGATAAGTATCTCTGAATTTGGATGGGCTGGTCTTTTAGACAACAGACACATAGCCAGCCCAGCAGCAGAGTCTTACTTGAAACTCTTCCAGTTTAGTAGGACCCATCTGTTACCCAAATAGTGTGCAATGATCACAACAGCTACTCTGGGGTTTGTACAAGCTCCTGTCCTCAAAGTCTGCCTCTTAGTAAACTCATTCTCCTTGTCCACTTCAAAGATTTCTTTCCATCAGTATTTTGTTCCTCCTTTCCTCTCACCCCACCCCTTTAGTCAGCAACTCTCTCAATGGCCCCACATGGCTGAGTTCTAGCATTGTTTCTAAGCCTTTTAATGGAACCAGAATGTTCTGTAACTTTTACCTCCACGTGCCAAGAAAGGGAGATATCTAGTTAGCAGTGACCCCCCAAGACAAGCGCTTCTTCTGGGTAAAGGGCTGAACTTTTCCCTAGCTCTGGCACTGGCTAAAAAAAAATGCCTTTTCCCTATTTTCCTTCAGGAGTGTGGCTGTGAACAAGGGGCGGCTGAAGAGGTTAGGGGTCACTCACATCCTCAATGCAGCTCATGGCACGGGTGTTTACACTGGACCAGAGTTCTACAATGGCCTGGAGATTCAGTACCTGGGTATAGAGGTGGATGATTTCCCTGAGATAGACATATCCCAGCATTTTCGGAAGGCTGCGGAGTTCCTTGATGAAGCTCTGCTGACCTACAGAGGTGAGATGGACTCAGGCTTGGATGGGTCTAGGCATCCAAAAATCTGTAAGTAGAAGAAATCATAGCAAGGGAAAACTTTTAAGTCTCTTGGGTAGCCACCATTTTTTGCATTACACTGTCTATCTGTCTCTCACTTGCTCATTTACACCATTCCCTAGCTCTTCCTTCACCATTTGTCTTGACTTTTCTACCCTTTGGGAAGAATTTAAACTCTCAGAAAAGAGAGGAGAATTTGAGGGGGCCATTTTACAACATGTTTTGTTCTTGTTTATAAGGCAAAACCCAAGGACTGAGTGACTTCAGTCAATGCCAATGATTCCTATGAAAAAAATATTGCCTTTCATGGACAATGAGCAGGGTATAGAGCCCTCTAAAGGGAAGAAAAATAGCTTTCTTTAAGTTTTTTTCTTTCTCCTTTTTTTCCGGTAGCAAAAACCTTTTATTTATTTCCTTTGACCAATGTGGAAGTGGATGTGACTGTCAACGATACTTTGAGGTAGAAGGAATTTACTGTTTCTTATTCCTTCTTGCACTTTCTGGATGGCAGCAATGGCCTACCTTCACAGTGGAGCTCCAGTAGAGTGGTGGGAAGTAATGAGAATAGATGTTTCCATAGCTCCAGGAGTGCTTGGGCAATATTGGTAGGAAAGCAAGATGGATGACAAAGGATAGATTGTGTGAGGACCTTACACCTGCAATGAGTAGAGATGAGGGATTAAGTAGGAAGAATAAAGGGGAAAGGAAAGAACAAAGGAAGGAAAATGAGGAGAGAAAGGTGTTTGTCACCTGTATGAACCATAGTTGCTAAAAGCACATGAAGATTCAAGTTGGGAGTTGTATGACCCTAAAAAAAAAGGGTTGATATATTTTGATCTTACATCATCTCTTTCCAAATATGTCCCTTTACCTTCCCTCTCCCCAGAAAGCCATCCTTTGTAACAAAGAATAAAAAGAAAGGAAGGAAACAAAGAGGGAAGGGAGAAGGAAAGGTAAAAGGAGAGAGAGAGAGAGAGAGAGAGAGAGAGAGAGAGAGAGAGAGAGAGAGAGAGAGAGAGAGAGAGAGAGAAGCAGTTCAACAAAACTGTTGAACACATCAACCAAGTCTGACTATATAGAGAGAAGTTTTGGGGCTAGTGTCAGAAAGACCTGAGTTCAAACATTTTCTACCTGTATGATCCTGGACAAGTCATTTGACCTCTGCCTCAGTTTCTTCAGCTATTAAATGGGGATAATTATAGCACCTACCTCCCAGGATTGTTATGAAGATCAAATGAGGTATTTGTAAAGTTCTGAACATAATAGAGCTTAGTAGGCACTTAGTAAATGCTTCTTTCTTTCCTTTCCTCCTTCCTTTTTTCCCTCCCTCCTTCTTTCTTCTCTCCCTTCCTTGCTTCTTTCCTCCTTCCTTCCTTCTTTCCTTTCTTCCCTCCTTCCTTCCTTCCATCCTTCCCTTCTTCCTTTCTCAGTTTCCCAGACCCATGGTCTCCCCTCTTTGCAAAGACGGGAGAGAGGTACATTTTTCTCTTTGCTTCAGGGCAAAGTTTGTTTATGATATTTACGTAGCTGATTTTTTTTTCTTTCTGTTGATATTGTTTTCATTGTGTATGTTGTTTTCTTGGTTCTTCCTTCACTTTGCATCAGATCTTACAGTTTCTCACGGCTCTCAGAATTCTTCATATATGTCATTTCCTGTGTAATGGTAACATTTTGTGGCTTTCACGTTCCACAATTGGTTTAGCCCTTCTCTACTTAATAAGCAGCTTGTTTCCAGTCCTTTGCTAATTACAAAAAAGGGCCACCACATAATACATTTTAGCGTGTAAGCAACCTTTTCTGTCTTTGACCTTGAGGTATCTTCTTAGCAGTGGGATCTCTGGGTCAGAGGTTATGGATATTTTCATCAATGTCAGTGTAATTCCAAATTGCTTCCCAGAATAGCTGGACCAATCCTTGGGGATTGTAATGTGAATGCTCGAGTTACTTACATTACCAAGTATTCCTGCTTGTGCGGGAATCAGGCATGTACACATCAAGCCTGATCCTTTCCTTGGAAGGAAGTACACTGGTCACTTTTTGCCAGGGACAGTAACTCAGTGTCAGAGGATTCATTCAGTAAATTATCCCCTTCCCATTCAAAAGCTGGTACCTTATTCACATGGCATTATGGGATTCCCAAGCATGACTAATTTAGAATCACAGCTTCTTAGAATGTCAGTTGGAAGGGGAAAGAAAATGGGAAAGGGGGAAGGAATAAGTACTTATTAGGCACCCACTAAGTGCTTTATAGGTATTATTACATTTGATCCTCACAACAACCTTGTGTCACTTATGATTTCCTTTTTACAGATGAGAGAACAGACAAACAGAGATTAAGTGACATGCCTTGGGTCACACAACTTGTGTCTGAGGTTGGATTTGAATTCAGTTTTTCCTGACTCCTGGCCCAGTTCTCTATCTGCTGCACCACGTAGCCACCCAAGGAACCTTAGAATGTATCTTAAGTTCAGCCCCTTCATTTACATTTAACATACTGTGACCCAAAGTTGGGAAGATGATTTGTCCAATGGCATACTGCACTCTTACCAGCAGAATCAATTTCATTCATTCTTACCAGTCCTCTTCATTATGATGAAAATAACAGTTAATGTCTATATAGAGCTTTAATGCTTGCAAAGTGTTTTACAAATATTGTCTCATTTTATCCTCACACCAACTCCAGAAGGTAGGTGCTATTATTATCTTAGTTTTATAAATGAGGAAACTGAGGCTAGAAAAGGTTAAGTTACATTCCCAGTATCTAAGTACCTAAGGCAGTATTTGAATTTTCATGATTTCAGGTCTAATGCTTTATCTCCTGTGTCTAGTTACCTCATGGGGGAAATGTTATTATGCAGTTAAAATTATTATTGTTCTGGTCCTGTCTCATTGTAGCAAAGGTGTAACTCTTCCATTTCAAAGGTTATGCCAATGGAACACACTGATGGAACAAAGTGTGACCAAACCAGAGAGGTTTCAAGTAGAGATCTATCAATGAGTTATATGTCTCTTGTCCAAGAATTGTCTTAGCCAAATTTGGAGAGGGTGATAACTAGGCAGGCAGTGATGAGTTTGTTACCACAGCAACTCCCAGAGACCATCTGTTATGGAGAGGTTGTGACCTGCATAGATGGAGGGAGAATGTACAGTGATAAAATCACAGATCCTGGAAGCTTTCAAGTAGTCAGTCAACAATCATTTATTAAGTGTTGTGCTAAACACTGGATAGAAAAAGAAAGGACAAAAGATGGTCCCTGTTCTCAATGAGCTCACAGTCTAACAGAATAAAATAGTCCTCATTATTATGGCAGTTGTTACATTGCAGCAGGTCACCTCTCCCAAAATGACTTCTGAATCTCTCTACTCAGTCCCTATCTCTCCCCTGAACTCCAATCTTCCATTGCCAACTGCCTGTTGAATAGCTTTACCTGTCCCTTCCTCTGGCACCTCAAACTCAGCATGACCCAGATTGGACTTCCCTCCCCTTCTGCTTTGTCATCCATCCTAGATTTGTAACCTCTGTGTCATCTCGGACTCTTTTCTACCAATCCCACCAACCCCACCCCCATGCCCAATCAGTTACCAGATGTACAACATCTTTCCCATAGGTCCCCTTCTCTCCACTCACATGACCACCCCTAATTCTGGCTTTTAACACCTCCAGCCTAGATTGGGGAAGAACATTAAATGGAATGTGAAACTCTTAGAGATGGCTTATAACAGAGTCTGAGTTTTGTGAATAAATAAACTCTCCTACTTTTGAACTTGTCTCAGCCTAAAAGTCATGGGGAAAAATCTGGACTATCCCGATACATGACTGATTTTACTGGTGCAAAGGGAGATCATCTTGGCTCCACAGAGCATCATGAGTGTTGTGGCATGCACAGCCTTCTTCAAGGAAAAGAGAAGATGGTGTCAGGGCCCTTTGACGATCCAGATGCACTTTAATTCATTGAATTCCACAAACATTTATTTGTTAGGTACTTACATGCCAGGTAGCCTCAGACTCTTACTAGCTCTGTGACTCTCGCTAGGCAAGTCACTTAACCCTGTTTGCCTCAGTTTCTTCATCTGTAAAATGAGCTGAAGAAGGAAGTGGCAAACCAATACCGCGTCTTCACCAAGAAAACTCCCACTAGGGTCACGGAGAGTCAGACACAGCTGAAAAACAACTGAACAACAACAATGTGGCAGGTGTTCTGTGGCAAACTCATGGGAAAACACAGACAAGAATAGCCCAGGAAGGTCAAGCATGAATAAGTTTTGATCTGCCTCATGAGGGGAAACTTCCAAATCAAAAAGATTGCAGACCCATTTGAGTATTTATGTTTAGTATTTCCTTCCACCCAATTCCACTCAATAATCATTTATTAAGTGGCACAGGCTGGTTGTTGAGGAGAAAAAGACAAAATGAAAAATAGTCTCTGCCCTCAAAATGCACATATCCTACTGAGGACAATATAACATTTACACATATAAATATAAGACATTTTAAGGAGGGAGAGGGCGCTAAGGACTAGGAGTACCAGGAAATCTTGTGCACAGGAGGTCTTCCCTTAGTTGAGCCTAGAATGTCAATATAATGAGTCAAAACAAGAAATGATAAACTAGTAATATCTTCCACTGATCAATTATTTTTTGCATCAAAAGAGGAATCGTGTGTAATTAATTTTATTTCATTATTCATATCACCATTTGTATTATAGGCAAAATAGTTATAAAAAGGAGAGAGGCTGACAAACTCACATCTGTCTCTGAGGAATCACTCTTTTTTCCCATTGGCAAAATCAAGCTAAATATTTGTGCTTCATTTTCAGGGAAAATCCTGGTCAGTAGTGAAATGGGAATCAGCCGGTCAGCTGTGCTGGTGGTTGCTTACCTGATGATCTTCCACCATATGAGCATCCTAGAAGCTCTGATGACTGTGAGGAAGAAGCGTGCCATCTACCCCAATGATGGCTTCCTGAAGCAACTGAGGGAGCTGAATGAGAAGTTGATGGAGGAACGAGACCAGGACTACAGAAGGGAGGGAGGGGATTATGAGGATGAAGTAGACAGGGGCTCCGTACTGGCAGGTGAAGGAGACACAGGGAGTGTGTTAGGGGCCAGAGTACACTCAATCATAGTAGAGGAGGAGGAGGATACTACCAGCACCCTGAGTGGTTCTTCTGTGAGGAGCACTCGCAAGGTCCCTAAGCCCGTCACCCTCATTGATGTTGAAGAGGAGGAGGGGCTGCATAAGGACTGGAGGAGGAAGCAAGACTTCCACCAGGGGAGGAATGGACAACCACCACCAACACCCTTGGATCAGGAGGGAGGGGAAGAGTCCGAGGAGGACCTAGAGAGGGTCATTCAGGAGTGGCAAAGCCGAAATGAGAAATACCAAACAGAAAGGTCCCATAGGTGGTCTAGGGAGAAGGAGGAAGAGGAAGAAGAAGAGGGGGAGGGGGATGGAGACTCCCTCTTAGGGAGAAGGAGAAGGCGCGCATTCAGTGAATGTAGCACCTCAGAGAGTACCTTAAGCCATGACATCCAGGTCTTGAAGCAGCAGTTGGAGCTCAGCAGTCGTAGGCAGACACAGAGGAAGCATTCTGGCTCAGTATCCTCTGAGAGCACCTGGGACATGTGGAACCAAAGGCTGCTGGAGATTGAGAAGGAGGCATCTCAAAGATATCACTCTAGGAGCAGACAGGAGGAAGCTGAGTCAGATGCAGAGACGGGGAGGAGAGAAAGGGAGGATGATGAGGAAAGCGTAGCCTCAGATGCCAGCTCCTTCTATAACTTCTGCAAAAGGAACAAGGACAAACTGACTGCCTTAGAACGGTGGAAGATCAAGAGAATCCAGTTTGGATTTCATAAGAGGGATTCTGAGGCGGGAGAGGGCAGTAGTGAACAAGGTGAAGAGACCACAGAGGCGAGAAGAAGAACCTCTCAGATGTCAACCTAACAGCCTACCAGGCCTGGAAGTTAAAACACCAGAAGAAGATAGGCAATGAAAACAAGGATGAGGTGGTGGAGCTCAGTAAAGGTGAAGACTCAGTTTTGGCAAAGAAGAAACAGAGGAGGCTGGAGCTGCTAGAAAGGACAAGGCAGACCCTGGAGGAGAGCCAGTCGATGGATAGCTGGGATGCTGACAGCACAGCCACCAGCAAAAGCATTCCCCTGTCTGCTTTCTGGCCTTCTGTTGCCTCGGCCAGTGCTGATGGGGACTCGGGCTCTGTGATGAGCACGCAAAGCAACAGGTCCCACCTGTCTCAGGCCCCAAGCAATATCTCAGGCTCCATGCCTACTATACCTTTGCCCAACCTGCCAGTGGGACCTGGAGACACCATCTCCATGGCTAGCATTCAGAACTGGATCGCCAATGTAGTCACTGAGACCCTTGCTCAAAAACAAAACGAAATGTTGTTGCTGTCTCGACCTCCTTCTACTGCAAGTGTAAAGCCCACTCCCTTTGGCAATAGCCTAGGAGATGATCAAATTTCCTGCCTCAGTGGGCAGAGTGCCCAATCCTTAGGTACCTCCTTGCTGACTCGTCCTCATGAAAGGCCCAATGCTGACACTCAGTCTGTGTTGTCCTGTAGTACAATGAGTTCAAGAACTGAAGGAGTTAGGGGAAAGGGAACAAGTAAGCCTTTCTACAGCCTCTTTGCAGATGATGTGAACCTGAAAGAGCTTAGACAGAAGGAAAAGGAAATGCAAAGTGGGATAAGAGAGAAGATGTCTGAGTACAAAATGGAGAAACTCGCTTCAGACCACAAACGCAGCCACCTGTTCAAGAAGAAGAAGGCAAAGGAAGAAGAGGAGGAGGAGGAAGAAGGTGCTGGGGAAGAAGACACTGACAGTGCCATAGGAAGCTTCAGATATTCTTCCCGGAGTGGGTCTCATAAGCCTGAGACAACCATCTCCTCTTCCTCCTCCTTGGCTGTCTCTGATTGTCATGGAAGTGCCAATGTGGCCAACTTAGAAGCTGACAGAAGTATTAATAAGTGGCTCCGTGGCCTCAAGACAGAAGGAGAGGTTCCCCCTCAACGGGACTGGTCTAGGAGCTCTGGAGAAAAGTACTCCAGGTCAAGCACCCTCCGGGAGGTGGAGTCAGAAGCATCCAGCTACAGGATTTCCAAGTCCCGGTCAGAGGAGCGAGACAGCTCATCACACCATCAGTCAGATGGCAGCTCTGTGAGAAGTACCTCCCGATTCTCTTCTTCCTCCACCAGAGAAGACAGAGAGACGTACAAGTTCTCCAGGTCAAAATTCAGGGAGACCTCAAGGTCTAGGGAAGAAAGCCCTGAGCCATACTTCTTCCAAAGGAGCCCAGAACCTTCCCAGGGAGAGGAGTCCCCTGAGCCACTGCGACGGAGCTGGGCCAGAACACACGACTGGGAAGATGTCGAAGAGTCATCCAAATCGGACTTTTCTGAATTTGGAGCCAAGAGGAAATTCACTCAGAGTTTCATGAGGTCTGATGAGGAAGGGGAGAGGGAAAGAGTAGAAAACAGGGAAGAAGGAAAATTTGCATCAGGGCGAAGATTCCAATATCGGAGAAGCACGGACAAAGAGGATGAGGAAGAAATGGACGATGAAGCCATCATTGCTGCCTGGAGACGCCGACAAGAAGAAACCAAAACTAAGCTACAAAGGAGACGGGAAGAGTAAAGAGGGCAGGACAAAGTTTATCGATGTTGCTTAAGCAGGGAGGAGACAGATGGCTTCTAGGAGAGCTTCAGGGCACACATCTGGCTGTTGGACAGATGTAGGCTTCCCATGGCTCAAACCTCTAAGCCTTTGAGCTCAGGTATTTGGGAATGAATATCTGAATGCCAGAGTATTAAACTTTCTGCTGTAACTGCTGTTTTGTGAGAAGACTTATGCTTGCAATCAGTGTGGCTGTGAACCAGTACCCAGGGTATATAGCTCTGTAGAGTTTTATAGAGAGAAAGGGCTAAGTCTTCTGTGGCGGGCCACTTAGGATAGCAGTGAATTCTGGTTGCATTTTATTCAATATAGTGAATCTTCATTAAACATGGGCTCTGCCAAAACCTTCTATCACCTTGTATTTATTTTTAGCCCTTTGTTGAATATTAGGGGAAACCTTCTTAAATGATATAAATTGACTTTTGCAATAATCTCCCCTTGTTGCAGCCTGTGGTGCAAATACCTCCATCGTATCACCATCAAAATGGACCCATTAAGTACGAAGATTGTGCCATAGAATTTAGAAAGACTTTTTTAGAGAGATAGAGAAAGAGAAGAAATATTACGAAGTATTGGCAAGGAGATAGAGTAGGTGTTACAGGAGGCTGTTAGGGATCGTCAGAAGAACAACCTGGGATAGAGCTTAAAGGAGAGACCTGAAGGGGGCTAGTCCTTAGAGATTGATCATGATGATGATGATAGCATTTATTTAGCACTTTAAGGTTTGCAAAGTGCTTTACAAATATCCTATTTAATTCTTACAGCAATCCTGGAGTGTAGGTACTATTATTATCCCCATTTTTTGTTGTTGTTTCATCATTTCATTCCTGTCAGACTCCTTTGTGACCCCATTTGAGGTTTTCTTGGCAAAGATATTAGAGTGGTTTGCCATTTCCTTCTCTGTCTCATTTTTACAGATGAGGAAACTGAGGCAAACAGGGTCAAGTGACTTCCCGGGGTCACAAAGCTAGTGTTTGAGGCCAGATTTGAATTCAGGAAGATGAGTCTCCCTGACTATAGGCCTGGCACTCTATCTACTATGCCACTAGCTGCCCTTATCCCCATTTTACAGATGAGGAAAAGGGGAGATGGAGATTAAGTCACTTGCCTAGGCTCACACAGCTACTAAGCGTCTGAGGCAGGATTTAAACTCAGGTCTTCCTGACTCCAGGTCCAGTCCTTTGTCCACCACACCCCCTAGCATTAAGAAGAAAAGGATCTGCATGAGACTCATTCTGAGACTCAGAATTCTGAGTTCTTCTGGAAGACAGGAGCCAAAAGTAGAATGGCATTAATCTAGGACACATCAGCAAAGAAAAAAACTTGTAAATCATTTAAAAAAAGGCATGGGACATTTTGTCCCTCTGATTTTATAACAGGATGGTTATAAAGAATACTCAAATCCCTTATAGACAAAGTATCTGAGAGTGAGGACTTTAAATCCTTCAGGGCATGAAATAATGCTCACTTCCTCCAGAAGAGATTCTGCATGTTAGGATAACACAGTTGTTTCTGTTAATGTGGGCCTAGAGCTGAGCTAAGACAAAGCATTTAATACCTTGCATACCTGAGGGCCAGCTCTGACCTACAGGTCTCAGAACCAAGAGGAACATGTTTATGGACAAATACCTGTTCTTGTTGTTATTGTCAGTAATAAACAATAATAATAGTTCACCTGGGAATCACTTTGTGATTTACAAGGTGCTGTTAGTACTGCAAGCCAGTGAAGTGGTCACTCAACTAATGAATTTAGGCAAAAATGCTAAGTGCTGGTTAGCAGTACAAGTATTGGTAGTATCACCATTTAAAGATAAACTGATGATCAGGGAATCACAATAACTGGCATTTCTATAGCCCAGGAAGATAGGTGAAGCACTTTATGTATGTTACCTCACTTAAGCTCACAACTCTGAGGTAGGTGCTATTATTAACCCCCATTTTACAGATGAGAAGACTGAGGCTGGGAGGGGACTTGCTAAGTGGTACGCACACAAAGATTGGTACACAAGGCAGCATTCAAGAAATCCATTAATAGGCATTTATTAAGATCACCTACTAGATGCTGGCAGCTAAGCAGCTAAGCAGCTAAGTGGTGCTGTGGATAGAGTACAGGGCCTAGAGTCAGGAAGATCTGAGTTCAAATCTGGCCTCAGACACTTACTAGCTGCGTGACTCTGAGCAAGTCACTTAACCCTTATTTGCCTCAGTTCCTCATCTGTAAAATGGGGGCATACTGGAGAAGAAAATGAATGGCAAGCCACTCCAGTATCTTTGCCAAGAAAACTCCATGAACAAAGTCCACGGGGTCACATAGAGTAGGACACAACTAAATCAGTGAACAATAACCATATGCCAGGCGCTGTGCTAACAATGAAGATAGATAAAAATGAAATAATCCCTGCGCCTTAAAGAATATACATTCTATCAAAGGAAACCAGTATGTACACATACGTGTGTGTAAGTTTCATATATGTGTGTGTGTGTGTGTGTGTGTGTGTGTGTGTGTACATACAAGGTAATAAAAGTCAGGTAATCAATAAGCATTTATTAAGCACCTACTCGATGCAAAGCTTGTGCTAATGATAGGGATATGAAGATAAAAATGAAATAATTCCTGTGCTTCAAAGAATTTATATTCTATCAAAGGAAGCATTGTGTACATATACTTGCATGTAAGTATTATACATAGTGTATATACATATATCTATATCATGTGTTTGTGTGTGTGTGTATATATATATATAATAGTATATATATATATACATACACACACACACACAAGATAATACAAGTCAGGCAGCCAACAAGCATTTATTAAGCACCTACTATATACCAAACATTGTGTTTAATGATTGGGATATAAAGATAAAAGTAAAATAATCCCTGCACCTCAAGCAATTTAGAATCTATCAAAGGAAACAGTATGTACGTAGCCTTGTGTATACATCTATTAAACACACACACACACACACACACACACACACACAAGCTCAAGGCAATACAAATCAGTCAGTTAATAAGCATTTATTAAGCACTTACTGTGTGCCCAGCACTGTGCTAAGTTCTATGGATACAAAGAAAGGTAAAAGACAGTCCCTGCTCTCATGGAGCTTCCAATCTAAGGAGCTCACAATGTACAAACAAGCCATTCACAGGATAAGTTGGAGAGAATCAACAGAGAGAAGGCCCTTCCACTAAGGAGGGACTGGGCAAAGCTTCTCACAGAAGTAGAGTGCACTGTTCACTAAGCCAACCTGCCCCTAGAGTGACTTGCCCAAGGTCACATAGTGGCTGTTAAAGTCAGGGTTTAAACACAGGTCTTCCAATCTTCCATGCCCAGGATGTTTGATTTTTTTTTTCTCACTACAACACATTGCCCTGAATAAAGACTGAAAACATAGCCCACCCTGCTGCCTTCCTGCCTACAATAATACTTTCAGCCACTAGACATGAGGTTGCAGGCTGGAAGTGAGGGGTCCAATGGCAGGTATAGAGGGTTCCACTTCCCCTCATCTTTTCCTTCCTTAGGTTTTTTTTTTAGTGTATATGGTTTTTTTATTTTTATTTTTTCTCAATTACATATAAACAATTTTTTTTAATTTGTCGTTGCTGTGCAGTCATTTTTTAGTCACGTCCAACTCTTTGGGACCATATTTGGGGTTTTCTTTGCAAAGGTACTAGAGTGGTTTGTCATTTCCTTCTCCAGCTCATTTTACAGATGAAGACACTGAGGCAAACAGGGTGAAGTGACTTGCCCAGGGTCACACAGCTAGGAAGTGTCTGAGGTCAGATTTGAATTCAGGAAGAGGAGTCTTCCTGACTCCAGGCTCGGTGCACTATACACTGGGCCACCTAGCTGTCAATTTCTAACAGTTTTTTTTTAAATTTTAAGTTCCTAATTCTCTCCTTCTTTCCCCCACCCCCTGCCTTGAGAAGGCAAGAAATTTGAGATAGAGTATACATGTGCAGTTATATATTTTGTACATTAGCCATGTTGCAAAAGAAAACACAGACCAAAAAAAAAAAACCCAAACCCAACAAGAATAATAAAACAATTTTTAAAAGTATGCTTCAATTGGCATTGAGACTCAATCAGTTCCTTCTCTAGAGATACATAAAATTTTTCGTAATGAGTCCTTTGGATCATTGTATTGGTGAGAATAAGTCATTCACAGTTGATCATCATACAGTATTGCTATTACTATGTACAATGTTCCAGTTTTGCTAATTTCACTTTGCATCAGTTCATGTAGATCTTCCCAGGTTTTTCTTACAGCACATCATTCCTTATAGCATAATAGCAGTCTATCACAATTACATGCCACAACTTGTTCAGCCATTCCCCAATTGATGGGCATCCCCTTAATTTCTAATTCTTTGTCATCACAAAAAGACCTGCTGTAAACATTTTTTGTACATATAGGTCCTTTCTTTTTTTCTTTGATCTCTCTGGGTACAATCCTAGCAGTGGTATTGCTGGGTCAAAGGTCATGCATAGTTTGGTTGCCCTTTGGGAATAGTTCCATTCAGAATGGTTGGGTAAGTTCACAACTCCACCAACAGAGCATTAGTGTCCCAATTTTCCCACATCCTCTCCAACATTTGTCATTTTCCTTTTCTGTCATATTAGCCAATCTGATAGGTATGAAGTGGTACCTCAGAGATATTTTAATTTGAATTTCTCTAATCAATAGTGATTTAGAGCATTTTTTCATATGACTATAGATAGCTTTGATTTCTTCTTCTGAAAACTGCCTCGAGGAAAATATTTTGCTTGTGCAGAAGAGAAGTGAAAGAAAGAATGTGGAAGAATCCTGGTTAGTGAAGGGAATTGTTACAACCACCAATAAGATTTATAGTCACTCCTACCAAAAGTGGCCACATATTTTAAGGCAAATCAGTAATAACAGCTAGTATTTCTGTAGTACTTTAGTGTTATCATAACAACCCTATGAGACTGGTGCTGTTCTTATTGCCCTTTAATAGCTGGGGAAACTGAACTAAAAAGCGGTTAAGTGACTTGCCCAGAGTCAAACAACTAGTAAGTGTTTGAGGGTGGCCTTGAACTTAGGTCTTCCTGACTCCAAGTCCAGTACTCTATACTAAGCCACCTAGAAGGATGGAGTTAAAGGAGAAAGGATAGCATGGGAAAATGCCATCCTAAACATGGTGGCAGCCTCAATTATCCAGTGCTGATTAAAATTGCCATGAGGTCCTCACAACTGGGGACAGTTTCAACCCTGCCCTGCTCTCCTCAACCCATAATACCTACCCATTGGGATCTCATCTAGACCAAACTACTGACTAGTATTCTGGAGGAATCCAGAATTCTTCCAGGGAACACAGAATGACTCAGTCACCCTAGTGACAACTTACAATGGATAAAATGCAGAGAAGAGGCAGCATTCTTTTGAAGTCTGTGAGAAGTTGCAGCTACATCCCTCAGAAGGACTTTTACCTTATTAAGCATCCCAATCTCAGAGCCCTCTGATCTTTTTTCTCTTTTTAATCAAAAAGGTACAATCAGTTCCGTTTTGAAAAGCTAGCCAAAAGGCCACGTCCAATGTTGGATCAAATTATTATTGAATGCCCTCCCACACCTGTTGGATTTCAGAGAAGAACAGTCAGACAGTCAGTAAGCATTTATTAAGCACCTCTAGGTGCTGGGTACAGTAATGGAGAGACCTCAGAGCTTACTCTTTGCAGGCTGCTGGGCTGATGGACTCCTGTTTAGTTGAGGTCCATTTCCCCGTACTTCCAATAATTATCAATATGCAAACACAAGTGTGTGAGAGGGAAGCTTTACCCCTTTGGGATTTCCTAAGATGGAAGCCCCCTACTTCTGGGAGAAGCAATTCTGCATTCATCTATTGTGTAGCAGGCTGCATCTTTAAAACTACCCTGCTGGACCGGTCTTGCTCTCTTTCTCCTATTCTGTCCAGAGAGGGTGAAGATCAGGTTCAGCCAGCACTGGCACCATGGACTGACTGGGTAGAGAGGGTGGAAGGCTTTTCTCTTTTAGGCCCACAGCCCTAAGAAATGGGCTTAAGGTTTCGTGCTGGTCTCTATCACTTGTCCATTTAAGTTCTAGGCTCAGAATGGAATCTCAGAGCCAGAATCAAGTCATGGTGACCTAGAGGACAGGATTCCAAGCTAGATGTTGCAGCCAGGACAGCCAGGAGGGAAATCCCCTGAGGATTCCCCGAGGGGAGCTTTGGATTTGGAACTTGGTGGCACTGTGTGAGACAGGAATTGAGCTAAATTGTAAACTTAATTCCTTTCCCCTCCCCAGAGACTGAGGAGGTGAAGAGAGGAATTGTGCCCCATCCCAGGTGTTGGGGGACAAGGTTTGTATGTTTATTCTTGCCATACCTTTGATATAAATATTCCTTTGTTTAAAAAAAATCTGTTATTTGGTATGCCCATACTGGGGCCCCCCTAAAATTGAAGGAACACCGTCAGTGTGGGCTGGAGTCAATGGCAGAGAATCCAGATACTCCCAAGTCTCTTTAAAGGTACCAGGGATCCCTGGGTGCGTAGGGGGCTGAAATGTAAAACACCTGGCCTCCAGACAGTGGGGCTTGTACACTGTTGCTACATAAGCATTTATTAAATGCTTCCTATATGCTAGCACTGTGCTAGTAGTGAGATTAGAGAGGCAAAAGTAAAATAGTCCCTGCCCTCAATGAGCTTTCATTCCAGTAGGGAAACTAACAAGTGTATATAACAAGCATGAGTATAAAGAGAATACATACAAATATATCCAGTCATGCAATACAAGGGAGTTGGGGGAGGGAGGGCCCTAGCACTGGGGAATCAGAATTAACCAGACTCCCCTAGACTGTCTGCCACTGACTGCTGGATAAATGGGATCTCAGAGCAGAGATTTATTTCTGCCTCCCTCCCCTTCCCCACCTCCCCAGCCTTTCCTGTCTTGGTAGTTCCACTAACTGCTCAGTGAGAAGCCAGGTCCAAGAGATGACAAGCCCAAAGACCCTGGGGACCCCTCTTAAACAGGAACTTTACTTGAAGGAGATTTTCAAAGCCATCAAGATTTCCTCTATCTCTCTTCCAGACTCCTGGGAGAGTGGCTTTCATTTCAAGGTGTCACAATATTCATGCATCTCTTTCAGAAGGATTTCGGCTTTTTGAAATGCAGGTGGCAGTTAACTACGGGACTTTAAATTTATTTCAAAGGAAGCAAAAGGGAATGATATCAGAAGGAGGTCAGAAGAGAGGGAAACTGGCTTCTTTACCCATGGAAGAAGGAAAGATCGCCCTGTGCCTAATACTCTGGGCTAGAACAGAAAGCCTGGGTTGTAGCCCCAGACCAATCTAGCTCAGTCTGCATCTGACAGCCTTAAAAAGTAAGTCACTCTCCTGCTCTGGGCCTCATCTGCTCAAATAGGGAATCTGATAGAAGTGACACGATATATTTGATACGGCACTGGACCAGTGTCAGGAAGACCAGGGTTCAAATCCTGCCTCAGACTCTTACTAGCTATTTGACCTTGGGCAATTCACTTAACCTCTCTGTGCCTCAGTTTCCTTACCTATAAAATAGAGTGGTTAGACGTCATGGTCTCTGAGGTCCATCTCTAAATATATGGTCATCTAATCCCATCGAGAACAAGTGTGAGGTGCAAGAATTAACAGATTCTACAAACAAGTAAGACCAGAGTAGCCAAAATAATGGGGTTTGATGGGGACCCATCTTTTCTACCAGAAGCCATTCCCTGAAATTCTAGGGGAAATCACTCAACTCCAAAAGCAGGCAGCAATACATTTAGGATTACAGGGCATAGGTATAAATCCTCACTCTGCCACTTACTCCCCAGTGACCTTAAGGAAGTCACATAACTCAATTTTGTCTTCGGTTTGCTCTTCTATAAAATGAGAGGGTTAAACTAGATTCCTTCTGGTTCTAAATCCTATAAGCCCATACATTTGAGATGTTGAATTTCCACGTAGTTCTGTGCATCTTGTTCACTTGCTCTCCAGACCCTTTTTCTCCCTCTCAGCTAAATCAGACATCCCAGAATTTATGTTACCATTTTCTTGGCCCTAGATCCACAGCAAGATTTGAAGGCATTTTAAACCTGCCTTAGGAGGTGTCAAACACCATTCCAACATTGTGGACATTTATTTGAATTTTCCACTTTCTGTCATAGTTGGTAACATTTCTTCCATTTATTTTGTTTCTCAAGTCATAGAAAACTTTCTAACAGAGCATCAATTTTCTCGGAGTTGAGTTTTTGATTTGTCCATGAAATGAAAGTGTGTGTTCCCTCAAGAACATCTCTAAAATTCCTCAAGTCTGTAATGCTTTGATTGTTTCCCAGCCCTTTTTCTGGGCTGGTAATTTATCTTTGCCACTTGTGTGCAGACTTTAGAGGAGGCATGATTTTGGGGAAGCTGACCTATAATGTAAGAAACTGTACTCAAGATTTTCAAAATCAACTGATCGTGAAGTATGGTTACGAACTGGTTCAGTCAGAGCTGGTGTCTAAACCAAATACTCAATGGGAAAGCATTTTCTTTTATCTGATGTGTCTAATGTTGTCCCAAATGAAACACTAGTTCACTCTTTAACGCTATTTTCTGCAGCTTGTCTCTTTATCTGCCGTTGCTGATTACAATGTTGTTTCTTGAATACTAAAGAGCATATGTAATACTTGCAACATTCACACCAATAGTCAATAATCAATCAATCAATCAATAAACATTTATCAAGTGCCTACTGTGTGCTGGGCACTGTGCTAAGTCAATTTTAACACGTGCATTTATTGTCCTATACAAAATTCTCAAAATTGCAGCAGAGGAATTTAAAAGTTCCAAACTCAAAGCGTGAAAATGGCACTAGAAAATCAGAATGTGTCAGGTACCAATGGAGTGAGGCTAGAGCCAAGTCACCATAGACAGTGTGGCTCAGAAGGTGCCAAGAGTGTTAAAAAAAAAAAAAGAGTTGTCTTGCTGGAGGCGTAAGGTGGGAAAGGATGGTTGACTCAGTTTCCATTAAGAATAATCCAGGCAATCAGAAGAGAAATTTGTCATCTACATTCTAGTAAGGAGTCTCTTTTGGTTGTGGGCTGTACTAGGCAGCTGCTGAGGTCCCTTCTAACTCCAAAATTCAGAGATTTATTTTGGCTGGTTCATATCTCTTCCCCTTCTTTCCACTCCTAAATCTCATCATCCTTTCTTTTTTTAATTTTTTTTAATTTAAAAAAAATTTAAATTTTTTTCACCATCCTTTCTTGTTACTTTCACCCTCAAGTCTCTCCTCTGTAATCCATATTCTGTACAACTACCACAGTGATATTCTTAACATAAATTTATTTATTTTTAGTTTTCAACATTTACTTCCACAAGATTTTGAACTCCAAATTTTCACCCCATCTTGCCCCTCCCCCCACCCCAAGATGGCATGCATTCTGAATACCCCTTCCCCTAGTATGCCCTCCCTTCTATCTCTCCCCCACCCTTCTCTTATCCCCTTCCTCTTCCCCTTCTATTTTCCTGTAAGGCAGGATAGATTTCTGTACCTCATTTCCTGTATTTCTTATTTCCCAGTTGCATGTAGAAACATTTTTTTAAAACATGTGTTTTTAAAACTTTGGGTTCCAAATTTTCTCCCTTCCTCCCACCCCACCCACCCTCATTGAAAAGGCAAGCAAGTCAATACAGGTCATACGTGTACAGTTATGCAAAACACTTCCATAGTAGACATGTTGTGAAAAACTAACTCAATTTCCCTTAATCCTATCCTGCCCCCCCATTTATTCTATTTCTTTTGACCCTGTCCCTCCTCAGAAGTACTTCCTTCTGATTACCCCTTTCCCAATCTGCCCTTCTCTCTGTCATCCCCCTGCTCTCTTGTCCCCTTCCTCCCCTATTTTCCTGTAGGGTAAGACAGATTTCCATACCCAATTGAATGTATATGTTATTCCCTCCTTAAGCCAAATCCTATGAGAATAAGATTTACTCATTTCCTCTCACCTTCCCTTGTTTCCCCTCCACTGTAAGAACCTTTTCTTGTCTGTTTTGTGCGAGATAATGTACCCCATTCTACCTCTCCCTTTCTCCTTCTCCTAGTATAATCCTCTCTCACCCCTTAATTTTATTCTCCAGATATCACCCTTTCATCTTCAACTCACCCTGTGCCCTCTATCTATCTATCTATCTATCTATACATACATACATATAATTTTTTCCCCTCCCACTATCCTAATACTGACAAAGGTCTCATGAGTTATAAATATCATCTTTCCATGCAGGAATGTAAACAGTTCAGCCTTAATAAGTCTCTTATGATTTCTCTTTCCTGTTTACCTCTTCATGTTCCACTTGAGTCTTGTATTTGAAAGTCAAATTTTCTATTCAGCTCTGGTCTTTTCATCAAGAATGCTTGAAAGTCCTCTATTTCACTGAATGAGCATTTTTTCCCCTGAAGGATTATACTCAGTTTTGCTGGGTACACAGTGATATTCTTAAGGCACGTATCTGACCATGTCACTCCCCTCCTCAATAACTCAAAACTCCAATGGGTTCCTATTTGGACAATCAAATATAAACTCCTTTATTTGATATTTAAAACCCTCTGGATGGGGCAAGGAGGGTGGAAAAGACCACTCAAAACTTGAAACAAAAATTTGGGAAGCATATAATTCATTGATTGATAAACAGATCAATCAGATCCCAGTGGCACCATCTGTCGGTACTTTTGCCTGTGCCCTAGACTGCAGCGTTCAGTCAAACAGCCAAGCTTACATATGAGCATTGCAGCAGCCTCCAGAGATATATTACACTGTTTCATGCAATGGATACGTAGCACAAAAACTTCTACAATAGTTCCAAGGCCATTTCTGCTCTGGTACCACAGGGCGGTCCAGTTCTTTGCTGAGATGAAATGAAAGCATGGTTGGCTTCTGAGGCCAATCTCTTGGAGGAAGCTCTAGAGAAATATGGAAAAGATTTTACTGACATTCAGCAAGATTTTCTTCCAGGGAAGTCCTTAACCAGCATCATTGTATATGTACATGTGGAAAATAACAGACAGATATGTTCAACAGAAGTGATTGAAGGTAGCTGAAGCAGAAAGCAAACTAAAGCAAGTGTATATACCTAATTATAACAAGCCATGTCCAAATCAGATTAATGTAAATAATGCCAAGGTTGGTGTTGTAAATGGCACTGGAGTACAGGATTGAGCCCAGGAGTCAGCCAGGCTTGGGAAAGCTGCTATGCCACACAGTCTTACCAGTGGTATTTTTGGAGTCCCCCTAACATGCAATGTCATCTCTGGGCATCTTACTGGACATACTGGAAGAAATATGGTGGCTTGAAAATGCCAACCTGATTAAATGGTGAGAGACCAGGACCAAACCACAGCAACGTAAGTGCTCATCACATCCCTGTGCAGATCAGTGGGAGTCCAAAGTTTGCTATGAAGACAAGACTTCTACCTACATACAACCAAACTGACAAGGATTGCCAGGTGCCTGTGTCAAGGTATATTGAATCCTTGGCATGCAGCAAGGCACCCTTACATGCCTATCAATGATGTTCTATCAAAGTGGAATGTACTGCTCGATTACCGAAGCCTCCCAGAATCTGTTGGTATTAAAACAAATGGTACAAAAACCTTTGGAAGCTATGCCCCAGTATCTAGAGATTCATCCCCACCCTCCAAAGCCAGATGCCATAAAAAGTTTTTCTAGTTCTCTCAACAACCTTACTCTTGTCAAGTCAACTCCAGTCATTAAAAATGGGTCCCCAACCATCCTGGGCAAGAGGAGTTATGAACAGTCCAACAGCGCGGATGAGACCAACTCATAACTTGTTGCTCAATGGGAAATCCTATCAAACAGAAGTCAGATTAATTCATGGTAGATCCCTGCCTCCAGTGAAAAGGAGGATGAACTGATGCTCCCGATGCCACAGAGGAGACCAGTAAAATCTGAAAGTTCCTTCTCATTGCCCTTACAAGCCCATCATCCTTTGACCAAGCCAGTCGCTGCAGCTTAGGCAGCAGCCCCTACCAGTGAATGAGGAGTCCATCATCATGAAGGACTAGCAGCCGTTGGGCCCTTCAGACCAGCTTCGCACCCTGACTGACCCTCTGGAACATCTCTGAATTTGTCCAAAAGACATTTTTTTCCACTGCCTTGCTGAGGCACTGAAGAGGGGAGAATTTGCAAAGCACTAATTTGCATGCTTTAACCCCCTTGAGGAACTTGATTACTTCTGTGACATAAACTGTTTGTGCCTGTGCATTCTCATTCTTTATCTCTTCCAACCCTCTCTCTTCTCCTCCTCTCTCCTGTACCCTTCCTTCTTTTACCTTTCTGCCCTCCTCCCTTCCCTTCTTCTTTCTTCTCACTTTCCTGTCCCTCTTTCTCTCCTTTCTCCCATTCCCAGCCCCCATTTTCTTCTCCTGCCTTTTCCTTCCACTGGAATGAGGACCTTATTCCTTATGTGGACACACTATTCGGAGAAAACAGAACAATCATATTTATCTTTTTGTTTACTTTTTGAGTGGAGTGAAGACTTGGAATCTTTTGTGTCTCTCTTGGAGCCAGCACTGTTGGGCCTCTGCTTCCATGTCATTGTAAGACTCTATTCTATTCTGTTGAAGGTGCCATTTTGTTTTATTTTTATCCCCTTTTTTGTAAATTGACTTGAGACCTGTAACTCTTGTATTTGGAATATTAGAATCAGACAAGACAGCAGAAAGTTCAGCTAGTTGTCTTGGGTCTGTTCCTTGCCTTTACAATAATTTTTATATTCAAAACAGAACAAAAAAAAAAAGTCCAAACCCTTTCTCATCTCTTTAGCACCAAAACTATCCCGTCTCCTTGGCCCTCAGAACAGCTTTTGCAAACCCAATAATCCTGTCAACAGCACATTATCTTGGCTTCTATGGGTTCATAGTGGGAATGCTAAGAAGGAATGCCCAATTGTTTACTTTTCTCCTGCAGAGGGGTCTGGAAGTCTAGGCCCTAGGCAGGAGTAACTAATATTGGCTCTTGCCTCTAATCACCACAGAGATGTCGTAGCACAAGCCAAGGGCAGAGGAGCAGCGGCAAAGGTCAGATTACTTAGCCCCATTTCTCTAGCTCTCTTTCACCACCACTACCACCCAAGCCCAAACTTTACAGGACTTTGGACTTGACAGCATCAGTTTTCTGGAAACAATGTCCTTGGTTAGAGGACCACGGCTTGTTAAGCTACGTTACTGAACAATTTCCATTTTGGAGGGAATTTAATGTTCAATTGGATTTTAATTTGAATACAACTTGTCTCCCAAAGTTATGTCTTTTTACTAGAACCTGTTAGTGTTTCAAGTTTTCATATCTTCTGGCCTTGTTTTGTATTTGAAGGCTTGCCTAATTTTTCTCCTATGTCTTCTCCATGTGAGGCACTTCTGAACAAAAGAAATCTCTATTGTGTTTGAACAGATGTAAACTCTCATTTGTGACATGTGTTGACTTGTACATGTACACGACAGGCCATGCACGGAATAAAGCCCTTAATCATTTCTGCCTACTGTGTGGCCATGTGACAGGCCAGGGGACCACTGAGCTACCCCCTCCAGGTGATAAGGTTGGTTGTCCAATGGCTGCATCAGGAAATCCTGGGGCAAAAGATAAGACATTTCTGTTCCCTTCCTTACAGTGCAAATAAATCCACTAATGGAGCTTTTGTGGGGGAAAAGAAAACCCTCTGGATGGAGTCAGAGGTCCTCAGTTCAAATCCTACTTTGGATACATACTACCTGTGTGACCCTGGACAAAGGAACATCATTTCCCTGGGCTTATAAAATGGAAGGATCGGATCTAATGGCCTCTAGGGTCCTATACAGCCCTATAATCTATGGCCGTTCATCCACTCTTCAATCAGGCCAAATTGACTTATTTGCTGATCCTCATACGTGACATGCTCTGTTCCACATCTGCCTTTCTGCACGTTGCCCAGTAACTTGAAATATACTCCCTCCTTACCTCTGCCTCTTCAGATCCTTCATTTTTTTCCAAGATCAGCTCAAAAGGCCACCTCTTACGTGATGCCTTTCATGCTCCCACCTAAATGCTTGTACCTCCCTCCCCGAACCACCTGGTATTTATTTTGTCTGTACTTACGTTTGTTTGCGTTGTCTCTCTGATAGAATTCAAGCTCTTTGGGGGCCAGGTTCTCTATTTTTGGCTTTGTATACCCAGCACTTAGCACAGAGCCTGATAGGCTCTTAAATCTTTGTGAGTGAATGAATGAGTGAGTAAGTGATTGGCCCTAGGGGGAAGAAGTCAGAGGAATGGGTCGAAGTTACAAGAAGACAAATTTAGGTTTGATATAAAGGGAAAACATTCCAGCCATTAGAGCTATCCAAAAGTGGAGCAGACTGCCTTAAGACATAATGGGGAGGGAGAATGGTCAATAGAATCAAAAGTTTCAGAGAGGTTAAGAAAGATGAGGATTGAGAAAAGGCCGTCAGTGGTAGCAGTTTAGGGATTGTTGATGACCTTGCAAAGAGCAGTTTCAATAAAATGGTGAGGGCAGAAACAACTTCCATCCATTAAGATTCAAGCAAAACATGCCTCTTCTACTCGAGAGCCCTTTGAATACTTGAAGACAGTTATCATAGGCCACCCTCTCTCCAGGTTCTTTTCTCCAAGCTTAATATCAGCAGCTTCCTCCACTCCTTCGTGTGTGTGTGTGTGTGTGTGTGTGTGTGTGTGTGTGTGTGTGTAGTTTTTAGGCAATTGGGGTTAAGTGACTTGCCCAAGGTCACACAGCTAGTAAGCGTCAAGTGTCTGGTCTGAGGCCTGATTTGAACTCGGGTCCTCCTGACTTCAGGGCCGGTGCTGTATCCACTGCACCACCTAGCTGCCCTCCTCCACTCGTATTTATGTCTGTTTTGTTTTTGTGTTGTCTGTACCTATATATTTATATATTGTCTTCCCACTTGGGATGTGACGGCCTTGAGGCCTGAACGGAGACTGTTTCATGGTTTGTTTGCTTGGTCTTTTTTTTAACTTAGTATCCTCAGCTTAGCACAGCACTTGGCACTCAGTAGGTGCTTAATAAATGCTCTCTTGATTGATCGGTCCTCCTCATAGTGCACTGGACTTGGAATCTTCATGAAGGCTCCCAGCTCAAATCCTTCCTCAAACACCTGCTAGCTGTGTGACCTTGGGCAAGTAGCTGAACCTCCATATTCCTCCATTTCCTCATCTGTACAATTGGATAATAATAGTGCCTACTTCCCAGGGTTGCTGTAAGTCTCAAGTGAGATATTTGTAAATTGCTTTGTGAACTTTAACACACTATATAACTACAATAACTAGCATTTGCTGGTTACTGTTATTGAGGAATTTGGCCATCCTCATCACACCAAATATAACAGACATCTGTTGAAGTACATTTATTTCACGTGATCTTCACAATAACTTGGTGAGATAAGTACTTTATCATCTCAGTGAAGATGGTAAAATTGACATGGAGAGATTAAGTCTCTGTGTCGGAATTCAAACACAAGAGCTCCTTATCCCCAAGTTCTGGTCTATCATACCATGATGCCTCTCACCCTTCTCTGGATTCTCTGCAATTTATCACTGGTGTGCTTCCTAAACCCAGAGCTGAATCTGCTACTCCAGACCAGGATCTGACCAGAACAGAGTCCCTATGGCAGCAAACCCATTACCTCCTTCATCCTAAACAGTAGGCATCCCTTAATGTAGCCGAAGAGCACGTTAGCTTTTCTGGCTGCTGTCTCAAACCGTGCCCTCTTTTCCCAATCAAACCCAGATCTAGCCATTCCTTCCTCCATACTTCAACTTGTGTAGCTAATTTTTAACCAAGACTTTACTTTATCTCTCCTCAAATTTAGCTCATTAGATTCAATCTAATGTTCAAGGCTGACTAGATCCCTTTTGGGTAAGGACCCTCTTGCTCAGTGTCTAGCTCTCCCTCCCTGCTTTGCAGATCTTCCACAAACAGTAAGCATGGTGGAAGATCACAGACGAAGGGTTACATTTTTGTAAATGTCTATAACAGAATGATGTCATAAGGGAAAGTAATTTGTGTTGATCTACAAGGTCACAAAGCAGAAAAAGGAGGCAATAGCACTGCTGATGAACTGTGGGATTGATTGTACAGGTCTCGAAAACAGATTGTTTTCAGGATAAGAAAAAGGGCCTGGGTCAATATTATGTCAACTAGGGAACAATGATTGGTAAAGAGAAAAAGCCACAGTTATGTGATCAAGGGTTTAAAATTGGAGCAATCTGGGAGAACTTTGCTGTCTCTCGGTCTGCCTGCATACATGTACTCAGCATGCATGTGTGCATTCTGACTACTACATGTGACAATCAATAAACCTCTTATTAACTTGAGATGATTTTTGTCTCCTCGTTTTTGTGCCCTAACACAATTTATTCTGCATGATATTCAGTATTGTAAGTAGTGATCCCCGAGGCTCTTACTTGCAAGATCTTCTCTTCCCTTTGATTGGCCTGAGATGGTTAGTGATGTCACAATCTTACCCCAATTCTGTGTGTATCCTAGTCTTACAGTTCCATGACTCTTTAAAAGCTAGGCATTTTCAATGACTTTTTTTTTTTTGCTGCTGCAAGGGGAGGATACCAGCCTCAAGGTCTCTTCCTCTCCCATGTCATTGCCCAGGTATATTCTGAGAAGGATGAGCATCTTGGTGCTGTTCAGAAGTTCTATTTCCTATTCTACAATTCCCCTGATTTCCTTCCAAATTATGCCTTCCTCCCTTGGGGAATTTCTCTCCTTCTCAGTTGTCTTTCCTTTTATTTTTTTCAAAAAAAGTAATTAATTTCTTTATTTTTAGTTTTCAACATTCACTTTTATAAGATTTTGAGTTCTACATTTCCCCCCTCCCTTCCCTACCCCCTTCAGCTGTCTTTCTCTTTTTCTCCCTCCTTTCCTTCATGCAGAGGTGGGAACAAAGAATTTATGTAATTGTTGGCATCGTTGCCATTATTCTTATCATTATTTAGAACAACAAATCTTATCAATCAATTACCCTTTGATATCTTGGAGAGGCCCAAGGCTCATAGAAGCCTTGCTTGTTGACCTTAGATGGCTACCTTAGTAGGTCTTCACCTCTCTCCCTACCTTCCTCCTTTAAAATTTTTTTTTTGCTTTTTTAGGCAATTGGGGTTAAGTGACTTGCCCAAAGTCACACAGCTAGGAAATGTCAAGTGTTTGGTCCGAGGCCAGATTTGAACTCAGGTCCTCCTGACTTCAGGGCCGGTGCTTTATCCACTGCACCACCTAGCTGCCCCTAGAATTAATTTTTAACAGAGAATGCAATATCCTCTGGGCTGTCATTCCTTGAAGGACAGCTGCCATTCCTCCTGTATAGTGAGAAATAGGGTCAGGGGGACCCAGGGGATGGAGCTAAAGAGTGAGTTCCCACTTTCAGAACTAACCTTCCTTTCCCCCCAGGGCTGGCCATTGTAATGAGAGACCTGAACCCCTGCCAAGGGTGTCACAACCAAGGGGTGACAAAAGAGGTTAAAAGCACCCTCTCCCCTACTCCATACACACATGATGCCCACTCAGAGTCTGAATCAGGGTTGAAAATGAAACTCTGGAGACATCAAAAACCTCTTGTATTCACAGTACAGTTTTGCCTAAGGCCAGCCTTGTCCTCTGTGACTGTTACATTCACACACATTCAGGCAGGGTCTGGCATCTTTCTCTCAACGTGGTCATAGATTTCTAATGATTAATGAGAATTCTGCTGCTTGTTCTCAAGCCTCAGACACACAAATATCCCTACAGAAACACACACACACACACACACACACACACATACACACACGCTCCATTTAAGACTATGAAAAATGTGTTTCCAGTGTTCATTAATTGGGCAATGTCTGGACAAATTGGGGTATGTGAATGTAATGGAACATTACTGAAGAGTAAGAAACGGTGAACACTAGAAATTCAGAGGAATTCAGCAAAGCGAAGCAAACAGTGCCAGGAAAACAACATACATGATAATGACAGGAATGTGATAAAAAGCACAAGAAAATGAAAGGAAATGCTATGTAATTCCATGGAGAAGAGGGAACGGACGCTCTCCTTTCCTTGGACTGACACTCTCTGGGTGTAAAATGTTGCTTATTCACTCAGAATTTTTTTTTTCTGTGTAGGTTGGTTTCACTGAATTGTTTGTTGTTTATCACAAGATGGGGCAATGAGGTTAGGGCTAGATATATCTGAAATAATTGTGATGTAAAAACAAATCAATGAAACTTTTTAAAAGCGTGTCTCCTGTACGATTCCTTTTTGGGGTTTACACTATGGGTAGTGGTCAGCCTCATAGTCCTCCTTCTGAAGCAGTGAGGACAAAAAAGGGAGGGTGTGGACTACCTGTTCCCTCCACTCCTGAGCGCCGTCCGTTCGGAGTATGGGATCTGTCTACTTTCTTGTTCCCTTCTTTCTTCCTACGGAAATGGAGTTTGGAATGTGGAGTGAGTGGCAGAAACACTCAGAAGTGGTAATAACAACATACCTCTGGCATCCATCCCTTCATCTCCAGGAAGCATGGTGTAATGAAGAGAGTACCGGATATAGAGTGAGGAAGACCTGGTTCAATTCTACTTCTGCCACTTTCTGGCTGTGTGACCCTGGGCAAGTCACTTAGCCTTCCTAGTTCTTAGCTTCCTCATCTGTATAATTAAGAGGTTGGATTCATTGGCATCTAAGGTCCCTTCCAGCTCTAATTTTATTTTCCTACATTTTATTTACATCACAACCACCTTACCCTCATTGCCTTTAATCTGGACTATTGCAATAGCTTCCTAATTGTTTTCCCTACCTTCTGTCTCTCCCCCTAATCAATCCATCTTTCATACAGAAAACCAAACAAATACGTCTAAAGTCTGACTGTGTCAGTCACCTACACAAGAAGCCTCAATGGCTTCCTATTGCCTCTAACATAAATTTGAAAACTTCTGATTGACATTTAACGCCCTTAACAGTACAATTCCGGCCTATCTTACCAGATGCATTGAACAGTACTGCCTCTCATGCAGTCTGAATCACAGCTAAACTGGTTAATTTTTGCTCCATTTCCAAATGGAAGCATTCCATTTCCCACTTCTGGGTCTTCTTTTTTTTTTTCAATTTTTTTTTCAATAAGAAAAAATCTCTCTTTTCTTAATCCTACCCCTAATTCCCCCAACTGAAAAAGAAAAAGAAACAAAATCTCTGTTATAAACATGTATAGTCACACAAAATAGATTCCCTCATTGGTCATGCTCTAAAAAAAAAGACCTGAATTTGCATTCAAGGTCATCACTTCTCTATCTGGAGGTGGGTAGCAAGTTTCATCATGAGTCCTCTGGAATCATGGTTAGTTGTTGCCCTGATCAGAGTTCCTAAATCTTTCAAAGTTGTATGTCTTCACAATTTTGTTGCCATTATATAGATTGTTCTCTTCCCTTCACTTAGCATCTGATCATACAAATCTTCTCAGGATTCTCTGAAACCATCCTCTTCATCATTTCTTTGAGCACAATAGTACTACATCACATTCATATACCTCTCCCTCCAAAGCAAGGACTTTTCTGCTATCCTATCCTATCTCCTTGGCATGTCAGAAAAGAATCTCATGGTGACATTTGACAACAGAGCTTCTTTGACTTTTTTTAAGTAGAATCATCTTTTTACATTGAAAAAGTTGAGCATGACAACTTGTGCTAAACCAAGTAGAAGGTGCATTGGAAACCACCCTTCAAAACTGGGATAGACATTTGAGCACTGTAACTTTTTACACTTTGTGGGATATAAAGTATAGAAATACAGCTCTGCAAGATCACCAAGGGCAATGATGTTGTAACCTGGAATTTAATACGAATTTTTTGAGCACCAATCATTCTGAGAGGTTCTTTAGGAGACACAGATGAAAGAAAGCAGGTATCTTTGAACCCAAGAAAGAATTTTACAATCTGAACAGGAAGACAGGAGAAGTCTAAGACAACTTATTATATGAGACAAAGCATAGCACAGAGAACAGAGAGTTGCCCTGGAGTTGGAAAAACCTGGGTTCGAGTCCTGACTCCAACACACACATCAGCCATGTAGTCATGCAGTCAACAAGCATTTATTAAGCACCTGCTGTGTGCCAAGCCCTGTGATAATTCCTGTAGATGCAAAGAAAGGCAAAAACACTCTTTGCTCTCCAGGACCTCACATCCTAATATCAAATACAATATGTAGATAACTATGAGATATAGACAAAATATTCTAATGGGGAAGACAACATGTAAATGATATATAAGATATAGACAGGTAACTTGAGAGAAGAAGGCACTAGCACTTGGGAGGGGAGGCGGGGAGAGCAGAAAAGGACTACTCTAGAAAGTAGAATTTGAGATATCTTAAAGGAAATTCAGTGGCAAAAGTGAGGAGTGAAAGCATTCCAAGTATATGGGACTGCTGGAAGATCAAGTGTCCTGCAAATAGACCAGTCTAGTTGGATAGTAGAGTATATGGAGGAAGAAGTCTAGAAAAAGAGGAAGGGCCAGGTGATAAAGAGCTTAAATACTCCACCCCTCTCCTGAAAAGCCAGAACCAGAAAATATTTGAAGGGATTTATGTGTAGGAGGGATTAAAGCTATTTTGCTTAGCCCCAGAGGACAGAATCAGGGACAATCAATCAATCAATCAATCAATCAATCAATATTTTATTAAGCATCTTCTATGTGTCAGGCACCATTCTAGGTGCTAGAGATCCAAGTAGGAGAATGAAACAATACCTATTCTCAATGAGCTTACATTAGAATGGAAAAGACAAAAGGTAGATGTACAAGTAAAAGCAGATGGATAGACCAGACAGTGAGACTGAACTGATACTCAAATGTACCTGTGCTTTCATCAACTTAAGAGTTCCTCCAATGAAGAGATCCATACCTGACCATCCATGTTCTGCCCAAAGTTGGATACATAGAGTCCCACCCAACATGCTGGAGGTCTTCCTCTGCAAGTCTGAAGGAGCCTCAGAGGTCCCCTAGTGTCTACTCGCCTACTCCCCTACCCACCTCCAATTTAGAGAAGAGGAAACTAAAGGTCAGAAAAGCCAAATGACTTACCTAAATCACAAAAGTACTAGGTGGTAGAATTGAAAGTCATCCCAAGCCCTTCAATTCCAAATCTTTCCCCTGAACCATTCTGGGCACATAAAACTGGGGATGTTAAGTCCTGGTGTATTTGGGTAGTTCTGTGCTACAGAATTATACCAAATCACTTAGCGTAAACCTACATATTGTTTATTCATATAAATAATCAATGTTGTCAGGGGTTTGTTTTCTTTGGCTTGGATATACACTTAGAAGTGTAAAAACGGGAGAAAAAAAGTAGAAAATACTGGGGAGAGAGAACAGATTGAAGGCGGGAGGAGAGAAACAACCAAAGAATTCCTTGAAAATCTGAAAATATGTTTGCTTGAATTGGATAGTGAATTGTCTTTTTTTTTTAATTTTTATTTATTTCTTTTTTATGTTGAGAATTGATCCATTGTCTATCTCTGGACACATTTTTAGCCCCTGACTAAGCATAGGAACTGAGTGTTAACCAAGCCCAGTGCTGGGCATACCATGTGTGAAGGACTACAGGTCATTATCAGGTTCTCTCCCTTCCTTTGAGCCTCCCCAAGCCAGTTTCTTCTTTGCTGTGGTTTTCGTGGTTGCCTTGTGGGAAGGAGAATCAGTAGAGACTGAAAGGATAATTGGTTGTGTTTAAATACAAGGAAGCCTGGGCTTCTTGTGAAGGCTGAGCCACACATAAGATCAACAGCAATGCTAGGAGCGACTTGGAAGGGAAAAAAGAGCTGGAAATACCAGGTTAGCCATCATTATTGCTGCTGCTCTTAATAAAACAGGTGTTTTTGAAGTGGTCCGCCAACCAGTGCCAATGCTTTGAAAATGGCTGTTGCTTTATTGGTTGCTGAAGCAAAATAAAAATCAAATTAAAGTTTAATTCACCTCATAATTTTCTTTATAGCAGCTCGGCGCTGTGTGCCTCTGGGCAAACTCCAGTGTCTTCCCAGCCAATGACATGCATCACACAAGAACTTGCTGCCTTGCTATGTTCTCTTCGTCTCTGCCTTTGTCTCTCCATGCCTCTCTCCATCTCCACCCCCCTCCCCACTCTGATTTTTTGTCTTTCTCTGTGGCTCTCTCCCTCCTTCTCTTATTCACCTTTTCCTTCAGCTCCTTCTCTTTTTCTCCTCTCCCTGTCTCCTTCCCCTTAGTCTCTGTCTTTCTGTCTCTCTGTCTCTCTCCCCACCAAGAAAATATGCATAAAAGGTGTTTATAATTGGGGGAAGGGCAAAGACTTGGTCCAAGTTCTCACAGTAATGAGGATCTAGGAGTAAAGGGCAGGTTGGCTGAATGGATATTGGTAGCAGCTTCCAGGTATAAGAGCACCTCCTCACCTCCTCCCTTTCCCCCCCCATCTCCATGGCAACAGGGAGAGAGCTGCTGGTCTCCCCTGTTGAGTGACCTGCGACACTGACACAGACCTTACCCAGCCTCTGCCTCCTCAGAGCAGAGAAGGAATGAAAGTCATTGCCTTGGCCAGGCAGGGGCAGTTTGAAAATACTAAGAACTGATGCTGACAGCTTCTCAGTTCCCACTTTGGCCCCCAATATTTGCTCTTCCTTAAGGGGATCCAGCCCCTAATAGTTGAGGTCTTTTAGCTCCTTGTCAGACCTCAGTCTCAGAGGTGTGTTGAAAAACAGGCTGGCCAAACAATTATGGTAACAGCTACCATTTAAGCTTTCATGAAATTAACACTGTCACAAGGCTTACAAAGCAAATAGCCTCATTTTACAGATAAGGGAACCACAGTTCCCTAAGAGAGGTTAAGCGATTTTCTCAGGGCAAAGGCAAAATGTGAACCCAGGTCTTTTAAGCTCCAGGTCCATTCTGCTGCTAAACAGGGGTAGATACCAGCTCTTACTAAGACGAACCTGTGAGACAGTCATTGTGGTACAATGGAAGAAGTCTTGTCTCTGGTTTCTAAGTTTGACTCTGCTGCGTGTGTGACTTGGAGTAAGTAACTTGAAGGGGTGACTTGAAGGCTCCCATTTCACTTCCTAATGAGTGGGAAGAGAATTCTTTGGGACTCAGTTTCTTCCTTTTTCAAATGAGGGAATTGGAGTAGTGAGTACCTAAGGTTCCTTTAAGCTGAAAATCTTATAAATTCCCTTCTCCTGTGGATTTCTATTCTCTCCTCTCTTTCATTCTCCCAAGGAAAAGGACTATGGGAAGTCTTTTTCATGGACGATTATTTCTCCAGTTCAATTGGCCCTTGAACGGTAAATTTGTTATAAGTAGGTTTGTTATAAATAGGCAGGTCCCCTGCCCTACCACCATTGTGACATTAACAGGTATTGAGTGTCATCCAAATCTCTAACTATCTTGGGGTATTTGGAGGCAACTTCTCTCTGTCCAGAAGTTCTCTATTCAGTTATTTAGGGGAGTGGGAAAGAAGACACTAAAAAAATTCCCTGCTGGAGAGAATCTATTGATTTTACTGGTTTATCCTGCATATATCTTGTTTGTATATAGTTGTTTGCATGTTGTCTTTCCCACTGAACTGTTAGTCAATTAAGAGCAGGGCTGGCCTTTTGGTTTTCTTTGTATACTCAGCACTTAACGCAGTGCCTGGCACAAGGTTGGCACTTCATAAATGTTTTTTGACTGTCTAAATAACTGATTGAATTACCTGAAGATGTGCTATTGCTTAGACTTTTCTACTTTTCTAGAGTAACCTCACATATTTTGCATGCTTAGACTACTGCCTGGGATCTTTTTCTGGTGTTTTGAATCAGTGGAAGGGACAGAAGGGTCAAGAGATCAAAATGTGATCAAGGGGAGAAAGGCACATAGGATGGATAGGTTAACATACTCATGTCACACAATTTCAGATTTCTGTTTAATTTCTGGTACTGTACCGGTTTCTTATTCAAACTAACCTCTCCACCTTAGTCACTGGATAGCCTGGTATGTTAGAAAAATCACTGGAGACCTGAAATCAAGCCCGAGTTCTGTCACTGGCTTGTGTGATGTTAGGCAAATCATGTGACTTCCATAAACCTTAGTTTCTTCATCCAGATCTCACTCAAGGGGAAATTTCCTCAAGTCTCTAGTGTACCAAGCTAGGAATAGGGACATGATAGAGATTCCTAGCTCTTCTATCTGCCAGCTTCTTCCCCCTAGTCTTTCTCTACTTTCAAGGATCTGAAGAGAAGTTGTAATGACATGTCTATTGTAATGTAATTTGTTGTAATGTAATCTCCCCCTCTTGAAGTTGGAAACCAGAAGTCTGGAAGAGATCTCTTCTTTGTAGCTCTCACCAAATCTACACTTCACACAGATGTGGGTCATTGATAATCTCCACCAATAAGGAGAGTCCCATGCAACTGGCCCTTTGAGTCAAGGATTACATAAGTATAAGCTCCCAATATTATTTTCATGTTAGGCAAAAGTGTGTGTTGGGGTTAAGGGTGGATACTCTTGCTTAAAAAGCTACATCTTACTCATTATCTACCAATCTTTGGTCTCGAACCTTAAAAAAGGGGACTACTTCTCGCATCTATTCTCCTTGGAATAGCATTACACTATTAAATTGATTACTTTATATTTTATTAGGATATCAAATAGACCTAAAGATTTAATATTTGGAGCTGCATTGCTTTGAAGGTAAGTACTCCTATTTCATCTCTACCTATTGAAAACCTCTTTCTTAAGGCTTGACTCTTTAAGGAACCCCCTCCTTCATGAAGCTTGTCCTGATTCCTCCAACCAAAAGTATTTATTCTGAGACAAACTAAATTCCTTATCTTTTCTCTGCTGTCTCAGAGTTTGTTTGGAGAGACAGTTGAGCAGAGTAAAAAGAACAGAAATAGAAATCATGAACCTGGAAAGTAACCTATGTAAAATGAGATGTGATTACAAAAGGCTCTTTCTTTATATACCAATTTCTCATGATCATTTGATCTTTGAACATTTCATAGACATTTGCAGAGCGAAGCATCCTTAGCCTAGAGCATCAGCAGATAACACAGAGAGGGTGACTGAGTTACGTGGGGTTCGTGATGTATCACCACCGTGACAGGAAACTGATAAGGTCTGCTCTGACCACTAGAGAGAGCTCTTCATCCTGATACCATAATCTGGAAAAGAGACCAGTTCCTAATTTACAGAAACAAAGTCTTTCCTCCTTTGCTTACTTTTTTATGTCAAGTATTTTCCCATCATGAACTCTATAATAAATGCAAGCTATAAGGAGAGGTGCTGTTAAGTCAATGGAAAAGAAACAATAAGAGAAAAAATAAGATGGAAAAGGATGAAGAGGAAGAAAAGAAAGAAAACAGAAAGAAAAAAGAAAGAAAAAAAATCATTTCCTCATTTGTCATCCAAGGTATCACAAAGCACTAAAAACATTATTTTAATTCATTTTCTGTCACAATCCCCATTCCATACTATCAATGACCATATTTTTCCGGTTCAAAATGGTTTGACATGATCTGAAAGGGGAAATTTTTTTTGGGGGGGGGTGGAATTTGTGAACAGGCCAGAGTATCAGAAACCAAGTCCAGAAGTCTGATAATCTAGGGTGTCAGAGCTTCTTCCATTAGTGCCCAACAGGGGGTCTCGCTTGCTCATAGCTTAAGCTTATACCTTTGCCGAGATCTTCTTGAAGGGAAGGAGGTAATTTCCTAATTTCTCAGATTCAGTTCTTCTAGATGGTAAGGATAAGGGGTGATTGTTTTGTTTACAAAGGAACTAAGAGAAGTATTTATAACACTTTCTATAATGTTTCAACCTTATGGGGTTCATCCTCTTTTCTCTTTATTCCTATATAATTCAATTACATGAATATTAATTCAGCCCATATAAGCTTTGGGCTCACTCTTTCAACCCATATTCTCATTATTAAAGTGCTTAGCACAGTGCCTGGAACATAGCAGGTGTCGTATGTTTATTCCCTTCCTTTCCCCTTCCCCTCCACCTCTAACAGGTTGGCTCCCCAGAAGACAGCTGCTTCTTCCCTCAAGACCTGGTTGATTCTGAAGGGTTGAGGAGATGTCTTTTGCTAATACAGTGGTTTTCAAAGTATAGTCTGGGGGCTTCAAGACCCTTTCAAAAATCCATAAAGTCAACACATTTTCATAATATTAAAATATTTTAATTCCTACCATGGTTAAGTGTGGACAGATATAACAAAAACAAAAGATTTGAGTCAGGGCATTCAATAATTTTAGGAGTACAAATGGGTCCTTAGGCCAAAACTTTGAGAACTGTTCTGGTACTCTAACTCACAAACAAACCCTCTTCTGGAGCATTCCCCTGAAGTGATCACTAGCTAATATTCCCCCAATACCATCTAGTCAGTGATTATTGCCCTATATATTTAACCAATTAGCTGTAACAAAGGGATATTTGAGCAAGCCCCAAAATAGAAAAACATTCTCCTAAACTGGAGCACCCTCTCCCCACCATACTCTTTCCTCTATTGAATTGAATTATTAAATTCAATACACAAATATTTATTAATCAATTACTATGTGAAGGTGCTAAACTAGAAGACTTCAGAGGTCTCTTCCAGCTTTGAATGCCTTCAAATTTTTTAGAGTTTATATAGCACCCTGTACTACAGATACAAAAAATGAAAAATGGTACTATGTATACTCCCAAAGAGCCTATAGTATAGTAAGTGATACATGGCAGATACACAAATTATATGTGGCAGAATGTGAAAGGTTCAACATATCAGAAGAAGATTGGAAGTATTCTTCCTTTCTATCACGATAGCTTTAGTGGCTAGCATAAAGGTTTCTTCCATTTCTCAAGAACCCACTACATTCTCAGAAGGGAAACAGGAAGAGGCACAAACACTAATAGCTTTCTGTTTTATGAGACGTTACAGCTTATAATCTTCCACCATCCTTCCCCCACAAGATTTTGTAAATGAGTTCATGTTTCAAATTGGTATTGCTTTTGGCTGTCATCTTTTCCTTTGGTAGGAAGCTTGTTTGCTGGCTGAGACGATTGTGCTAGTCTCTTTTGTCCTCCTTATTATGGTAATTGCTTTACATCAGTTAAGCTTTCATAGGAAATAGTGATAGTCTGTATCCAGGTCTTTGCACTTAGCCATTCCTATTTTTATGACTTGCCAATTTGTTTAAATTGGCCAACCAAAGAACAAACATTTATTAAGCACTTACTTTGTGCTGGGCAATGCGCACTAGGAATATGCGGTCAAAAAATGAAAAAGTATTTGCCCTCAAGGAGCTTCTTTTCTTTTTTTTAGGTAATTGGGGTTAAGTGACTTGCCCAGGGTCACACAGCTAGTAAGTGTCAAGTGTTTAGTCTGAGGCCGGAGTTGAACTCAAGTCCTCCTGACTTCAGGACTGGTGCTCTATCCACTGAGCCACCTAGCTGCCCCAAGGAGCTTGTTTGCTATTAGAGGTATAGTGTGCACATGTATTCATATGTGCACGCGTGTGAGCATACACATAAACTGATGTATAAATGCATATATGCGCCCACATATACATGTCGCCATTGTCTAAGGGCAATTTAAAGCGTGTATACATATATACACATGCATACACATATGTGTGCATATATGATATGTTCATATACCTATGTATATGCATGTGTATAGGCCAGTATTATGCTTATGTATATTTGTGTCCATACATATCAGCTTATGTATGTATGTATATATATATATATATATATATGTACGTACACACATAAATTTTAAACTTATGAGTATGAATATATATATGAATATGTAATCTTAAAACTGCATTAAGGCTTTTGGGATGCCCTGTGGAGGGTGTGTCCGTATGCACATGTGGATATGTGTATATACATATGTTTGTATGCATATATGTGTATATGTATTAATGTATTTAGTGTTCCAAAAAAACCCTGTGTATATTATATGTATGTGTATATATATATATATGCGTACACACAAGTTAATATGTATATAGATACAAATATACATAAGTGTAATATATATATACATGTGAGTATATATGTGTATGTATGTGTATGTGTGTGCATGTGTGTGTGTGTGTGTGTGTGTGTGTGTGTGTGTGTGTGTATGTCTATACACATATAGGTTGCTAAAGTAGACAGCTCCTTTTCTACAATTTATAATTTTAGAGTGTTCCCAGGAGGGCTATGAGATTTAGTTACTTGCTTGGGGTCACAAAGCCAAAGTGAGTCAGAGGCAAGACCTGAACCCAGTTCCTCCTGCCTTTGAGACATCAAGGCCTGCTACAAGATATATACAAAGTAAACAAAGGTCATTTTGCATGGAAGGCATTAGCAGTTGGGGATATCAGGAAAGGCCTTATAGAGAAGCCAGCATGTGCGTTGAGCTTTGATCTTCGAGTTGTTTGGGGTTATTTTAATTGTGTGTGGTGTCTTCTTAATTTTATTATTTCTTCTCATTTTTGCATGATTTTGATTCTTGCTCTAAGTCATGATTCTGACTATACAGATAATTTATTCAAAAATGAATTCCACATTAGTAAAAAGTTTTTTTTTCTTTCTGTCTCTTAAGACACTCATTTTCCCATAATATCACTAACATTCTTTGACAATGCTATGTGGTGGCTAATCTGGAAGCACCATGGTCTCTAAAGATTCAGAATTGTGAGTCATCCAAAGTGCAGTGGAAAGACATCCAATCAGATGCTGATGGATTTGGAGGTGTAAATAGACCGCAACAAACTAGACTACGCATGCAAAACAAAAGATAAAATCCAAGAGATGTATGAGCAGAAAAGGAAAGGGATCAGTGTTAGCAACAATGAGGAATAACAGATAGAAAACCCCAAGAACTGCTTCGGTATGCTTTAATGCCTGAGAGCATAGAGTGACCTCCACACCACAATTAGAATGTAAGTTGCCTGAGGGCAAATTCTAGAATTCAGACCGTTAAAAAGGTGGTGAATGCCCCCTTTTGTGGCCATTAATGATGGTTAATAGTTAATTTAAATTCCTGGAAAGGTTCTAGAGTCAGATAATTAAAAAGGTGATTAATAGCCATCTAGAAAAGAAAGTGGTAATGACAAGGAACCAAGGACCTCAGTCATGGCAGGGACTGAATTATATCTATATTTGTATCTCTAGGCCTAGCACAGTGCTTTCCTCTTGTGTGTCAAGGACTCAGTAAATGTTTGATAACTGAATTTGTTGAAATGAACTGAGTTGGAAATAAACACTGTATTAGTAAAAGGTTGGCTCCTTTATATTTCATTTTTGTTTTCAAAGCTGATAGAGATGTTTTTCCAGTCAACTTTTTCTGGATAGAATAAGTAAACCTTTATTGGGAAAACACCAGAGGAAGTGCATTGTCTCTGCTGTAGAGAGCTCTGAGAAATCCCAGCCCCCAAATCTAGTTCCTTCCTCAGGGAGACACAGCCACAGTAAAATAAATGAAATCCATAATCTCTATAACAGCATAAACTGTTGCCCAGGGCCAGTGGATGGCTATTAGCATGACTGAATTAGTTAGGTCATACCATTCAATAATTCCTTAATTTGTCCACACCAAAGATTCTGAAACTATTTTCATTTCACAGAAGTCCAATGAAACAGTCAGCTGCCCTCCTTAGCCCAGTTTTACGGATGTGACTAAGAAGATGCAAAATAAATCATCTGTATTGTTACTGCAGCAGATACTTTTAATACATTTTTCTTTTTTAAGTCATCATTTATAAACTCATATAAATTTTTATTTTTATTCCGTGCTTAACAAATACCAAACATAATTCGTGTTTGAGTATGCTTTTCTGATGCTTTGCTTGTCTATCCTGTTTTCTGTTCTTTTGGCTCCATTAAAAAAAATCATGCCCCAATGACCCTTTTTTCTCCACTCCTGTCCTGTCCTCTCTCTTCCTCCCCTTTCCTTTCTCCTTTCCTCCTTTCCTCTCCCCTCCTCACTTCTCTTTCTCATTCCCTCCCTTCCCCTTTCCTCCCCACTGTCCTCCCACCTCTCCCCTCCTCTTCTTTCTCCTATTGTCTCTCCTCTTCTCTTTACTCTCCCCTCCTGTTCTCTTCCCTTCTCTCTTCTCCTCTCCTCTTTTCTCCTCTCTTCTCCCCTTATCTTCTGTCCTCTTCCTCATTGCTTTTCCCCCAGTGCCCTCTCACCCACCACACCCTCACCGGAAAAAGATAAATCAAAGCCCTTGTAGTAAATATACACAGTCAAGTAAAACAAATTCCCATTTTGGCTGGATCCAAAAATATATCGTATCTGTAGCAGCCTCTCTCAACAATGTGGTCCTGCTGTAAGCAGCAGGGATGGACTATCTCTTTCCTTCCCAACCAGTACATCAAACCAGGAGGCAGTCTGATTCTTGCTAGCTCTATGGCCCAGGATAAGTTATTTAACTTTTCTGGGGCTCAGTTTATTCATCTATAAAATGAGTGGGTGGGAGTAGATAACATCTAGGGTCCCTTTCAGCTCTGCATCCTATGGTCCAAAAAAAAAGAAAGTTCTAAAAAGTATGTTTTGAGGCTCAGATTCTTAAAATCTAGCCACTGCTCAGATTCTTATAATCTAGCCAATAGCTCACTAATGTTCAGACTCCTTAAGAGTCTGTCCAATATGGTGGATGTTCTAATAAACCTTGTCTTTGGCTGAAAAATGGCTTTGATCAAATTCTTTCAGGCAGGATCTGCGTGTCCTGATTTTGGGGTCCCAGCACAAAACTGCCTAACCCCAAGATCTTCTCCAGCCAAGACTGAAAGGTATATAAGCCTCCCTCCCCACCTTTTCTTGCTCTGCAGTTTGGGTGGCTCTTCAAGCACCAAGGCTTGGAGGTGCTTTTCAGGCAGAGAGTTACGAGGCTGTCTGAAACTCGGCCTGATGCTCTCAGGCTCTCGGTCCACTGGGTTGGTTCAAGGCCATCGACCTGGGTACGCCTTCCACAGCATAGAAGACAAGGACAGATGCCGTATCTGGAAGTGTATGCCCAATTCTGTCAATTTTTTCGGTGCTAGGAAATTGGGGAAAACTGCAGGTGCTTTTTGGCTCCCTGAGGCTTACTTACTACCTTTCCTCTACATCCCTGAATCTTCCTTCATGGAGGTTACAGGGAAAAGTTAGAACAGCTAAAAATATTTTGGAAGACTCTGGAGGTTTTGTGATTGATCATTAAGCAGTTTTGAAACTCCTTCTTACAACCCTGGTCACTCCCTTGCCTTGAGTCAAGAGGGTGTCTATTAACCTCTCTCATAGGAGAAGAGAGTTTCATGCTTTCCCCTTCACCTTTGATTTCACCTTCCTTCACCTGGGTAAAAGAAGGAGAGGGGAGGGGCAGCAGATGCCGTGTGGGTCCCACTGGCAATGGCCTTGGCCCTGGGGCAACCTTTGCCTGGAAGCATCACCCAGGTTCAGCACATCCTGCTCAAGATAAAGAAGCTAGCCACCCTCTGAACTTGGGTAAGTACGCTCTTTTAAATTTGTAGTTGTAACTGTTAATAATGAGATTTCGATTCTCTGTTTAAGTAATTTGGAAATTAATTTAACAAAATTGAAGTCACCTGATTGATAATGGGTTTATTTCAAGTTTCAAATTCATGAACTTTTTGTATCAGTTATGTCAAGCAACTTTTCATAATTTGATTACTGCTAAAATAATTTGGCTATTGTTTGTTATTGTTTTAATGTGTAAACTAGTCAAAAAGCTTCTTTGGGTTATGGCTTGCTGAGAATTTGCAAGTGTATAGAAATCTCTAAGATTAGCTTTTTATATGGGGACAAATTTAAGTTTGAGATGTAAATCCTGGAAAAGTTTCTCCTAAGCTGTGATTAGTGAAATTTGCTGTTTAAGAAAGCTCATGATTTTATTTTGAGTTGTCTAATGGATCATAATAATCCGTAGATAAATCAAGGTGTGGAACAGTGACCCCAACCCACTGTTGCTGTCTGTTCCTCCAATAAAGGTGGAGAGAGAGACCACCTAACAGGGGCCACCTTTTACTTATAAAAGCAAATCTCCACCCACCATGAAAACAAGTCTCCACCCACCACTAGCCCTTGCCCCCTTAACTGGGACTGGGCTTACATTCTAAGCTCCAGAGTTTCTTCCTATCCCCCTAACCGGGAGGTGGGGCTTACTTTCCAGGCCAAAATTCAAAGCCAAGGACAAAAGGCTCAGGTTGGGGGGTGGGGCAGGGCTTATTCTTTCTGTTAAGTGCTTAAAAACAGGGTCTGAGGCGGGGAGGATTTTGAAAGTAATAATCAAGAATTATTTGACCCTTTGAGGATTTTTCACTTCTGAGAGTTCATTTCTCACACTACCTTCTGAACTCATTACCTTAATTACACTGAGAAGTCTTCGCTGGGACATCCCATTCATCAATAATCCACCATCTAAGAAATGCCACAAGCTACTCAGAGAGAATGTGATGTTGGTGAGAAGTCAGCATCAGAAAAAGCTGAGATTACAATTTTAGCCTCAGTCTAAGACAGCATCCTCCTGACTCAGTTTCCCCATTATGTTCCTTTGAAAAGGAATGTTACCCACTTGGCTATTCCTGAGTCTGGCTATGAGGTAGATTTGATACAGCATGATTGGAAAACTGAATTACCTGAATCCAAACAGAGCTAAGGATGTTTTATTTATCCTGTCATGTCTGGACCCCTGCAGTTTTTTCTGTCAGATTTGTGTCTTCCAGACTACAGGCCATTCACTTACAGTTGGTAGCAAACAGTGGGTATCAGCCAATGTCCCCCCATCGTTCCCCGGCTACAGCTTGCGCTTGGTTCCAGTCAACCTCTTTGGGACCCCCTCGAGGAAGGGACGGCCCTACGCCCCTTGCCAGCAAGAAGCAGTTTCAGAAGCCAAGACCCTCATGCCTTAACCTCAAAAGAATTTGGGTCCCATTTGTTTGAGGGAGGGATGATGAGGATGGGATCTAGACCCCAAAAAGGAAAAACTCTGGACTTTCCCACAAAGCCAAATCTCTGGCATTTGCCTGAGGCTATAATCTCATCAACTGGCCTTTCATTGTGGCTACACCCAATCTCCCAATTCTGTTACTCTTAACCTAGCCTAGCCCTCCATTGTCTTACCTCCCTGTGGCCCCAGGCCACTTCCCACCCTTAATCCTGTCTAGGCTCCATTCTCCCTTGGCCACGTGGTCCTGGTCTCTGGCATTCTGTCACTTTACAATCCCCACAGATTGTTGGCCACTCCTAGATCCCTCCCATAGTCTTTCTGTATATAAGGTCCATCTCGTCTCCAATAAGGTGCTCAGATTCTTAAGATCTAGCCACTCCTCAGATTTTTATAATCTAGCCAATAGCTCACTAATGTTCAGACTCTTTAAGAGTCTGCCCAATATGGTGAATGTTCTAATAAACCTTGTCTTTGGGTGAAAAAAATTATGTTTTATATGTATTCGGACTCTATCGCTTCTCTCCCTGAAGGTGGATAACTTTTTTTTTTATCACAAGCTCTTTGGAATTGTTTTGGATCATTGTATTGCTGAATGTAACTAAGTCATTCACAGTTGATCCTTATACAATATTGCTGTTACTATATACAACGTTCTCCTGGTTTTACTCATTTCACTTTGCATTAGTTAAGTCTTTCACAGTTTTTCCGAGAGTATCCTGCTCATCATTTCTTACAGCACAATAGTATTCCATTACAATCACACACCACAACTTCTTCAGCCATTCCCCAATTGATGGATATCCCCTCAATATCCAATTCTTTGCTACTACTGAAAGAGCTACTATATATATTTTTGTACATATGTGTCCTTTTCCTTTTTGTTTTTTATCTCTTTGGGATCCAGACCTAGTAGTGGTATTTCTGGGTTAAGGAGTATGCATGGTTTTATAGCCCTTTGGGCATAGTTCCAAATTGCTCTCTAGAATGGTTGAATCAGTTCACAACTCCACCAATAGTACATTAGCATCTCAATTTCCCCATATTCTGTCCAACATTTTTTGTTTTCCTTTTCTGTCCTATTAGCCAATCTGATAAATGTGGGTTGGTACCTCGGAGTAGTTTTAATTTGCATTTCTCTAACCAATAGTGATTTAGAGCATTTTTCATATGACTATAGATAGCTTTGACTACTTCATATGCAAACTGCCTCTTCATATCCTTTGACCATTTATCAGTTGGGAATGACTTGTATTCTTATAAATTTTATTCAGTTCTCTGTATATTTATCAGAGAAATGCTGTAAAAAAAATTTCAGTTATGATAACTGTATATTTCCCTCCATCTTATTTTTCTACCTCTTTATCCTACACTCTTCTTTCACCCTGTCCATCCTCCAAAGTGTTTTGCTACAGACTACCACCTTCCTAATTTACCCTTCCTTCTATTGGACCCGCCTTCTCTTATTCCCTTCCCCTCCTGCTTTCCTGTAGGGTAAGACACATTTCTATATCCAACTGAGCATGTATGTTATTCCTTCTTTGAGCCAATCTGATGAAAGTAAGGTTCAAGTGCTCCCTCTCAGCTCGCCCATCTTTTCCTCCACTGTAAAAGCTCTTTCACATCTCTTTTATGCAGGATAATTTACCCCATTCTACCTGTCCCTTCTCCCAATGTATTCCTCTTTCTTGCCTCTTAATTTTATTTTTTAAAAATTGTCATCCTATTATGTTCAACTCATACCTTCAAGTTTTCTATTCAGTTCTGGTCTTTTCATTAGGAATGCTTGCAAGTCCTCTATTTCATTGAATATCCATTCCCCCCCACTGAAGAATTATACTCAATTTCATTAGGTAGGTGATTCTTAGTTGTAATCCTAGCTCCTTTGCCTTCCAGAATATCATATGTCAAGGCCTCTGATCCTTTAATGTAGAAATTGCTCAGTCTTGTGTTATTCTGACTGTGGTGCCATGATATTTGAACCGTTTCTTTTTGCTACTTGCAATATTTTCTCATTGATCTGAGAGCTCTGGAATTTGGCTATAATGTTCCAGAGAGTTTTCATTTTGGAATTTCAGGAGGTGATCAGCGGATTCTTTCAATTTCTATTTGGTTCTAGGACATCAGGGCAGTTTCTCCTTAATAATTTCTTGAAAGATGATGCCTAGGCTCTTTTATTGATCATAGTCTTCAATCAGTTCAATAATTCTTAAATTATCTCTCCTCAATCTATTTTCCAGATCAGCTGTTTTTCCAATGAGGTATTTCTATTTTTTCATTCTTTTGATTTTGTCTTATTGTTTCTAGATGCCTCATGGAGTCATTAGCTTTCCCTTGCCCAGTTCTAATTTTAAAGGAATTATTTTCTTCAGTGAATTTGTGTACATATTTTTCCATGTGGCCAATTCTGCTTTTTAAGGAGTTCTCTTCAGTGGATTTTTGTGCCTCTTTTACCATTTGGCCTATTCTTTTTTAAGGTGTCATTTTCTTCAGTACTTTTTTTTTATTTTCCTTTACCAAACTGTTGACTTTTTTTTCCATTATTTTCTTGCATCACTCTCATTCTTTTCCCAATGTTTCTTCTACTTCTCTTATTTTACTTTTAAAATCCATTTGGGGCTCTTCCAGGAATTCTTTTTGGGCCTGAGACCAATTTACAGTTTTCACTGAGGCTTTGAATGTAGCAGTTTTGACTTTGTTGTCTTCTTCTGAGTTTGTGTTTTGATTTTCCCTGTCACCATAGTAACTTTTTATTGTCAGGTTATTTTTTGCTGTTTGATCATTTCCCCAGCCTATTTCTTGACTTTTAACTTTATGTTAAAATTGGGCTCTGCTCCTGGGGTGCAAGGGCATTGTCTCAAGCTTCAGGGTTTTGTTTTGGGGTGGTTTTCTTTTGCAGCTGTCTTCAGAGTTAGTTCTTGGGGTCTCTAAGTTTTCAGTTCTTCCAAGGTGGTATGATCTAAGGAGAGAGGTGTTTACTACTCTCCTGGCTTGTGCCCTGGTATGTGAGTGACCGCAAGCACTCTTTTCTGGCCTGGAACTGTGATCAAGGTTCCGGCTTTCCTGAGGCTGCAAGCTCTGCTGTGTTAGTGCTCCTCTTCATCCTGGGACTGAGACCTAGGATTGTGACCTAGCTCCACGTATGGGCAATGCAACTGAGTCCTATACCTAAAGCCAGCAAAAGGATGCCTTAAATTTCCTTCTGACCAGTTGTCTGATTCCCTTACTATCCATGGGCTAAGAACTCCAGAAGATGCTGCCAATTCAGTCACCCCCAAGGCCTGCTGCCACCTTGCTGGGACATTGCTTGTACTGAGCTGCACTCCACTCTCACCCCAGTGAGACAGACTTTTTCTGCAGACCTACTAAGTTGTCTTGCATTGGAAAATTGTTTCATTCCATTGTTTTTTGGGTTCTGCTGCTCGAGAATTCATTTTGAGGAGTTATTTTAAAGTTGTTTAGAGGGGGATTTGGGAGAACTCATGAGAGTCCCTGCCTTTTATCTGCCATCTTGGCTCTGCCCCTGTAGCCTTGGGGCAGGAAGAGGTAGCAGGCCTTCAGCAGGCCCTCCACCCCTGCACTGAGCACAATCCCGCAGCCCTTTCAGATGTGTTTGATCTTCCCTTAGAGTAGTTTAAAAGTTACACTAAGCCTTTTGGAATGCCCTATATAATATTAAGTACACTGTGAAGGTGCTATGAGAGTTTTGGGAGAGAAGGAGCACTTTTGGTTGAGAGGATAAAAGAAAGGTACTTGGAAGAGATAGCTTTTAAAATCATCCTTGATTTGAGATCTATGGGCAAAGGGCAGAGGGAATAAAATTAGCAAAAAAAGAAAAAAGGGTAGGAAAATTCTATTCAGGTTCATAGAATGGCAAGTAGTCTAGCCTGGCTAGAGCATAGAACATGAAAAGAGTAGGGGAGATGCTATACCAATATGAGTTTCAAGAACCTAAACTGTGTTCTTGTGTGGATAATTTAACACTCAGCACCTTGGATTCATTTCGTGTGTGTGTGTGTTTATTTTATTAATTTATTTTGCTTTATCAACAATCACTTTCATATGCTTTTGAGTTTAAAGTTCTTTTCCCCCCTCCTCCCCACCACCCTCCCCAAGATGGTGCACAATCTGATATAGGCTATACATTTACATTCCTATTAAACATATTTTCACATTAGTGATGTTGTAAGTAAAAATTAAAACCAAAAGGAGGAACCATCAGAAAGAGGAAACAGAACTCAACAGAACAGAAAAAAGAAACCCAGCAATTCAACTTCCACAGTTCTTTCTTTGGATGTGGATAGCATTTTCCATCACAAGACCTCTAGAGATGTCTTAGATCCTTGTATTTCTGAGAAGGGTTAAGTTTATCAATATTAGTCATTGCACAATGTGGCTCTTATTGTATACAACATTCTCTTGGTTCTGTTCACTTCACTCAGCATCAGACCATGCAAGTCTTTCCAGGTTTTTCTGAAGTCAGCCTGTTCATCATTTCTTATAGCATAGTAGTATTCCATTACATTCATATACCACAACTTGCTCATCCATTCCCCAATTGATGGGCATCCTCTCAATTTCCAATTCTTTGCCACCACAAAAAGAGCTGCTATGAATAGTCAAATGCTTCATTTCTTTATAAAATACGCAGAGCTATTCCAGATGAAAGGGGCCTTTGTAATTACAGGAGCTCTTGTTATTAGGTCCAAGATCTGAGAACTTTTCTTCTATAAATCCAGTCCCTTCCAACTCATCCTTTAGAAGCTTCGTGGGAGCATATTTTGGCAGTACTGTCCAACCGCTGACCACTGGGGAAAGAAAGAAAATTACAGGAGACAGTTACAGGTTGGGAAAGTGTAATTACCCACATGACATTTAACCAAGATGCTCTGATCTTCTTGTGTTTCAGAGGCTGGGGCCTGTACTCTTAGACTTCTAACTCAGTTCAAGGGAGTGGAAGGTGATATGTCAGGAAAAACTTTCTGGCTGTGTACTTAGAACATTAGAATTTGAAGGCTGGAATCTCACTCCAGACAATGTTCTTAAATTAGGGGCAAGATCATTGCTGCCCAATGTAGTTCAGGTGTGGTCCTCTTTCCAGAATGGTCTAAATCAGAGGTATCAAACAGGCAGCCCATGGACTGCATGTAACCCATGACACTCCTGAGTGCTGCTTGAACCAGATTAAAATGTAATTGGGAAATATTTAACAAAATAAATAAAAATACAATAAAACATAGACGTATATATGGTTTTCTAAGTCAATATATGTCCTGTGAGGATCGGTCCATATCATTTAGTGTTCTCTGTTTCCATGTGAGTTTGACACACCTGGTCTAGATGACTGATGGTTTAGCTCAACAAGTATTTATCATTATCATAATCATAATCTATCAGCAAATATGTATTAAGAGCTTATTACATGTCAGGTACTGTGTAAGGCCCTTGAGATACAAATGTGAAAGCAAAACAACTCCTGCCCTTGAGAAGCTTACAGAGTAAACAAGGAAAACAAGAGAGGGTAGACGAGATTAATACAAGATGACTGTGCATGCTCTATAGCTAAAGGGATCAGAAAAGGGCTCCCTTATCAAAAAAGATAGTTCCCCTACTTTAGAAAAAAGTAGGCATTTTAATGGGGTAGGAGGGAAGCCAGTGCAAAGCCATGGAAATAGGACAGGGAGCCTTTGTTATGAAGAGCAGTATGAAGAATAGTAGGCCAAACAAATTGGATCATATTCACAGCTGGCCCTATGAATATAGCTGACCCTGGATAGTACAGGTAGCCCAATATACCATGGCTGGACAGATTTCTTGCAGATTTTTTTCTTTATTCTACTGTGGCTATTAATAATAGGGGGCAGCTTGGTGGCTCAGTGAATAGAGTGCTGGCCTGGAGTCAGGAAGACTCATCTTAATGAGTTCAAATCCAGCCTCAGACATTTACTAGCTGTGTGACCCTGTGCAAGTCACTTAACCCTATTTGCCTCAGTTCCTCATCTGTTTAAAAAACAGAAAATGAGCCAGAGAAGAAAATGGCAAACCACTCCAGTGTCTTTGCCAAGAAAACCCTAAATGAGGTCACAAAGAGTCAGACATGACTGAAAAATGACAGAACAACAACAGCAAAAATTAATAATAGGGTCACAGATTTGAGAACTAGAAGGAATTTAAGAGACCTAGTCCAATCTTTTCATTTTATAGATGAGGAAACAGACCCAGAAAATGAAGTGACTTGTCACAAATCACACAGCTAGCTAATAGCAGACCCAGAACTAAAAGCCAGGCTTCCTGACTCCCCTGTAAAATGTCTTTTCCACTTGCGGCTCAGTGGACATGTGAAAAAATTGTAACCACGGTGTTTGACTGGTTAACTCAGTTGGTATGAGCACCATGCCAATGGGGTATGGTTAAGTGATTTAGCCAAGGCAGCTAGGGGGCACGAGGGACAAAGCAGTAGACCTGGAGTTGAGAAAACTTGAATTCAAATCCAGCATTAGACACTAATTAGGTGTGTAACCCTGGAGAAGTCACTTCAACCTCTATTGGCTGCAGTTTCCTTATCTGGGAAATGAGGATAAAAATATCACCTACTTCCCAGGGTTATTGTGAGGATAAACTTAGAAAATATTTGTGACGTACTTTACAAATCTTAAAATGCTTTAAAATTGCTAGCTATGATTATGATTGATATTACTATTGGTGGTCTTCTATGTGAAGATGACACTAGCAATCATCCCTTGTCAGCTGGCTCTGTTCTGTAAATCATTTTCCCATTATTAACGATGGATTTGTGTCTACCTTCTAGTGGGGCACCATTCTTGGCAAACAGTGGGTAAACGTTTCTAGGATGACTGGTTGGTATGAAGGACACAACCACGGAACAGTGCACTGGAGACTTGCCCCATAAGTGTCAAATCAATTGTTTGCCCCATAAGTGTCAAACCAGTCCCTGACATGATGCTGCCTCTAGCAGAGTCAGCAGTCATTTACTGAGATTACAGCTTTAACACATATGCGTATGATAAAAGCACTGGATGAAGAGTCAGAAAAATGGAGTTCTTCCCAGTTCTACCATCAACTAGCCATGGGATTTTGGGTTAAGTCACTTCATCTCTCTTGGTCTTGGTTTTCTCCTCTGTAAAGTAAAGGAACTGGACAGGATGATTCCCAAGGGGCCCTCTACCTCTAACATGCTGTGGGCTTATGCTTTCTAAAACCCATGGAAGAAACAATGCCCTTCATATGTTTGCTGCTAGCCAGGTGTTGACCTATAATGAATATTTTAGGACTTTTAGAGGGGAAGAGGACAGGAAGTGATCCCTCTGCTAGACAAATCATGTGAATTATCTTGAAACAATTCTAAACATCCTGAAAAAGTCCACCCCTACACATTCTCATCATTTGGGAATAATAATCAAATGAATATTACCATTGCTTTTGTTAATTGATTCTCCTATAGACCAACCCCCACCATCTAGGGATTCTCCAAACCAAAATTCCTTTCACTGGCCACTTATCCCCCTCTATATATGATCTCTTTATTAGAATATGAGTTCTTTGACGGCAGGGATGGACTCAGTTTTGTATTTGTATTCCCAGAACTTAGCACAGTGCATGTCACAGTAAGTCCTTAACAAATGCTTTTTCAGGCGCAGTTAAGTTGTGCAGTGGATAGAGCACTGGCCCTGAAGTCAGGAGGACCTGAGTTCAAATCCTACCTCAGATGAAACGCTTGACACTTACAAGCTATGTGACCCTAGGCAAGTCACTTAACCCCAAATGCCTTTAAAAAAAAGCTTTTTCATTTATCATGGAAGAAGTGAAAAGAATATCCCTCAAGGAAAGAGAAGGCCTCTTGATTTCAACTGGAATTTAACCTGTTTTCTTCCAGCAATCGAGAGGATTGGATTTGGTGAGAGTAATAATAACTGAAATTTAAATACTGCTTTATGTTATCCTGGTTAAACCTCATAACAACTACATGAGTTAGGGATTAGAAGTATGATTCTTTGCTTTTTACAGATGAGGAAACTGAGGTCCAGTGACATTAAACAACTTGTCCATGGTCACGTGATTAAGCAAATGTTAGAGGTGGCTATGGAACCCGAGTGTTTCTGGTTCTGAGTCCAGCATTCTATCACCTAGATGATGATGATGCTTCTTCAATGAAGAGTGACCTTCTTCAAACGGGCCATTTGAAATTTCTTGTTGAATAGCTCTGTGGGGACTAGCAACTTTCCTCTATAGACAGCTGAGCTGAGTTCAGAAAACAGAGGATTTGTTTTTGGTTCATAGTTCCAAGTCCACTGTTTGCCAGCTCTCCTGAAGGCCAGTAAGTCTAACTCTTTTAAAAAATACCTCAATCACCCATGACCCTGAAAGGATAACTCATCTGTTATTCAAATGAAGCCTTCCTTATTTTATGGTCACTTTTTATGTGTGGAGGAAGAATAAAGGAGGCCAGGTCACTGGAAGAAAAGAGAGGCAAAAAAGGAAGGAGATGGAGAGATACAAAAACCAATTTTAAAAAAGGAAAAAAAGCAGATAAGAACAAGCTTGCAGACCATACAAAAACAGGCGATGGGCTGGATTTGGCATCTGAGCCACGGTTTGGAGATCCCTGGTCTAGAATAACTGTCCAGGCAAGTGCTTAGCATAATTTACTTAGCAAAAGCTGACACAGAAGAAAAAAAAAGAAACAAATTGCAGAATGTTAGAGTTTCAAGGGACCTTAGAGAGCTAGTCCTACCCCATTTTTTGTATACAGAAACCGAAGCCCCCAATCAACAGGCATCGGTTAAGTACTACCTATTTGCCTGGCGCTGTTCGGCGCTAGAGATACAAAGACCAAAAAATGAAACAGTTCCTGCCTTTAAAGAGCTCACATTCAACAGAAGGGGAGAGCGCACAACACGTACATTATTACATGTGGGCACCGTGTGTGTTAGGAGAGGTAAACTGATTTGCCTAAGGTTGCACAGCTAACGACTAGCAGAGATGCAAACCTAAGTTTTATGACTCCCAGTCTCAAAGACAGTGATAATTTTACTACACCATAATGTGTTATGGTTATTAAAAATAACTGAAAATATTTGCCAGTATTTGCTCATTGTGAAATTGATATTCTCAAAGAACAGGTTATAGTCCTGCTAAAGAAGCATTAGTGGCTCACTATGGTCTCTGCAATCTAAATAATATTCTTCTGTTTTATGCTTAAAGTGAGTTTTTTTACCATCTGATTCCAACTGATCTTACTAAACTAATTTAATTTTGTTTTACTGCACATATCTTCCAAACTGGCTGACTTGCAGCTCCTCATTTAAGATATTTTATCTTCTGCCTCCATGACTGTGCCTAGAATGCTCTTCCTCCTCACCTCTGATTCTTAGACTCTCTAGCTCCCTGGAAGTTGAAGGTGCTGTCACTTCTGACACAAGGCCTTTTCTGATTTTAACAGAATTCCTGCTCTGCCAGTTGTTAAGTGTTCTCTCTGCCTCACCAGTCCTTCTATGTATTCAGTATTTGGTATTTATTTATCTGGGTAGACATTCTTTCCTCTCAGTAGAACATAAACTACTTGCAGTTTTATTTATTTATTAACTCCTAATGAGGCACACACACTGATCGCTTGAGGATTTGAACGTGTTTTTATAAAGGTCATTGTTATTTTCAGGCAATGATAAAAATAGAGTTTCTCAGCATATTAACCACCTCTTTTTCCCAACAACCCTGAAAGTTAGTTAGGTTGTGATTTCCCTAAAACAGAAATACAGAAAGGAAAATAACTCAGCCTGAAAGTTGTCTTGGATTTGCATCAGTCAGGATCGTTGAAGCCATGGATGTAACTTGGGCAATGACATCCCCTGAAGGGCTGATAAACAATGGCTTAGAAATGAATCAATGAAATGAAGAGGGCCTCATGGGAACTGCCCTGTTTTCAATGCCCCCACATCTCAAGGATAGCAGCCAGAGACTTTCAAAAAGAATGAGGGTGTATGGGAAATTCAGGACTTCTCAGATTATCGAGAAAAAAACCCAGCATGAGACTTGACAGAGAACTCAGTTTGCTGCATCATCAGTCTTGGATATTAATACTGGTGATTTACTGTCTCTTCAAATTTTCTGACTTGACACAATCGTTACTAATATATGTTCATATAAAATACTTATGGTGAAAAATAAAAACCTAATATGAAGGGACACCTGCTATTTTAGGTGCGCTCTGCAAGACAGTCAAGTGGCCATGTGTCACACCCTATTGTAATCAAAAGGAAAGAGTCAACTTTTTAGTCATATCATCAATATCCATCAATCTCCAATGGCTTTCCTCATTGACATTATACACATCATATCCACCTGAGATAGGAAAGCAGATGTGTTTGCTACATGTGCTCATCTGTCCTTACAACATGATTTTGACTTTTGTAATCCCTTTAACCACTTCATGGAACCCTAAGGTTCTGCAGAACATCATTGAAGAATGTTGGGGGGGTTTTGACCTTTGACCTATTGCAACCAGCAATGTAAACATGTAAACACACCATCGGTCTTTCTCAGAACTTAGGGATGAATATTTCCATTATTCTGAGTTACACAGGTTTGGGACTAAGAAGCTAGAGGAAAAATGAACAAAAGCACAGTCACTGAAAGGCCACACTCACCATATATTCCCATGAAAAGAGGTCGTTGAAACAGAAAATGACTGCAAGTAATGATCCCAGCCCTGTCCATCTTCCTTATGTTTATATCTTCTCTACATGAAGGTACTATGTTGGTGTGAGAATAAGAGCCAAATTAGGCAAATTTGTATTTAGTTAAGCTAATTTTCCTGTCTTACACGAATAAAAATGTGTACATTTCCAAGAGATAGGAATGTGTATTTTAAATATGGGTATTCAAGAAAAATGTTGACATTTGGATAGACAATGGGAAAGAAAAGATGGAAACAACAGTTGCGTTAAGGAGAAAGGATAATCAACCAAATATTTATTAAATATTTATCACTTTCCAGTCACAGTGGATTCAAAAACAGCAACAAAAATTTCTGTCTTTAAGGAATATATGCTTTATTAAAATAAGCATATATTATATGTTATATTCAAAACACACATAGAATAAACATTTAAATAGAAGACAATTTGGAAGGAAGACACCGGCAACTGGGAGAATCAGGATAGAATAATGGTGGGAATATGTTGTTTTCAAAGGAATGCAACAGAGAAATCTTCAATTTAGGCAGGAATCATCATCATCATCATAATCAGTTGATGTATATAGCTCCATTGGAAAACTCTAAATTAAATAGCTTTTCCATCTCGTGGATTCTTTCTACACTGATACCAAAATGTCAATTAGACTTGATAAGTATAAAAATCTTAATGGACGCCAAAGAGAGACAGAGACCAAAGGCTTTGAGCTTGAATCCAGAGGTCACATGGAACCCGTGGATGAAGTCCAGTACTTTCAAATATTTTGGTCTTCTGTCAAGACAAATTGGGCATAAAGCCTGTGGTCATAGATGTCAAGAAAATTCCTGGCACCCTGAAATCAAAAATTAATGTAAAGAACACATTTAAAATAATCAACATTCATGCAATATAAGTGTTAAAACACAATTTTATCTGTGAAGAAGATCATTATACACTTGGAGAGTTTCCTAACTGAAACCTGTATAATATGAATGAAACACTAGGATCATCATTCCAAGACAGCAATGGATGAAGTTAATGCTCTCTCATTAAGAAAGAGGACGAGTTTGACAGACATATTCAGAGCACATGATTATTAGGTTAAAATATTACAGAAATGCTTTTGGAACAGGCAATATCCCCTAACCAAGCAATAATAAAGGATGACAGTAGCTTCACACCATTTTATTTATTTATCAAGTATAAGAAAGTAGTTTGCCTCTAAATGGAGTCTATGAAATAGTTTTGAGTTGCAAGAGGAAACTAACAGTCTAAAATAAGCCACAACCATAGGAGCTCAACCAATAATATGTCAACAAAGTAGTGTTGAACAAATGCCTGAGTCACACAGATTTGTTTACAGTCACAGAAGGGCCTATGGAAGTTGATTCAATATCAAGTCATGGCTGTAAAAAATTGTAGGTTGGATATCCTAAAGGTGCACGGACATACCAATCAATGAAGAGTGTCCAAGGAAATGATAGAAAATGTACTGACTGGAAAAATGGTGGCGGTGGGAATAGGAGACTGAAGATTGGGAATGTCACTGGAACCATGTACACAAGTTCCTCCAGCAACGTATACTGTATGCATTCTGATTGCAAAGCAAAGCAAAGCAGTTTCTTTAGATACATATAAACTGCTTGTCTTTAGCACCAGAGAGCGATTAGGAATTCTGTTATTTAAGAAATTATATCAAGAAGCTCCCTGTCTTTCACAATTAGCAATACGAATCCCCATATTCTGAATACAGATCTCAAAATATCCTTAAGGATTCAAAAAACCATACTGTACTCTAAGAAAAACAGTATACCAAGTTAGGTATGTTCTCCACAATAGCTTAAACACATCATTGATCCATAAAAATTTAAGGATAGTGCTTTTAATAGAGGTCATTATACCAAATTCTCATCATCTCCAAATTATATGGAATGAAAAGCTTTCTAAATATAGAGGGCTAACAAAAGGAATCAAAATCATATGATTGACAATATGAGATCCAAATCATGCTGGTCATTCTATCTGCAACTAGAGGTTTTTTAAATTAATTTTTAGTTTTCAACATTCACTTCCATTAGATTTTGAGCTCCAAATTTTCTCCCCATTCCTCCCCTCTTCCCACCAAAAGACTGCATGCAATCTGAAATAGGCTCTACATATACATTCATATTAAACATATTTTCACACTAGTCATGTTGTAAAGAAGAATTAGAACCAATGGGAGGAATCATGAGAAATAAGAAACAAACAAACAAACAAAAAAGAGCAAATAGTATGCTTCGATCTGCATTCAGAATCCATAGTTCTTTTTCTAGATGTGGATAACATTTTCCATCATGAGTCTTTTGGAGTTGTCTTAGATCCTTGAATTGGTAAGAAGAGGTAAGTCTATCAAAGTTAGTCATCACACGGTGTTGCTGTTACTGTGTGCAATGTTCTCCTGATTCTGCTCATTTCACTCAGCATCAGTTCATGTAAGCCTTTCCAGGTTTTTCTGAAGTCTGCTTGCTCATCATTTCTTATGGAACAATAATATTCCATTACATTCATATACCAAAACTTGTTCAGCCATTCCCCAATTGTTGGGCATCTCCTCAATCTCCAATTCTTGGCCACCACAAAAAGAGCTGCTATAAATATTTTTGTACATGTGAGTCCTTTTCCCATTTTAAAAAATAATTTATTTTTAGTTTTCAACATTCACTTCCATAAGATTTTGTTTTAAATTTTCTCCCCTTTCCTCACCTCCTTCCTCCCCAAGATGGTATGTGATCTGATATAGGCTACACTTATACGTTCACATTAAACATATTTTCACATTAGTCATGATGTAAAGAAGAATTAGAACTAATGGGAAGAACCACAAGAAATAAAACAAAACAACAAAAGAAAAGGACAGCAAATATTATGCTTCCATCTGCATTCAGACGCCTAAGTTCTTTCACTAGATGTGGATAGCATTTTCCATCATAAGTCTTTTGGAATTGTCTTAGATTCTTGCATTGCTGAGAAGAGCGAGGTCTATCAAAGTCAGTCATCACACAATGTGGCTACTGCTGTGTACAATGTTCTCCTGGTTCTTCTCATTTCATTCTGCATTAGTTCATATAAGTCTTTCAAGGTTTTTCTGAAGTCTGCTTGCTCATCATTTCTTATAGTACTATTCTATTACATTCATATACCACAACTTGTTCAGCCATTCCCCAATTGATGAACATCTCAATTTCTAATTCTTGGCCACTACAAAAAAAAGCTGCTATATTTTTGCATATATGGGTCCTTTTCCCATTTTTATGATTTCTTTGGGATACAGACCCAGAAGTGGTATTGCTGGGTGAAAGGATATGCACAGTTTTATAGCCTTTTGGGCATAGTTCCAAACTGCTCTCCAGAATGGTTGGATCAATTCACAACTCCACCAACAATGCATTAGTATTCCAATTTTTCCACATCTTCTCCAACATTTATCATTTTCCTGTTTTGTCATGTTAGCCAATCCAATAGGTGTGATGTAGTACCTCAGAGTTGTTTTGATTTGCATTTCTCTAACCAATAGTGATTTAGAGCATTTTTTCAGATGACAATAGTTTTAACTTCTTCCTCTGAAACCTGCTGGTTCATATCATTTGACCATTTATCAATAGGAAAATGACTTGTATTCTTATAAATTTGACTCAGTTTCTATATATTTTATATATGAAGACTTTATCAGAAACATTGTTGTAAAAATTGTTTCCTAGCTTTCTGCTTCCCTTCTAATCTTGGTTGCAAAAAATTTTCAATTTAATGTAATCAAAATTTTATTCATTTTGCATTTCATAATGTTCTGTGTTTCTTGTTTAGTGATAAATTCCATTCTCCATAAATCTGACAGGTAAACTATTCCTTGCTCTCTTAGTTTGTTTATAGTATCAGTCTTTATATCTAAAACATGTACCCATTTTGACTTAACCTTGGTATACAGTGTAAGATGTTGGTCTATGCCTAGTTTCTGCCATACTATTTTCCAGTTTTCCTGCAGTTTTTGTTAAATAGTTCTTATCCCAATAGCTGGGGTCTTTGGGTTTATCAAACAGTAGATTACTATAGTAATTGACTACTGTGTCTTGTGTACCTAACCTATTCCACTGATTCACTACTCTATTTCTTACCAATACCAAGTAGTTTCAATTATTGCTGCTTTATAATGCAATTTAAGATCTGGTACAGCTAGGCCACCTTCCCTTGAATTTCTTTTCATTAATTCCCTTGATATTCTGGACTTTTTGTTCTTCCAGATGAATTTTATTATTTTTTCTAGCTCTATAAAATATTTTTGGTAGTTTGATTAGTATGGCACTGAATAAGTAAATTAATTTAGGTAGAATTGTCATGTTTATTATATTACCTTGGCCTATTCATAAGCAACTGATATTTTTTCTAATTATTTAGATCTGATATTATTTGTGTGAAAAATATTTTGTAATTTGGTTCGTATAGCTCCTGGGTTTGTTTTGGCAGGCAGACTCCCAAATATTTCATATCAACTATAGTTACTTTAAATGGAATTTCTCTTTTTATTTCTTGGTATTGGGCTTTGTTAGTAATATACAGAAATGCCAATGATTTATGTGGATTTATTTTATACACTGCAACTTTACTAAAGTTATTATTTCAAATAGTTTTTTACTTGATTCTCTAGGATTCTCTAAATATACCATTATAGCATCTGCAAAGAGTGATAGCTTTGTTTCTTTGGGTATTTTAATTCCTTGAATTTATTTTTCTTCTCTTATTGCTAAAGCTCACATTTCTAGTACAATATTGAAAAATAGTGGTGATAATGAACATTCTTGTTTCACCCCCAATCTTATTGGAAATACTTCTAGCTTATCCCCATTATATATAATGCTTGTTGATAGTTTTAGATAGATGCTACTTATCATTTTAAGACTCCATTTATTCCTATGCTCTCTAGTGTTTTCAATAGGAATGGGTGTTATATTTTGTCAACAGCTTTTCTGAATCTATTGAGATAAGCATATGATTTTTGTTAAGTTTTATTGTTGATATTATCAATTATGCTGATAGTTTTCCTAATACTGAACCAGCCCTGCATTCCTGGTATAAACCCTATCTGGTCATGGTGTATTATCCTCATAATAAGATGCTGTAATCTCTTTCCTAATATTTAAAAATTTTTGCATCTATATTCATTAGGGAAATTGGTTTATACATTTCTTTCTCTGTTTTGGCTCTTTCTGGTTTAGGTATGTACACCATATTTGTATCATAAAAAGAATTTGGTAGGACTCCACCTATTTTCCAAAATAGTTTATATAGTATTGGAATTAATTGTTCTTTCAATGTTTGGTAGAATTCACTTACAAATCCATCTTGCCCTGGAGATTTTTTCTTAGGGACTTCATTGATGGCTTATTAAATTTTTTTTTCTGGAATGATGTTATTTAAGTATTTTATTCCCTCTTCTGTTAGTATGGGTTATTTATATTTTTGCTAATATTCATCCATTTCACCAAGATCATCAAATTTATTGGCACACTGTTGGGTAAAATAGCTCCTAATTATCATTTTAATTTCTTCTTAATTCATGGTGACTTCACCCTTTTCATTTTTTATACAGGTAATTTGGTTTTCTTCTTTTTCTTAATCAAATTAACCAAAGGTTTATCTATTTATTGTTTTTTTTTCCATAAAACCAGCTCTTAGTTTTATTAGTTCAATAGTTTTCTTATTTCAATTGTATTTATCTCTCCTTTGGTGTTCAGAATTTCTAATTTGATATTTAATTGGGAATTTTTAATTTATTCGTTTGCTACCTTTTTCAGTTGCATGCCCAATTCATCGATCTCCTCTTTCTCTATTTTATTCATGTAAGCATTTAGAGATACAAGACTTCTTTTTAAGAACCATTTTTGCTGCATCCCATAAGTTTTGGTATGTTGTCTCATTATCATCATTCTCTTGGATGAAGTTATTGATAGTTTCTATGATTTGTTGTTTGATCTACTCATTCTTTAGGATTAGATTATTTAGTTTCCAATTAATTTTTGGTCTATCTTTCCATGGCCCTTTATTACATATAATTTTATTGCATCATGATCTGAAAAGAATGCATTTAATATTTCTGCCTTTCTGCATTGGATTGTGAGGTTTTTGTGCCCTTATACATGGTCAATTTTTGTGTAGGTGCTATGTACCACTGAGAAAAAGGTATATCCCTTTCTATCCCCATTCAATTTTCTCCAGAGGTCTACCATATCTAACTTTTCTGAAATTCTATTCACCTACTTAACTTCTTTCTTGTTTGTTTTGTGGTTAGATTTATCTAGTTCTGAAAGGAGGAGGTTGAGGTCCCCCCTTAGTATAGTTTTGCTGTCTATTTCTTCCTGTAACTCCCTTAACTTCTCCTCTAAGAATCTGGATGCTATACCACTTGGTGCATATATGTTATCATTACTAAATGATATTACTTCATTGTCTATGGCACCTTTTAGCAGCATGTAGTTTCCTTCCTTACCTCTTCTATTAGAATCATTTTTGCTTTGTCTGAGATCAGGATTGCTACCCGCTTTTTTTACTTCCACTGAAGTATAATATATTCTGTTCCAGCCTTTTACCTTTATTCTGTGTGTATCCCTCTGCTTCAAATGTGTTTCTTGTAAACAGCATATTTTAGGATTATAGCTTTTAATCCATGCTGCTATCTGGTTATGTTTTATGGGAAAATTCATCCCATTCACATTCACAGTTGTGATTACTATCTGTGTCTCTCCATCTTATTTTCCCATCTATGCTTTTCTCTCTCCTTTCTACTTTTCCCTCCTCACTAGAGTTTTGCTTTTGATCACCGCCTCCTTCAATCTGCCCTCCCTTCTATCAGCCCCCTCTCATTTCTCTCCCCTTTCCCCTACTACTTCTTCCCTCCCCTTCCATCCACTCCCTCCCTTTTCTTTCCCCTGTCCCCTCCTACTTCCTATAGGGTAAGTTAGGTTGCTATACCTGAGTATGTTGTTCCCTCTTTGAGCCAAATCCAATGAGAATAAGGTTCAAACAATGCTCATCTCCCTCCCTTCTTTCTTCTACTGTAATAAGTCTTTGTGCCTCTTCATGTGATATAATTTACCCTTTTCTGCCTCCTCCTTTCCTCTTCTCCCAGTACAATCCCTTTTCACTACTTAGATTTTTTTATCATCACATCAAAATCAATTTATACCCACACCTCTGTCTATGTATACCCCTTCTAAACATCAGAATAAAGATATAATTCTCAAGAATCACAAGTATCATCTTCCCACATAGAGATATAAACAGTTTGCCTTTATTGAATAACATGGTTTTTTTTTCCCTTTCCTTTTTACCTTTTTATGCCCCTCCTGAGTCTTGTATTTGAAGATCAAATTTTCTGTTGAGCTCTGGTCTTTTTGTCTGGAAGGTTTGGAAGTCCCCTATTTCATTGAATATCCATTTCCTCCCCTGAAAGATTGTGCTCAATTTTCCTTGTTGTAATCCAAGCTCCTCTGCCTTACAGAATACCATATTCCAAGCCCTCCAATCTTTTAATGTAGAAGCTGCAAGGTCCTGGGTAATCCTGACTGTGGTTCCACGATATTGAAATTGGTTCTTTCTGGTTCCTTGCAGTATTTTCTCCTTGACTTGATAATTCTGAAATTTGGCTATAATATTCCTTGGCATTTTCAATTTGGGCTCTCTTTCAGGAGGTGATCAGTGGATTCTTCTGATGACTAATTTACTCTCTGGTTCTAGGACCTCAGTGCAGTTTTCCTTGATTATTTCCTGGAAGATGCTATCCAGTTTCTTTCTTTTTTTTTTTTTGATCATGTGTTTAAGGTAAACCAATAATTCTTAAATTATCTCTTCTGGATCTATTTTCCAGGTCAGTTGTTTTTCCAATGAGGCATTTTACATTTTCTTCTATTTTTTCATTCTTTTGATTTTCTTTGACTAATCATTGATGTCTCATAAAGTCATTAGCTTCCACTTGCCCAATTTTAATTTTTAACAAATTGTTTCCTTCAATTAGCTTTTGTACCTCCTTTTCCATTTCCAATTCTACTTTTTAAGGAGTTGTTCTCTTCAGCGTACTTTTTTCCATTTGGCCAATTGTATTTTTCAAGGAATTATCTTCTACAGTCAATTTTTGCCCTTCCTTTTCCAAGCTCTGGACTCTCTCTTGCATACTTCTTATTTCTTTTCTTAATTTTTCTTCTACCTCTCTTGTTTGACTTTTAAAATCCTCCTTGAGCTCTTTTATGGAGGCTTTTTGGGCTTCAGACCAGTTCATATTCCCCTTTAAGGTTTCAGATGTGGGTATATTGACAATGTTGTTCTCTTCTGAATCTGTCCCTGTCCCCATAGAAGGAATCTATGGTTATTCTCCATTTCTGTTTTTTGTTCATGATGTCTGCCTATTTTCCTCGCTTTTAAAGTTGAACTCTCCTGATGGAGCACAGGTGGCACAGTTCCAGGCTTCTTGTGCTGGGGGTCAGGGTCAGCAGGCCTGCTCCTCCTCTGCTCCTTCTTAGGGTTTGTTTCCTATCAGATGAGTGGTCTCACTCGGATGTGCGGGCATGGTGTGTGGTATCCGCCAGGTATGTAGATCTGGTATGTCGTCTCTGCTGGGTATTGCTTCTCACTTCTCTGGAATGTCACTGTCTTTCCATTGGTCCTGTGGTGCTGCCAGCCACAGCTCCCCTAGGCATGAAGTAGGAGAGCTCCTCTCTGCCTCCTGCCTGTGGCCTCAGCTAGAGTCCTCAGCTGAGCTGTTTCCTCCCCCTCAAAGGGAGAGTGGACTCTCTCTTTGCTCTTTCAGCTTTCCTGGTATGGCTATTTTAGAAAAGCAAAAGTCTGACCTTTGTGGCTTTCTGTACATAAGGAAGCTTACATAAATAAACCCTTATTGAATTCCATTCACTTGTTTTGGTTGCAACGAGCATTTCCTCTCCAGATGACTCACCCGCTGTCTTTCAACCCCAACTCTAAGCCCCCCTACCATTTCTCTTTGTGCTCTTGCATGTTAGATAGTCCATGCTCTATCCACTGTACCACTTAGCTGCCAGACTATGTCATATCAACATTCAATCAATCAACTGCAGTAATGACTTATCACATCCTGAATCAAATGTAAAATCTTTTCTTTGGCATTCAAAGCCCTTCATAAACAAGGCATCTCAGCCTTTCCAGTATTCTAATGCCTAACACCCAAACCTGCACATTCTTCCAATACACTAATACCAGCAACCTTGCTGTGCCTTGCCCAAAGCATTCATCTCCTGACTGAGACTTTTCACTGATTGTTCCCCATGCCTGGAATAAACTTATGGGTGCAGTGGATAGAGCACCAGCCCTGGAATCAGAAGGACCTGAATTCAAATCCAGCCTCATACACTTGACAATTACTAGCTGTGTGACCCTGGGCAAGTCGCTTAACCCCATTGCCTAGCCAAAAAAAAAACCTTATAAGAATACAAGACTTTCCCCAATTGATAAATGGTAAAAGGATATGAACAGGCAGTTTTCAGATGAAGAAATCAAGCTATCTATAGTCATTTGAAAAAATGCTCTAAATCACTATTGATTAGAAAAACGCAAATTAAAACAACTCCGAGGTATCACCTCACACCTATCAGATTGGTTAACATAACGAAACAGGAAAATAATAAATGTCTTACTTGATTTTTAAAGTCCTTATTGAGCTTTTCCATGCCTTGAGACCATTTCATATTTTTCTTTTAGGTTTTGGATGCAGCAGTTTTGACTTTGTTTTCTTCTGAGTTTGTCTTTTGATCTTCCCGTTACCATAGTAACTTTGAGTTTAAGCTGGATAGGCAAAATTCGGCAACAGCAGCTCACAGATTGTGCCTGAAGAAGGTGAGGCAGGGAAAAGTAATAGGAAGAAAGGGAGCACACTGAAGAGTCAGACTGTTGGCCTATACAAATTAGTGCTCCTCAAGTGCTGAGCTTGGAAAAGAAAGGCTCTCTACTAGCAAGTCATTTCATATGTGATCAGCTGGTCCTTCAATTTCCCAGTCATCAGGTCTCCATGTCCACTCTCTCCCCCATTGTTCCCTTTCACACCTCTCAGTCTGACACTTGCCTTTCATCTCTAATTCACCCACCCTGGCTGCTTCAGCTCTTTCCAGCATTCCTTCTTTCTCCCCTTCTGCCTTACTTCTAATGCTCACCCATCTCCATTCGTTCTCCCAGAGAATGCTCAGTAATCTGCCCACTTCTGCTTTGCCAAAACTCTCACCTTTGGGCCTCAGCACAGCTCCCCTCTCAATACAAATGAATCACAATGGTGGACTGGTGGGTATCCCAGGCTAGTGAATGGGAAAAGCTCAGTATTTACCTTTGAGACAAAGAGAAGTAGCAGAGACCAAGTTTAAGGGATTGGGAGAATAAAGACTCAGAACTTTCCAAGCCTTCTGATATGTTATATGGGGCTCAAACAGGAGAGCAAGTCTCAGGTTCAAATGAGAGCAAAGGACCTCAAGAGCCCCATCCTGTTGTTTGAGAATGTTGGTTACCTAGGATACCAAGATAACAGACTCATAGAATGTTGGAATTCAAAGAGCCCTCAGTGCTCCCCTAGCCCAACCAGTAACTGAAAAATCAATCCTTCTACACTCCAGCCAACAAGTGGGTATCTCACCTTGGCTTACAGTTCTCTAGTGGGGGGAATCAGCTACATCCTGAGGCAGCCCATTCCCCTATTGGAAAGGAATAATTGTTAAGGAGTTTTTCTTGACCTCCTAACCTTTGACTCTTCACAGTGCCCCCCCACACTCATTTTGTTTCTAGTTTCACCCACTGGGACCAAACACAGTCTAACCCTCTTCCACATGCCAACCTTTCAGGCACATAAAAATAGTGAGCATATTTTCCCCTGGCTTCTCCACTCTAGCCTTAATGGCCCAAGTTCTGATGACTGATCCTTAAATGGTATGTCCTCAAGGACCTCTTTTACTCTTTCAATTTCCCTCCTCCAGGCAGTCTTCAGCTTTTCAACATCCTTTGTACACTGTTGTTCTAAAAACTCAACACCATAATGTAGGAGTGTCCTAAACAGAATGGAGCAAAGGAGGATGGAAGGGAATAAGCATTTATATAACTCCTACTATGTGCCAGGCACAGTGCTTTTAAAATATTATCTCATTTAATCCTTCCTAAAAATCCTATGAAATCGGTGCTTCCAGGATCCCTGTTTCACAGTTAAGGAAACTGAGGCAAACGGTTTAAGTGACTTGCTTGGGGTCACACAGTAACTGTCTGGATCTGAGCTCCAGCGTTCTAAATCCAAATTCAGTGCTCTCTCTACTACACCCCTGAAGATTAATGACTGCTTACTCTAGAAATTCTGCTCCTAATGCAGTCCCTGAATACCATTAATTTGGGGAGCTGCCATAGCTTGTCGACTCACACTGAACTCGCAGCTAAAGCATGCACATCTTCATAGGACATTGCCATCCTTCTTCATGGATGGGCTCCTCACATGGACTAGCCCCGAAAACCAGAACGTCTTAGGTTTCTTCCCCACTCACAGGCATCCTCTCCCCAGCTTCTGTCTCTTTCTACCTCTCCCTAACAGTTACCAAAGAACATGGGGCTCTTCAAACTAGGGGCCTGTTCCTTCTCTCCCTTAATCCCACCACCTTATGGGCCGGTGCTCTTTCTCTCTCTCTCTTCCAAGCTGCCTCAGTCCTAAGTGCCATGACTCTGCCCTGTAACCCATTGCTTCTTTCACCTCTTTTCCCATAACTGGGATGCTGGACATCACTGGTTCATGGGAAGGGATGCTAGAAGGCCATCTGATCAACTGTTTTGTTTGATGGATGTAGAAACTGTGACCCAGAGAGGCTAAGTAATTTGCCTTAGGTCACACAAGTAAAAAAATATGTCATAAGATTCAGATCAAAATTTTCTGATTCCAAAGTCATTGATCTTTCCTGATTCTCCCTTAGAATGTGACCAACCCCTGTACTACTGGAGAGTGAAGAAGCAATCTGAATTGAGTGGGTCTGAGGCAGAGCTGGATGGGAAAGATGAAAAAATAGCAGATCTCAGGGTAAATCTAAATGTTATGAAGGAAATAGGAGATAAGATGAGGCTGAAGGGTCTTATTAAACTACCTTATGTAAATTCAACCTCCTCAGGGGTTGAAAATAAGAAGCCCTAATCAGCAGATCAACTTTGTTGTGATCAGGGATCCCTCCCACTCCCCTTGATCATAATTTCTCCATCCTCTTTCTTTTCCATTGTTCCCTTTCACTCCTCTCAAACTGATACTCACCTTTCCTCTTTTTATAATAATATTTTCTCCCAATTATATGTAAAAACAATTTTTAACATTTGTTTTATTTAACATTGCTTACTATCCCTCCCTGAGACAGTAAGCAATCTGATATAGGTTACTCATGTGTGATTATGTAAAACATTTCCATACCAGTCACTGTGTGAAAGAAAACAAAAAGAAAAAGAAAGAGAGAGAAAAGAGAAAGAGAAGGAAGGAAGGAAGGAAGGAAGGAAGGAAGGAAGGAAGGAAGGAAGGAAGGAAGGAAGGAAGGAAGGAAGGAAGGAAGGAAGGAAGGAAGGAAGGAAGGAAGGAAGGAAGGAAAATAGTATGCTTCAGTCTGCATTCAAACACCAGCTCTTTCTCTGGAGGTGGATAGCATTCTTCATCATGAGCCCTTTGAGACTCTCTTGGATCATTGTATTGATGAGAATAGATAAGTCATTCACAGTTGATCATTGTATAATAGTGCTGTTACTGTGTACAATGTTCTCCTGGTTCTGCTCACTTTGCTTTGTTTCGGGTTGTCTAAGTCTTTCCAGGTTTATCTCAAATCATCCTCTGTGTGTCATTTCTTATAGCACAATATTATTCCATTGCAATCGTATGTCACAATTTGTTCAGCCTTTCCCCAATTTGGTGTGCATCCCCTCAGTTTCTAGTTTTTAGCCACCACAAAATAGAATTGCTATAAATATTTTTGTGCAAAAAGGTTCTTTTCCCTTTTTAAAATCACTTTGGGATACAGACCTAATACTGGTCATCTTTCCTCTTTAATTCTGTAATTCTTTCTTCTTCAGTTCTTCTACTCTCTTCAAATCTATTTCTTCCAATAGCCTTGCTTCAAATGCTCCCTATCTCCATTTTCATCCCAGATAAATAAGAATACTCTGCCCTGCCTTGCTTTTCCCTCTCACCAGGCATCCTCAGGACAGTTCTCATCTCACGCCTGATGACCCAGGTGTCCAATCAGGGACTAACATCTACCCCGTATGGCAGGTGGGAAGGCTCACTCTTCATCTCAGGGAATCCTAGAGGCTGAAAGGAATAACAGGTACTAAGTATGAAAGATTGAGACCAAAGGATTCTGATGCAGAGTATCTCAGTCTTGTGATGAGATGCCTCTGAGAGTTCAACCAGGAAAGCTACCTTTAAATTCTAGCTTCAAATGAGAACTGAAGAGCTTCAGAACCCCAACCTCTGTCGCAGAGGAGGCTGGGACTACTTAAATTATCATAGAGTAACAGAATCATAGGCTGTAAGAGTTAGAAAATAATACCTCAGTATCCCTCTAGTCAAATCCAGAACGTCTTGGGAGGGGGGAAATTTAGAACTCAAAATCTAATGAAAGTGAACATTGAAAACTAAAAATGAATATTAAAAAATCTTTTTTTTTTCAAAGAGGCTATCTAGCCTAAGACCCTCATTCTATAGATATGGAAACCGAGGCCTACAAGGGATTAAGAATAAAGCTTTTGGTCATTCAAGTCATAAGTAGTAGAGCCGGGATTCAATTTTCTTTCTTCCTACTATATTCTTTAGTACTGTGTCCATATTCTCCCTTCAAAAGTAGACCAGCCCTAAACAGGAGCCTAGCGAAGGAGCTAATGTAACTTACTGGGTTTGAGTTTAAGCTGGATAGGCAAAATTCGGCAACAGCAGCTCACAGATTGTGCCTGAAGAAGGTGAGGCAGGGAAAAGTAATAGGAAGAAAGGGAGCACACTGAAGAGTCAGACTGTTGGCCTATACAAATTAGTGCTCCTCAAGTGCTGAGCTTGGAAAAGAAAGGCTCTCTACTAGCAAGTCATTTCATATGTGATCAGCTGGTCCTTCAATTTCCCAGTCATCAGGTCTCCATGTCCACTCTCTCCCCCATTGTTCCCTTTCACACCTCTCAGTCTGACACTTGCCTTTCATCTCTAATTCACCACCCTGGCTGCTTCAGCTCTTTCCAGCATTCCTTCTTTCTCCCCTTCTGCCTTACTTCTAATGCTCACCCATCTCCATTCGTTCTCCCAGAGAATGCTCAGTAATCTGCCCACTTCTGCTTTGCCAAAACTCTCACCTTTGGGCCTCAGCACAGCTCCCCTCTCAATACAAATGAATCACAATGGTGGACTGGTGGGTATCCCAGGCTAGTGAATGGGAAAAGCTCAGTATTTACCTTTGAGACAAAGAGAAGTAGCAGAGACCAAGTTTAAGGGATTGGGAGAATAAAGACTCAGAACTTTCCAAGCCTTCTGATATGTTATATGGGGCTCAAACAGGAGAGCAAGTCTCAGGTTCAAATGAGAGCAAAGGACCTCAAGAGCCCCATCCTGTTGTTTGAGAATGTTGGTTACCTAGGATACCAAGATAACAGACTCATAGAATGTTGGAATTCAAAGAGCCCTCAGTGCTCCCTAGCCCAACCAGTAACTGAAAAATCAATCCTTCTACACTCCAGCCAACAAGTGGGTATCTCACCTTGGCTTACAGTTCTCTAGTGGGGGGAATCAGCTACATCCTGAGGCAGCCCATTCCCCTATTGGAAAGGAATAATTGTTAAGGAGTTTTTCTTGACCTCCTAACCTTTGACTCTTCACAGTGCCCCCCCACACTCATTTTGTTTCTAGTTTCACCCACTGGGACCAAACACAGTCTAACCCTCTTCCACATGCCAACCTTTCAGGCACATAAAAATAGTGAGCATATTTTCCCCTGGCTTCTCCACTCTAGCCTTAATGGCCCAAGTTCTGATGACTGATCCTTAAATGGTATGTCCTCAAGGACCTCTTTTACTCTTTCAATTTCCCTCCTCCAGGCAGTCTTCAGCTTTTCAACATCCTTTGTAAACTGTTGTTCTAAAAACTCAACACCATAATGTGGGAGTGTCCTAAATGGAATGGAGCAAAGGAGAATGGAAGGGAATAAGCATTTATACAGCTCCTATTATCAGGTCACTCCAGTACTCAATAAACTCCAGTGGCTCCCTATTGCTTCCAGGAGCGAATACAAAGTACTGTTTGGCATCCAAAGCCTTCCATAACCCAGGACCCTCTTGCCTTCCTAGTCTTCTTGCACCTTACTCCCCCCTATAGGTGCTCTTCAATCCAGTGACAGTGGCTTCCTGATTGTATCACAAAGATGTGCTATGTCTTGGCTTTGAGTATTTTCTCGGCTGTCCCCCATGTCTAGACACACTCTCTCTCTCCACTACTGTCCTCTCTGATGTTGTTTAAGTTTCAACATAAATCCCACCTTCTACAAGAAGCCTTCCTCAACTCCTCTTAGTTCCAGGACCTTCCCTCTGCCAATTATTTCCTATTTATCCAATATATAGCTCGCTTTGCATATATTTGTTTTCATATTGTCTCCCCTTTTAGATTGTAGCTCCTTGGGGGCAGGGTCTGTCTTTTGCCTCTTTTTTATATAGCCAGAATTTATGTACCAGGCACATAGAAGGTACTTAATGAATGTGTATTGATTGATTGATTGAAATGAGGCCCAGAAAGGCTAAGGAATTTGTATTAGTTTCCTTAGGTAATAAGATGGTGAGCTGAGATTTGAATCCTGGTCTTTTGATTCTGAATTGATACATTCTTTCTCAATTCTCCTCAAAAATACGGCCAATCTGTGGATTAGAGACAAATAATTAATTAGGTTAAGCTAGCTTGAGGCTAAGCTGGGTAGGAAAAGGATATAATAGCAGTGTCTATAGCAGAAAGAATATTGAGTATGAAGGAAGTAGAATGTTGGGAAGGTGAACTGAAGGGGCTTATGGTGTTAGTCTACGCAAGTCAACTGTCTCAAGAGCTGAGCTTTGAAAATAAAATCTTCAGCCAGCAAATAGTTTTCTATCTAATAAGGATTCCTTCCTTTTCCCCTAGAGACCATTTCTCTATGACCTCTGTCTTCCCCATTGTTCCCTTTCTCATTTCTTAAAATGACTCTCCCCTTTCCTAATTCCCAGGTCATTGCTTCTTCAGCTCTAGATTTCCTGAGTTCCCTATTTCTTCCCATCTGCCTTGCTGCTAATGCTGCCTATCTCCATTTTCCATTCTTAAAAGGCAGGAGAATCTTCCCCATAGGGCTTTTCCTCTCACCCAGCAGGTCCTTGGGACAGCTCCCCTCTCGTTCCTGATGACCAGCAGGATCTAATGGTGTGTGCCTCCAGGCAGATGAGTGTAAAAGCTCCTCTTTCAATTCTCCATATACCCCTAAAACTGAGGAGCCAGGACCAAGTAGGGGAGATCAGAGGGCAAAGACTAGGATGTTCCCAAGGCTAAAGAACTGAAGCCTCAGATGAGATGTAAATACAATGTTTGACAAGGAGAACTACTCTCAGATTCAAACGAGATCAGGAGGTCTGAAGGGCTACATCCTCTATCACAGAAGGGAATGCATACTTAGACTACAGACTCTCAGAATCAGAGTATGTCAGAGCTGGAAGGGACCTCAGAAAGCCCTCTGGCCCAACTGATATCTAAACAAAAATTCCCTCCGTGATGTACCCAGTAAGTAGTTATACAGCCTTTGTTTAAGACCTCTGTTGAGGAAGAGTCTTAGGCAGTAGAAAGAGGGCAGCTTCCCAGACCAAGTAGGACTGGACAGATGACATGAAGAGGATGGAGCCTGAAGAAAATGGGCTGTTAGGTTTTCTGTGAGATAGAAAAAAAAACTAAGTTGGGGTACCCATCCCTCTAGTTCACTTATTTGAAAGTGAATGAGCAAGAAGAGTTATGGATGATCTACTGAGGAGAAAGCACCTCAGGATTCTTTATAGTAAATAACTAGTAAGTGCTTGCTGCATGGAGAGCCTGCTATAGCCTGGTCACCTTCCTATCATCCATGTTGCTACTGCACTGTCTGTATTACACTATTCTCTGGAAGACTTAATTCCCACTCTGGGGCACTGCTCTGATTAGTGAGGGTCTCTCTCATGGCTCCCTCTGTCTAGGTTTACTCTAGCCATGCTTCCTGGCATATAGTAGGTGCTTAATAAATTACTGACTACAGTCTTTTCACCTTCCTGCCTGCTACTAGGGGCCTATCCCCCCTCTCCCTTAAACCCCCCACCTCATGGACCAGTCTCTCTCTCAGGCTGCCTTAGCTCTAAGTGCCATGACTCTACCCTGTTACCCATTGCTTTTTTCCCTTCTTTTCGCATAACTGCAAAGCTGGACATCACTAGATCATGGGATATAGAGAAGAAAGGGATAGTAGAAGGCCATCTGGTCAGCTATTTTGTTTGATGGACGTAGAAACTGTGACCTAGCAAAGATAGAAAAGAGAAGAGATATTAACAGGTAATGGTTTGTATCTAAGGCAGTGGGTAGTGTGTTGGGCCTGGAGTCAGGAAGACTCATATTCCTGAGTTCAAATCTGGCCTTAGATACTGACCAGCTGTGTGAAAGTCACTTGACCCTGTTGGCCTCAGTTTCCTCATTGGTAAAATGTACTAGAGAAGGAAATGGCAAACCACTGCAGTATCTTTGCCAAGGAAACCAGTTCATGACTGAAATGAGTAAATAACAACAACAAATGATTTGTGTCTGGGAGGTAAAAGAAAGCAAGAGGTCGGGAGGTTAAATGAGAGGGTCTTCATGTTGCAGGCCTATGCAAATAAATCACCCCAAATGCTTCACTTTGCAAAAGATTTCCCCAAACAACAGGCAGATTTATTTCTGTAAATGAGGCTTCTTCCTTACCTGAGACAGCATTTCTCCACATCCCTGCCTTTCCCATTATTCTTTTTCACACATTTTAAAATGACACCTTTCTTTCCAGTATCTCCCCTACCCTCCGTGGTTCAACTCTTCCCTTCCTCTTCCTACTTTTCCCCAGATGTCTGCCTTCCGATGCTGCCATCTCTACTTCCCTAGAATTTCCAGAAGTGCACAGTGATCTGCCGTCTGTCTTTCCCTGAGTCTCACCTAGGATCCTCAGGGCAGCATCCCTCTCAGTCCTGATGATCAGCAGGGTTCAAGGACTGACTAGAATGTGTGGCAGGTTGTTGAGGGTGAAGGTTGGGGGGCAGGAGGGGAAGGAGGAAGGATGGAACTCAGGGTCCATTTCTCAGTGTATTCTTGAAACACGGAGGAAACACAAACACCAAACGTGATTGAGGGCAAAAGACTCACATTTCTATAGCAGAAGACCTGAGGCCCCTGATAATAATAATAGGCTACATTAGCTTCAACCAGAAGAGGTATTCTCAGGTTCAAATGAGTTCAGAAGACCTCAAGAGCCCCAGCCTCTATCATGGAGGGAGCTGGTTGCCTAGATTACTTTTATCCTAGAATATCAGCATCATAGACTCTCAGAATTGAAAGGGACCCCTCAGTGGTCATCCAGTCCAACTTGTACCTGCAAAAGAATTCCCCTACACCAAGGGTTGCGAACCTGCAGCCCTGAGGCCACATGTGGCCCTCTAGGTCCCCAACAAATCCTTTTATTAAGGATCCCCAGAGGGGATCTGTTCTGTGAAGTTTGGATTCAATCAAAGGGCCACACTTGGGGACCTAGAGGGCCACATGTAGCCTTGAGGCTGCAGATGTCCCACCCTCATCCTACACCATACTAGCAAGCGATTATTCAGATTTTGCTTTGAAGACCTCTGGTGAGAGCAAGTTTTCTCCTTCTTAAGATATCCCCATTCAGTTTTGTATACAGAAGTTTTCTGTGATATCTAGCCAAAACTGGACCATCTGCAACTTTCACTCATTCTTACTAGGTCTTCTTACTGGGGCCAGAGCTGCCATAATTCTCATTCCAAATGGCAGCATTCCAAGTATTCTAAAGTCTACTTACACTATATCACATTTCCTCTTGTCATCTCTCCTCTGGGCCTAATATCCCCAGTTATTTCATCTGAGCCATATGTGGAATCGTCTCAATGCCCTTCACCTTCCTGGTTCCCTCCTTTGGACACGCTCTCCAGCTTTTCCATGCCCTTCCTAAAGTACAGTACCTAGAACTGACTCTTCAAAGATACTACTGATGTCTTAATTGACAAATCTAATGGTCTTTTCTCAATCTTCATCCTTCTTGACCTCTCTGTAGCCTTTGACATTGTCAGTCACTCTCGTTCTTTGGATATTATCTCCTCTATAGGTTTTATGGCCTTGTTTTCTTCCAGTTCTACTCCTGCATTTCTGACTGTTCCTTCTCAGTCTCTTCATCTTCATCCAGAGTACACCAACTAACCATGAATGTTCCCCAAGGTTCTGTCTGAGGCCTTCTTTTACCTCTATACTATTTCAATTGGACTATGCCTTAAACCCAAATCACTCTGGCTGTAATTGATTAGCCAGTAGATCCCACCCCAATCCCCACTTGGTCACTATTCGGGATAACTCAGGGTGAATGCACATAGTGATTGTTTCTGTTTTGGCCAGAAACCCTGAGGGTCTTCCCCTCCCAGGTTGACTTTTTTTCACTGGGTAAAAGAGGCCATTCTTTGCCTCATTTCTTACCTATCCTTAATCTCTGAATGAGTGGTGCCTCAGTCAAACTGAGGCCTGGAAAAGACCTTAGCTTTAAAGCCAAGGTTTCCCACTGCATCTGAGGCCATCTCCAGTCATCCTGATCTGTATCTTGCCACTGGAGCCAGATGGCTCTGTAGGAGAAAGTGAAGCTGGAAGCCTTCCCTCATTTAAATCCAACTCACTTGCAAGTCATGGCATCACCTTTTTGATGTCATGGTCCTCTTCAAGAACAAAGGACAAACATTTCACTTGGTGATCTCATCAATTTCACAGGCTGAAGTATATCATCTCTAAGTAGATGATTCTCAGACCTATATATCTAGCCCAAATCACTCTTCTGGGTGCCAATTTCACTAGCCGCCTGCCTTTTGGACACTTGGACTGTCATGTAGGCATTTCAAATTAAAAATGTCTTATAATGGAAATTATCATCTTTCCCCTCAAAATTTCCATTCTACCCAACTTTCTTATAACTATCAAGGGCAATATGAGTTGCTCAGACTCAAAACCTTAGTATCATTATCATCTCTACTTTCACTCACCTTACATAGTTTTTTGTCAAGTCTTCTCCTTTCTACCTTCATATTTGTCTCTTTCTCTATACTTCTCCATTATGTTTTGCCCTCCAGGTCCAACAGCCCCAATTTCCCCAGCTGAACCTCATCCAGCATAGTCTCAAGTATCTCTACTCTCCTACTTGCTCTCCTCTGGACACTCTGCATTTTCAATATCTTTCCTAATATGTCTACAACCAGATGCAATGTATGCTCCAGATTGGTCTGAACAGGACAGAGTCCACAGCTACTATTAACTCCTCCATCCTGGAAGCCGTGTTTCTTTTAATATAGCTAATTGCATTAGCTTTCTTGGCTTGTGCCTTTGATTTGTAAAACTACCTGATGTTTTTCAACCCAATTGTTGTCTGTCTTGATGAATGTGTTCTGGGATGTAGCAGCTCAGAGTACCATGGCTTTTGCTTCTTTCCTCCTTTTCTATTGCATTCTTTACTCTCAGAAATCCTCTCTACATCTGATCTGTCCCTTCTATCTCCCTTTCCCACCATTAATACAGTATAACAAATTCCTTTGAATCAGATGCCCATTCTTTTTCTTCCTTGTACCTCACCTTACCTGGTAGTTTCTCACAGCCTTCTTTAACATGATCCATGGCTTCTCTCATCTATAATCTCCATATCTAAGGAGCTTTGGATTGCAGGGTTTAGAGGTGGAGGAGACGTCCTCCATTTCGGCCATTTAGTCTAACCCTCTCATCTTATAGATATAACAGCTGAGGCCCAGAGAGATTAAAAAGAACTTGCCTTAGTGTGTAGAAGAACTGGGATTCAAACCCTAGACTTCTGATTCCAATTTCCATTTTCTCCCTTTAAATGTCATTGATCTATAAACAAAGAGCTACTAACAGAATTGGGCATGGGGCTAGGCTGGACAGGAAAAAGAGGAGATAACAGCAGGTCATAGTTTGTGCCTAAGAGGGTAAGGAAAACTGAACATGAAGGAAGAAAAGGAAGAAAGGGATAGGGATGGTTGGCTGAAAGACTTTTTTAATGTAAGTCTATGCAAATTAACTTTGCTAGAAACTGATATTTCCAAATAAAAGCCCCCAGTGAGCAGATAGGTTTCCATCTGATCAGGGAGCTCCCTTTTGCTTGCCATTATATCTATATTATCTCCCATCTTTCCATGTTGCCTCCTTTTAGAGGCAGTTAAATAGAGTGTTAAGTCTGGAGTAAGGAAGACCTGAGTTCAAATGTGATGTCAAACACCCAGGCAAATCACTTAGCCTCTCTCTGACTCAGTTTCTTCAACTGTAAAATGAGGATAATAACATCACCTACCTTCCAGGATCATTATGAGGGTAAAATGAGATTTTATTTATAAAGTGCTTTGCAAGCCTTAAAGTTCTGTAAAAATTCTAGCTATTATTACTATTATTACTACTATTATTATAGTACGAGGCTGTTTGGTACAAGAGCATAACCTCCATGGAGTAGCATATGCCAAGCAAGAGTTATTAGGGCAGAGGCAGCTAGGTGGCACAGCGGATAGAGCACCAGCCCTGGATTCAGGAGGACCTGAATTAAAACCTGGCCTCAGACACATAACACTTACTAGCTGTGTGACCCGGGCAAGTCACTTAACCCTATTGCCTAGCCAAAAACAAAAACAACAACAAAAAAGAGTTATTAGGGCAAAAGATTCAAAAGCAGCAGACCTGAGACCTCAGACAAAATGTGATTTGGGGTTCAACCAGGATAAGCACACCCAGCAGACAGCCTCCGAGGAGATATGAAGATCTCAAGGGTCCTATCCTCTGGCCCCACAGAGACTCGTGGTCTAGGATGTTTCCACAATAGAATCTCTGACTCAGATTGGAAGGGGCCTTGGTGGCCAACCGGACCAATCAATAACTAAGAAAAAAAAATTCCCTTTACCACATACCCTAAAAATGGTTATTCAGAATTTGCCCAAAAACCTCCAAAGAGAGAGAATCAATTACCTCTTGAAGCAACCCATTTCACTTTTGTAGAACTTGAACTGCTAAGGACATTTTTTTCCCTTACACCCAATTCAATTGGCCGCTTTTCAATTTCCTTTGTTTCTAATTTTGCCATCTGGGGCCAAAACAAACTCATCTAATCCCTTTTTCATATGAAAACCTTTCAAGTACTTGAAGAAGGGTATCTCACATTACCCACAGCCCTCCCTTCTCAATGTCTCCAATTCCTTCAACGGATCTTCATATAATATGGTCTTAAGGACCTTCTAGCTTTATTTCAGATTCGCAACATCTTTGCTAAGCAGTGGTGCCTAGATCTAAACACAATACTCCAGATGTGGCCTGCACGGGGCAGAGGAAAGCAGACTGTCTATGGAGGATGCCTCTGAAAATCAATCAAAAGCATTTATTAGTGGCTGTGTGCCACTGGGCTATGCCCTGGGCACACAAAAGAAAGAGAAAAAAACACACCCAAAGCCCAAAGCATATTAAGTTTCTTGGCTGTGATATCATGCTGTTGTTTTTTTCCCAGGTGTTATTTCAAACAAACTGCTCTCTGCATGGGTGGGCTTCTCACATATATCAGCCCTGAACCCCTGGGCCTCTGCTTCTTCACAGTGATCACTTTCCTCTTCTGTTCCATCTCTTACTCTGCCCTGCCCTCTCTATACCTGGTCTGTTCCATCTTACATCACCCTACCAGCATTGCTACCAAACCAGATGCCCCTTTGGGCTAGCTGCCTATTCCCTTCTTGCACTGCATCCTTCTTGATGGGCCAATGGTCTCCCTCAGCCATGACCCTTTACTTTGTTTTGTAAGCTCCTGTTTCCTTCATCTCTTTTCCCCCGTACCTGGGAAGCTTTTGATTGTACAAGCACAGATTGGGAGCTGGAAAGGACTTTGGATCTTCTTTCTTTCCCAACCCTATGTCATTTCTTGCCCTCATCCACCTGCTGGAGAAAAAAAAAAGTAGCATGCAGAGTATCTCTGGAAAGCATGTAGGATGGCTAATATGGAAATGTTTTCATGATTTCACATGTAAAATTGATACCACATTGCTTACTTTTTCAGTGGTTGGAGGAGGGGCAAGAGGGAGGTAGAGAACTTAGAACTCAAAAAAATTTTAAATGAATGTGAAAAATAAATGTATAATAAATATATGTATAGAAATATGTGTCTGTGTATATATGTATATGTGTGTATGTACATGTGTATATGTGTATACATATATACATACACACATACATACTTTAAAGAAAGAAAGTACTTTGGAGTTGAGCCACTCAGTTTCTCCTAGTGAGCTATTAGGAATCTTTAGCAAAATTTACAAGAAGGGTAACCTTGCAAACTCAGCATCTTTTCTCCATCACATTCTAAAAGTCTACAACTACAAAACCTTCGCAAATATCATCACTGTAGTGTTTTCTAGCACCAGTATTGCAGAATTTTAAAAATAGAAGTACTTGGTGTTTGGGCCAAAGATACTCATTTGTATTTTGAGTTCACAGGTGTCTAAGTTTGGGGAGAAAAAATAACTGATATAGTCTCTGACAACTGTATACATTGCATGATGTCATAATGCACATGAAATACCTTTTTAAAAATAAAGTTAGTCATTTGCAAGCACATGTTGGATTAGAAGAAAGGTATCTCACATTACCCACAGTCCTCCCTTCTCAAAGTTAAATATTCATGTACATTGATCCTTGTTGCAGAGACAGTGAAAATATGTTGTAAGGATTATAGAAGATCATAGAATTTAGAGTTGGGAAGGAATTTGTAGAGCATGAAGAAGTATCAAATGAGATAATATTTATAAGACACTTAGCACAGTGCTTGGCACATAGTAAGTACTTAATAAATGTGTGTTCCCTTCTTTTTCCCCTTCTCTCTCATTTCACAAAAGAGGAAACTAGAACCCAGAAAGGCCAAGCGATTTGCCCACAGTCACATACGGAATAAGAGTCAGTGCCAGCATTTGAATCAAGGTTCTCTGACTCAAAATCTAAGGCTGTCTCATCCCATGGCCATATTTGCTTTTTAAAAAAGCAACACTGTAAGACCAAAGAATTCAGTTCCAGAATTCCACCATAACCCTTAATAATCTGTTATTTTCTGCTTTGTTGATACCTTTGACATTGTATCTCTACCTTGTATTGTTATGATCGTTGGGCATTTTTTTCTGAATTATATCACTCCTACTCTGTTTTCAGTAGAACTATATTCTCATGTATGAAGGTCATTTTCAATTCTATTCCTACTTTCAAGGGCATTATTAATTCTGCCCAACTTGGTTTTATTTGAAAACTTAATAAACATCCTCTCACTTCCATACTTCAAATCACCAGGCAAGACATTAAATATTAAACTCTGTAGGACATCATGCAACGTACTGCCCATTGTTGACAAGTTCCAACAAAGTGTGTACCTATATAACAGGAACACTGTCTGGACCATATCTTCCTTGTTTGTTGAAAAGAAAGCCAGATCACTCCCATCTATTGCTTCTCCCTTATCTCCAAGACCTGTCACTCTCTCACAGAAGGAACTTAAATTGGTCTGCCACAGTTTGCTCTTCCTAAAGCTACATTGGATGCTATTCACTGTTGTGTGTTTTACTGAGATGGTTGCAAATAGACTTTTAATTTTTTTTTCAAATGAACTCATGCTAGTCTGCTCTCTGAAACTGAAGTTATTAACCTGTTCTTCTTCTTTTGCTTCCAAAGAAAACCATGACATCACAAGGGATTTGCCCACAGTCACATACATGACTTGTGTGTGAATTATTGTTGGTCCTCTGTTCTTGAAGAGGACCAGCGACATTAGGAGGGTGATGACTTGCCAGTGAACTGGATTTAAGGGATGCAGAGTTACACAAAGTCATCAGCCTCACTCTCTTGTCCAGAGTAACTGAAGTCAACCTAACCTATTTCTAATGTCCAAGGTCATTCCATTTCCTTTTTTCAAAGGCAAGTCCTGTATTTCCTCTCGTTGATTTCTTAGATGTTTACCTTGCCAAGATACTACATCTGGCCATATAATGGTGGTAATTATATGTTATTAAAGGAAAGAAAGGCTTAATGGTAAGAGTGTTGAATTTTATAGTCTACGTTCCAATCCCAACTAGGACACATACCAGCTTTCTGACCCTATTAATGTCACTTAATTTCTATGTGACTCAGGTAGAGGTATTAGGAAAAAGAAATATTAGCTTTCTCCCTGCAAAATGCCTTGCAACAGAAAGGAGGCTGAGTTTTTGTTATTTCCCACTAGTCCTATCAGAGGAATGTTGCTGTTGTTAGCCAAATCTCACTCTTCCTGACCCCATATGGGATTTTCTTGGCAAAGATACTGGAGTGGTTTGCCATTTCCTTCTCCAGTGGATTAGGGCAAACAGAGGTTAAGTGACTTGCCCAGGGTCATGCAGCTAGTGTCTGAATCTGGATTTGAACTCAGGTTTTCCTAACTCCAGGCCCAGGGCTCTATCCTCTGAGCCATCTAGTTGCCTCATCCTAGCAGTACTTTTCCACAAAGTCAAATTCCTCCCCAGCTAACCCTCAGGTTTCAGCTCAATTCATGAGGCACTTCCTGGTTGTGAGTGCCATACAGGTCAGCTTGGTTTATGTCAATGCTTTGAGTCTAATCCTGCTCAGAAATGCAATCTTGGGGTGCCTCAGGGAGTAGGGTTAATACTCTGTCAGAAGTGAGTGGGCTTTCTAGAAGATGGAAACAGGAGAAGAAAAAGTGGTTGGCTTTTTTGGCTGTTCCTTCTTGAGTTGTTACTGTAAAGAGAATTGCATTAGAACACCTTTTTGAGAAGGCTCTTACTGTGTGTGTGGTAATGAAAGATTTACGGTTCCTCTCATGGTGTGAATGCACAGCTGCTATGGAAGCTGGGCCTGCCCTCCCCTCTCAATCATGTCAGACAGAGCAGAGGCATTAGCTTTTCGTGATCTTCTGATGTCTCTCCAAAAAGGTGTCTTTGTTTGGAAGAGTCTGGAAGTGTTTTTCCCTTTTGGTCTTCTCAACTTATAAAGGGGCTCTCATGATCCTTTCATATGTTGAGATAATAACTCACAGTTTCACAATGCTTCCTGGCTTCTATACTGCCTTTCTCACAACTCTGTGCATTGGGTAAGCAAAGTATTGTCATTCCCATTTTCTAGATGAGGAAGCTAAGGCTCAGCATGGCTAAGTAATTTGTCCAGGGTTGCACTGCTAATTACAAGTCCAAGTTACCTTGTGGGCTCTCTGGAAAAAATGTAGCTCGATATGCTTTAAAATTTGATTTTCATTATTAACATTAACTATCACTTTCTTAATCAACAGAACGATAAACCAAGCCCTGGTGTGTAACATTTGCCCATTTTGGAGGTGTAAATGCTCATATTGAAATTGTAACAATAAGTTCTTGTTCTAGAAGACTCCTGGAGCCAAGATTCAAAGGCAGGCTTCCTCCACACTTGCCCCCCATACAGCCCTGCCTCTTGGTACATTAGAGATATTTGTGGGTCCATCTTATCTCCCTTACTAGACTGTAAGGTGCTAAAGAGCAGAACCAAGTTTTGTACAGCCTTATTAAAGTTCCCTCACACCATTCTCCTTGACTTGGCACACAGCTGGTACTCAAACAACATTTGTTGGCGGAATATCCAAAGATGGATGAGGATATTAAGTTTTTCAGCTTCTGTGGAAAGAGCATTAGTAGAATTAGAGTTAAGAGACCTAGGTTCAAATACGAGCTCTAGGGCAGCTAAGTGGCACAGTGGATAAGCTCTGGCCTTGGAATCAGGGGGACTTAAGTTCAAATCCGGCCTCAGACACATGACACTGGGCAAGTCACTTAACCTTGATTACCTCACCAAAAAAAGACAAAAAACAAACAAAAAAACCCCCAACAAGCTCTGATATTCATTAGCTGTGTGACCGTGGGTAAGTCACTTCATGGTTGTAGGTCTCAGTCTCCTTATCTGTAAAAGGAGGGGGTTGGATTACATGATCACTAAGGGCTCTTGAAGCTATGGATCCAACAAATATTTTAAAGGGGCTGCTTCCCAGATGTGACACTTTCTTTGAGGGAGAATAGATCTTTCTCTCAAAAAGATAAAACCCAACCAAAAAAGAAGCTATAGGGACTTTTTTCAAATGGTCTTTTAAAAAATAAAACTATAAACAGAGAAAAATCCCCTTTTCAACTGAGGTTAAATATAGAAAGTTTTCAACTAGGGGAAATTTTGGAGAGATTTCTGAATATTAAGAGATGTCATTAGGCTAATAATTTGTGATTCTTGACTCAGGGGATCATAGGACCACAGATTTAGAGTTGGAAGGTCACCTACTCTAACACCTCACTTCACAGATAGGGAAACTAAGGCCCAGATTGGCTCAGGGTTACACAAAATAACAAGCAGCAGATGTGAAATTACAACCCAGATCTTCTGACCCCAAGTCCAAAGTTTTTGGGTTTTTTAATCCTTCTCGCCTCTGTTTTGCATATGGCCAAAAATCTGTAAAATACCAGTATTTGGGACTTAACTAATTTGTCAAAGTGACTTGATAACATTTCAAGGAAATGCCAGACAATGCCACCAGAGGGTGATAAACTCATCTGAATTGCTGCATCCAGATGAATTTAATTTTTAGTGAGTTGTATTAAAATCATAGAATGCTTTACAAATAAGAAAACGAAGATCCAGAGAGAGTGACTCTTTATCAAATTGTTGTTTTAAGAGAAATAGAAAAATATGGCTGTAAAACAAGTCTGGATTATTGTTTTGAGGGATTTAACAACATTTCTATGTTGGAAAAATTATACCAAAAAATGTTAAAGCGATCAGGGCTGAAAAGGCATCCTCATGCCTGGAAAGAGCTGATGTACCTCCCTGAGAAACCAGATTATAACCCATATTTGGTTGCTTAGGTACCAAATAATAGATGATGGGAAATGTAGAAGAGTCCAATGTAGGGCCTAATCGGATTACAAGTGATTTGAATGAACACTGGATTTTTCCCTTAATTATAGGTATGATATAGAATGAAAGTTTTACTATAAGAGAATGCAAGATATTTAAGGCCGCAGATGTTAAGGAGAGGAGGGTGGAGGGAGGGTGGGAGGAAGGGGAAGGGAGAGAGAAGGGGAGGAGGAGGAGGAGGAAAAACGGAGGAGAGAGGAGGAAGGGATAGGGAGAGGAAAAGAAAGGTAGAAGGGGGAGGGAGAGGGAAAGGAACAGAGGGAAAGGCAGAGAGGGAAAGGGAGAAGCAGAGAAAGGGAAGGAGAGAGACAGAGAGAGAGAGAGAGAGGGAGAGAGACAGAGAGAGGCATAAAGAGAGAGAGAGCCTGCCCTGGCTCTTTTAGGATCTGCCCTTTCAATCTGAGCTGACTAGGCAGTTAAAGGACTGGAATCTGCACATTAAGATTTCCTTCAGGCCTTGTCTGAACATAGCCCCCGAAGGGACAGAATTGACAGCAGGGACTTAGCAGGGGCAGGTTGCTATCCAGACCAGGAAATGATCTGAACTAAAAGCCTATTTTGTGTCCAATCTGGTGCTGGGGTTTAGAGATGCCAAAAAGTTCCTACCCTCAGCACTTCCAGTCAAGCTGGTGACCTCTGGCATGTATATAAAAAGACAGACAGCAGTACAATAAATAGCCTACTCTAAGGGACAGGTGAGAGGCAAAGACAAAAGTAGCTGAGGACACTGAAGTGGATGCATTGGGGTGAAGAGAGATCTGGAGTCACATGCTACCTCAGATACTTCCTAGTTCTATGATGATGGGCAAGGGACTGAACATCTCAAAGCCTCAGTTTCCTTATCTGCAAAATGAGGAAAAATAATACCTGTCTCATGGGAATGTTGTGAAGCTCAAAGGCAAAGTGCTTTGAAAATGTTATAGTCCTATACAAATGCGAATTACTATTGTACAAAGTTTTATTGGAAGAGGGAAAGTTGACTGGAGGCTAAGCTAGTTAGGGATGGCTTTTTGGAAAAAGTGAGACTTGAGATGATCTGGAAAGACAGGGCAGGACTTAGATGATCAGAGATGTAGAAAGGCCTTTCAGGTAGAGAAATCAGGGAAAATAAAGGGTCTGAGCCAGGAATGGTCTGTTTGGAGAGCAATATCTGGGCAGGAGTATTCCAGAGGGAGAGTAGTTGGAAATAAATTTTAATCTAATCAAAGAATATTGGAATTGGGAAGGGACCTTAAAAATTACCTATTTTCAAGTGTTCTTCACCTGTGCTTGCTGAACTTTAAAAAAAAAAAATTTGATAATTTCAATATAACTGTTTTCTTTGAAATCCTGTGTATTTTAGTTTGTGCATTTAAAAACATTCTGAAAAAACCAAATATCCAGTATAAAAAACGAAAAGGGCAAAACCACCACCAATGAAGAGGAAATTAAAGCAATCATTAGGAAATATTTTGCCCAATTATATACCAATAAATCTGACAATTTAAGCAGAATTGATGAATATCTACAAAAATATAAATTACCTAGATTAACAGATGAGGAAGTAGAATGCCTAAATAACCCCATTTTAGAAAAAGAAATTGAACAAGTCATTAATGAACTCCCTAAAAAAAAATCCCCACCTGGGTTCACAGGTGAATTCTATCAAACATCTAAAGAACAATTAATTCCAATAGTGTATAAATTATTTAGAAAAATAGGTGAAGAAGGAGTCTTACCAAACTCCTTTTATGATACAAATATGGTGCTGATACCTAAGCCAGGAAGAGCTAAAACAGAGAAAGAAAAGTATAGACCAATTTCCCTAATAAATAGCAACGCAAAAAATTTGAACAAAATATGAGCAAGGACATTGCAGCAATGTATCACAAGGATTACACACTATGACCAGGTGGGATTTACACCAGGAATGCAGGACTGTTTCAATATTAGGAAAACTATCAACATAATTGACCATTTCAATAACAAAGCCAACATAAATCATGTGATTATCTAAATAGATGCTGAAAAGGTTTTTGCAAAGCACAGCACCCATTCCTATTAAAACATGAGAGCATAGGATAAAGAGAGCATTCCTTAAAATGAAAAGCAGTATATATCTAAAACCATCAGCAAGCATTATCTGTAATGGGGATAAGCCTTCCCAGTAAGATCAGGGGTGAGGCAAGGATGCCCATTATCACCACTATTATTCAATATAGTAGTAGAAATGTTAGCTGTAGCAAAAAGACAAGAAAAAGAAATCAAAGAAATTAGAATAGGCAACGAGGAAACAAAACTATCACTCTTCACAGATGATATGATGGTATACTTAGAGAATCCTAAAGAGTCAACTAAAAAACTACTTGAAATAGCAAAGTTTAGCAAAGTTGCAGGATGTAAGATAAATCCACATATATCATCAGCATTCCTTTATATAACCAACAAAACCCAGCAGCAAAAGATAGAAAGAGAAATTTCATTTAAAATAACTTTAGACAATATAAAATGTTTGGGAGTGTACCTGCCAAGACAAACCCTGGAACTATATGAACACAATTACAAAACACTTTTTACACAAATAAAGTCATATCTAAACAATTGGAAAAATATCAATTACTCATGGGTAGGCTGAGCTAATATAATAAAAATGACAATTCTACCTAAGTTAATTTATTTATTCAGTGTCATACCAATCAAACTACCAAAAAATTATTTTATGGATCTAGAAAAAATAACAAAATTTATCTGGAAGAATAAAAGGTCAAGAAAATGAAGAGAATTAATGGAAAAAATACGAAGGAAAGTGGCCTAGCAATACCAGATCTCAATCTATTTTATAAAGCAGCAATCATCAAAACTGTCTGGTGCTGGCTAAGAAATAGAGTGGTGGATCAGTGGACTAGTTTAGGCACACAAGACACAGTAGTAAATGACCATAGTAATCCAGTGCTTGATAAAGCCAGGCTTTGCAATAAGAATTTGCTATTTGACAAAATCTGCTGGGAAAACTGGAAAATAATAGGGCGCAAACCAGGTATAGACCAGCATCTCACACCATATACCAAGATAAGGTCAAAATGGGCACATGATTTATACATGAAGGGTGACACCATAAGCAAAGTAGAAGAGCAAGAAGCAGCTAGGTAGTGCAGTGGATAGAGCTCTGGCCTTGGTGTCTAGAGGACCTGAGTTCAAATCCAGCCTCAGACACTTGATATTTACTAGCTGTGTGACCCTGGACAAGTCACTTCACCCTGATCGCCTTGCCAAAAAAAAAAAATTAGAAGAGCAAGGAATAGTCTACCTGTCAGATCTATGGAGAGGGAAGAAATCATAACCAAACAAAAGATAGAGAGCATTGCAAAATGTAAAATAGATCATTTTGATCATATTAAATTGAAAAGGTTTTATACAAACAAAACCATTGCAACCAAGATTAGAAGGAAAGCAGAAAGCGGGGATCTTCATCTTTGTCTGGGATCAATCTTTACAGCAAGTGTCTCTGATAAAGGTTTTGTTTCTCAAATATATAGAGAACTGAGTCAAATTTATAAGAATACAAGCCATTACCCAATTGATAAATGGTCAAAGGATATGAACAGGCAGTTTTCAGATGAAGAAATCAAAGTTATCTATAGGCATATGAAGAAATACTCTAAATCACTTTTGATTAGAGAAAAGCAAATTAAAACAACTCTGAGGTATCACCTCACACCTATCCAATTGGCTAATATGACAAAAAAAGGAAAATGATAAATGTTGGAGAGGATGTGGGAAAATTGGGACACTAAGGTATTGTTGGTGGAGTTGTGAACTGATCCAACCATTTTGGAGAGCAATTTGGAACTATGCCCAAAGGGCAACCAAACTGTGCATACTTTTTGATCCATTAATACCACTACTAGGTCTGTATCCCAAAGAAATCATTAAAAAGGGAAAAGGACCTACATGGGCAAAAAAATTTATAACAACCCTTTCTATGGTGGCAAAATATTGAAAATTGAGTGTATGCCCATTGCTTGGTGAATGGCTAAACAAACTGTGGCATATGAATGTTACAGAATACTATTGTCCAATAAGAAATGATGAACAGGCAGATTTCAGAAAAACCTGGAAAGACTTGTATGAACTGATGCAAAGTGAAATGAGCAGAACTAGGGAAACTTTGTAGGCAGCATCAGCAACAGTGTTTGATGATCAACTATGAATGACTCAGCTCTTCTCAGCCACACAATGATCCAAGATAAGCAGAGAGGTCTCAGGAAGGAAAATGCTATCCACATCCAGATAAAGAACTAATAAACTGTGAATGAAGACCAAAGCATACTTTTTTCACTTACTTTATTCTTTTTCGTGTGTGTTTTTCCTTTTGATCTTCTTTCACAACTGTGACTAACATGGAAATATATTTTACACTGTAGCACATGTATAACCTATATCAAATTGTCTACCATTTTCAGAAGAAGGGAGGGGAAGGAGGGATGGAGAAAAATTTGGAACTCGAAATCTTGTAAAAATGAATGCTAAAAATTGTCTTGACATATAATTGGGAAAAATAAAATACTATTTAAAAAAAATTAAAACATTCTGAGCAGAAGTCTTTAGGCTTCACCAAACTGCCAGAAGGATCCATGAAACAAAACAGGTTAAAATCCTGGAATCTAATCCCTTCATTTTCCACACATGGAAACTGAGGACCCTGAGAAGTTAAGTCGTTTGTCCAAGTATTAGAGAAGCTAGTGGCAGAGTTAGGTCTAAAAATTGGGCTTCCTGAGGCATAGTGCAGAGTGCTGGGCCTGGAATCAGGAAGACCTGAGTCCAAATCCATCCTCAGACACTAACTGTGTGATCTTGGGCAAGTCACTTAACCTTAATCTGCCTCAGTTTCTTTGAATATAATATGTGCATCACAATAGCACTAACCTCTCAGGGTTGTTATGAGAATCGAATGAGATAATATTTGTGAAGTGCTTAGAAGGTGCCTAAAAGAGGCACTTAATAAATGTTTATTCTCTTCCCCTTCCCCCACTCCCACTTTTGATTCAATGAACCATGCTACCAGTAGAAGGCTCCCCTTGACAGCAAAATTCCAGGTCAATATGAAAAATAAAACAGCATCTGAGGAATGGAGCCTGAAATTCACTGCCTCCTCATCCATTTGCCAAGCCAGCCCCCGTCTCCCATCGGTAGGTTACTCCCAAGACCTCCATTTTGGAGAGAAGCCCAGGCTGGCCAAGCCACTTACCTTCATTCACCCTCCTCGAGAGCTCGGACTGTCTTTGTATTTTGCTTTGTTTCCCCAGTGTATGGGCACAATGCCTGGCACACAGCAAAGTGCTTAATCAACACTTGTTGCTTATCTATACCCCCAGCTTCCCTTGTCCTCTACCCCTGCCCCGAGAAGCATGCATCTGAACATGACAGAAACTAATAAAGAAAAAGAAAGGGGTGAGATCCCTTTGGTTCTGTCTTTATTTACAGCAAAAGACCGAACATTTGTCACCTTGGAAACTACCAACAAAGGCAGCCTAGAAAGCTCAAGGAAAGCTCTCTCCCTTCTTCCAGAGGGCTGCTGAACTAAGTAGTGGGGTGGGCAGACTCGGCCCCTTAGCTGCCCTGGATACTGTACAAATAGGCAGTTTGCTCCAGCCAGAGGAAAAAGCAGTTTGACCTTTGCTGACCCACAGCTCTCTATACACCATCCATCCCCTCATCCTTTGTATTCAAAGATGACACGGCTGACAGTGAAGAGTGCGACTACAAAGTCTTGAGGCCTGACTCACCCTGGGGACGTGCATAATCTCTCCTCTGGTTAGCAATTCTTTGTAGAAATGGTGGAAGTTCACTGCTCTGTCCTTGGTCTCAAGGGCTGTACATACAGTCATTTAAGATAGCCGTGGGCCAGGTGGATTCACAGGCTGTGGTTTCGCTACCAATATCTGTCCTTCTTGGCTTTATTCTTCCAGATCTTCCCCAGTCTTTTGGTGCATTTACTTTCTCTGTCAGAAACTACCAAGCACACTGAATGTGCCATCTATGACAAGTCCAACTCACAAAGACAGACAAGAGTCCGGTAGCAACAATTGCTCTTGTAGACCTCCATCTTGTTACGATGTCTGCTGCCGTGTTCATGCTACACTGATCATTAGTCTCCTAAAGCATGTAATAGTTTTCAAAATCTGGCCTCGTGCTTCCTAGTCTATGAATGCCTGGGGGCTGCTGAAGTAGCAGAAATTGATAACAGCTATCCATCCCCTTGGTGTGTTTGATAAAGCAGGTAAGCAAAGGGACCAGCCTTCTTTAGGTAGATTATAACTTCAGTTTGCTGTGTCTGATTTGGCCAAGAGGTAAAACTGTAATGGGTGGCTAGGTGGTGCCATAGTGTATAGAGTGCCTGGCCTGGAGTCAGGAAGACTCATCTTCCTGAGTTCAAGGCTGGCCTCAGACACTTACTAGCTGTGTGACCCCACGCAAGTCTCTCTACCCTGTTTCCATTAGTTTCCTCATCTACCAAAAAAAAAAAAAGCTGCAGACAGAAATGGCAAACCACTCCAGGATCTTTGCAAAGAAAACCCCAAGTGGGGTCACTTTAGGCACAACTGAAAAACAGCTAAACAAAAACTATAGTAAGTAAGGCTGGTACCCAAGGAAAATTCAGTCCAGTAGGAGGGATGGAGGGGCATGTCTAAAGTCTAACTGCTTCTTTGTATGGCTGACATAGGGTGGAAGCAGAGGTCATTGGGAGTTGAAGAGTCTGGGGAACTAGGAAAGGTAGGGGATTAAAAAAGGATGGAAGCTGGGGGAGAGAAAACTATAAGGGAGAGTGACCACAAACTTTAAGTTTCCCATTAAATTCTCCAGTTACTGTAGACAGCTAGGTGGCACAACAGATAGAGCACCACTGGGCCTGGACTCAGGAAGACCTGAGTTCAAATCCAGCCTGGGACACTTATAGTTGTGTGACCCTAGGTAAGTCATTTTACCTCCATCTGCCTCAGTTTCCTCAGCTATAAAATGAGAGTCATAGAAGCACCTACCTCACAAGATTGTCATGAGGATCCCATGAGACAATGGTCGTAAAGCACGTGGCACATTGTAGGCACTTAACAAACGTTTGTTCCCCACACCCCTCCTGCTTGAAGAATTTGCCATTCTTGGCAGATTGGCTGGGGTGTATTCTGAACCCACAGGCCCTGTCCCTAATCCAGAACTGTCCTTTGGGGTCCTTGGGGAGGCATAAGCACTGTCCCTTCACTTGCTTCCACAGTGCCCTACAGGAAAGGATGTGACGCAGGCACATACAGTCTTGTGTACAGGTGAAAATCACAATGCCCACACAATACAAAGTTATGCAGATTCAACAAAGAACATTTCAAAAAAGTTTATCAAAGCAGCTGCCTGATTAATACTCCACAAGAGCCTGTCTTTGGTGCTTTAAATGGCCTTCCCCAACCCAAAGGCAAAGAAGAAAAAAACAAAGAAAATTGGCTTCCTGTCTCAGAAGCCACGACTTGATCCCTCCCAATGGAGTTTCTTCTACCACAGGAAGTTCTCCCTAAAGGGATTTAAGACTTGGGGTCAACTGGAAGTCAACTCTTACCCTGGAGTGAGAAACAAAACCAACTCGGCTAGGTGCTTACAAATCCATTCTGGGCCCCCACCAGCACCACCAGCACCACCAGCACCAGCACCACCGCTGCCACCACCACCACAATAATGAGTTACCTCCCCTTCTCCCTTTTCCTCTAGAGCCTGCCTCCCCTCCCCCTCCTCTAGATTAGACCCACATCCATACACACAGAGTAAGTTAATAATTGAGAAACTCCAAAGAAAAAGAAAAGCATCCCATCTCAATAAAGCTGAGTCCCTATCAAAGTTCCAGAGCATGTGGGACTCCTCACATAGGGATTAGGGATCAGAGGTTGACTGTTAATTACCTCATCACCCTCAGGTGAGAAACCACAGTGTTCTAGGTGAAAATGCGTCCATGATTCCCTCATTGCACAAAGCACGCATACACAACATATGGCCTACAGGCCGCTTGTGTTTGCTGTCCGCCAAAGGATTTCAGAGGCACGTGGCCTGCAGCAACCAACCATTGTCAGTCTGTCTCTAATCTAATCTATCTCTGGCCTGAAGTTTAGCTTATTTTAATTTTGGCCCCTATCTACTGCCAAGTTGTGCAGGTCTGGTGTGAAACCATCCTACTGGGGTCTAGCCAAATTTCTGAGGGTCCTTTTCTACACAGGGCACACAAAATGTCTCTAAAGGTCCCTGTACCATAAAGACCCCCTTAGAGATCCAGGCAAAAATCCTCTGGGTACTTATTGCACAGATTTCCTCTAGTGGATCCTTGCTACTGTAAGGGCTTTCTTACTGAAATCCCAAATTCACCCAATAATAGTATAGATAGGCTCAGTTGGGAAAAATATCTAAGGACACATAAGCCCCAAAGAAGGGCTGGGCTCCCAAGAAAACAAATGGAACACAAAGAGATAATTAATTGAGGGTTTCTAGGCAAGTAGGCAAATCTTACCTATGGATATTTAGGGTATAAGGATCTCACAATAAGGCAAACAGTCCCAGTCTTTTTAAATGCAAATATATATATATATATATATATATATATATATATATATATATATATATATATATATAAACACTTCTCAATTAGGTACCAGCATTTTAATAACAGGGAAACTTCACACTTCTTATATTAGCACTAATATCCATACTTGCATAGGATTCAGTAAAATGGCATGTAAGTACACTTAAACATTTAACAAATCAACAAACGAAAAAGAGTTTAAAAAAGAAACAAACTTCAAAAGGAATTGACTTGTAAGAAAAACACACACTGGAAAAAAAAACTGTATCATGATAGCCTGAAACAAAGGAAGAGGGGGGAAAAAAAGGACAGTTTCTTTAGGATTCCACGAACTAGGGTTTCCAAAAATGAAAATCTATGTGGATAACCTGGAAAATGCTAAGGGCCCAATTTTATCCCTCTTGCTTCACTTTCCCTGAGCAAGATTGGCACCCTGTTCACCTCAGAGTTGTATGGCTTTTCCTTAGGGATTGGGGTGTTTTTTCTCTAATGCAATTGGCTTGATCCTCTATTCAGGTGTGTTCTCCCTATGGTTAGCCTCCAGTGACTAGAGCATCAGTTCCACTCAATTGATCAATATCTATTAGTTCTTAACAAAGACAAAAGCTATGTCTACTTCAAAGACATAGCAAAACTAGAAGTACTAATATTTTCCCCAGCACACTCTTTCCTATCTCACCTCAGTCTTTAGGGAGAGTGGGCTCAAACTTAAAGAAGTTTCTACATAGCATTGGTCAAACCAAGCTCACCTTCAAATTTGGCATCATTGTGTTTCAAACTACTGCTGGCTGGGTACTCAAGGTCTCCTTGAGACACTGATATTGGCTGCAAAACCTGGAATGAATTCAACTCCCGGACTCTTGGTCCTTGGGTAGCTAGCTTTCATGACCTTTCAAAACTTGTAAGACCTCTAGATTAATCTCCACTTACAATGAGGCAAAGAACTAACATATGTTTGTCCCAGTAGGAAGGGCCCAAGGCCCCTCCTCTAACAGAATTATCTCTTTTCTCTCACTGGACACTATTAGGAAGGAAGAAGTCACCCAAAAAAAAACAGGGTCAGCAAATGACTGTTGAATGCATCCCCAATTCTGGCCACACAGCCACCATCAATAAAAGAAGCTCCTTTTCTTCATGTGGTAAAATGGTATAGATGAAGTCCTTTGATTCATGTGTAAATTGGATTTAAGTGAGGCAGAGTTGCATGAAGTTGTCAGCCTCATTTTCTCCTCCAGAGTCATCACAGTTCAGTGGCAGGACAGAATCAAGACAACTGGTGATGTCTGAAGACGCATTGGATGACCTTAGCGTCTTTGATGTCTAACCAAGCTCTAAGTGCTCCACAGTGCCTGCTTCAGCTGCCTTCATGGCCGTAGGAACAAATTGTTCTCATCCACCCATCCCACCAGGAGAAGTCTTCACATGCTTGGGGTAGGCACCCCCCCAACTCACCAATGTATTTGAGATTCCTTGGTTACCCTGAACCTGGTTTAGCCCATCTGCAGAAATGACTTATGGGGGTGGCTGCTGTGCATGCTACAGCTTCTTGGAGACACAGGTGAGAGTTAGCTGGAACAGGTGGACACCAAAGGTGGAAAGCAGCCTTGAAAAGGGCTCAGCAGCCTTCACACCAGAGGTATTAGTCTTCCCTGAACACACCCTTTCCCCCTACACCATCATGTGGTAAGCATCCTGGAACCAGTTATAGGATGTTTATTCATACTCCAGAGTCATTACACATTATCTCAGCTTTCCCAGAAGCAGGGTCCCCAGCATCTTCCACATGAGGAATTGCATCAGAGGCATTCTGTATATGCTCATAAGGATTGGGCTCATTGGTCAGTCTCCTGTTACACTAACATTTATATAGCACCTTAAGGCTTGTAAAGCCTTTCACATATACTCTTTTATTTATTTGATCCTCCCAACAACCCTGCTATGTAGGTGTCATCATAATCTCTATATTATATATGAAGAAAATAAGGCTGAGAAAGGTTGACTTGCCATGGGTGAAACAGCTAGTAAAGATCTTAAAAGGAATTCAAAACCACATCTTCCAGACTCCAAATCCACTACTTTATCTACTATGCCATGCTCCCTGTGCCGAAGCAACAAGGCTCTGGACAGGATAGAAGGATGGTTGATGAGTGATGGGGCAAGAGGGAAGGCCTAAAGGTGATAGTGGGGGGCAAGGTGTATGTCAGCTCTTCCCAGACCCTTCTGTGTGTCCTTGGTAAATTTGCAATCTCTTCATATTACTTAACTGATGAGCTAGAGAGAGATTACCTTTCACACTAGTGATTATTCTTATTTAAAAGAGTTAAACATTAAAATGATTTGAGATACAATCAAATGATTTAATACATATAACTTATTAACACTCATCTTTTGAGCTAGAAGCTTTGGGACTCTTGCAGATTCTCCCTTGGACTTGGGTGGGGGGATAGGGGAAAGAAGGAATGATTTTCTAACCTTTCCTCCTCAGTGGTGGAGCACAGGTCAAATACATGTTGATGAGTCCACATGCTTACCTTCGTGAACGAGTCACTGACCAGTTTCTTCTGTCTTTATGGTTTTTCCCTAAGCCCAGGTTTGTGAGCAGAAACCAACAATCCTGAGAGATGGACATTTCCAGGCTTGGGGACTACCTCATGAATTTGAGAGTCCCCACATTCTTGGCTATCCAACGTGACATGCTCCCAGCAACTACCCTAGTTAGTTCTCAGAGGGGAAGATATCCATCTATGGTATTGTCCTGAACCTGAAAGAGCTACAGAGTGACCAGATCTGGTTGTGTGAGTTGCTTAGATGTTTCACGTCTGAGGGTAGAAGTGAAATATCTGTTCATCAATACCACAAAGTACCCCTACCTTTTAGGAGGATTATAATGATGATGACAGAATATTGTTTATATATTAAGTATATTAATACACACTTGTGAGACTTATATTTTAAGTATATTAAGATATATTTATGAGTCTTTTGTGTTTCCTTTGTGGTGGGAGAAATAAATAAGCTGTCATATTTCTGATACCTATTTTTGTACAATGAACAACGTTTTCTAAAAGGGACCCTTTTGGGAAGACCTTGGACATGAATCATACCTTAGCATTGTTTTAGAGATTTTTCCCAGAGTTCTTCCCAGAGGAGGAGGCATAGTCAGCCATATTGGCTCCAGGATGAACCCAGGTTTTGTATGAATCTAAAGTAAGAGCCTCCTGTGTGAAGGGGCCCTGAGTTAAATTGTATCTTGTTCTGGACCCCTGACTACCCTCCTCCTTCTAGTCAGTATAGTAAATAAATTTAAAAGTAGACAGTACAAAGGGGTAATAACAAGAAACAAGATTGCAAAGGGGAACCTGGAAGTAGGGTACAAACTGTCCCAAAAATCAAAGGAGCATAAATTTACAAATTGAATCACATATTAACTAAAATTCACATCCTGGTAATATGTGTCGCGTCAGGAGAAGCCATCTAGACTTCGCTGTTAACAGTTCTGGTCCAATGAAATGTAAATTCCACAGCTCTACAGTTCCAGACCAGCAGAACATCAAAAAGGTGGTGATAACTTGGAGATGACGTGGACATGTTGACTTTGAAGTTTTACCAATAACTTTCAGATGATTTGGATATGTTAATAAACTGGCCCCAAGATAAGAGTCTGTTTCCCCCCAAAACCCTATAAAAATGAGACCTCAAACTCCTGCCCCCCACCCTGAGCCTTCTTCCCTTTCCATAAGATCCATGCTGCCCAGTGCTCCCAACTCGAATCCATGGTGATATGAGTGATTCTCTGTGCCTCTCCCCCTCCCCATGGTACCTGTCTCCTTTCACCATCCCTTGTTGCCATCTGTGTCTGTATCACTTTTTGCCACTTGTCTCTGCTTTTATGGGATTTCTGCCCCCATATCCTCTGTGTTTAATGAATGTTTAATTGCCTCGTTTCCCACTGCCAATCATAATATTTTCTGGTGAGTATCCAAAGAACCAGACATGCCTGTCCCCATTTCATAATTTCATAAATTAATTATCAATTCAGGCCCCCTGAGCCATGGGTTTCAGAGGTGGTAGTAGAGTCAATGAGGAAGAAATAATTTCCAGGTATGATGATCATAAAGGAAGTGGTATTTGAACTGAAACTTAAAGTAGGGGGAAGAGGAATAGATAGTCAGCAGGCAGAGATAGACAGTATTAGATTCTAAAGATATAGATAATGATATTTTATTATATTTATTTTATTTTATTATTTGAATTATAACAATTTTATTTAAACAACACTTTACATACATTGTTATCTGAGCCTCATAGCATCCCATGTTCTAGAGTAGGGGTTCTTAACTGTCTCTGCATCATGGATTCTTTGGCAGTCCTGCACAACCTATGTACCTCTTCTCAGAATAGTGTTTTGAAATGCATAAGATAAAACATAGGATTACAAAGGAAACCAAAGGTTAGTGAAAATAAAGATGCATTTGATGCATCTGTTTTTCTGATCAAAGTTCATAGACCTCCTAAAATTTAAAAACCTATGTATTAGAGGTATTATTATCCCTAGATGAGGAAATTGAAGTCCAATGAGGTCAAGGCACTGGCCTGGGGTGGGGGTGGGGAGGTCACATAGTTACAAGAATAGGACATAAGTGTCAGAAGCAGGATCTGACCCCTGTTCTTACTGACTCCGGGGCCAGTACTATACTACTCAAATTGTCTCTTTCAAGGGGATGGTAAGCAATCTAGCTTGGGTTTCCAACCTGAGATGACAGTGGTTTAGTCTTGTAGGTTACAAATTCTGACAGAAGAGGAAAACTCTTGAGACCCTTGATTGTCATTGAGGATTAAGGAACATCCACTGGTTTTAAAGACTGAGGTTATGGGTCCAAAAAAAGTGGACCATTGAAGGGCTCTGTGTGATATGGTAGCTTGGGATTGAGAGGAGGAAGCACCTGGGTGAATTTTATGTATGACCCATCCCAGTATTCAGCACTGTCCCTTTGGTTGGGCTTGGAATCTATGTAGTGGGGTCAGTGCTCCTCACCCAGTGCTCCCCAATCTGAATGAGCTCCCCTTTCTTAAGCATTCTGCTTCTGAGTGGGCTTTAGATGTCACCAAAGGTGAGACCATACTGTTAAAGGAATTCTTGTGGGTCTATGGCTATCTTCATCTGGGCTAATGAAATCAACCAATCAACCAAATTAACCAGTTTTTATTAAGTACTTACTAAGTGCCAAGCACTGTGCTAAATACTGTTGATACAAAGTGTGGAAACATATTAAAAATTACTTTTTTATTTAATTGAAATATTAAGAAATCATATCTCTCTGATCTAAAAACTCATTCATCTCTTCCGTTTAGGAAAATGGGTAGAACAAAAACTAAGACCTTTTTTTTCTTTTTTAAGGAAATAGACTAAGTTTGATAACCAAATTTAATTCTAATCTACATAAGATCTTTGCCTCCTTAAATCTCACTTAACTCAGGTAGTACTTAGACCCACTGAAGGGAAGTATCCTCTATTCCACTGAAAGGGAGGCAACCTCTTCACCTCATATTCAGGAAAATTTCTTGATATTGATTTTCCATTTATTCCTTGGAGGAGAGTGGTTTAAGAGAGAATAGGATGGTGACATGCTTACTCATTTCTTTTGGAATATTAGCCCATGCTGCATTTTTACATATCTTGGTTTTCTTCAGATTCCTACAAATGTTATGTCAGAGGATGGAGGGGGAAGAGATGGAGATTATACCAATTGCACATCTCTCTCTCTCTCTCTAAGACAGAAATGCTTGGAATGCTTGGGTATTGCATTAATGACAAAATTAAATAAAATTATTTTTGGCAGACTTGAGCCTAAAATGCAGAGTACAGTATTAGTATAAATGTTTTTTTCTTAAACCAACAGTCCCTGCCCTCAAGGAGCATATAGATACATAGCTATATACAAAATACTTACAAAGTAGATAACAACATAACCTCAGAGTGGAAGGCACTAATAGCTGAGGGACCAGGAAAGGTCTCATGCAAAAGATGACCAATCTTGAAGGAATCCAGAGATTCTAAGAAGGCAGAAGTGGGAATAGCATTCTAGGCATGGAGGTCAGCTAGTCCAAAGGTATGGAAGTGGGACATGGCTCCTTGTGGGTGGGAAACAAGTAGAACAGTAATTCATCAAAAGGATTGGACAAACTTTCTTTAAAAATTGACCAACTAGTACAGATGTATTTCACAACCAATCTTGGCTCAAGCTTCTGAAGGAGTTGACATACTGCAGCACAGTTCCTTTTACCCCACCCCCAACCCTCAATCTGGGCAAATCCAGCAGCTGTTTCTTCTGGCCTTAAGGAATGAACTGAAAATCTTCCTGCACCGCTAGAGAAACCCCTCAAAACATCCAATAGGAGGCCATTTAATACACATAACCAGCACTGAAGCCTCTCCCTTGGCCTAGGGTGTGGGGGATTCCCTGAGATAGATGTTCATAAACAGTGTAAAATTATTGGGAAATCCTGGGAGGTTCTCCGTGCTTTGAATGAACTAATCTAGGAAATTCCCTGTTCCCCTGGTGTGTGACAGTCCCTACTTTGGAAACCATGTATTTCTTCCTGCAAAAAAAAAAAAATGGCCCCGGAGTGTGGGTTTTGAAGATTGATTCAGTTGGTAGATGAGTCCAATGTGCTGAATGTTCATCTCCATAACTTTCTGCTGCTATTCAAGGCCTGCAGGGCAGCTGGTGGCTCACCATTAGCCATTATTGTAGTAAAATGGTATTTATTTGCTTTTGATTAGTTCTGAAACAAGTTTGTCTTTGCCCCTACTGTTGTTAGGAGAAAGGACATAGAATGCCCCTGGTTGCCAGGTAATGAGCAGACTTGTAGAAAATCAACAAGTTTAAGGGAAAAGGGTAGAGTCTAAATATAAAGCAGCAATAATCCACAAGAGAGCCCCCACCCATCCAAGGCATTGACGAATGACTTAGCTCAATGCTCCTTAACCACTTAGCTGAAGGCAATGCCACTGTGAACTTAAACACTCAAACCTCTGCAAATTCAGACCTGTATTTTCAATTGTTTGTTATACACTCCACCGAAGACTCTTAAGGTCTAGAACTGGAAGGGATGGTAGCAATTATCTAGACCAGTCCTTTCACTGACATCTCTGGCTGAATGTCTCAACAACACCTCAAATTCAATATGCTAGAACCAACACAAAACTGAGGTCATCTTCCCTTTAAAACCTGCCCCTACTAAATTCCTATTTATGTTGATGCTGTCACCATTTTCCCAGTCAAAAGCCTAGAATGATGCTTGAGGGTCTTTGCCCTCACCAACTCTGCTCCCCATTGCCAATTATTTGCCAAGTCCTGTCATCTTTACCTCTGAAATAACTCTCAACCCAACTCAGCCTTTCCATTGTAATCACCCTAGTTCAAGTTTTATAATAATAAATACCTATCACCTGGACAATTATTAGCAAGGAACTGTTAGCAGGGCAGGGTAGCTGGGGTTTTGACTCAGGCTACCGAAATGTGGTGGTCCTCTGGTTTGTAGGGACATACCGCAGAGGATGACTACCTCTACTTCCTCCCCCGTGCAGGATCCTAATGCTGTGGTTCCCCTGTTTTAGGGCCTTTCTCCCAAAGACTGTCTCCTCTCCTAATACAACTGCTTAGAGGGCAGATTGTCCTCAGCACTGTTAGCTCCCCTCAGCTGAATTTACTCTAAGCAAAAGGTGTAATAGCACCCTGCTTCCAATATCTCTCCTCACCACTCTTCCACAACATTGGCAAAACAATTTTCCTAATCTAAATTTCCAACTATGTCAATTCCCTGCTTAAAATTTTTGATGATATTCTATTATTTACCAAATAAAATAAGCATTCTTTCATTTATCATTTAAAGGTTCTCCATATCTGGCTCCGTTTTACACACTTATTCCATGGCATTCATCTCTGTGTACTCTACCTTCCAGACAAATTGGACTCATCTTGTTTCTTCTACCTTAGTGCTTTTGTAAATGCCTAGAACAAACTATTCCCCTTGCACCTGCCAACTAAACCTACGGAGATCTTCCTTCATGGCCCAACTCAGATGCCATCTACTCCATCAGTTTTCTCTGATTACCCTTGTTAGAAGAGATCTCTCCTCCCTGAATCTCATGGGCTACTTTGATCTCTCCTATGAACTTACTAATTTTTTTAATTTGTGTATAGTTACTTGTGTATCCATATTTAACTAGATCAAAAGATTTTTGAGGACAGGAAATTTTTATCTTTGTATCCAAAAGACCTAGCTAGTGAATTGTACATAACAGGCATTAAATGCTGGCTTCAATGAGTTGAATTGAAAAATATTGAAAAATAGAATAGAAAAAATAAGCCAAATTTTGGCTTACCAAATTGTGAGAAAAAAATTTTAGGATACAAACTAGCTACAGGTTGTAAAGTCAGGGTTTCAAACCCATTTAACAGGATCAAACAATCAATAAACATTTATTAAGCACACAGTAAGGGCCAAACGCTGTACTAGGAGCTGAGGGTACAAATAGAAACAAAAGACAGTTCCTGCCCTCAAGGGGCTGACAACTTGATAGGGGAATGATGAGTTAGTCAAGTAAGGCAGTTGGGTGTCAAGTCGATGGAGTGCTGACCCGAAGTCAGGGAGACCTGAGTTCAAATTTGCCTCGAACACCACACTGGTTAGTGGGTAAATTGTTGTTCTTTTCGGTCCTTGGTCCTCAAAAGGGACCAATGACATTAGGAGGGTGACATCTTGACTTGCAAATAAATTGGATTTAAGTGAGACAGAATGGTACAAAGTAATCAACCTCACTTTCTCCTCCAGAGTCATCAGAGTCTTAGTGGCAAGATATAGGTCAAGACGACTGGTGAGTAAGATGGCCCTGGTGAGGAAGTTACTTAACCTCTCTCAGTCTCTGTTTTCTCATCTATAAAATGGGATGATAATAATAATGCCTACCTCACAAGGTCCTTTCGAGGATCAAAAGAGAAAGCATATGTAAAGAACTTTGTAAACCTTATAGTACTATGTAAATGCTAGCTTTATTTCTTTCAGTTCCAATTTGTTTATGAAGCAAAATGATACTTTTATTTAAAAATAGATTGTATGTTATGGACTTACACCAGACAGAGGGTTTTGAGGCTTTAAAGGTAGTGTTAAGATGTAAATATGGGGTCTTAACCATTTAACAATCTTTAGGATTTAACTTGGCTCTTCTTTAGGGTGTAGCTGTGAATGGGATCTGCCATAGGATGAGGCCCAGAGCTGTTCCTAGGGAAGTATGAAGCCATCCAGGCCGGGGAGAGAGAATTCCCTGTTCTGTGAGAGGTTTAAAGCATCCCAGTGATTTGTAAAAAGCTGGAGTCAGTTACTGTGGTAATGTCATCACTAGGGACCAAAGGTGGAAAACAGTGTCTAGATCAGAAGCAGAAGGCGATACCAAAAATCAGGTTTGGAGAGGGAGTAAAGAGGTGTGGGCTGCATGTCAAGTTCATGGTTTCAGCACTGAGATAACTGAAAAGGTTCCACAGAAAGTTCACACACTTTGTCATAGTCAATTTCCTGGGGAAGTGTTTGTGTGAGTTTCAGCCCCTACCATACAAGGCTAGGCCAGGCTTCCAACATTTCCTAAATTGTTTGCAGCTGGACAGCTCCCTCCACCATGAGCAGCGTTACCCTCGGAGGAAATGGCTGTTTCTAAGTGGTGGCAGACTCAAGGAAAATGAGTATTTTTCTAGACAAGTTGGATTTTTCTTTTAATATGCCAATGTGTGTTGTGAGTCCTTGAATTGGGTTATTTTAAAGGAATGATAAATCCCTTTTAGGTGAGATAATGTGTGATGGACAAGATAGACTAAGGAAAAAGAAAAATGAAAAAAAAATCAGTTATAATCCCGATGGTGGGGAACCTGGTATGTGCTGGTAATTTAAGTAATAATAGTGACTGAAGGAGAGCCTCTTCCCTGGGGGCATCAATTCAGTATCCAAGTAGGTATAAACCAGAGGTAGGACTAGGTCAGGGTTTCCTGAGACGTCAAAATCTAATGGGCTGACGTGGAAAGAGTAAACTGAGGAGAGGTCGTGATGAAGTGGAGAGGGCACTCGATCTGGAGTCCTTCGGCATAAAGTCCAGGCTTCCCCACTTACTATCTGCCTGACCTTTGCCAAAATCTTCTAAACTTTCTGTGCTTCAGTTTTCTTATCTACAAAATGAGGGAGATGGACACAATTATCTCTAAGGAACTTACTAGCCCTCAATTCTATGATTCTACTTAGGTTTGCATGGAATCAAGAAGCATGGTACCAGGATCATTGGCAAAATGTCTATTTGCATGTTATAATCTTGCCTCCCCAGGGCTTTGGTCATTTATGGCAGCAGCAGGGGCTCATCCTTCTCTGATTTGTTGGTACGGTCTCCCAGATTGGTTCTGGCAAATCCCTTCTTGGTTAAGCCACAACATTCAGGATGTGGTCTCTGGTCCCACATAAATGAATTTTCCAGATAATTGAAACTTGTCACTTTAAATAACAAAACTTGTTTTATTTGAATTGTTTTCAATGGAAATCTTTCTAAAAGGTATTACTCAGTCTCCTGCCTTCTTATACTCATTGATTCTACTCTGTGATTCCAGTATATTCTTTTATTCTTATTGACTCTCTTATTTGCCACAGTGACTACTCTGAATATTTTAATTTCTCCTAAAGCTTCCAACCACATCTCCCCTAACACCTTGCAACAGATAACTTAAGTCTACTGTCTCATGGAGAAGGGTAAAGCCAGTCTTTGGCAGCACTCTTACCTGATTCCTCCCCTTCTCAAAACTTCTCAGAAATAACAATATCAGAATTTCCTTCCCTACTCTCTTTGAGATGAGTATGAACTGGAAGCTGATTTATACTGACAGTAAAGAATATTACTTCTTACTAAAGCTAATCCACCTTCCTGAGTCATTAATTCCATTTTCTCTGTTCTTTTCCCTCCATGTCTCCTGCTTCCCTAGAAATTGTCTAGGAACACTTTCCAGTAATCATCTTCTTTGTCTTCAATCTTTCCGTCTCCATTGCTGCTGACAGAGGAGACTGAGAAGACAAAGAAAGAGAGAGAGAGGTGGAAGGGAAGGAGAAGGGGAGTGGAAGAGGATATAGAAGAGGGGAGGGGAGGAGAGGGAAGGAACATTTCATTGGATCATTCCATTATATCTAGCTACTGCCCCATCTTCCTTTTCCCTTTAGTAAAGCATTAGGTAAAATACCTCCTGCTGTTTTTATAAAAAGGATGAATAAATCAGGTCTAGACGAGTGGTTCCAAATTTTTTTTTGTTCCTTAAACTCCTTTCAGCAACAACAAAAAAGGTATTGTGAACCTCTAGAGTAACTGAATATACTATCCATAATATTCTTTTAGATTCATTCTCTAAGTCTTTACAATAACTACAATGATAATTTTTACCAAACAAGTTCCAAATTAAAATTTACATTAGAAATATACCTATAAAATAGACACTTTTATTCAACCTATAGTTAGGAAACCTCTAAATATAAAATTATTATGATTATTTTATGTGTGACATTACATAAAAGTTAAAAGAAGTAATCCAGCTAGACATCATATGCTTACTATTATCTGCAAGATTTCATATTAAGTGTTTTTATTTTACAAATTTTATTGAATATAAATAACATTTTAATGAACTAAACTGCAGCTTTAAAGATGTTTAGCATAATATAATAATCATATATTGGCTTAATTTCAATATTGAACTTTTAATTTGAATGAAGGTTTGCAACATTTGGCTCACCACCAGACCAATATAGTGTTAAATATAATTCCACATTGAGTTTATTTCTATATTTTGATTAAATAAAGCAAGAATAAAATGAAAATGCTTATTTCATACAAAAATTCTGAGAGAAATTTATTTCTGCCCCTTTTTATCCACTTTGCCAATTGTTGAAAATGAATAGCTCATTATGATGTAAAATATTTTCTTTTCTACTGGCTAATGAAAAGACTATTAAATGGTAAATGTATTTAAAAGTTCAATTATATATATATATATACTTATATATATACATATAGATAGATAGATTCATTTTAAACAATGTTTATATAGAAACTAAGTTTTACAAAGAAGGAAATCTTTTCAGACACGACTTTGTTCCCTTTAACTATTGGCATGCTGGCTACACTTTCATAAAAACTCCACTGAACAATTGGCCAATTTTGCCAAACAGTTCATTTGAAAATTCACTAGGGGCAGCTAGGCGGCACAGTGGATAGAACACTGGCCCTGAAGTCAGGAGGACCTGAGTTCAAATCCGGCCTCAGACCAAACACTTGACACTTACTAGCTGTGATCCTGTGCAACTCACTTAACCCCAATCGCCTAAAAGCAAAAAAAAAGAAAAAAGAAAAAAAGAAAGAAAGAAAAAAAAATCTCCAGATAGAATAGTAATATACTCAGAGGATAAGTTTACATCTGAAAACAGCCTTAATATTACAATGAACGCTAACATATGGTTGTTTCTGCAGAACATTTTTGATGATCCGTGATGGTTTTAAGATGGCTCGTAATGTACATGTTCAGCAACCCCGGTTTCAGTCTAACACATGGGCTATAAGAATGCAAACAGTCATAACATCTTGATCACACAATTACACAGCTGATAAGGTACGATTAGAGGGGATTGAGAGAGCTACTCTGGTTCAGTGCACAAAATGTAAATGTGGGCATGTGCATGCACCTGACCAGGTGTGGGGAATTGATTTATGTTTGAAAGTTGAACCCTTGTGGTGGTTTGGAAACAATTTGATGGTAGGCTGGAAAACTGCAAAAACAAACTGGGCTTAGTCAGAGGTGTCATATTTTGATGTGACAGCCGCATGAACACCAAAATCACTGTGTACATAATCACGATGGTTTTAAATCATTACAGAAACAAGCCCATAATGCTTTAAACAAGCATGTGATTATTGTCAGAAAGGGAAAAATATATTTGTAACTTAATTGGATTCACAAACCATTAAAAAAGTACTATACAATAGTAAAATAAAATAGATTTATAGTGGGTTGAATGGCCAGACTCAAAAAGTAGCCATTAATGATGACATATCAACTTGGAAGGAGTCTCTGTTTGTATGGGTCTAGCCTCTGTCTTTGGCCCTGTGCTATTTAATACTTTTATCTAAGATTTAGATAAAGGCATTCCTATCAGATTTGCAGAAAACACAAAGCTAGGAGGAATAGCTAATACACATTGTAATAGAGACAGGATGAAAAAGGATCTTAACAGTCTAGAACTTACAAATTATCTAATAGGATGCAAGTTAATAGGGATAAGTTTAAAGTAATATTAGGATTCAAGAAATCAAATTCACAAATATAGGACAGGGAAAACTTGGTAGACAGCAATTTGTCTATGGGTCTTAGTAGACTGCATGCTTAATATGACATCCAAACAAGTTCTTATCAACCAATAGACTTCATTAAGAGAAGTATAGTTCTAGGAATAAAGTGGGATGCCTCCCCACTGCTCCCCTGGTCAGACAGTATCTAGATAATTGTGTTCAGTTCTGGGCACCATATAGAAAGGACATTGATAGACTGGAGATTGCCCTGAAGAGAACAATCAGAATGGTAGAGGGCCTTGAGTCCACAGGATCAGCTGGAGATACTTAGCATGGGGAAGAGAAAGCCAGGGTGGTTCAGGTGGGAGTGGGGGAGGGAATTGAACATATTGGCTGTCTTCAAATACTTGAAAGATTGTCATTTCAAGAGGGTTTAGGCTTCCTCTGCTTGCCAAAGGGCAGAACTAGCAATGGGTGAAAGTCCCAAAGAAGTAAATGTGGGCTTGATGTTAAGAAAAATCTCCTTGCACCTAGGGTTATGCGAAAGTAGAATGAGCTGCTTCAGGAGGTAATGAATTGCTCTGTAATGGAAGAGGCTGTATAATCAGTTTGAGGGTATTTTGTAGTGGGGATTCTTTTTTGGGTACGATTTGGACTAGATAGCTGCTGAGATGCCAGCCAACTCTGAAATTCTGTTATTTTGTGATTCATGGCCAAACTTCTAGAAAATTGTCCACATCAGATGCCTTTTACTTCCTCACAACTCACTGTTTCCTCAAGCCAATGCAATCTGACTTCTATTCTCACCATACTAATAGAAATATTCTTTCAAATATTACAATGACCTCCCAATTACCTTATCAACTGTTTTAAAAGTCCTGTTTCTCCTTGACCTCATTGCATCAATTGACAAGTTTAACTACTTCCTCCTATTAAATAGTTTCTCCTTCTTTGGCTTCAGATACAACTTTCTTTGTACCTTCCTAACTGGCTCTTCTTGGCTCCCTGGTCCTCATCCTTTTCCCAATCCCTTAATATGGGTATCCCTCAATGTCCTGCCCTTATTCTTCTCTTCAATCATCACAATTATATATATCATCAGCAAATTTATATTTCTAGCCCTGACCTCTTTTATAAATCCCCACACCTGCATCTCTAGTTGACTACAGGGCATCTTTTACTTGGATGTTCTATTAGCACCTCAAACTTCACATGTTCCCAAATGGAGCTTCTTATCTTTCCTCCAAAACCTACCAGTTCTTCCAACTTCATTATTTCTGTTAGCAACACCCATAAGTCAATCAATATTCTGTTTTTGAAACTTTGCTGTTATCTTTGAATTTTCCTTCTCCCTTAACGCACAGAGCCAATCAGTTACCATTTCTCTCTTCTATTCCTGCAATCTCTCTTGCCTCTGCCATTCCTTATTATCATTGCTACCCACCCCACCCCCACCCTCAGTTCAGGTTCATATTACCAATTCCCTGAACTATTGTAGTAGCCTCCTAAGAGGTCTTCCTTCCTTTTCTCTCTCCTTCATCTACCCTTCAGATAAGATTGATTGTATTTATACATAGATCTAATCATTCAACAAACATTTCAATTCAATAAGCATTTATTTATTAGTCATGTACTCTGCTCAAAACCCATTGATGTCTCCTTATTCTTACTGAATAAAGTTCAAACTCCTTTGTTTGGTATTCAAGGCCTTCTGAAATCTGATCACACTATTCTTTCCAGCTTTATTCCCTATTACTATACTGTCTCACATACATACCCTGTACTTTCCTCCCTCCATGCCTTTTCTACGCTACCTAGTGAATTCCTGTGCATCCTTCAAAGGCTAATTCACACTCATCCAGAAAGCCTTCCCTGATCCTCCCAGTCATAATTTACATAACACTTAATTGGCATTTTTCTTATGTACTTATCATACATTATTTTGAATTACAAGTTAGTCTAAGTGTCATATCTCTCTATGAGATAGCTGTGTCTTAAGCTGAGATTTTACATCCCAATCCATTATCCTAACATAGCACTTTGCCTTTGGCTAATTGTTTAATAATTTATTTTTAAAATGAATATACAGAACATAATTTAATAATAATAATAATAATGATAATTTTTATCAATGCCCTATACAAAGTAGATGTTCAATAAATGTTTAATTGAATACCCAAAGGTTATCATTATGAGCCTCAATAATTGTATTATACTGAACTATAAAATAGTGGTGCTCTCAGGGTAAGTGGGATATATAAGGTATGCATTTTCCATAGTAAATTTTCCCAGAGTGCAATGTTTTTTGAGTTCTTATTTCTGCCTTTTGTAGTTTTGCAGTTTTCTCCCTTGCTTTTGTGCTTTCTCTCAAGTACAATTTGGAGTAAGTGGCTTTTGAGGTTTTTTTCAACTTGAAATCTTATGATTTGATGAGCTTTCTCTCATATTTCCTTTTCCCTAATAGCTGCTTATAATCTGCTATAGTCTAATAAATGTAAAAACAAAGTTTGTTAGAAATGTGTGTGAAATAAGTACAAAGTTCTAAGAGAGGCCTGTGGGGCTCTCTTCTAAGTCAAGCTCTTGACTTTAGGACTCAACACTACAAGCTGGTGTACTGGAAAGAAACAAAAATTTGGAGTCAGAAGGTTTGGTTTTGACTTAACACCTGTGTGACCTTGTCTCACTTTTCTGAGGCTCAGCTCCTTTAAGTATTTGAGGCCATTTTCATTCACTTTCTGGTTCTTAATTACATTCTGAAAAATTGTTTGCCAGGTAAGGGACTTCACCCAAACTGTGAAGTGTTATTATACATATGATTAAGAGAGAGTCACTTTACCACAGCCTGGTCAACATTATTTTATTTCATAAAATCATAAATTAAAATTGTCAAACATCACCATCTCAGTCTGAGTAAAATTACCTCATCACCTATTAATTTTAACACTGCAGAGTGTGACTTATTAGAACCTAGTCTTAATATTTACAAGTATTCCATGTGAATCAAACAGACTGGAAGTGTTCTAGTGCTATGGCTTGTTAAAAGAGAGAATGTACACAATATCATTTAAATATGTTATCCTTTATTACAAGCAAAGCTTCCCAGAAAATTAATTTAAGAGAGAACACTCCAATTCAGTAAATACCAGAAAAGTACACACACACACATACACACACACAAGGAGCCTGTGTTTGTTTTCCTTTTGAGGACAAGAAGGCTCAATGTAAACAAATAAATAAATAAAACCCAGAACTCCTAAAATGCACCGCATGTGTTACAGGGAAGACTAGAAATCATAAATGATATGAGTAACTGTACTTAATTATGACAGGAAGCCAGCATATGGAATCTTTGTGGCGAATAGACATCTTTCATTTCTAGTATTATATCATTCAGTTCCAGGAAACCATTATCATAATCTGAAATACATAAGTAGGTGAATGGCTACAAGAACTATTGGACAGTCAGATTTACAGTACTCGGTTTTATTTCTCCTGAATTGTGCTAAAGACTGAATCTTAAGGCACTACAAAGAACCTGGATTAACTGGAATGCTCAGGGAGTGGTATATCCTGGTTACTTGAACTTTATGATTAATTGAAGATTACAGAAATTGCTTTTCCCCTTCAATACTCCCCCACCCCCAACTTTGGGTTCCGATGTTGTTTAAAAAAAAAACTTTCCAAAATGTATTAGGCCACTTTTTTTCCTTAGAAAATATGGTAATGAATATAATTTAAATGACAAGATTTGGAAGTGTTTGAGGGGAGAGGTGATAATTTTCAGCATCAATTCTTATGATAGATTATTGTAGCTACAGATGTAGAAGGCATAATAAACTGAATTGAATGTGTGTGGACCAAGGGGCATTTTCAAGAATTTGCCTTAAAATTAAAAAGGACTAAAGTCTAACGCATACTTTGTTTTCAGGGGATTTTTCTCTTTTTGGCTATATGAAGAAGAAAAGTCTAGTTAAAATAAAATATTGGTTAATGGAGGTTTTATCTTGACTTTCTCAAAACTGTCAATACTACTCGTTGGGGTGGGATAAAAAGGGTGCTGCTAGCTTTTGAGTCAGAGGACCTATGTTTGAATCGTAGCTATTACACTTATCACTTTTGTGCTCTTGGACAAATCACCTAACCCCTCTAGATCTCAATTTCTTCATTTGCAAAATGATGAGGTTAGATTAAGTGACCTCTTAGCCTAAGCCTCTCATTCTCATAAGCCAATACGCAATGAAATACAGTTGTAAACTGACATGGAATGATTTTGTGCCTTTAGGTCACAAATTTCTTTTCGCCTAGTGCAAAACACTTGGCTGCCTCTAGAGAAGCATTGCCCCTAGGTTTAAGGAGCTCATATTTTAGGACAGATAATGTATATTATGCATAGAATGACTGAATGAATGAGAAAGCATTTACTGAGCAAAGCACTGTGTTAAGTGGTAGGGACAAATACAGAGAAGACCTTTCTTGCTCCCAAGGAGTTTACATTCTAATGGGAAAGACAAAGCACGGGGGAGGCTTCAGTTGCAAGGGAGATGGAAAGGTAATGCTTCTTTATTTATGGCATGCTCACTGGTAAAATCCTATCCTTTTCTGATGTTCAACTGTTTGATGCCGTCAAGGACGTGGTTATCAAGAACACTCTTCTCTGGCTTTTCAACAGCTATGGCTCAAGTCCTCATGGAGAGGCCTATGGTCTAGGGACACTGGTCCTCCTAAGGTCCTTGGTTTCAGAGTACTAGGCTATCTCAACTGGGATCTTTGGGGAAGTGGTGGTTAAAGTAATAGTGATGTTTCAACTCACCTGGCCCATGTCACTCTCTGCCTCTCTCTTATTGTGCTTGGCAGCCTCAGCTGGGGCTGGCCTGGTTACTTCATAGATGGCAATTGGTCAGCACTTGGTGGGATGGGCTGGCCTCTTCTCCATGGGAGTTATTTCCCCATATTATGGCTGCAGGATCTGAGCCAGAAGCAGGACCAGTGGCCTGAAGGGAGGCTGCCACTCTCAAAGCTCTTGGGTTTACCTGTCAGTTGATGACACTTGGTTAAAAAAAAAATTGGTGTTACACACACACCCCTTGAGGAACTGCTGTGCTGGGCTTCCAAGGGCTAGGGTATCATGCTACTCCCTTCTACACTAAGGGGACCCTCTGTTCTAGATCTAGGAATGGAGTTGGACTGTCTTTGGCCCTGGGGAACCTGGCTTCCATTGAGAAAAATTTTGCTCCCTTTTCTCACATTCCTTGTCTTGTTAAACACCTATCCCAGCACTTTGGAGATGATTTCACTCATAAATTAGGTTATGGTTCCGTGTTTTTCCTAAAAGTGGGAGAAAAAAGAACTCTATATACGATACAAATCAGGTATGGAATAAGTAATTTATTCCTATACTCTCCATGGGTGCAGGAGAGGATAGAAGGAGGGAGATAATTTAGAACTGAAAATAATAAAAACAAAATAAAACAGATAAAACAAAAGAAATGCTAAATGTATAAGGCTCATAGGGTACATTAACAGAATGACTTAAAAGGAGGAATAATTTAATGTAAAACTGCTGTTACAGTCTTCCTCATTAGAACATAAAGCAATTTATAGGACTGTTAATTAAGCACTTTATATTTCACCTTGTTTACACAGTCAGTTCATGTTTGCTGGTAAACAGGCCAGGCTTATGCTAGTTCTATTATTGTGGCCATCCTCTCCTAGAATACTAGAATATTTACTAGGGTCTCCTCCCCTGCCATCCCTCATTCAGTTCCAACCGACAATAACAACAAACAAGGAAACTAAGTGGCTTAGTGGATAGAGTACTGGGCCTGGAGTCATGAAGACCTGAGTTCAAATTCAGCCTCAAGCACTTACTAGCTGTGTGACCCTAAGCAAGCCACTTCACTTGTTTGCCTTAATCCACAAGAGAAGGAAATAGCAAACCATTCCAGTATCTTTGCCAAGAAAACCCTGCAGACAGCATAGGTGTGCTGTGGTCCACGCAGTCATGAAGAGTTAGACATGACCAGTGGGACCCAATTCCTCTGGGGCCTCTTGAAGTCACAAGACTGCCCTCAAGTCTAAACATGTACAACTCAGGGTACTCATTCAACGAAAATCAAGAAATAACAAACACAAAAGCAGAAAAAGAGGTCAGGGATTTGGGCATAATCTCAACTGATTGAGTCTCCCTAGCCCAGCTGCCACATGGCTGAGATTGCCATGACGTTAAGATAGAGAGAGCCAGTCCTTTCCCACCCTTTACTGATAGTTTTGGATCTGTACGATGCCACATCGATTGTCAAAGTAAGAATGGCTGAGATAAGAGCTATTTCTTCTTCTAGCTGACAAAGTATCCTGACACTGTAGGGAAAAGTATCAAGGGAATACTCAGGATGTACTACGTCATACCAAGGTGCAAAGTGCTACCAAAGATCTCAGAGGGAAAAAAACTCAAAACCTTGAATAGAAGCAGATGAACGAAGAGGAAAAACATTAATAATGAAGGAAATATGGCCTCCACATCTAGTAAACAAGTTAAGGAATCTATGAATAAATACTGCCGAACAAAGGGAAATGATTCAACACTTGATGAGATGGAGGACACTGTGGAGTTTGGAAAGAATGTGGAACCACAACACACGTTTCCTGAGTGGTTTAAAAGAGAAATAAGCATTGTGAGAGAAGAATCTATGGCCTGCACATCAGAAATAATTGACAGAATAGAAAAATTGGAATCCACCATGGCAAGTCTCACCAAAGGAACAAAAGAGAGGACCACTGACTGAGAATGCAAATATACAGAAGTGAAAGATTATCTAGAAGAAGAGAAGCAAAAAAGCAATAATATTAAAAGAAAATGTTTTCTATTCAGGCAAAACATATTCATCTTGAAAACAGGATGCATAGAGAAAAGTTAAGGATAATGGGTCTCCGAAAAGAACATGAGAAGTCAAAAAGCCCAAACACTGTAATGCAAGAAATAACATAAGAAAACTGCCTGCAACTTCTGAACACAGAAGTCAAAATGTCAACCGAAAGAATCCACAGATTGCCTCTAAAAACCAATGCAAGGCTGCAAACTTCAAGACACACAGTGGTCAAATTTAATAATTCAATTCAGAAAAAAACAAATTCTCCAAGTGATCAAGAGAAGACCTTCAAATATGAAGGAAAGAAAATTTGGATAACACAAGCCTTTTCTGCACCCACAAGAAAACACAGGAGGGAGTGAAATGATGTGTTCTAAAGAGCAATGGAGCTCAGGATGCAGAACATGGTAACCTATCTTCATTACAAATAAAAAAAAGATGGACATCCAATAAGAAAGAGACATTCAAAACACTCTTAAAAAGACTGGACCTGGAGAGATTATTTGCTTCTTGTACACCCCCAACAACAAAAATGTAGGAGGAATGAATGAATGTAGCACCCAAGGACAGCAACAGCAATAGAGTGACAGGAGAGAGACCAGTTAGAGATTTCTTTCTAAATGTACACAAGTCAGGAATCAGGTGGAGGTGGTGGTGTAGATGCAGGCCTGGGGAAGTATGGAGAGAGCCTTGCCACTCTCCACTGATGGATGAATCAATGCTTTTTTCTTGTTTGCTTATTATTGTCGTTGTTTTTGTGAGGTTAAATTTCAAAATCAGAAGGTGCATGGAAGGTAAGAGTGGAGGAGGAAGATCAAGGGATAGTGTGTGATGTGACCTGGTCTAGTTGAGGGTTAGCAATGAAGGGAATGTAACTTGGTCGGTCTTTCAGGAAAAAAAGAGCCCGCAGGGGAGTGGGTATTAAAGCAGGGGGAAGTTAAAAAAAGAGGACAGAAGGAAGAAGGCCTAACTCTGGAGATGGGATGGGGTTCTACTGATGAATGTTCTCATGTATGAAGAGAGATGTTCTGTGAAGGGAGACGGGGACCTTATGCCAAGTGTTATCTGCAGAAATTTGGTGCTTGAAAAGACCACTCATCCTGTCTCAGGAGGGGAGGAGTTATGGGAGGCATCAATCCAAGGAGGAGATTTTGAATCAAATGTGAATAAATAGTAACCAAGGAGGGGTTGTTTTTGTTTCTTTGGCAAAATAGTAACAAAGTCAGTGGTGGGCAGTATAATTAAGAACAGTATGGGGGGGGGGTATTTTGCCATGAAGAAATATTCTTTCAAACACCTGCGGAAACTGGCATATTTCTGGGAGTGAAGCATGATGGAAAAGAGGAATCCACACAATAAGCTCTACAAGGAATGGCAGAACTGCTTAGGTGGGGAGCCCAGAATGCATACCTTGGAAATTTTGACTCCATGAGGAATACAGAGAATAGAGATAGCCTAGGTTAGTACAGGAGCCATTGCTATCCTTTCTCTTTGGAGTTTTGCTTATAAATTCATTTTTCCTACTTGTATCTTGTCATTTAAATCTCCTTTCCCCCCTCTCAGTCCAGTAGATTCCCCATTCCTCTCATCCCTTTCAACTACTCCTGCTCATTAACTTAAAAAATTTTATTTTTTCCATTGCTTTCTAGATATGATTTCTCTGTCTATTCTAGATGGAACTCAAAGACCCAGTGTTTAATAAAGTAAAAAACATAAATTACCTAGGAAAAAATCTCCTTATTTGATAAAAACTGCTGAGAAAACTAGAAATCAGACCGGCAGAAATTAGGCTTAGAGCAAACCTAAAACCATATTCCATAACAGTCTGTAAGTGGATACATGACCTCAATATTAAAGATCATACTACCAAAAAATTAAAAGAAAAACAGGTCAAATAATTCTCACAGTTATGGGAGCATATGTATTCTTAATTAAGCAAGGAATGGAGGTAATTGCAAACGATAAAATAGATAACTTTGCTTACATGAAACTGAAAAGCTTTTTGCATAGACAGATTTAATGCATTTAGGATAAGAAGGGAAGTGGTTGAATGGGAAAAAATTTTTTTCATCATTCTTTTCTGATAAGGGTTTGGTATCCAAGATACATAAACAACAAATAAACAAACATATGTGTGTGTGTGTGTGTGTGTATGTTTGCCCCAAGGAAACCACTGATAAGAATAAAGTGCCTACATACAACAAACTATTTATAGCAGTGCTTTTTGTGATAGAAAATAACTTGAAACGTATATGCTCATTAATTGGGGAACTGCTAAACAAATTGCGGTTGCATAAATGGAATGTTATGATGCTGAAAGAAATTATTAATGTGATGAATACAAAGAAACATGGAAAGATCTACATGAATTGATGCAGAGTGAAGTAAGCTAAGCCTAGAAAACATTATTTGCAACGACTACAACAATGTAATTAGAAAGAACAACCATACAAAAAAATCAAAAGTGAATGTAGCAACACTATAAAGATTAAGCATGACTCAAATGCAGAGATATGAAAGGACATACCCAACCCAACCCTTTGTAGAGGTGGAAGATTTGCAGCTGTTGTACATGGCACATGTTTTGGGACTTTTTCAATGTATTGATCTGTAATGAATATCTTCAATGTATTTCAACGTATTCCTCTTCTCATTCTTTCCTGTTTTTGTGATTTATTATACGGGATGGCTCTCTGGGAGGTGCTGGGGAAGGACACTAGGGGAAAGTATGATGATGCAATAAAGGACATCAATAAAAACTTATTTTTAGAAAATCATTCCTCCATTTAACTACAATTCAAAATAGAATTGTATAAGCAAATGCATAATACAAACAAGATGCTATGAAGTTTCAAAGGAGATAGAGATCATTTTAGACTGGAGTGACTAGGAAGGTACCATGGAAAACTTGATATTTGCCTTGAGTATAAAAGATGGGTAAGATTCCAATAGGAAAAGATAGGAGAGTGGGTAAACATTAAGCAAAAGCATGAAAGAAGCAAGAGAGAAACATAGTCTAGTTTGGCTGGAGTCTACAGTATATTAAGGCTGGAAAGCTAGATTGGATCCAAATTGTGGAGAGCCCTGAAGAGTTGGCTGGGGAGTCTGGACTCAATTTAGTAGGCCATGGAATGACTCTAAGCAGAAATAAGGAAGTCAAGAAGAATAGGTTTTGGAAGAAACATAATGAGTTTGTGATTTAGGGTGAGGGGAACAGAACAATTTATACAATAACAACTACACTGTAAAAATGAACAAATTTGAAGGAGTTGAGAACTCTGATCAAACAGCATTCCAGAGCACCAATGATGAAGAATGCTACTTACTTTTTTAAAAAATTGGAGGTGGGGAGAAGATGGACATGGGAAAGAAAATAAATGCTTGTTAATTGAAAAAAATAATTTTTTAATGAATAAAAGAAAAAAAGAAAAAAGCTTGAGACTCAGTGAGGTAAAACCTAAAGTCATCCACATAGAAATGAGAGTTGAGAATGGATGAGAATAATCAATCAATTCACAAGCATTTATTAAGTGCCTACCAAGGCAGAGGCTAAGAAGAGAAGCCTGCTAAGGATATGACCTTGAGGAAGAAGAAAGAAGAGCCAGAGAAGATGTTAAAGTAGTAGAAGGGAGAATCATGCAAAAGTAGTTAACAAAAACTCAAGGTAAAAGAGAATGTCCAGAAGGAGGGGGGGTAATCTTCAGTGTCATTTACTGCAGAGAAGTTAAAAAAGCTGAGGACAGAGAAAAGATAATTGAATTTGGCAATTAGGAGTTCAATGAATATCTTCAAGAAAGGAATTTCAGTAGACTGGTGGGAATAGAAGTCAGACAGCTGCTAGACACCAAAGACAGAATGACTGGTGAAAAAGCAGAGGCAGGAAATATGGTCAGCTCTTCTAATAAGTGTGGTAGTGAAAAGGAGAAGAGACATAGGATGCTAGTTTGAGGAGAAAGTCCAGTCAAGGGAAGTTGTTTTTGTGATTGTTTTGTTTTTCATGTAGAGAGATATTAGCATGTTGGTAGATGACTACTAAGGAACAATGAAGGGAGAAAGATCAAAGATTCCGGAGAAAAGGGCGATGACTTGTAATAAAGTCCTGGGAAGGGGAAATGATTAAGGATAAATCTTCTAATTTCAATTAGTCAATGGAATTTCTTCCTTATCTGTTCAATGTTGATGACCTAATGAAATCACAACACATCTGTATTTGTTTGAACAATCTGTAGTAACACATTAATCAAATTAATCTACTCTTATTGACTATCTATTTTAGCCTTTATTTGTGTATCATGTGTTCCGCTGCAATCTGGTAAAGCCTCTGGATCTCTTCTCAGAATGATATATATATTTTAAATTTATTTAGTATTTTCCCCTAATTACATGTAAAAGACAATGTTAACATTCTACTTTAAAACTTTGAATTCCAAATTCTCTCTCTTCCTTCCTCTCCACCCCCTCCCATTGAGAATGCAAGCAATTTGATGTAGATTATATATGTATGGTCATGCAAAAATTTCCATATTAGTCATGTTGTAGAAGAAAACATAGACAAAGAAAAACTCAAGAAAAATTTTAAAAAGCTTAAAAAGTATGCTTCAATCTGTATTCCTACACCATTAGTTCTTTGTCTGGGGATGGATAGCATTTTTCATCATAAGTCCTTCAGAGTTGTCTTGGAGCACTGTATTGCTGAGAATAGCTAAGTCATTCACAGCTGATCATCTTACAATATTGCTGTTACTTTGTTCACTTTGCATCAGCTCATAAAAGTCTTTCCAGGTTTTTCTGAGAGCATCCTGCTTATCATTTAAAACAATTTTTATTAATTAATTTATTTTTAGTTTTCAACATCCACTTCCACAAGATTTTGAGTTCCATGTTTTCTCCCCATCTCTCCCCTCCCCCATCCCAAGATGACATGCATTCTGAATACCCCTTCCCTTAATCTGCCCTCCCTTCTATCACTCCCCCCTTCTCTTATCCCCTTTCCCTTCTATTTTCCTGTAGGGCAGGATAGATTTCTATACCTCTTTGGTTGTTGATTTTATTTCCCAGTTGCATATAAAAACAATTTTTAACATTGGTTTTTAAAACTTCCAAATTCTCTCCCTTCCTTCCTCCCTCCCTCCCCATCCCCCCCAGTGAGAATTCAATAGAGATTATACACGTACAGTCATGCAAAACACTTCCATAATAGTCATGTTGTGAAAGACTAACTATATTTCCCTCTATCCTATCCCACCACCCCATTTATTCTATTCCCTCTCTCTCCTTTCACACTGTCCCTCCTAGAAAGTGCTTTGTTTCTTACTACCCCCTCCCACAATCTGTCCTCCCTATCACTCCATTCTCTTATTCCCTTCCCCCCTATTTCCCTGCAGGGTAAGATAGATTTCCATACCCAATTGAGTATGTATGTTATTCCCTCCTTAAGCCAAATCCAATGAGAGTAAGGTTCACTCATTCCCTCTTGCCTCCTCTCTCTCCCCTCCACTGTAAAAGATTTTTCTTGCCTCTTTTCTGTGAAATAATTTACCCCATTCTACCTCTCCCTTTCTCTTTCTCCCAGTACAATCCTCTCTCACACCTTAATTTTATTTTTTTAGATATCATCCCTTTATATTCAACTCACTCTGCACCCTCTGTCTACATATATATATATATATATATATATATATATATATATATATATATATATATAGAGAGAGAGAGAGAGAGAGAGAGAGAGAGAGAGAGAGATAGCTATATACATACATATATATTCCCTCCTAATACTGAGAAAGGTCTCATGAGTACAAATATTACCTTTCTATGTAGGAATGTAAACAGTTCAACTTTAAGAAGTCCCTTATGATTTCTCTTTCCTGTTTACCTTTTCATGCTTCTCTTGAATCTTGTATTTGAAAGCCTAATTTTCTATTCAGCTCTGGTCTTTTCATCAAGAATGCTTGAAAGTCTTCTATTTCATTGAATATCCATTTTTTCACCCTGAAGGATTATACTCAGTTTTGCCGGGTAGGTGATTCTTGGTTTTAAACCTAGCTCCTTTGACCTCCAGAATATCATATTCCAAGCCCTCTGGGCCCTTAATGGAGAAGCTGCTAATTCTTGTGTTTTCCTGATTGTGTTTCCACAATATCAGAATAATGTTTTTGAATGCATAAAATAAAATAAATAGTATTACAAAGTAAACTAATTATCAATTTTAAAAAACACATTTTCAATTCCTGGTTTATTTCATTCCATACTGTGACTGTTTTCAGCTTTTTCTTCTCTCCTCAAGCCTATAAGCATAATTCCCTTCATGAACTTACAGCAGATGATTTAGCCAAAGCCTGACTCCATCCAACACCAGCTCCTCAATTTCTTAAACTTCATCAGTTTTATCACCAACTCTTTCCTCCTTCTTTGCTAGAAGAATGGTAACCTTGCTCCTCATCAAGGCTAATTTGTGTTCTTGCTTCCATTCTCTCCTGACTATCATATGATTACTCTGGCAACATTTCCTCTCTATCTTCCATCTTCATTCCCTTCCTCTCCATTGTCTCCTTCCTGTCTAACTGCACATTTCCTCTATCTGCCTGGAAGACCTGTCCAAATCTCAAAATGAAGTAGAGCTTATTATTTCCCCCCACTAAACCTAAACCTGTTCCTCCTTCTGACTTTATTCATTTTGTTAGTATTACCACTAAATTCATTTGGTTTTTCGTTGCTACCAAAATTACCTGATTTCCTCCAACTATCTTTGACAGTGATGGTCAGTAATGTGCCTTTTAGGGTGAATCCCATTAAATAAACACATATATAATGTTTAGAAAGTAAAGAGGAGAAAGAAGAGGCATTTAATGGGGATTACCAAGTATATAGACTCTGTAACTCCTGCACTTAGCTCAGTACTTGGCACAGAACAAGCACTTAATAAATGCTAGTTAATTAAATGAATATACACATCTATCAGAAATGATTCCTATATAATAAGAGTAAAATCCTTAACACTCTTAGGAATATAAGAAACAAAATTATTTCTGATGGGAGCATGTCAATGTGATACCTCTCCTGGGCCTTGGCACAAGTCCACAAAGACTAATAAGAAGGAGAGACAGAGTGACAGAGATGGAGACATTGTTAGTTGCTCCTCTGCCCACCAGAAGAGCAATCTTTTATCTACTGCTCTTCACAGCAAAACAGAATATCTATAACACTTCCTACTGATTTATCCTCTAGAATAGAAGAGAGGCAGGACAGAGAGCCCAGAGAAGATAGTGAGTTAATGTGACTCCAAAAAACTTTGATTTTAGTATTTCCACTGTAGTTAGGTCCCATGCTCATTCTTGCAAGCATTCAGACCCCTTTATTTCTGCTCTCTTCATTCAGGCTTGGCTTCATGCTAAGTTATGTTAGTCCTGAAGGTCAGTGGAAATATTTCTTTTCACCCTCTTCTGAGGAACAAATCAGTTTTTAATAAACTGCCCTATTCTTTAAAAAACAAAACAAAACAAAACAAAAACAACACCCCTGTAATCCTCCAAAATGACTCTCAGTCTTTTCCTGACTGGACCTGAGTGTGGGGGGAGGATGAAATATTATTATGACAAGCCTCACCACCATTCCAAACAGGCAGAAGGTAACTTGTTAATTTATAATATCAGATGCAATATTAAAGAGATAGGGTCCTAACACTATGCTGGAAATCTTGGCATTCATTATCATCGACTCTTCCTTCTTTCTCACCTTTCTGATTTAATCAATTACTAGATCCTATTGACGTTACCTCTCTTGTGTATTATCCCTCTTCTCTATTCCCACTACTACTATAGTAGAAAACTTTACTGCCATCTGTCTAGACTATATCTACCTACTAAACTCTCCTTCATATTGCTGCCAAACTAATCTTTATACATATATCTGATCACATCTCTATTCAGCTCAAAAATCTTCAGTAGTTCCCTATCATCTGGGAAATAAAGTTTATTCTCCTTTGTCTAGCATTCATGGCCCTCTGCAGTCAGATGCCACCTTACATTTTTGTCTTATCTTACATTACTCTATATAAATTTGTGTGCTTGTTTTAGTCCCTTTACTAGATGGTAAGCTCCATGAAGGAAGGGACAATATTTTATTCATATTTATATTTTCTTTAGCGCTATACTTATTTCATTCCATCCCCAGCATTGGCATGGGAACTTTCTAGAAATGAAAAATCATATGCTAAGCATATAACATGTGCTAGGTACTGAGGACTCAAATATAAAAGTCAGGCCCTGGCCTCAAGAAACTTACAGTCTAATGGGGGACACTATATATAGAAGAGTGATGGTCAGGGAAGGAGTTTTAGGTCTGGAAAGTCACAGAGATGGTGAGTGAAATCACAGTGCTGATAGTAATGCTTTTTCCAATAGGAATCATAGTATTGATTTGATTATTGTCCCTGGGGCAGTTAAAAGTAGGCTACATATGTAGAAGCATGCTCTAGTACTTCTGGATATTGGGGAGGATCTATGAATAGAATGGGAAGCTTGGCTTGGTGTTGGTAGATCTTGTGAGTGTGTTAGGTGAGTTTGCACTAACTCACCAGTCAGTACAGCTCAACTCAAATGAAAGGAAATATAAAGAATAGAGTTTGAGGGAATAGAAATGAGGGCACTGTTGATCAAGATGGGCAGTTTATCTCAGGGAAACTGAGTGAGAAGTCGAGTGTCTCACAGCAAGAGAAAATACTAACAAGAAATGTCCACTTTACAGTGCTCACAGGATGGGCTAGAAGTCTCCCCAGGAAAAGATATCGCTTCTCCAGAAACCAAAAGGAAGCTAAATGGAAATAGGTCATTCATAAAAAGAATAGGGATTCCAAGGGTGGAAGAGGGATGAGTGGACAGGATTGGGGAAGCCTAGAAAGGACTGCTTAATGTTTTGACATCGTGCCAAGAAAACCGAGTAATATGAGCCCCTATTGGTGATTTACTTTAGCCATAGGCCATTTGTTCCCTGAATTGCTTCACACTAGCCACACACAGTTCAAATTGTGCACTTGAACTGATTGTGGAGAAAAAGACGGGAACTTCAGGAGAAGCTGGGGAAGGCTGGGAAACTGGAGACAAAATGTCTCCCTTCCTTTCCCTCACCCCTTAATCCTTGAGTGCTGGCAATGGAAAGTTAACATGAGACAAATAAAAATAGTAAACCTGGCTAGGGAGTCTTTGGTTTAGAAGCTGTCCCTAGAGGATACATTCCTTTTTGTCACAAGTTCCAATTTTTATTTCCCAGAGGAATAAGGCATGTTTTGTCTACATTCAAGGTCCACATGAGCATAGGGAACAGAGGAGGAAGAACAAAGGGGGAAATATAAATGTCTTCTAAGCTGTATTAGAAAGTAAAACAACTTCTAAGTCATTAGTTTAAAATATTTCAGGGAAACATACCTACCTCACAGAAGAGAGATTGGGGACTGCTAGGACAGAATGTCAGTCTGTCAGATTATTTTACTAAATTGTTTTTCTTTCTCACAAGTTCAATGTGGAGGGTGTGGGAGTGAGACATGACTGCGGTAAAGACAAAAACAACCAGTAAAATGTATGTGTGTATAAACATAGCTATGTGTGTGTGTGTGTATTTGTTAAATGATACATTATAGTATTTCACAGGAAAGAATCTTTAATTTTAAGGTGTGCTGCTAATATACTTTCTGGTTTTGTAAAATAAATTTTGATTGCTATCTTATTTTTACACTGCCAGAATTTCCCCCATTATTTTTCCATTTCTTCCTCTTCCTCTTCTTTTCCCTCCCAGAGAATCACCCCATGTAGCCAATAATATTTTTAAATTAAAAAAAAGAGAGAGAGAAAACCCCAACAATCTTAATACACTGAAAAAGTCAAACACATGCAATGTTCCATACCTGTGGACCTCTAACCTTGTCAGATGACTAGGGTAAGGAAGTCTTCTTATATCTCTTCTTTAGGGGCACGCTTGTTCTTTGTAATTTTGCAACATTCACGTTTGCTTTGGGGTCATTATTCTTTCCATTTACAATGTTGTAGTTGTATATATTATTTTCTTTGTCCTACTTACTTCACTCTGTATCAATGAATGTAGGTCTATTTATGCTTCTCTGCATTCGTCATATTTATCATTTCTTACCAGCAGAGTAATAATTCATTACACTTATGTACTACAGTTTGTTTAGACATTCCCCAAATGATCAGCATCTTATTGGTTTCCAGTTCTTTGCTACTAGAAATACTGCTATAAGTATTTTATTACACATAAGGGTTTTCTTTTTTTAAATGATTATATGACCAATAGTATTACCCTTATAATAGAAAAAAGACCTACAGGAGGATTTCCATTTTATTGGATGATTCCTTTATGGAAGATTTTAAGAAGATACAGATGAGAGCTGAATAGGATGAGAATGTGAATGCGTTGCAATCTGTGGTAGTTTGTATTGTCATAAGGAGTACCTACATTGATGAAATCATGTATTCATTGTCTTATTGATGTGTAAAATCCTTAAATTAGAAAATCTGGCTCCTGAGAATTTTTGGGTTAGGGTTAACATTAAAGAACATGATCCTAAGAAAAATGGGAATCACCAGGAACTGCTATCTAAAAGTGACAATAGTAAGGTGAGTCTGGAAAGCAGAATTGTACGTATCTGCAGGGAACCATTTTTAACTTTAGGGTAATCTTGAATGTATATATGGTAGAGTGATATAAATTCACTTTTGTAATGTTGGAGGTCAACCCTGGTGACTTCAAAATTCCTGTAGTGTTTGCCTCCAGAAGCTCACTTAAAAGATACAATAGCAGTTCTTTAATAGCACTGTGATCACCCATTGAACCCTTTTAAACCCTTAGGACATTGCAGAAAGAACACACCAGAATGACTCTAGGCCTGGCTGAGTTCATCCTGATTACTCTAAAATTCTTCAGTGCTACTACAGCCAGATCTTTCTATATAGTTCCCTACTCTGGAACTATAATGCATATACAGAAGCCATTAAAGAATAAGAAGAGGAACATTTGCTGAATCTTAGACCTGTAAGCAACCTTAGCATCATATAGTCCAATACTCTAATTTTACAGGTACTAACTACCCTTTCTGGTCTTACTCTCCTAACTTACACTGGACTAGCAAGTCAGGTTCCCAGAGGAGAGAATACTACTTTCTAGAGGTAATTCTCAGGAGTAGAGGTTTCTAGTAATGCTGCACATGAGCCCCTAGCCAGGGTGCCCCAAACAGTAGTCAACCAGGAAATATCAACCAGCTTTGGCAAAAGGTCATTTACTAAAGTCTAGGAAGAACAGTAGTTATAAAACAATACGACAATCCCCTTAAATTAAGAGGTATTCTCTTCCCTTACTCGCGCGCGCGCACACACACACACACACACACGAGTGCAGAGGCCTTGGAAATAGTTGGCTCAAATTTAAAATACAATGTTAGTGAATCAGACATGTAGAAAACACATGGGGCAGGATATATCATGACTCCTACCCTTAGAAGTCCTTTTCTTCATCCACGGAGTCTCCATCAAATTCACTTAGTGATTCCTTTGATCACCTAGACTAGATCCTTGCAAGGACATGGTGTCTTCATGGAAGAGCTAGTTTACTACTGGGATAGATCCTGCTATGTTAGCTCCTCACTGTGCTTGGCTGCTAGAATTACCACCAAACTGCTCTCTACTTAGGTTGCTGATGGTGGACTCCTCTGAAATCTCTCTCCGTCTCAGCAGTTGCCTGAACAGTCACATCTCAGGATATTCATTCACCTAAGATCAAGAAACATGAAACCCGAAACAGAGGGGCCATAAGACAGGTCAAGGGAAGCAATTCCCCTCTTCCCCCCCCCCCCCAACCTGGCAGCTCAAAGCAATGCATCTCACTCAAAAACCACAAGGAAAGAGAAGCTGAGGGATAGCGATCACCCTATTTAGTACACCTATAGAGGTCTGGTTCAGTAACCAATTGAAAGACTTCATTACCACCCAGTATATGATCAGGAAACATTCGGAGGACATCTGTCTATGCTCTGAAGTGGGGAGTGGGGGAAGCATCCATTATGTTGCTTGGAAGCAGGTCCATCCTAAGCTTCTGAGTGCTTGTCTAAAACATCAACTATGAATATTCCAAGAAGGAGGGGCAAAAGGTCTTCAAGTAAGAAAATGGAAGTGCAGAATGAAATGTCCTGTGTAAGGTAATACAACTAGCGATAGAATAGAGAGGGTATAGAACCTACTGCCTCCTTATCACCTCTTCTCTTTAGCTTTTTTGCACAGGCCCTGGAATACAGTTCTTTTTTTTTTTTGGCTTTTTTTTTTTAGGCAATTGGGGTTAAGTGACTTGCCCAAGGTCACACAGCTAGTAAGTGTCAAGTGTTGGGTCTGAGGCTGGATTTGAACTCAGGTCCTCCTGACTTCAGGGCTGGTGCTCTATTCACTGCGCCACCTAGCTGCCCCTGGAATACAGTTCTTTCTTTATAATCTCTCATAATTCCATGCTTCCATTAAAACTCAGCTAAAGCAACACCACCTAAATGAAACCTTTCCTGATTCTCTGCCCCCAATCACCTGGCATTTATTTTGTGTGTGTGTGTGTGTGTGTGTGTGTGTGTACACACATATACATATATATATATATATATATATATATATATATATATATATGTATAATTTAAACATATGTAGGAAGTGCCCTTCTTTCTCCCCCCACCCCACCCCTTTTTGGAGTGTCTTTAGTCACCATTCCTGGTAACAACATGGAAGCTTGGGGTAGATCATGTAGTAAGCAATTTGAAGGCAGAGGTGAGAAGGGAGTATATCAAAAAAAACTTGGATATGGGAGACTGTCATGTGTAAGAAACAACAAGGAAGTCATTTTGGCTAGATTGGAAAATATGAGAAGGGGAGTAAGATATAATGAGGCTGGAAGGGTAGATTGGAGCCAAACTGTGAAGGGATGTAAAATGCTAGGCTGGGTAGTAGTTTGTTTTTTTTTCTTTAGGCAATAGGAAAGCAGTGGAATTTTTTTCTGCAGGGGAGTAATGAAGTTAGATTTGTACCTTAGGAAGATGATTTTGGCATCTATGCCAAAGATGCTCTGGAAAGGAAGAGAGATTAAAAGCGGGGCATTAACTAATAATAATGATAATTAGCACTTATATAGAAACTATTATTGCCAGACACTTTACAAATATTATCTCATTTGATCCTTACTTACAGCAACCCTGTGGGGTAAGTGCTATTATTATCCCTATTTTGCAGTTGAAGAAACTGAGACAGTGATTAAAAAGATTTGCTCAAGTTCACACAGCTAGTTAGTGTCTGAGGTTGGATTTGAACCCAGGTATTGTCTTCAGGCAGGTCCAATGCTCCGTCTACTTTACCACTTAGCTGCCTCAATTAGGAAACTATTATGCTAGTTCAAATGGGAAATCGTTTGTACTAAGGAGGTGGGAATATGAGAGAAAGGGACAGGTGAGAAAGCTTTTATGTATATAATAAGTGAATTATACTTGGGAAATGATTTGATATGTGGGTTGGGAGGCAAAGGAGAGGAAAGAGTCATATATGACTCCTCCATGGTTGTGAACCTACTTGGGAGGATGATAGCTTCTCCAACAGAAATAAAGAAGTCTGGAGAAAGCACAGGTTTAAAGAGGTAAAACAGTTAATTTCTCTGTGGACATGCTTAGTTTGAAATGCCAGTTTGGCATCTAGAATGCACTGTGCTTGGTGCTAATAAGGAGAAAGAAAAGTTGAAACTCCATCACTGCCCTATGGTAGCTTGTAATCTGAAGCCAATGACTGAAATGGCCAAATTCACTACATGTTGATTGAGTTCCTACAGTTTAAGGAAAGACATAAAAATTATCTTTATTAAAGTCTTCCAAAGACCCAAGATCTTATCTGTATGGGTATTCCATCCACAGAAGAAGTTATCAACCCCTCCTTGCTTTAGCAAAGTTTCATGGATTTCTGTGTTCCATATCCTACTCTCCAAACCACCACTTGAGGGGCTAATCTTACTGACTTTAATGAGGCTTGGACCACAGATCTGCTGTCAAGCCTAAAGTTCTTCTAGCTTGATAGAATCTGTGAGAACTTATATACCACTGGCACAGTCTTTGAGAATCCACCAAGCCACAAAGAGGCATTACAGAGGGTCTTTAATGGAGTCTGTTCAATTTATCTTTGAGTTTTCTGAACAAATCTATCTTGCACAAAATGAAGGGCTAACCCTTAAGATTTATTTGCTGTCACTGTGGGTAGCTTATATGTGCAGGTACAATCAATCCATCAATCAAAATTGCATGCTTTGGTATAATTTCGCAGAACCATAAAATCTGGGCTAGTAGTGACGATCTTAGAAATCTAGCGCAGCCCCTCTCATTTAAAGGGAAAGAAACAGAGACCCATAGAAATTAAGTTACTTGTTTAAAGTTTGTAAGTGGAAAAGCCAGGACTCCAAGTCCAGCCCCTTCCATCCACCTTTTTTCTACACTATTAAAATTTTTAATTATCCAAGTAACTTTTCTCTCACACAAAGAGTGATTTTTTCCCCCTTCTCCAATGAAGACTTTAGATCAGCCGATTTTGAACATCCTAATTTCAGTGAGATTAGTCTTCATGACAGCATAAGTTTGAAGTGATTCTTTTGTGTACTATAAAATACATTTTTTTTACTCTTACCAAAAATAAAACAAGACCAAATCCCTAGACATGTCTGAAGGATTTTGCTCAGGCTAAAATAAATTAAGTTTTTGGGTTCCAGCCAAGGACAGTTTCAGCCCCAAAGGAAGAATCTTAACAAAATTAAGAACAACTGAAAAAAGATGTTCACGACGGAAAACCTTTTGCAATCCCACTGGCGTGTTTATGCTAGAGCTCTCAGGGATAGCGACGCCCCAATTAGGCTCCTCTGCACTCAGACCCCTTCCTTTGGGAGCTCATTCCCGCATCTCGGATGCTCCCGGCTCAAACGTGGGCTTCACTTCCATTCAAGGTTTGTTTTGCATCTTCCCAAACGCTCAAGGAAGAGGAAGACTGGGAAGAGAGCTGAGAAAGTTAGGCCAGAACCAAATGGAGCAGGCAGTCAGCAAGCATTTATTAAGCGCCTACTGTGTGACGGGCATTGTACGCAAAAGACACTCCTCGGGAGTTCTCAGCAAATCCACAACAGCCCAGTCGGTCTCTAAATTCTCCAGGGCTGAGTCAGCTGAGTGTTTGGGGGCGGGGTTTAAGTTAGGGATTCAAATTTAAAGCGGGACGAGCCACCTGCGGCGCCACAGGTGAGGGCCAGGCGGGGGATCCCGGGAGCACGCGCGCGGGGCGCTCGGACACGAGCACGCCGCCGGCGCGTCGGGTAACCTGCAGCGCGGGCGCGCTCCCGCGGCCTCGGAGCCTGGGAGGGAAGTCTCGGCATCCATCGGGCCTAGCCGGCCAGTATGCATTTCATACGGGGTAGCCGAGGGGGTTACTCTGTGGCCCCGTTCCACTAACGGAAGGGAGAAAATGGCCCGTGAGCCCCTCGCTCCGCACGCTATTCCCTCGTGTTTGTCCACAAATTTCCCTCCCCAAAGCTGGGGTGGGCAACGGAACTCATGCCCTGCTCACGCCAACTGCGCAAACGCAAATGTTTTCGGAGTCGCCTGAGTTTAGGGGGGCGGGGAAGGGGAGAGAGAGTGAAAAGAAAAAAGCAAGTGAACACGAAAAACAAGTCAGAGGCAAGAGGGGAAAGACTGCGCATGTGTGTGTCCGAATCCCTCTAGGTCCCCGAACAGAAAGTGACGCAGCGACCCAGAAAGTGAAGGGGGTAGGGAAGCGAGGGGAAATGTGAAGAGGCGTGAGGTGGAGAGGCGCAGGCGCGGAATCGTGAGGGTGTGTGTGTGTGTAAAGGGAGGGGGGAACCCAGGCCGTAGGCGGGGCGGTGCGAGCATCAGCCTCGCGCGCCCCCTGGCGCGCGCCTGGTGTGAGCAGGGGGAGAGAGAGAGCAGGGCGGGGAGGGGGGGAGGAGGAAGGGAGGAGGAGGAGAAAGTAGAGGGAGGAGGCATGGAGGGCGGGAGGGGGGAGGGGAGCAGGGAGCGAGGGAGGGTTTATCGACCGGCCGATTTTGGTTAAAATATTCAAAATGGCGGACGGAGGAGCAGCGAGTCAAGATGAGAGTTCAGCCGCGGCGGCAGCAGCAGCAGGTAATCATTACAGCATTTTACATATTCATATTCATACTCAACCCCGGCTCCCGCTGCCCCCCCCTGCGACTTAGCATAATTTATTAGTACTCAGGATTATTATAATTAACGGCGGGGAGATGGGGGGCCGGGGAGCCCGTAGCCCCCGCCGGGCGCCGAGCGAAGGGGTAAAGCAGGTCCGTGCGTCCAGGCGGAGGGGAAGACAAGGGGCAAAGGGGAGGCGAGCCACCTGGCTCCTCCGGCCCCAGCTCGTAGGCGGCCCGGCCCTCCCGGCCCGGCAGCCGGGTCCGCGGCGGCGGCGGCGCCGGGGGCCGCGGGTGCGGACAATAAAGACATTTTACATATTCATCAGTGATCGGCCGGGCGGGTGGCGGGAGGCAGCGCCGGCCCGGGCCGGGGGCCGCCACCACCGGCCGGGGGGGGGGTGTCGCCGGGGGAGGGGGCGGGCGAGCACAATGCCGCGGGCTGGGGGAGGCGGCGGCCGCGGAAGGACCGGGACCCCGCCGGGCCGGACGCCCAGTCGGGAGGTGGAGAGAGCGGTGCCCGCGGCGGGGGGCGGAGGGCGGAGGGAGCCCCCGCGCGTCCGTCCGCCAGCCCGCCCCGCCGCACGTGGGTCTGAGGTTTAAAATCCTAAGGTTACTCCTTTCCCCTACCAACCTACGCGCTCCCGCGGCCGCGTCCCTCCAATCCCCCCACCCCCGTGCCGCGAGTGACCCCGGCGTGGGGGGTCTCTTTTCGGGGCGGGTCAGTGGGGGCCCTGGGCACTGGGGGAGGGGGGCGTGGAGCGTCTCCGTGCAGGGGGTGGGTTTGGCTCACCTGGGTGCGGAAGGTGGAACCAGGAAGAGCCACCTGGGCAGGAGCTCCGGAGGGATTTAAGTCGTCGCCCCCTCCCTGCTATTCCGTGGCCTCGGGACCTGCGGGATCCTGGGAGAAGGACTCCTGGGTCCTTTCCTGGAGATCCCGGACGCCTTCGCACAGTTTGGGGGAGGCTACTCAATAGACTCATTTTCCGGGCTTGGGGGCCCAGGGGGCCCTCTTGCAGCCCTCCAGCGGCCTCCCCGGAGTCGGGGCAGGGAAGCAGGGCAGCCCCCGGCCCCAGAACCGGCCGCTCGCTAAGTTGGTGACATTCCTGACTGCTCCTCTTCAGCCTCGTCGGACTGTCGGCTCTGAGCCGGTGGCCAGGGAGGGGATTTCCCTCCCTGGTTTTGTGGTGATTTCGTGCTCTGCCCCGGGTCTTCTCCGCTCTCTCCCTCTCGGTACCTCTCTCATTTGAATAATGTCTAATTCGGGGAGGTTTATATTATTGAAATGGCCGCCTGGCTTTCCCCGCCTCTCATGTTTAGTAATTCAGACCTTTAATAACAGCCACTCACAGCCCAACGCCGTGTTTATATTTTACATTCGCCCCATGTGCTTTTGTGGTTCGATATGATTCTTTTTTTTTTCCTTCTTGGCAATCCGCAGGGCTCCAAGATCAAACCCAGGCAGTGCTGGGAAGAGAAGGGGGGAGAGCTAGGCCTTAGCTCCTCTGGCAGATGCCTAGGCCTCATATTCTCTGCCGCTTGATTTATTTACTAATAACCAAAATGACTCCCCCCACCAACTACCACTCATACACACATACACCCCCCCACCCCCACACACACCCCACCCCCTGCGGGCAAAACAAAACTCCCCTGGGGCTTGACCAGCTTCAAAACCGCTCAGCTCACTGCGAAACAAGAGGCTCTGGGATGTTTTGTTTTCTTTTTAAAAGGGGTTTTCATGTAATTTGTAGCAATGTTGGCCATTTAGAAAAATGGCTTAATTTCTCATTTTTAGTGGAAGTTGGAACATGTAAAATTTCTTCATCCTTAATTTGGGGGACAGTTATTTCTATTTAACACTTTCACTCCTTGCAAGATCTTTCTTGTACTTGTAAAAATCAACGTAAGTTTTCTAGGAGATGTGAGAAATCCTAAGATGTTTTAGACATTTCACAATAGTAGTATTGGAACACTTTAAGAATTTCTCAAAGCTATCTACGTTCTCTCATTTGAAAGAAGAGTACTTTTGTGCTTTTGAAAGTTTATGTTATCGATGTCATCGACTTAAATACCTGATACTTGAATGTGGAAAATACTTGAAAATAGAAATAATTTTTTTTTGTTTATGCTGTATACCATCTGGGCAAAAATTAGGGGAAAAACATATATTTTGCTGCCTGGTTTACTAGGACTCTGCTACTCCCTTTCTCCTCCAAAATGGTCAGAATTGATTTCATTAAGATTTTTAAAAATGGAGTTATTTTTTAAAAAAAAGCTTAACTACTCTTTAGAAATAATAATCACCTTGATTTAGATTTCTTCCTGGGCAAATTTTGGGTTTTCATTTTATTTTGTTGCTTTAGTGATATGCTAAAATGGTAGCGCTTCTCATCCATCCATTTACTATTGGAGGAAAACAGACAACAGACCTCTTTTAGAAGCCTCAGTTTTTTGCTTGTTTTTTATTTGATTTTGGGGGGTTTTTTTTGATGTGTTACAACAGCATGGAAACAAGTCGAGAGACTTTACATTCAGCTCCTGGCAGTAAGCATCAAAGTATAAGTCTCCTTAATTTGTAATAAAATTCCTGACTTGATTGACTTAAAGTAATTCAATTTTCAAATTACCTGTTCATGCTTTTTTTTTTTTCCTATTTTGCTCCTGGTAAAGACAAATCCTGAATGCTGCATAAAAAGAAATACATCTTTAGCTTTAATGAGAGTGTTCAGGTGAATGACAGCTTCAAATACTGTCAGGGTGAGGTTGGGTGGACAAAAAGCAGTAATATGATTTAATTCCTTAAATAGTATGTGTTTTCCTACCAGCTTCCCAAGATGTGGTCAAGCTGATGATGTCATTGGACAGAGGACAAGGTGCAGTTAATTTGATTTATTGGCCTGAGGTGAAGTGTAGCAGTGAAACCTTCTCATAGGGAAACCATTTATCTCAGGACAATTTCCTTTATAGCTGCAATTTAACCAATACTGAGACTGTAGATATTTTATCCTAGATGATAAAAATGTATATCACATCTTAGAAACAAAATTTTACTCTACAACAATGTTAGTAATGTGGAAAATGAGAAATTGTTGAATTTTGGTCTTGTATTGTTGTATGGCAGAGCTGGATTTATGAATCTTGACTTTCCATGCTGTTGTAGAAACAGATTTCCCCAAATTATCAAATAGAAGAATTGTGTAAACTTGAAAGTCTCAGATCTAATCCTGCCCTTTTAAAAGGATTGTTTTAAACAGGTTATTATGATCCCAAGCTAACCAAGTATACTGTTTTGCTTTTAGACCTCTGCTTGCAGGAACAAAGTGATGCTGAGAGTTAGTGTTGTATGTTTTGTTATTAAATTGAAAATACTTAGTATTTAAAATAGGTTAAAACACAGGCATCTCCTTTGATTTTTATGAGTGGAGCTTTCCCCCTCCATTTTGTCGGTGTGGACCTAGTTTTCCCCTTTATTTTGATTAGAAATTTACAAAATATCTTTCAGTTATGTAGTATTGCCCCTACTGAAATATCTGAAATATTGGTAAGTTGTAGTCTTTCTTCATTAGTTAGTTTAAAGTAATCATTGGGGAGTCCTGGAGATATGTGACTGTTTCTGTATCTATAAATCCCAGTCACATGCAAATGGACTGGGAGGAAGGGAAAGGTTGGGAGGCAGAAATTAAGTGGAGCTCATACTGGCCTATCTACTTTCTCATGCAGCTTTGAGGCCACTTCCTATAGCTTTCAAGAAAACTCAGTGCCACTACTTTCCCACCTGTAGTATCTCACTCTAGTCATATTTATGAATTTAGATTGTGAATATCACATAGCAACAAGCTAGATATTTGACTTTTCAAAGGGTCTTAAGGCCAAAATATGTTTTTGTCTCCTTTCATCAGATTGTTGAAAGAATCTAGAACTGCTGTCTTGAAGCCCCTTTAAAATGGTCATTGGCAATTTATTAAGAAAAGAATAATACGTGTTTTCATTTTTTTTATGCTGTGGTATCATTGCATATCTTGAATTTACTGACTTGTAATTGATAAGTATGACATAAAGGGAGTAGTGAGACCAGATCTAGGTGATTGTAGACTCAGGTTATTTGGCAGATGGATTTTAGATTCATTATACAGCAAGATGCTCAGATAACTTGAGTGTATTTATAGTAGCATCAAAAAGTTCAACAAACTACTATGAAAAATTGGAAATTTGAATGCTTAATTAGATGACTTTATAAGACTTTTTTCTTCTGTAAAGTGGGGAGATGGTTTTATTAAGATTTAAAAGGAGACTTGGAATTTTTTCCCTAGCATTTATAGCATTGGGTTAGAATTTAGAATTTTAACCCTATGGGGAGATTTGTGATATCTTCTTTGACCAGTGAGGAAACCTAGCGTCTGAGATGAAGTGAATTGGCCACAATCACATAGCTAGGTCAGTGACTGGTTGAGATTCCATGCTATCCTCTGAGTCCAGTCCACTGTGCCCTGCTGCCTGTACTAAAACACAAATACATCATCTTTCAGTTCAGAACCTTTACTTTAGTCTGTAAACAAATTTAGACAATCAACTTTCTTGTCAGTTACTAGAATTATATTTCCTACTAAAGTACTACCTGTTTTTAAAGCCAGGTAGCCAGTGAGAAGCAGCCATTTTTGTAAGTAGCATTTCTGTTTTTGAGGTTGGTCATGTTTTCATGGGTTTTTTCTTATTTCTTTGTGCTTTGAATGCAACAGGAAGAAGCAGTGATTTGCTTTATTCTATTAGTTGCAAAATTGTTTTTTACTGGTCTTTTTAAAAGAAGTTAAAAGTATATTGATATCAACTTTACTTTTTAATCTTTCCCTAGGATGCACTAAAATAATTTTATTTTTAAAAATACTATGTGTGACTCATTACTGTGCATTTATAGAGCAGCAGCTTTATTTCACTCCAAGAGTTTGTATGAGGATTACAGGTCCAATAAAAGCAATGAACCTGCTCACTATGGAGCCTTCTATTATCCTGGGATGCATTTCTTCATAGTAGAATTAAGGATTGAGTTTTGAAAAACTGAAAGGAGATATGATCGGAAGGTGGGTTACTTTAAAACAAAACAGAGGAAGCATGCCCCCTTTTGGTCACCTGTGAGATTTAAAAAACAAAACAAAACATCGGATCCTGCTTTATTTATAGTACAGTAAAAATATATGAAATGCCTTTAAAAAAAAAGCTTGTCATAGCATATACAGTAAGCTGTTTCTTCCCTTTTTTCTAAACCCTTCCTTAGCACTTATTCCTTACATAGGAAGCTTAACAGAAAGAATTTAAGGCCCATACTTTGCCATTCTTTTTAGTGATATATCTGACATGGCACATCTGATACATACTATATTTTGGTTCTGTGATAGTACCAGAATCTCCTATGGACATATTCTTCTTTTTCCTTGGCTTTCTGTGGTATTGTTTGCATAATCTCATTTAGTCCTAATTTTTTTCCTCACTTGTCATACTGCATCTAAGGAATTAACTTCTCAAGGTACTTTCCTAGTACATTGTTAAGAATGGTTGCGGGCAATAGAAAATAGCAATCTACTTTTTAAAAAAAATTTTTTTTAGCAGTCTACTTCTTTAAAATTAATCCAGATTTTTTGCTAATTATGTATGTTTTTGTCATTTTTTCCCCCTGAAGATCATTGCATAATTTTATAGTTTGCAATGCTGTTTAGAAACACGGTCGTTTTGTTCTGAATTGATGAATTTCTAATCTTCTGATCTTTCTGATCTTCATCTAGAATTCTAAGAAAAACTGACAATGAATGGAATGGGTAGAGTAGAGCCATTGCTTGCTTAAATGATCCTCTTTATGTTTAGAGTTTAGTTGTATAAATTGAATTTCACGGCTACTATCAAATGAAGCTCTCTGCTAAAATGTATATGGCTCTTGAAGTTCTTTGTATTTTCATGTGATAGCTGAGTAATTTACTGAGCTTTGGAAAGAAGAGCTCTTCCTGATATGGTGAGTGACTGCTGCACATTGTTCCTTTTATTTTCTGCAAGTAAATAATAAAACTTTTAGTGTTTCATAAATTTTGCCAACCATAAAAGTAATGAGCAGAATTTAGCAAATTTTCAAGTTTATCAGTCTTATCTTTTAAAGAAAACCTAGAAATTCAGACCGAAAAAGAAGACATCAATTTAAGATATTTGTAAACTGTATTTTGATAGTTGAAGAGATGTTTTCTAATTTGTGTGTAAAATCACCTATTCCTTTGCCTATCCCACCCAGATATATGAAGATTGTTGTTTGGATGGCAGACTTAAAATTTGAAGGGAAAAAAAAACCCATAAAGTTTTTCTAGTTCACTTGTCTTAATTCTCTTGAAAGGGTTCTTGAGACTTAAGTTGGAATTTGAACTGTCGTGTGCAAGGTTACACAAGTTAAATGATTCTTTCTTATGTATATAATCAAAATTGTTTCTTTTAAATAGTAAACTCTTAGGAGAAAGCAAAAAACATGACTGGAAAAATAGGCATTATGACACAAGGGTTTATTTTTAATCGTGAAAAACTTGGCTTCATTTGTGTTCAGTTGCACTATTCCATGAAGAACTAGGTTTTTACTAATTGGTTTTTGCTTATGGAGTACTCAAGGGAAAGTATTCAATTTGCATAAAGGGTGAAATGATTCAGTCGCTTTTTTATTACTTGCTTTTTATTGTTAGTTAACACTACGATTTCTCAATAAAAATAATTCTTCTCTACATCCTGCAGAGGTTATATTGTAATCAAAATTCTGTGTTTTTAGCTCACCTTTGCATCTTTTCAGTGTTTAAATTTTGAGTATGTATTGAGTAACTACTGTGTATTGAGTAACTATCAGTTCCCATAGTGATGTCCAAGAAATATAAGGTCCCTCCCTTGGAGGTTTTTTCATTGATAAGTCAAGGCCTACACACCTAGAATAGTCAGAGAACATTACAAGAGAGCGTATAATAACATAGTAAAATATATTCCTCATTTCATTAGATTAGACTAAGATGCTATTGGAATAGCTTGGAGTATTGTAGAATTGTATTGAAGGATCTTACAGATGATACAATCCAGTGGTTTATAGATTTTTTTCTTGCTCGTGTCACAGTATTATTCTTTGTCATGAGGAATCCTGGCACAGTGAACGTGTAAGTTGGCAGCTCTTCAGAGCAGACCTAGAGAAATTCAGGGTGCATGTCCAGCCACACCCTTTGAGAATCACTGATAATCTTTATAAAGGGGTAAACTGAGGCCCTGAGGGATCAAATGACACGCCAGAGGTTATGTAGATTGGAAAACAGTCTCCTGATTTCTCCCACCGCTGCTGTGTAGAGGTTTGACTTGATTTAAGCTGCCACAGAGGACAGAAATGGGCATTCCAGGGGAGCAAAGAAAAAAGACATGAGCAAAGTGTTAGATTTAGGAACTGAGCATAGCATGTGTTGGGGACAATAATCAAACTGTTCTTACTTGTTTTAGTTGGCAAGTAATGGGAGATTGGGTGATAAAGGCCTAGTTAGGCCAGATCCTAGAGGGTGGTCAATTGCTTGAATATCAAGTTTTATCTCGTTGCCTACTGGAGGCTCTTGAACAGAGGAGTGATGTGATGAGGGTGGTATTGAGCAAGATTACTTTGGTATGGAGGATGTAGTGCAGCTAGAAAAGACTGCCTGCAGAAGATCAGAGAGGAGGCTACTACAGTTGTTCTTCAGTGAGGAAGACCTGAACTGTTCAGGTAGGTACTCAGTAAATATTTGCTGACTAAATGAGGGTGGTGGTGAGAATGGTAAGATGAATATGAGGGAAGAGACATTTTTGAAAGAAGAATAAAGGTGAGGTTTGTATTTGTGTGAGGCTAGACTGCAAGACTTGAATTTTAAATCTTCTTAAACGTGTGACCTCAGGCAATTCATTTAGCATCTGCCTCAGTTTCTTCATGAAAAAATGGGAGAGTTGGACTAGACCTCTAAAATCCTGCAGTCCTCTGACTTGTTGATTTATTGGACGTAGGGAATGGGTGATACAGGTAACTGTGATTTGAACTGGAATCAGTTTAAAGAATGGTGATACCATTAGCATCAGTGGAGAACTTAGAAACAGACTTTTTTGAGTAAGATGCTGGGTTGAGTTTTTGTCATGTTGAATTTTCAAAATGAATGAGTACTGCTTTAATTTGAAATTTTCTAGATTTCTTGTATTGTAATTTAAAATTACAAATCAGTCAGTATACATTTATTAAGCACCTACTATATCCTAGACACTGTGTTAAGTATTGAGGATACAAAAAGAGGCAGAAGACAGTCACTGCCTTCAAGAAGTTTACAATCTAATGATATAAATATTAGATAAAAAATCCAATACTGAGATTTGTATTTGACTTGTGACTGGGTGTCCTTAGAACCCTGAGAGTAATAAATTCTCTGTGCCTTATATTGGCTTTAATCTTGACTTTCTGTGTGACTTTTCTGTGGCAATTGGATCAGTGATAAAATGATAGTAATAATATTAAGTAGTTGCTATGTAGAAGAATAAATTATGGTTAAAAGAAATATTTTGAAGTAATAATTTATATCAGGTAAATACAAAAAGTAAAATGAAATGAGCAATTTTATTACACGTATTACTTGTTGGGGTCAAATTATGGGCTGGATCTATTTTTTTAAAACTTCGTACATTTATAATATCCCTGTAACAATGTGTATAAGTGCATCGATTAATAAGTTCCCGAAATTTGTGTTCACATTTATATTCCCAGAGCCATTTGTTCAAATATACTGCTATGTCCAAACAAATCACACACTACTGTTATACAGGACTTTCCAAAAATACTTATCCCCTGTGTTACCATATTCACATATTCTCAAATGGATATATGATTTAGAAGTTCCCTCTACCAGTTCAGACCATATTCCATCTGTGCCTCTTCATCCTGTGCAATTTCCCCCCCCATTTCCTCCTATAAGTTTGTCTACAAAGAGTGTGTCCAGTGTGCCAGAGGCCTTCTTCCCTTTCTCCTGATGTAATAGAGGTACCAGGCTTCTGGCTCTGTCACCTTTGATAGCATCTTGTACTCCTGTTCTTCAGAGCTCCGCATTGGTTATGTATATTGTGGCCTGCTCCTACCCATCATGTCCCTCTCCATTGACCCTTTTGTTATATTTGTTCTGATGCTTGAAACAAAAATTTTAAATGGCCTTCAGTTCTGTGCTTTACCATATTTACTAAAATTCTGTCTGGCTTTTATGGCCCTCTATAATTTGGCCATATTCTAGTTATTCATCCTCACTTCCTTTGATTTCTTAGTGTGATACTAGTCCTCTGTTCTAATTGGATTAGTCTCCATGCTGCCTTCTGTTGTTGTTTTGTCATTTTTCAGTTTTGTCCGATTCTTCAGGACCCTGTTTGGAGTTTGCTTGGCAAAAATACTGGAGTGGTTTGCCATTTACTTCAGATCAGATCATTTTATAGATGAGGAAACTGAGGTAAATTGGATTAAGTGACTTGCCCAAGGTCACATAGCTAGTAAGTGTCTGTGGCTGGATTTGAGTCAGGAAGATGAGTTTTACTTTAGTCCTGGCATTCATCCGTGGTGCCTTTAGCTGCCCAGCTACTCCCTCCCGTTTTGAATGCCATCTTCCCTTTGCCTATCTAAATCCAACTCAACATCTCTAGAATCTATCCCCTACTTTCCATTCCTTGGCCACCACCCTACTTCATTGCTTCATTACTTCTTACTTGGACTGATCCTCCCTTGTTTCAGTGTTTCCCCTTTTGCAGTTAGTCTTCTATGAATCAGCTACTGAAATAATCTTGGTGAGGGACAGGTCTGAGTCATTATCCAGCACAAAAATCTTCAGCTTTTAGGAGAAAATAAACACTCCAGCCTGTCATTCAAGGTCTTCTACAGTCTAACTCTTATTCATCTTTCTGGCCTTGCTTCACATTCTCCTTGCTAGCCAGGCATCTCCCTTTTAATCGGGCTTCACTCATTTTGGATTTTTTTTTTAAGTCTTCTCCACCATGCTCCCCGAAAACTCATCTTTGGGAAATCTTGTCTTGCAAAATCCAGGCAGCCTTGTTACTCACACCTCATTAGTAGCCCCTGTCTTTCTGATTTGTAGCCTGGAACCATAAACTCTTCCATTTAAGGAGGGGAACAGGACTGATCTCCTCTGACATCTCATTTCTCACTTGGCTGAACTCATTTTGGACTTCTTTGGCTTCTCTGCTATGCCTCCAAGCCACCTTCTCTTTGCTTTACCTTTCTTTTGTTTGTTGTCTTCCTTCATTAGGTTGTAAGCTCCTTGAGGGAAGGGCTTGGACTGTCTTATTCATATTTGTATTTCCAGTGCTTAGTACATAGTAGGCACTTAAAAAATGTGCATTGATTGACTAGCCAAACTGGACTCTTAGCTGTTCTGTGAACTCAGTATTCCATTTCAGCTCCTGTCTTTATGCATGGAACCTCCTTCCCCTGTAAGTTGAATGTACTCCTTCCTAAATCTGCTTCTTTGAATCGTCCTCTTCCTGGAATTGCCACCTCCTCTGCCAACCCTTCCAGAAGATTCTATTGCTCCTATTCTCTCCCTCCTTAAATTAGCTTGTGTTTACTTCCTTGTGTATGTAAATGTTATTTGTGTCCTTCCTAGAGAAGTAACCTCCACGTAAGCAGGGATTGTTTTTTCCCCTCTATTTATTCCTAGTGCCTAAAAAAGTGCCTTAGATATAGTAGATGCTTAGTAAATGTTGAAGTGACTCTTGAGGTTTGACTTGGGACTCACCACCTCCTTGAATAAAGACTTCTGAACTATTTTAGCCCAAAGTTAGTCTCTGATTGAATATATAGCACTTAGTCTGAGCTAAATATAATCAGTTTAGGTCTTGACTTTATATGTACACATATATACATAGTATGTATGTATTTGTATATATGTGTATATAAATATATATAGTATATATTTGTGTATGTATGTATATATAAATATATATATGCTCTTTGTCTCTCTTTTTGTTAAGTCTTGTCCTCCCAATTAGGTTGTAAATTCCTTAAAGGCAATCAGCCAATCAATCAGTAAACAATTATTAAGCACCCCCTATGTGGGGATGGATGGAAAAGGGATTGTGCTAAGCACTGGAGATACAAAAAGCAGTAGACTGTCAAGGAGCTTACAATCTAATGGTAGAGATGGCATGCAAACAAGTATACACAAAACAAGCTATTATATACAGGATAAATATGAAATGATTAAGAGAAAGAAGGCACTGGAATTAAGGATTGGGGAAGGTGGGATTTTATTTGGAACTGAAAGGAAGCCAGAGAGGTCAGAAGTTGGGGCAGAGGAGACGACTAGAGAGAATGCCTGGAGCCAAGAGAGATGGGATGTCTTGTTCGAGTAACAGCCAGAAGATCAGTGTCATTGGATCAAAGAAATGGAGGGGGAGGAGAGTAAGGTGTAAGAAAACTAGAAATATAAGGGAGGGGCCTAGGTGACAAAGGGCTTTGAATGTCAAACAGCATTTTATATTTGATTCTGGAGAAAAGAGGAAGCCACTCAAGTTTCCTGAGTAGGAGAGGTGACATGATTAGACCTGTGCTTTAGAAAAATCAGTGGAGTAGCTGAATAGAGGTTGGATTGGAGTGGGGAGAGACTTGAGGCAGGCCGACCCACCAGCAGGCTGTTTCAGTAGTCTAGGCGTAAGGTGATGGGGCCTGTGCCAGAATGGTGGCAGTATCAAGAGAGAAGGCACGTACAAGAGATGTTGCCAAGGTAAAATCTTGGGCCTTGACAACCGCTTGGGGGTTGGGGGCAGGGAGGGGTGGTAAGAGAGAGGAATCCAGAATAACTCCTAATTTTGAGCCTAAGGAATGAGAGGATGGTGTCATCCTCTAAGTAATAGGGAAGGGGAGGAGAGGGGTTTACTATAGAAGATAATGAGTTCCATTTTGGACACATCTACTTAAGATGTCTATTGGACTTCCAGTTTAAGATGTGTGAAAGGCAACTGGAGATGTGAGATTAGAGCTTGGCAGAGAGAATGGGGCAGGAAAAGTAGATTTGAGAATCAGCATAGAGACAGGAACCATGGATTAGCTTGCACTATGGTGTACGTGATAGATCTTCAAACATTTGATTTTGAGTGAAATGCCACTTTTTTGTCTTAGATGACTTAGAAAAGCTTTAAGAAGGAACTAAACTTGTGTGAGGTTAGGACTTCAACATGATAGATTTTAAAACATTTTCATTATCTTATTCATTGTATTCAGACCCTCATATGTAACATAGTATATATATATATATTTTCTTTTTGGTAAGGCAATTGGGGTTAAGTGACTTGACCAGGGTCACACAGTAAGTGCTATGTGTCTGAGACTGGATTTGAACTCAGGTCCTCCTGACTCCAAGGCCAGAGTTCTATCCACTACACCACCTAGCTGTCCCAACATAGTATATTCTTGATGTTACCACATTTTTGTTTTTTGATTTTTGGAAACATCTAAATGTTATTTAGAATCTTTTGGTATATTGCTTTTGGTCAAAATGAGATGAAATTATAGTAAGGAGATTGGTTTTTGTTAGGAAACTGGCACTTAAAGGCAATTCCAAAAGAAGAGTTCCGAAAGTATATTGAGAAACAGCAGCATTATTGGAATAAATAGCTTCCTAAAATAACTCCTTTGACAAAGAACTCTCTTGGATGTGTAAATCCTGTCATGTTTGTTAAAGGACCAGTCTCATCACTTGATCATTATGCTTTGTCTCTCTCTTTTCTCTTTCCTAGTTGGTTTAGATACTCACTTTCCTGAAGGAATAGATCTCTGGATATCCTCACGTTACCACCTGTTGGTACCAAAGTTCATTTTTTAGAGCTGCCTTATTCAGTTTATGGCCTCTTTGTCACTTCTGCTTTTCCATTGCTTAACTCATTATTTTCTTTTTCACTTGTAGTTAACATTCCCACGAGAAGGAAGAAAGGGGCTAGAACAGAAAAAGAGATAAAAATTCCATTCCCTTCCATCACACACATACGCTATTTGTAGCAGATCTAATGAAAAGTTGGATTTTCAGATGTTTCATTTGATGACTAATACAAGTTTCTTTTTTATTTTATTGGATTTAAATATTGTAGGCCTTTTCCTCATAACAGAAAATCAAGATAACATTATATTATCTCACAAAAACTAATGTGCAGCTTGTAAATACTGATGTTTTGCTTCCTTAGGCATACTATATGCAGCAAAGATGAGGAAATGCTTGTTGACCGATTGGGTTTTTGACACGTATAGACTTGATTTGAGATATTTCCTTTGTTGTTTTTACTGGTAGCATTTACCACTACTCCCCCCCATATTTGTGAATTATTATGATTGATTAGTCAAAACTTCATAACTAATTTCTTTCTGTCCTTCCTTTCACCTTGATTTTTATGCAACAGATGGGTTATAGTATTACTTTGAAATTTGTTGTGCGAGGTAGCCGAATATTCATTTTGTTTGTGTCTTTCCATAATTTCTTTTGTCTAATACAGAGGTATCAAACATATGGCCCTTGGACTGCATATTTGCAGCAGGGGTCCAGAGACTCTGTATCATGTTAAGTAAGGTTACTGCTTGGTGCTGAATAATGATAAAAAAATGTGAAAAAATAGAAAACATTGTAAATAATTCTTTTGGTTATTAGATTCCTTTTTTGTTTGGAGGGTAGACTATGTGAAAGTTATTAAACTAGTCTGATGTTTAAATGTTAGTCCTACTTTGAAATTGAACAAATCTTAGACTGTTTAGTCGATGATTGTAGGTTTTACATTTTAACTCTCTAATAAATATTTCATTTGGAATGTAAGTGAACAAATGCAGTTTATTTCTAGGGGCCATAGTCGTTCTAATTTATCATTCATTCATTCATTCATTCATTCATTCATTCATTCATTTATTTGGCAGTTGGGATTAAGTGACTTGCCCAGGGTCACACAGCTAGTAAGTGTCAAGTGTTTGGTCTGAGGCTGAATTTGAACTCAGGTGGTCCTGACTTCAGGGCCAGTCCTCTATCCACTGTGCCACCTAGCTGCCCCTCTAAATTATACTTATGTAATGAACTCTAGACAATCCAGCTAGACATCTAGTTGTTAGACTAACACTGATAAACACTAACCTGCCAATATTGAAGATTTAGGGCTGTCATCTAGATTTCTTTCAAAACTGTATTATTCATTCTGTCTTAAATGTGAATTTAATAAGACAGAAAGTGTTTATTTTGGGGATATTGAGTATTTTGTTTTTATGACCAAAGGATTAAATGGGGAAATAGAGCCTTCCCTAATTTTTTATTCTACTACTTGGTGTGTAGGGAAATCAGATCAGCTACCCAATCATCTGGAAAGCTGACATTTGGGTAGTTGGCAGCCTCTTGTATTTCTAATTATATTAGCAATTTTAAAGAAGGTGATGTTGATAAGAAAAAAAAGCTAGCTATTATATTAATTATTCTTTGGTCTTGGGATAGATTTTCTAGCACAGGCAGTTGTGATCTATGAGTTCCTGTCCAACAATTATTTTTTAACTCGTTAAAAGACTTTTAACAAGGCAATTTTTTTTTTAATCAGTAGAGGACCGGACTTGTAGTCAGGAAAACCTGACTTTGAATCTAGACTCAGATATGAAATATCTGTGTGATATTGAGTAAGTCACTTAGCATCTTAACTGCCTTAGTTTCTTCATCTGTAAAATGGGGATAATAATAGCATCTGTTTCTGGAAATCAGGTGAGATAATGTAATGTTCTGTGGGCTACTATGAAGGTAGATAAAAATAACTTTTTTATAATTGAATTATTGGGATGTAAGCTTATCTTTTATCTACTCACTGAAAACATCCTTGGGAATATAACTCCAAAGTAGATAGGATGGAAGGGATGACATATTTCATTTTTTTTCTTTTATGATTTAATTCATTCCACTAAGTCTCTGTATATTTTGAAAGCTTTTGACTCCATGTCGTTTGGAGATTGAATATCCTTTATGGTGATAATTACTTCAAAATGTTCTAAAATTTTTAGGGATCAGTAGTATGTCTGGCCAGTTGTGGACAAGTTATGCTTATAAGGATGCGTTGGTCCCACTATTTTCTGACTTCTCAAGGATATTTCGAGGTTTGTAATTTTAGTACTAGGATTTGTCATCTGTTAGTTTATAAAGGCTAGTCTGTTTCTGTTAAGTAGTTCTAGCCACCTAATTGTGTCTTTCTAGATGTTTGATAGATGCCATATTTTCCTGTAACATTCAGAAACGTTGCAGAATCTGTGTTATTCAGTAAGCTTGGACTCTGCAATTTGGTAGTAGTAGCCTGATCTTTAATTCCTATCAGAAACTCCTTTATTTCTTTAAACAAATCTGCATGACTGCCATTTGTTTAGACTTTTTTTTTTTAATTAACATGCTTGGTAGAGTTCATGTGGATGTTTGATTCCATTCTTGGATTTTAGCTGTTTCATAAGTTCTTTACAGTGATCTACTTTCTTTCACATTTGACAAGTCCAGTTGCCTTGTGCATTCCTGTTGTTAACCTTTAACTTGTTATTCCAAAAGTATTCCTGTACATATTTAACTTGCTTATGATGTGCTCTGAATTTAATTTTAGTCTTTTAATTTCCTTCCTCTTTTTTTAACGAGGAAATGTCTGTCTTCTTGAATGTGATGAGCCGTGTGTTTTATTAACTTCGTGTGGGGTTTTGTTTGAATACACGTTAGATCCATTGTTATCTCTTTTAGCATACTTAAAAGAATATGTTAAGACTGGCAATTGTATAGGGTTAATCATGTTCTTCCCATTACATTTTTACTTTAGCCTCTTAACATATACTGCCCGAGTTTCCTCCTTGATATGATCATCTTGATCCATGTCTCCTGCTTAAAGAAGACCCAGGTGTCTTAAATTACATCCATTGATTCAGTTTGACCTCAGGCTGCAAGTTCACAGACCTTCAGTTTTTATTCTTCCTTAGAACACATTAAGAACTTTACATTTGAGTCCAGATGACATTTTTATATGACTGAACAGGTTTTCATATGATGAAGTAAACTATTTAATGTGCTTTTCAGTTGAAACATGTAATTTGATGTCGTACAGTGTTTTGGTATGGCTGCTTCTTTAATTTGAAAGTCATTCTTGGCTGTTCTGCTCAGGAGTGGTAACAGATTTAAGGGTAGGCGGAAGAATAATAGCAAGCTTAAATGTGGAAGAGGGTACATTTTATATCAGTTGTTGGTGGTGATGTTTTGCTGGTAGTTTGTTTTAAATAGAAAATTATTTTCCACGTGGACATGAAGTATTCTAGCATTTTCTTTATGATTAGGTCTGTTTTCTATATCTGTAGTACCTTAACTAAGCCCTGAGTATGGAATTGAGTTAGAGGTATTGCAGTAATTAACAAAAGCAGTGTAAATATTAGACACCTTTGGATGGCTTGTTCAGCAATCACTCAATCAGTATTGAAGTCATTCTTTTTACCCCTGATACACCTCTTTTGTTTTTTGGCCAGTATATTATTTTCTTAAAACTGCTTATAGATTTTTTTTGAGCTATACAAGATATAAATGCTACATATAAAGTACATAAACTTATAATTTTCCTATGTTTAGGAGGGGTTTTCATCTTTGGGTAATAAATAATGTAATGTCTTCTGCTCTAGGGGAGCGAGGTGGTTCAATGGGTAGAGTACTGGGCCTGGAGTTGGGAAGACCTGAGTTCATGTCTGACCCCAGACACTTACTAGCTGTGTGACCCTGGACAAATCACTTCAACTCTGTTTGCCTCAGTGTCCTCAGCTATACATTGGGGACAATAATAGCATGCACCTTGCAAGGTTGTTGTGAGGATCCAGTGAGATACTTTCTGTAAAAAGTGCTTAGCCCAATGTCTGGCACATGTTAGGCACCATACAAACGCTCATTCTCTTCTCCCTCTTGTGTTAAGAAAAATGGCATCAGGTTTGCCTCAGAAAGGAAGCTGGTAAAAGTGCTTTGCTAGTAATTAATGAACTGATATATGAAACATTTAAACTGATAATTATTGAATGTATTCAAAACAAGTGTTTTCTAGTTTTGCAGAGAAGCTAAAATTTGTGTCACCTCACTTGATATAACTGTTCCTTCATCTGTTAGATTGATGAAAAATCTGTTTCAGGTTTGGCTTAATTTTTCTGTTTTTGTTGTGTTGGACTTTTTTCAACCAGGTGGACCACAATTTTTCCACATCGTCAGACATTTTGACCTCTTTTATTTTTGTTTATTTGTTGATTTTTGCTTTTCAAACACTATAATTTTTTTTATTGATGTTCAGTTCTTTACTTTGTCTTGCTTTGACACCTTGCATTGGATTAACCTTTGGCTTTCATTTTCAGTTTTAATTACAGATATTTCTGATATACTTTGGCTTTCTGGATTCCCTTCCAAAGGTTTCTTTCTGGTACTCTTTAATTGGGCAATGTGTTTTCTACTGTGTGCATTGATTGGATATTGGTGAACTCTCCCATTGTAGTTCCGCTGATCTTCAAAGAATTCTTCCATGATGGGATTTGACTTCTGTCCTTAGGACTCTTACTAGAAAGCTCCACCTTACTCTCATGATGTGACACCTCTTCCTCACTATGACAGCACATACCATTGTTGGCAATTTATGAACCTTTTTTTTACACAGTATCAGTTGTTTTGGAAGAATGGTTTATCAGAGTTGTAGCACTTAACTTTGTTGAGTTACTCCATTTTGATGTATTTGCTCTGTCTGTTGGAATACAGTGACTCAGAAAGTGCTTTTTTGAAATTCCACTTTAAGTCCATTTTGTCTTCAAAATTATTTAAAACATCAGCATTATTTTTACCATCTGTTAAATTATTAGGCAACACTTCTGTAGTTTGTGTTAAGTGTACATTTTTAGCACTTTCAGATTGTTTATCTTTTTTCTTCTGTTTTAAATAACACCTGGATTTCTGTTCTCATAATCTAATCTGGATTTGGGAATGAAGTTATATCTTCATTATACAGTGTATTGCAGATCAACGTAGGGCAATATGGAACTGAGTATTTTGCTGACAGAAAACCCCCCAAAAAACCCAGAATGGAGCCTTTTGTTATAACAGCTAGGGTTAGTTTCCAGTTTTCTTATGATGTGGTGTTACCACATAATAAAAGCGTTCATATATTTGATCGTTTCACACTTTTAGTTTGTCTGCTTTAGTGGTCAGTGCTGTTTGCACCAAAGCAATTCCAGCAGGTGGGGTATTAGTATTTCTGATTTGTTCTGATATATCGTACCTTCTTGTGACACCTTGAAAGGAAGGAGCATGATTTCATCTGCTGTCTTCAGTGTCAAGCTTGACCATCATGATGGTTTCAAGAGGGCCATCTTACGACTTTGTGCCATACCATCTTTTTTTCTTTTTAATTTACAAGAGCAGTTTCATTATGCTAACCTACTTAATTGTATCACTGCAGCCAAATTAGCTACTGTTTTAGAGTTCCAACTAAGCCTTTACAACTACTGTAACAGCCTCAGAACGCATAAAATCCTTGTGACTTAACCACCTTGGATGAAACTCTCTTACCTTGCCATTCTTCTCCCTGTTTCCCCATCCCCAAGAGATTGGGTTTTGAGGAGGATGTTATTATAGCTAAATAAAGAATTTATTAAGCACTACGTGTCAGGCATTGTGCTAAGCACTGGGAATACAAATAAAGACACATGACGGTCCCTGCCCCCAAGAAGCTTACCTTCTAATGGAGGAAGGCAACACGTAAAGGGGAGCTGGGCTCAAACCAAATGAGGCAAAATATCACCAATATATTATTGCATAAACTGTGTTTAAATAGTCTTTTTTGGGGTGGGCAAATCTGTGAGCTCATTCATGATGAACAGGAAACACCTGTTGTGGAAACAGCTTCCAATATTATGCAGGTTGGCAACTAGTCTGTAAGTCAGTCTTTTTTTTAATTATTCAATTTTATTTTATTTTCAGTTCCAAATTCTCTTCTGCCCTTCTTCTATCTCTCCACCTATTGAGAAAGCAAGAAAAACAAAACCCATTATAAATATGTATAGTCATACAAAACAAGTTCCCACATTAGCCATTTCTCCCCAGGAAGAATGAATGAAAGTAAGTCTCAAAAATGTGCTTCAAATTGTATTTCAGTTCTGTCAGCTTTCTATCTGTAGGTGGATAGCATGTTTCTGAGTCTTCTGCAGTCATGGTTATTGATTGTGTTGACCAGAGTTACTAAGTCTTTCAAAGTTGATTATCTTTACAATATTGCTGTTGTTGTATAAATTGTTCTCCTGATTCTTTTTACTTAGCATCCATTCATACAAGTCTAACTAGGTTTTTTGGGAACCATTCTCTTCATTATTTCTTACAGCACAATAGTATTCCATTGAATTCCTATATCATAACTTGTTTAGCCATTCCTCAATTGATGGGCATCCCTCTCATTTTTTAATTCTTTGCCATCACAAAAAGAGCTGCTATAAATATATTTGTACTTGTTAGTCTTTTTCCGCTTTGATCTCTTTTTGGGGTATAAACCTGGAAGCATTTTTGCTGGGTCAAAGGCTATACAAAATTTAGTTGCTTTTTTGGTAGAATTCCAAATTGTTTTCCAGAATTGTTGGACCAGTTTACAGTGCTACCAGAAATACATTAATGTACCTGTTTTCCCAAACCTTTCCTTTTCCTTTTCTGTCATTTTCCTTGTCATCTTAGGCAATCTGATGGATATGAGGTGGTTGTTTCAATTTGCATTTCTCTTAATTATTAGTGATTTAGAGTATTTTTTCATATGGCTATTGGTAGCTTGGATTTCTTCCTCTGAAAAATGTCTATTCATATTCTTTGATCATATATTAGTTGGAAAATGGCAGTCTTAGGGTTTGCTTAGGATGCTGAGAAGTTAAGTGAATCGCCCATGGTGATTTAGATGGAATTGTCAAATACTGGACTTAAAACCCTGGTCTTACGACTTCCTCAGTTCAAAGCTGACTTTTTATCCAGTAGGCTATATTCCCTTTCACAAATAAGTGATCATAACTATTTAATTTTATGATGTGAACACTGATTTTAATAATGTAATTTTGTGTTTTCAGTACTTGAAGAATATGTTACTTTGTGGCTACTCCCTTCACGATGTGGATCAATAGTTTTGAGACTTGTGATCGAAAAATCTATCACTCTATGATAAGCCTGGTGATAAGCTTATGGTTTTTATTTTGGAGATTTCGGAGCTTTCTTTGACTACTACTGTCGGATGAGACCAGATGGAATAAGGTTAAGTGGTTTGACCAGGATCACCTTAATGCCTTATGAAAGCTGGGTTTCAAGTTAAGGTGTTCTGACAAGAAGTCTAAGGTTTTGCTTATCTGATCATGATCTTGAATGTCAACATAGATAATAATTTCACTAGTTGACCATTTTACTAAGGAATATCTGTCTTAACTGATTTGTTTAAGTATCTAGCTCAGGGGTGGAAAACCTGTGGCCTTCTAGGTCCTTGAGTGTGACCTTTGACTGAGTTTAAGTTTTACAGAACTAGTTCTTTTATTAAGTGAATTTGTTCTTCAAAGTTTGGATTCAGTCAAAGGGCCATACTTGAGGACCTAGAGGGCCACAAGTGACCTTGAAGGAGGCAGGTCCCCACCTCTGATTCTAGATCATCTGTTATCTAGGGAGTTCAACATGAAGAGGAAATTAAAAATTCCCACTGTCCATTGAGTTGTTGATTCACAATCATTTGTTTTATAATTCATAATTTTCTGTTTTAAGTTATTTAAATTTCACTTAATTTTGGTACCACTGTTTCCTCCCAGAATATGCCAGTGGAATAAGTTCAGCAAGAACTTAAGCGATCTTGACATATAACTTTGTAATAATGTCTAAGAATAGACTACTTTTTTTTTTTAAGAGAGGGTACAGATAAACATGAATGGTGGGCAGAGAGCCTGCCTCCTAAATCTGAAAGGAGGAGATTGAGGTCCCTTCTCTGACAGAGACATACTAGGGAAGGAAGGTGACTTAACCTCCAGAGCCGTGAGTAAATCTCAAAGATTATGAATTGCATAAAAGTGATAGACGTGCTTTCTTAGAAGGGGCTCCCTCAACAAGCGAGGTCACAGACCCTGAAAAAAAAAGGTTTTGTCTTGCATTTTATTCATTCTTATTTTCTTGTCATTTCTTGGATTTTGGAATTTCTGTGTACTTGTAAATTACAAATACATGGATAAGTAATAAAAAGCCAACCAAATTCTTATCAAGTATATGTTTCTTATTACCTAGAGCAAAATCCTAGGAAAATCTTAGTGGGACAAATGAGCAGTTAGTCTCTATCTTAGTCTGTAATAACTTCTTTTGTGATTCATATTGCTGTTAAGAGATTTTTTTTTAATGCTGACATATCACGTCTGGCTAGAATAACATGTTACCCAGTTGGTTACCTATTTATTTCATAAAAGACATACTTTACTGAACAAGAATTTATCTAAAATACTTTGAGTAAGGCTGTCAAACACTCAGTATTTGTCTTAGATCAGATTTTATAGGTAGAGTGATGTGGGAAACCAAAGCTGATCTTCACTCATTAATCCTAATTTTAGTTATTTTAAAATATTAGTTTTACTCTTCCCCAATTATTTGTAATCCAATAAATATTTCTTTCTAAAAAATTTTTCCTTTCCTTTCGGGGTATATTTGAGATTTCACAATTAGCAACCATACTATGTACAATAGGGACAGCTGGGTGGTACAGTGGGTAGAGCCCTGGGATTGAAATCAGAAAGACTTACCTTTCTGAGTTCAAATCTGGCCTCAGACACTTACTAGTTGTGTGACCCTGGGAAAATCACTTAAACCTGTTTGCCTCAGTTTCCTCATCTGTAAAATGAGCTGGAGAAGGAAATGGCAAACTACTCCAGTATCTTTGCCAAGAAAACCCCAAAATGGGATCACAAAGAATTGAACGTGACTGAAATTACCAAACAACAACTAGGTAAGTTTCTATCCCTATCAAATGTTGATTATTTTATTTCCAACCCTCAATGCTGGGTAGGATTTAGGAAGAAATTTCATCAATTGAATTTTGCCGGTCAAGTGACACATCAGGATCATTCAAGGTTCCACAAAAAAATGTGACAAATACCCATGTGTCATTCCCCTCTGATGTTACACACCCATTGAGACATCATATGGGGCTCTATGTGTATGTGGGAAGGAGGAGTGCCACTACAAATTTCAAGTCAAGGAGGGATTATCTATAGACAGGGGCTATTCTCCAGATGCTCCTGTTGCCTTCTGATACCAGACTAATTGCAGCAGAGTTAACTTCTAAGGATTTTGGTCTGGTCTTCCACTCAGAAAAAGATCAGTGCCATGAAGTCAAGTCATCAAGTCAGTAACCATTTATTAACCTATTACTGTGTTCTGGACACAGTACCAAAAGTAAAAACAGTCCTGCAGGTAGCTCACATTCTAACAGAGGAGACGACATGCAAACAATTACGTACATCATACAAGAGATACAGGACAAATTGGAGCTCATATCAGGGGAAGGGCACTAACACCCGGGGAGTTTGGGAAAGGCTTTTTGTAGAAGGTGGGATCTTGGCTGAGGCTTGAAAGAAGTCAGGGAGGCAAGAAGTGAAGAGGGAGAGAATACCGGGCGTAGGAAGCAGCCAGTAGCAGCCAGTGAAGATGCAGAAATTTGGGAGATGGAGTGTCTTGTGCCAGGAAAAGCAAGAAGGCCGGTGTCTCTGAGTTCATAAAGTATGTGGAGGGGAGAAAAGTATACAAAGACTGCAATGTAGGAAGGGGACAGGTAAGAAAGGACTTTAAAATCAAAAGATTTTATATTTATCCTGAAGGTAATGAAGCCAATAGAATTTTTTGAGTCAAGAGGTAGGGATGACATGATCAGATGTATGCTTTTGGAAGATCACTTTAGTAACTGAGTGGGGAGAAAGACTTTGGGGTAGAGAGGCCAGCCAGAAGGTTGGTGCTGGGGGAACATGACCAGAGAAGCTGCATGGAGAATAGATGGGAGAAGGGCAGGACTGGAGGTGGCAAGCACCCCATTTAGGTTGCTCTTAGAAAAGAGCAGCTGAGTGTGATGAGGATTTGAATTAGAATGAAAGCAGTGTGAGAGCGAGGGGAGCTAGAATAAACAAGACTTGGCAATGTACTGCAGGTAGTGGGTCAGGGGAGTGAGGATAAAAATTTGAGGAGGATTGCTAGGTAACTTGGCTGACTGGAAGAACGGTGGTGCCCTCAGTAGCAGTAGGGAGATTAGGAGGAGAGAAAATGAATTCTGTTGTCAGAATGTTGAATGTTAGTTCCAGATGGAACATTCCTGTGGAGATGACCATCAAACAGTTGGATGTGATAATACTTGTAACAGTGATGTGATGATAACTGACGTTTATTTTGTTTTTGTTTGTTTTGGTTGGACAGTGGGGGTTAAGTGACTTGCCCAGGGTCACACAGCTAGTAAGTGTTATATGTCTGAGGCTGGATTTGAACTCTGGTCCTCCTGAATCCAGGGCTGGTGCTGTATCCACTGTGCCACCTAGCTGCCCCCGATAATTGACATTTATATGGTGCTTTAAGGTTTACAAAATACTTGATACATTTCATCTCATTTGATCTATAACCGGTGTCATCATTCCTATTTCACCGATGATGCTGAGGCTAAGAGAGTTCCTTAATTTGCCCATAGTCAACATCAGAACCTGGATTCAAATTCAGATACTGCGGATAGAGGCAACTGGCGGTGCAGTCTATCAAGCACTGCACCTAATTAGGGAGGCTAAGTTCAAATTCAGCCTCAGACATTTACTAGCTGTGTGACTCTGGGCAAGTCACTTACCCTTTGTGTCAATTTCCCCAGCTGTTAAATGGGAATAATAATAGCACCAAAAACACTGAGTACGGTATCTGACACATAGTTGGCTCAATATAAATGCGTATTACCTTTCCCCTCCCTATATGTACTTTTGGTACAAGATACTTTATGCTCTGTTTGGAATTTTGGGTGTATATCACTAACCAGGCAGTGGGAAAATGAGACTGCTGGCCACAGGGCTATTCCCTTGGTTTTGGGGAAACACGTCCTGACAATGTTGCTTCTAGTTTGTTCCTTCTTTACTTTGATAGATAGGTGGCTAGATAGAGATGAAGCATTTATTAATCTCCTTGAGAGTAGGGACCTTCTTGTTTTGTATCCCCAGCACATAGCACTTTACCTGACATCGTGACAGAGGAAGACAAAACAAAAACATAAAGGGGGCTAGAAAGTGGGAGTGGACGAGGTGATTGGAGGTGGGGGGGCAGCCAGTATAGTGGTAGAGTAGGCAGAAGTAGTCCAAATGCTGTAGACTCCAACTCAGAATATAAAATTAAAGTCATTTAAGATTGGAACAAAAATGTTACAGTGATTAGTTATCAAGAAAACTAGCGTAGTAATAGTTTTATTTTGGGGAACTGTCCCCTTGATATTGTCAGGAAATATGTATCTATATCTATATCCTTGTATCTTGAGAGAAGTTGGTACTGTGTTAATATCCCTATATAGAATATTATTTCTTTTGGTGCTTTGCCAAAAATAAAGTATGTAGTAGTATCAACAAGTGTATTTCAGCCAATAGATTTTCAGTAAACCTTTGGGTTATTATAAACTCAATGTAACCTGGAAACTTTTTTTTTTAAGCTCCAGTATATCAAATTGACTCAAAAATGGCTTCCAGTAAACTTAGGAAATAGACATTGTCCCTATTACTCCTTCATAAGACACCAAAGCAAGGGAAGAAGCACAGTGTGAATGTGAAAACCACAAATAACTCAAAGCCCCACCCCAAACTTTTTATTTTTAATAATTCTGTTCATATTTTTTTAAACACAAAATAAGTAAAACAACCTACTCCACCCATAAAAAAGTTGTAGTTTCTACTCAAGAGAGATTGGTATCCTGCACATTATGCAGAGTCTAAGCAGTTGCTGGTGGAGCTGCAGCAACTGCTTTTAAGATTTCCTTCTAGAAAAGTGCAAGATAGAAAGATCGCTGAGGGAGAAAATCATTCACTAGGTCGGGATGGCAGAGAGCCAAAGAGGAGGCATTTGCAAAGAGTTCATATCCCATTGTTCTGGAGCACACCCAAAGTTTTAGCAAAATTTAACTGTTATAATATATTTTATATATGTATATATATATATACTTGTGGTAGTAAATGGTAAAATAGGTTACTATGCAGTATATATGTGTTTGACTTACTAAATTTTTTTTAGTTACTTTTGCATAGCATCTGCAGTTTTTCTGTAGTATGTTGCACATCTTCAAAAATTCCCATTTAATTATCCATAGCCAACCTTCAACCAAAACTGCAAATGTGGAATGTGGAAAGATGACTATATTTTTACACACCTCACTTTTCTTATGCAAGAGAAATGCATTATCTCTAGTACTTGTGTAACGGGTTTTAAAACTGTCTTTGTTGTGAGTTCCTTCATTTTTGTTCACTTATTGTCATGATCTCTTCCTGTTTAGGGGAGGTTTTTTGGGTTTTTTGTTTTTTGTTTTGTTTTGTTTTTGCTTTGAAATAATTTATTTTTTGAGCCTCAGTAAGAGTGTTCCTGTTGACTTGTCGAATCAGTCTCTTGAGAAACTTGAATACTGCCTCTAGTGTTCAAGTAATAACTACCTTTAGTTCCAGACAATCTTTGTAAGGATATGTTTGCCCTGTTGGCTTCATTAGAGAATCTTATGTGATAAGATTCTATAACAACTAGTTTACATTTGAGACTTTTTTTTAGGGAAGCAGCATAGTATGAGGGGAAGAGAGCTTACTCTGGAGTCAGAGCATCCTGGTTCACCTTCTGCTGAAACTGACAACTTGAGTGGCAAGTCACTTTGCTTTGATGGGCTTTTGTTTCTTCATTTGTGAAAATTGGAGGTTGGACTAGAATCTGGTCTCTGAGGTCCCTTTGTGTTCAGAGTCTATGATCCTAGGAAGACTTAGAATCATCTATTACTCCTCTTTATCAGGTTCAGTGATTTAATTTTTGCCCAATGTATAGATTTTTTTTTCCAATAAAAGTTTTCAAATTCACTTGAAAGTGTTACTATTCCTGTGTTGGTAGTAAATTTCTGTGGGAGTTTTATTTCAAATGTGAATATAGTTTATAATACATCTTATATTTAAAGATTTCTGTTTGAGCCCTAGAAGACTAGGAGGAGGGACATGAGGACATTTTCCACTGAACATAGACAGCTCTTGGACCATCTCCTAATATGCGAACCTTGGCTTGTTGGCCTTTAGGATTCCAAAAAATTAGTGTTACAGTATATTTGGTTTAGCAAAATAGTTAAAAGCACCATTAAAAATTTTTGTGTTTACTCTTTGTGATATTGAAGGCCTAATTATAGACAATACTATGAAATAACAAAATGATTCTTTGTTATTTAACGATGTATGAAATTGAGTATGATTACCTCTGCCATTAGAAATTTCACTGCTGCTTCTTTTCTGATTTTTCTACCCTACTTGATAATTTGAATCTAATTCTTTGCTTTTCTTATATGTATTTTTTTAAGCTTTATTTTTGTACCTTGTACGTGAATGCTCATAGCTACTTTTAGGAAATTTTCTAAAAGAAAATCATTCTGTATGCCCTTGGAACATTGTGTAAAGAATTCTAGTTAGTATTGACAAATGAGTCTTTGTGTATTAAGTCTTTGCAAGTGAAGGTAATCACATACTTCCTGAATTTTTCTGGATCCTACCTCATGAGCATCCTTCCTTAAAGAGTTGGTTCATGGAGGGGGTGGGAATTTGGAACTCAGAAGTTTTAGAAATGAAATGTTAAAAATTGTTTTATATGTAATTGGGGAAAAATAAAATACTAATTTTTTTTAAAAAAATAGTAGGTTCAGAGACCCAAATCTAAGGTTTTCCTCCATTCTGCCACAGCACTATGTTTTCTGTGATGCAAGAGTCTGTATAAAGAGTGCTTTTGAGGCAGGACACTTACGGTGCCAGCATTCAGAGATAAACTTGATTTTTCCACAATGTATGGGAAAACGTTCCCATGGTGTTTGGAAAATGTCAGCCCCACAATATCTTACCTGAGAACTGTTATAGTATTGCATAATTAAACATTTTACTGTATCAGGACAGTTTTTATTTTAAATGGGCAATTATAAAGTATGAAGATTTAGCAAGGATTAAACCTTCAGTCCTCCAAATAGTTTGCAGATATAGATCTTACACACACATATTAAAAAAAAGTCTTAGCAACAAATTGCTAATTAAATTAACCTAAGTATCTCAGGTCTAGAAAGGTTTTTTTAAACAGTTAATTTTATTTTCTAAAAGCAAGGCAGAATTAAATAGTTTCTTGTATATGTTATGGGCAGATGACATGGATGACTAGTTCATAACTTCCAGTTTGGTATCTAATGATAATAGGAATGAAAACAACTGTCCCTCTAGGATGTTGCCACCAACATTTCTGGGCAGAAGATTGTGTGGCATGTTGCCAAAAGCTGTAGGGTTGGGCTTGATTTACATGAACATTTACGCACACACATTTCCATGACTTAATTGGACCTCAGGGTTTTAAAAAAATTGACTTGTTTTATGGCAGTATAGAGTTTATCGTAATGCATATTTTAAAATAAATGGCTAAAGAGCATATAATAGATTTTTCTGGGGGGAAAAGCCTATGAAATTTTTGAATTGGATTTTGAAGGGATTTCATATATTTGAAAAAGTTGTATTTAAAGAAAACACTGCAGTGCCTGTTGATGGTTAGTAACATTTTGTAATATTAGGTTTCTGCCCTCTCATCCAAAGCATTTACCAGAAAGAAAGTTTTGGGCCTCTATGTTCTATGATGTTTTATTGCCTCTATTATATCACAGTTCTGTTCAACAATGGGGATAAAAAGAAAAAGAATAGTAAATAATCTTTTCCTTCAAGGAGTTTAAGGTATTAGTCTACTATTAATCCTTTTCATTCTTTATCTTGCTCATTTTTTTTCCCTGAACTTTAGAACAATTTAAAAAATAGCATATTTTAGAATTTGATTTAACTTCATCTGTTATTGTTAGCTCTTGTAGATAAAAGGTAGGAGAATTTCCCTTTGACCATTTTAAGGTCACTTGTGCTGATGAGAGAGAGAGAGAGAGAGAGAGAGAGAGAGAGAGAGAGAGAGAGAGAGAGAGAGAGAGTGTGTGTGTGTGTGTGTGTGTGTGTGTGTGTGTGTGTATGTACTACTACTTGTTCGTCAAACTATTAACACCAAAAGAACATCTGTAGGGAAAAGAGCTTAATCAATTTAAATATTAATGTTTTTATGATTTGCTAAGTATGTCTCCTGCCCTCTCAAGCTTCGGTAACATCAACCTTTTTAGAAGAGGAAAATCTTTAATGATAATGTTATAAAAAGTGAGAAAGATGCTTTTGTAGATCTGCATATGATGGGATCTGATGATCCTTCACCTCCTGTGTTAAAGTCTAAGATTCTACCTTAAGCTCCGGGCACAGATGACACAGGCATGGTATGTACTTCTTAAACTGAACATGAATAATGTGGCAGGTCTTTAAAGGATCCATTTTCTAAAATTTAGAAGTTTTGTGGTTTCTTTTGTTTTTACAGTACTATAATTTCTGAGTAATTTCCCCCTTACTCTCCACGGAGCAAGCTATCTTTCATAACTAAAACTGATAAGGAAAAGAGAAGGGGGGAAAACAGTTCAGCAAAACCAAGACATCAACTGAGTGGGACAGCATCTTCAGCTTTCAACACTCCTTTTCAAAGAGTGAAATGAAATGAGAGTAGCATTTTCACATTGCTTCTTCAGTGACATGCTTGATTCCTTAAATCATATAGTATTTAGGGTTTTGTGATTGTGTGTGCTGTGTATGTTCCTTTTGTTTACATTGTTGTCTTTATATATTGTTTTCCTGGGTCTGTTTACTTCACTCTAAATCAGTTTACTTGTCCTCCCCTCTGAATTCTTCATAATCATTGTTTCTTACAGTTCCCATACGTATTCCATTAGATTCACGTTCCACAGTTTATTTAGCCTTTCCTCATTTAATGGACATCTACTGTTTCTAGTCCTTTGCTACCAACAGAAAGTGCCACTGTGGACATTTTGTTTTATTTAGGACTTTTCTTTCTGTCTTTGTTCACCTTGGGCTGTATGCCTGGCACTGGGACAAAGGGTATAGATATTCTAGACAGATTCAATTACTTTCCAGAGTGATCAGACCAACTCAAAGCCATGCCAAGCATGTAGTGTTGTGCCAGTCTTTTTGCAGCACCTCTACTGTTAACTAGTCCTATCTTTTGTCAACTTTGCCAGATTGTTGAGAGGTAAAACCTCAAGTTTTTAAAATTATATTTTCTTATTAGTGATCTTATTTATTAGTAATCATCTCCTCATTTTTCTCCAGGCTGAACCAACTTCAAACTATTTTGGTTTCTTGGCTATACTCATCTTGGCTTTGACCTCTCCCAGCAGCGCATTCGTTTTGGATTTCTTTGACTTTTCTACTATACCTCCAGTAAATTCAGCATTGGGAAATCTCTGTATCTTGCAAATTCAACATGAATGCTTAACCGCATAGCTTCAAAAAACCTAATGTGTTTTTGGGTTACATTAGAAGTAACATCTGGAATCCGAGATTTTAATACTATTATATGACAGTCCATATTTGGTGCCCCATTTTTGAATAATACTAGTGAGATAGAGGGCATCCACAAAAGGACAAGAATTTGAAACCATGCCACATGAGGATACATTATAGGAATTGGGGATATAGCTGACTTGTCGTTTTGAGGAAAAGCATTTTGTAAAATCTGAGCTATTGTTACAGTGTTTAATAAAAATAATAGCTGGCATTTTTAAAGTTCCTGCTATGTGCCAGGTAGTCTGCTAAGTGCTTTACAAATATTATGTCATCCCTCACAACAGCCCTGAGAAGTAGGTGCTATGATTATCCCCATTTTACTGTTAAGGAACCAATTTGAAAAAGAGAAGACTTAGAGTAGACATTTAAAACTTATTTTAAAGCCCTCAGCAATCTGGCTTTAACCTACCTACCATTTCAGTCTTTGAATTCAATTTGGGAATAATTTATTTAAAGTGATGAGGATTAAAAAAAAAACTAAAAAGAGTCCCTGACCTCCAGAAGCCTAAGTCAGCATGAGCGAATTTTAGGAAGGAGAGAGTGCTAACAACTCAGGAGACCCAGAAACAGGGAAGGTAACAGTCCTACTGCACTCTTTCCTCATCAGCAAGGATCTGGAGCATTGTGCTCTCTTCTGAGCACCGGAGTTTAAGAAGAAGGACATTGTCAAGCTAGAACATCTAGAGGGTAGCAGTCAGAATGGTGAAAGGTGTCCATGTCTTATGAGCATTTAAGAACTGGGCCTGTTTACCCTGGAGAAAAAAGACTCAGAGGGGACATGACATCTGTCTCCATGCATTTGAAGGCCTGTCATGTGGAGCTCTGCCCAAGCAGGCAAAGCCAGGAGAAATGGTTGGAGGTTACAAAGGTGAATTTAGGCTTGGTGGTATAGGGAGGACTCCTAAAGAGCTGTCCAAAAGTGGAACAGACTGCCTTGGGAGATGGTGAGTTTCTTTTCTTGGGAGTATTCAGGCAGAGGCTGAATGGATGTTAGTTTGGTATCTTACTGTCTGGATTCTTTTTTTATGTAGATTGGATTTATTGGCCACTGAGAGTCTTTCCTGCTTTCAAATTTGTTATGTGGCCTTAAACCCACCTTCTCAGTGTCTACTATGTGAGGCCTTTTCTGATCTTCCCTCCTTCCCTAATTGTAGCTGCTGATGCCTTTCCCCTGCAGATTGCCTTCTAAGAATGTTGTATTTACCTACATACATTTGGTCTGGTCAAGTATGACCTCCTTGAGGGCAGGAACGATTTCATTTTTTTCTTTGTATCCCTAGCACCTAATACAGTACCTGGTGTGGACCAGAAACACAAATACTCGTTGGTCAGTTTTTCAGAGGCACATAGTGGCAAATCTAAGACAAGAACCCACGTATCCTAATTCCTAGTCCTACAGAAACTCCTTTTGGATTGAGATCCTCTTTGAAAATCTTTCTGAAGTTCTTTCCTACCTTAAGTAGAATGTACCACATAATTTTGAGGTATCTAGGTACAGTGGATAGAATGCCAGGCCTGCATCAGGAAGACTCTTCAAATCTGGCTCCAGACCCTTAGCAGCTGTGTGACCCTGGGCAAGTCACACCCTGTTGGCCTCAGTTCTTAATCTGTAAAATGAGCTGGAGAAGGAAGCGGCAAATCACTGTAGTATCTTTGCCAAGAAAACCCCAGATGCAGTCATGAAGAGTCAGACACAATTGGAACAACTGAACAACACAGAATCTGAGAGTTAGAAGGGACCTCAGAGGCCATTTAATTCAAACTGTCCCTTAAAAAAGATCCTCTTTGACGCCACACCTGGACATTTAGACATACGGAAGCATTTGCTTGAAGACCTTCCCATGGAGGGGGAAGCTGCTGCCTCCTGATGATCATAGATGAAGCTTGAAGGAACCTTAGAGGTCAGTTTGTTCAGCTCAGCTGTTTTATAGAGGAGGAAATGGAATCCTAGAGGTTCCATAAGTAATTTGCCTAAGACTTTGCCAGTAACATGTAACAAAGCCAGGATTCCAACCCACAATATGTCTGATTCCAAATTTAACATTCTTTCTGTGGATAAGAGATAAATGGTGAAAGCGAGAGCCACAAAGGTTTCCCTTTGTGATTCTAAAAAGTCCATACCAATAGTTTAACCTATGGCTTTAGTCTCATTTTTACTCCCAGGCATTCCGAACACACCTAGTCGTATTTTAAAATGCTTTGCAAATGCAGTCAAATTTTAATTAGCTGGAACAAAACTACATGTTTCTTCAATCAAACAAAATCTCTTTCCATTACAGAAGTTTTCTTACATAATATAATTAGATATAAAGAGGACGTTCTTGGACTCTCATTTAAGGGCAGTTAGTAGCAAGAATATTTTTTTTAAAAAGCTGTCATTTGATCAGTCGACAAATAGTGAGTATCTGCTATATGTCAGATACCGTGCTTAGCATTGGGAATGCATCATTTATGCAAATAAAATGAATAACATAATACCTACTCACAAAGAGCTTATTCTCTACTGGAAAGGGAACTTTCTTTTATTAGATGTTCTCATAACATGGACTTTTCAGCAAGACACCACAACAAAGCTATTAGAAATATAAATTCTGTTGTAGAAAACAAAAGTATAAGGATAAATTGATACTGCTGTTGAGATGAAGTAAAAAGGATGGGCCATTCCAGGGGAAAGTTTTACTTTACTGGTTTTACTGAACATAGACCTTTAGTTAAGTGCTTATAATGTGCTAAAAACCCTGAGAGGTACAAAGAAAAGTAAGCAAGACAGTCCCAGCCCTCAAGGAGCTTACATTCTAGTGGAAGTAGATGAGGGGAGTTGAGAAGTAAGATAAGGTCCAGGTGCAGTGGCATGGCTGACTGTATCTTGGAAGTAGTGTGGAGGGCTGGAACTGAGTGACACCAGGTGATTTCCAGGGAGAGGGCTCAGTTTTCTGCAAGTCAGTAGAGCTGATGACCCAACCATCTGGAGGGCTTTTAATGAGCTGAACAAGAGGTGTTCATAATAATCTACAAATTTTCAGGAGATTAAGCTCTTAGCAGTAATGAAATGCCAAGCTGTCGGGATAAATATTGTGAAGGGACAGAAAATAGGCAGCTGATCTTCATTGTGGGCCAGTGGTAAGATACTGAAAATAGGAGAATAATAATCTAGATGTTGTTTATAGGATGATGAGTACTAAGCTGTTGGTGACAAACCTACAACGAGAGCTGGAAGTCCTTGTGACCTGTTGACTCATGTAGTAATTTCTGCTGTGTGCCAAACACTATGGGAAACACTAATGTGTTTCCAAAATAAAAGCTGTGTGGTATAGTGGAAAGAACATGGATTTGAAAGGCAGAGCACGTGGGTTCCAGCCCTGGGTCTGACCCTGCTGGTTGCTCCCTGTGTGACCTTGTGCAATTTCCTTCACTTGCCTGAATTGGACGAGGTGACTTGTAGGGGGTTTTTCAGCTCCTTGTTTCTGAGAATGGAGCCTTGCTTCCAAGTTGATAAAGGAATACCGGAGGACTTATGTGATTCCTTCAGTGTGGAGAACTCTTTGCTGTACCAAAGCAGATCAAAACCTATTTATGACTTATTTAGGTATATCCTAGCCAACTAGTGAGGCTAAGGGACTTAACTGAAGATCACACAGTCATTGAGCAGCAGGACCAACATCTGAACTGTAATTGAAAGGATTATTTCCTGCACAGATTCAGTTTAGGTTCGGATCTCAAGGTATAATGACACATACTCAGGATAAACTTAACAAGTAATCACATTTATTTTACAATGATTAATAATGATTAAAAACCACACATGCAATAAAGATAAGAATAATGTTCAATGCAATGAGTAATAATCAACATAAAGGAAAATAGGAATAAGGAAAGAAAGGATACACACTCACTGACCATGCGAGCTCAAATACCCATAGAATGGGGGAGACTGGAGACGGCCCAGTGGGTCTGGTCAGGGAGGCAACAGGGAGCATCCTACCCCGGGACACAACGGACACCGTGCATGCAGGCTGCCTCCAGCAGAGAGTCGGCGCCCCGTCTCTGCATCAAAGTACTCCAAAATCTCCCTTTCAAATGACCTTTTTTATATCCATGTAAACCAGGGAAAGACAACCTTGATATTTTGTTTTGTGTACGTCTCCTTGGTGAGCACTCATGTCCAGGCACGCACACATCTATAACAAAAGTTGGGGCTTGATCAGAGCCCCAGATACCTGTTTGTTGTGTAAGTCTCCAAGGAGTGATCAATTCCTTGGACAGTTACACATCTTTTTCAAGAAAAAATGTTCCTTGAGATAAATTGCTTTCCCAGGTAACATAGTTTGTTGGTTATTTAGTGTTTCGTCTCCATGGTCAGCTCCAGCCATGCATGGTAATTGCCATCTATCTTTGTGTCAGATCATGAGGCAGTTACACCGTTAGGTCATGAGATGGTTACACAGGGAACTGGGGAGGATCTATCCTCCTCAGTTTCCCTTCAGGTCTTTCTTACTAAATCTTAAGCCCTGGCTCTGTTATCCCATGCTGCCTCTATTCATATTAATATGAATCTGCACATCTTTGAGTAACGTAATTTTTCTCTCTGTTCTGAATAAAGCAGCATTATGTCTGCACCTTTTAATTTAATTTTGTTCATATTATCATTTGAATAGGTACAGAAAAGTTGGTAACAGATATTAGAGATGGGGAGAACAATATGAACATTCTTGTGTGCTACTGTAGCCCAAAAGGACAAAAATCACTAGACATTTGATGGTGTGCTGGAAATAGAATAATTTTAAAATGTTTACTCTTGTACAAATCCATAATGCAATTTCACTTTTAATATGTTTCATTTTTGTTGTTGTACCTTAAAAAAGACAGTATAAAATCAGAAAAGAACCAGAGAATGACAACTAAAATGACCTAGTAGATTATGGTATTCCTTCCATTAAGTTATTAAATGTTTGTTGAATTATCTAACTGATCAGAAGGATAGAGGTGCTGTTATATGACAGACTAAAAACATGAAGACTCAGACAGGAAAGATGTATACTCATCTTATAAGAAGAGATGAGAGGGTGAACATGGGTTAATTGAACAAATTCCCGTGTAGTGAGGTTGGCCACTATGACTGGAACCAATAAACTTAGGACAAGCACTACTTTGTTTAGTGCACAATAATAAATCACCTTTATATGTTAGTTGATCATTTACAAAGCACTTGTTTTCAATGGCCACTAAAGGGGAGGGAATAAACATTTAACAGTGCTTGCTGTGTGCCAGGCACTGTGTTAAGTAAACTGATAGGATTCAGCAGTTCAGTAGTTATAAGTACATGCTGATAATATAAATAACTTCGAAAAGATTCAGTTAACCAGTTAACCCATTATATTATGGGCCAGGTTTATTGGTTCCATCTATATAAATCTTGGTTTGGTTGTAGTAGGTATGATTTTGAGTTGCTTTAAGAACTTTTGTAACAGTGTAGCTCTCTTTGTTGAAGCCCTGTTTTACGGTCCTCTTACTTTGTTAAATTTATAACAGAATTCTTGAACCATTGTAGGATGTTATCTAGTACTAATGGTATTTTTGGAGTTGATTGTTATTAGTTGCGTAGATGAGTTTGTGCACTTTGTCCTTTAGGGAGGCATTTATTATTTTGTACAAGACCAAATAGTATTGAGGGAACCAGATATCATTTTGTCCATCATATGGCTTCTGAGTTTAAAATATATCAATACTCTCTTTTCTTAGATTTAAACTGAAAGGCTAGGAGATGAATATGAGAAGATAATTTAAAAGTAACTTCATTCAAGCCTTTGACCCTTTTGAATTTATTCTGTGACATATTAGAAATGAGAAAGAGTAGTAAATAGCATAATAGCCAAATGATTAGAACTAGATAACAATGTCATAAAATTTAAATGTCATAAAATTTTAAAATGTCATAAAAATTAAAAAAAAAACCACTTTTTTTTCAGGAGTAAAAATTTTTCCCTTAGATTTCTGAATATCCATTTACTACTGGAAGAGTTGCAAATGTAGAGCTCATTGATGCAGATGTAGGTCACACATGGAGAATTGTGTAGACAAATGAAGCAGAAGTTGTATCAAAGGCTGTTTTAGGTCTAAAGGTATTAGAAGAAATAGTGTTGAGACTCCCAGCAGAAGAGCTGTCTTGTTTGGATTCCCAGAGCATTGTCCTGAAAAAGCCAGAAATTTCTAGTACTCCAGGTACCACTGGCAACCAGAATTTAAATTGTAATTATAAGAGTAAATTTTCTTTCATGGTCATCTGTTGCCACTTTTGGGTCTATTTTGCCTATAGCCCAGGAAAGGTGGTTTTCAGAGTATGGTATACTACTTAATGTCGTTGGCCTGAATCTAAATTGGCTCTTTTGAAGCAGTAATTCCTGTCATCTCTTTTTCTTTTTCTTTCTTTTTTTTTTTTTGCCCATTTGGAAAGTGAGATAGCTTTTGAGTTTTTAAATAATTAATTTGTTGCTCTATTTTTCATAACATATTTGGTGACTTATACCTATAAGCAATATCAATGTCAATACCCACAAGAGAAAAGATTCATAAAATAGAAATAAAATCAGAGATATGGTATTTTCAGCAAAATGAAGGGGGCGGGGTAGACAAAGCAGCTTGATTAAGTTGAGGGGAAACTAATTGACCTTTGGCCTTGTTCCCACTTTGCTGTCTGTACATATCTTACCAGTTCTTTCTTATTTTAAATTTATTTTTAGTTTTCAACAATCACTTCATACTCCATAAGCTTTTGAGTTATACATTTTTCTCCCCTTCCCTCCCACCTTCCTCCCCAAGATGGTGTGCAGTCTGATATAAGCTCTACATATACATTCCTATTAAACATATTTTCACATTTGTCATGTTGTAAGGAAGAATTAGATCCAATAGGAAGAATCACAAGAAGGAGGAAACAAAACAGAAGAATAAAAAGAGCAAATAGTATGCTTCAATCTGCATTCAAACTCCATAGTTCTTTCTCTGGATGTGGATAGCATTTTCCATCATGAGACTTTTGGAGATGTCTTATATCCTTGCATTGCTGAGAAGAACTAAGTCTATCAAAGTTATTCATCCAACAGTGTGGTTGTCACTGTGTGCAACGTTCTCCTGGTTCTGCACACTTCACTCAGCATCATTCCATACGAGTCTTTCCAGGTTTTTCCGAAGTCCGTTTGCTTATCATTTCTTACAGCACAATAGTAATCCATTGCATTCATACAGCACAATTTGTTCAGCCATTCCCCAGTTGTTGGGCATCCTCTTAATGTCCAATTCTTTGTCACCACAGAAAGTGCCGCTATAAATATTTTTGTACATGTGGGTCCTTTTCCCATTTTTATGATCTCTGCCCCTTACCAGTTCTTTAAAGTTACTTCTATGATGTCTTTTCCATTCCTGACTGCTTATGGCACTTAGACCACATATTTTAAAACAGGACTATATTAAATATAGCACTTTGTCCTATGCCATCTTGTTCTTTTTATATCTGTTTAACGTACCACTTCTCGGAACCAAAACTGTGGACAGATCAGGACCAGGTTCAGTCTTAGAGGTTATGACTTGTTCCCCTTCCCGAGTCTCTTTTTTTATTATTTCTAGTTCTCATCTACATGTCTGTGTGTAGTCCCCTTGTAGGCATCAGGCTAACAGATCATCCAGTATCAGACAAATTTATTACATATGACAAAGAATACAGTAAGAACTGATACAGACTATTGACAGTCAAGAAAGTTTGCCCTGCCTTTGGGTTGAGGTGCTCCCTCATGCAGAAAAAAACCATCGGGATTGCTAGCATTCTCCTTCCTGTCTCAGAACTCCTTGTTCTGCTTGGCTTCCCCATCACCATGTCACCAAAGGTCTAGGTCTGCTCCTTGCCCTTGTGGCTTGTGTGCCTTAAATTATTCCTGAATGCTGTGTGACCTTGGGCGAGACACTTCACTTCTTGTAGCCTTCAGTTACCTCCTCTGTCAAATGAGGGAGCTGGAGTAAATAATCTCTACACCTTGAAATTCCATCTCAGAATTGATCAGAAAACCACAGAACTGAGATACTAGGTTGGCATCAGGCATGTGGTCAACTCAGGATGAACAAAGAAATACAACATGAACTTCTAACACAGTTATCTTAAGTGTGAGATGAAATGGGCATAATACTGATCTCTACTAAAGTTCTAATCTGGAAGATTTATCATGTCATGGAGGTGACCTGGGCTCCTGAAACTGTGCCAGCAGAGTTCAAACTTTCTCTTGTTCTATCAAGCTGGAAAGTGCAGCCACTAAACGGTACATCTGCCTTTGAAGGATTAGCCCAGTTCATTTTGAAGAGATACATAGATAGAAAGTTGTCTGCCAAGTAACATGTTTCTTTTTTTTTAACCAGAGCAGTGCACAATGAGTATCAAGGTGAGGAAATGCATTCTAGGCTTGGGTGATAGTTCATGGAATGTTGTACAAAAATAGACAGTTTGGTTAGAATGCGATGGGGGAAGGGATGTCTGGAAGTTAAGTGTGAAATCAGTGTGAAAAGATATCTTGGAGCCGATTGTGAGGGGCATCAAACGCCACACACAAGTGTTTGCATTTTCTCCTGGAAGTATTAGGGAATCGCTGAAGCTTCTTGAGCAGGGGAAGGGCATGGTCAGATCTCATCTTTCTGTTCATTTCTGTGTATGTGAAAGTTTTATTTATACACACAACACACACACACATAATTTTGAGATTAATATGCGTAGCAGATGACAAGAATAGGAGTACGACAATTAAAAGCATTTTTATGTGACTATTTAAGTACTTTCTTGTTAGTACACACTAGATTCTTGTGTTAGACTAGTATTAATTCATTACTTCAGAGATCTGTGATTTCATCAGTCTGCTTTGTAAACCTTGAAGTGCCATGCAAAATTGAGTATGATAAGGACAAAAAGGGTCAGACCAGGTACTGTGGAAAAATTTGAGAGGGACAGATATCTTTCTCTTGGGGGAGCCAGGGAAGGCTTATGGAGGTGGCACTTAAGCTGAGCCTGGTAGGAAGAGAATAAACAGAGAGGAGGGAAGTTTGTTCTAGGTTTGGGTAGGAGCAGAGACTGGGAGTGTTTTACTTTCCTGCTGTTACTAGCTGCTATCCTCAAATTAATTTCCTGTACCTAGCAAACTCCTACCTCTTTTTGCTCCCCCAATTCTAGTGATACGGAATTCTCAGCTGCCTCTTCCCAACTATCACTACCTGTCTGCCTCAGCCCTTCCCCTCCTAATTCTGCATGTCCCTTCCACTGTGTCCTCTGGTTCTCCTAATCCATACAACCAACTTCTCTTTATCTTAGAACTCTTCCTGTCATGTTCCTTCAGTTTTCTGGAACTCACAGAGGTCTTTCTCTGCACTTTGGTTAGCCTTGTAGTACTGGTTATACTTTCTCTCATAACCCTACAACACAGTGGTCCTGGAAGGGGAATCTGAATACTACATTTTGCCCATTGCCACTTGCAAACTCTCTCCTGCCATCATTACTCAGCAGCCTCCCCTTTGAGGGTCAGTTTATACAAATCACCTGGTATAAATCCTTGTGGCTGTTATCTCCCGGCCCTTAGGTCAGTCTCTGTCCTTTCTCAAGTAATTCTCAAGTAACTGTCATTCAGAATTCATCGACATTTGTATGTATTATGGTCTTTGACATAACTGTTGATGTGTTTGGCTGTAAACACCTTATTATGCTATTTTCTCAATCTTTTCAGCTCCTTGATCATCTTCTTCTGCTACCCACAGAAATGGTCACACTCTTGAGAACTATAGCACTGCCTCTTGAATTAGAGAACCAGGGTTCAAGTCCTTCTTCTCTGCCACCTCCCTGGGCCTCAGGGACTAGGTGTCCTCTGGAGTCCCTTCTAGCTCTCACATAGGAACTCTGACATAACTTTCTCCAATCATAACCTCTGAGTATCTTTCTCTCCTGATACCTCATTCTTCCTATCATGGCCTCAGATCTCTCCACTCATCAGTCCTCTCTATGCCATCACCTCTCCTAAGGCAGCACTTTTCCTCCATTCCTAATCCCTACCTTTTAGTTAACCAATTTAATTTTTTTTTTGAAGTATTATTTGTTTTGCATTTGACAAGCATCAAATATGTTTGTTTCTATTTACAAAGGAGAGCAGAAAAGGACTACATATGAAACTGAATTTATAATGTATAGCTTTTTAAAAAGTATATAATAAATAGCATGTTAGTTTCTTCTTTTTTAAAAAAAGTGAATAATCCCTTTTGTCCAAACAAATAGCAGACAGAAATCAGAAAAGTTATACAGATTAGAATATACTGTTATCTCGATAGCTTAGTCCTGATGTCACCCCAGCAGAAATCCACCAAATTCTCTATAGAGACAAGCTGAAAACAAACTGAACTTCAAGCATGTATTATGTTCTGGCTCCTTTACATGTTTGCTGCTTTCCGAAGTCTTCTCTCTAGGTGTCTCCTTGAAGAAAGCCTGCAACTGCTCTACTGTTGTTGCCTCCACTTCCTTTTCTCTCATTTCTGTTATTTGGCCGGTAGGCTTGTGTCCCCTAACTTTAATATGTCCTGTACTTTGTGTTCTGGTCTCTTTTCTCTTTCTACACTCACTCTGTTGGTGATCTTATTAGCTCCCATGGATTTAATAATCATCTCTAAGAATATAATTCCCAGATGTATATGTCAACTCCTACTTTCACTCGTGAGCTCCAGACCCACATAGGCATTTCAGACAATATGTCCAAAACTGAATTACTTATTGTTCTCTCAAACCAATCCCTCTTAGGGGCAGGTAGGTGGTGCAGTGAATAGAGCACTGGCCCTGAAGTCAGGAGGACCTGAGTTCAAATTTGTCCTCAGACCAAACACCTGACACTTACTAGCTGTGTGACCCTGAGCAAGTCAGTTAACCCCAGTTGCCTAAAAAAAAGGAAAAACTAACCCCTCTTCCACACTTCTCTTTCTGATGACAGCGCCTCCAGTTTTACAACCTTGGTGTCATCCTCCACTCCTTACTCTGCTGCACCCCATTTATCTGGTCATTAGCCAGATCTTGACCATCATACCTCCACAATATCTGTTTTATCTGTCCTTTCCTCGACTTCACACAGCCATCATCATAGCTCAGGTCCTGGAGTCCTCTGTATTCTTTTAATTGGCCTCCCTCCCTCAAACCTTTCTCCTTTCCAACCTGTGCCCCACATAGCTACCAAAGTGACATTGCTAGAGTGATTCTGACCATGTCGCGCCTCTTCTCACTAAACTGCAGTGACTTCCAGTCACCTGTAGGATCAAATCTAAGCATCTTTGGCATATAAAGTTCTTTACAATCTAGTATTATGTTTAATACAACCTGTAGGGTCATTGTGAGATTAAAATGAGATGGTATTTTGTAAGCACTTTGCAAACCTTCAAGTGTTATATATGCTAAAATTACCAAATTGCTTTAATACTGTTACTACTAAAATAGCTATTTTGTACATATGCATATACACACTGGGCTTTAAGGATTACAAAGCACTGTACACATATAATCTCATTTGATCCTCGCAATAACACTATGAAATAAGTACTTTTTATTATTGCCGTTTAATAGAATTGGAAACTGAGGCAGATTTGGTGACTTCTCTAGGGTCAACACAGTAAGCTTCTGAAATAGCATTCAAACTCAGTTCATCCTTACTCCGAGTCCGGCTCTATCCACTCTAAGGAACAGCTGGCAACTTTAACAGCTTTAGTACATATCAATCCCCTTTATGTACGCTGTGATCCAGATAAGCTGGCCTTCTTTCTCTTTCTCATGTGCAGTGTTTTACCTTTCATGCCTGTGCAGTAATACTGGCCAGCCTTCATGCCTAGAGTGCATTTCCTGCTCACCTCTTCCTCTTAGAATGCCTAGTTTCCTTCAAGGCTTCTTTCAAGCTTTACTTTTCACATGAGGCCTTTCCTGATCCTGTTAACTGCTAAGGCTTTTCCTTCCAAATTACAGTGTATCTATTTTATGTATATATTTTGTGAATGGATACACAGAAAGAGTGAGAGAGAGAGAGAGAGAGAGAGAGAGAGAGAGAGAGAGAGAGAGAGAGAGTGAGTGTTGTCTACCATCACAAACCATCCCACCTTTGAATGTAAACTTCTTAAGGCTTGAGGGACTCTCTTCATTTTTTGTAGCTTCTGCACTTAGCATAGTTCTTGGTATATAGTAAAACCGGTCTCTCTTTATGTAAATTTGTATTGCGCAAATTTTATTTTACATAAAGAATTCCAAAAGAAATCCACAATCCAAAAAAAATGCATGTTAACTTTACAATACTGTGCTCTCTCTTCACTCCTGCCACTCCCCCCAAAAAAAACCCAACCTAAAAAAAAAAACCCAACAAACCTCTCCAAGTGAAAGCAGAAGAACCAACTGTGGAGAGGTAGCCACTGCAGCCCCAGGATCTGGTATTTGACTTGAGACCTCCAGGCCAAGAGAGGAGACCTTTGCCCCACTCAGCCCATCTACCCACATGTTTCCCTGCCCCTCTTTCTGTCCCTTGCTGCCTGTTCTCTCCTATCATTGTCTGTGTCTGCCTTCTTCAACCCCCCCCCCCCCAATCTTCCTCAGTTCTGGCCAGGCCCTCCATGTGGCTGGCACCTCTCTCTCTTCCTCTACTTCTCTCTCCCTGCCACCTGTGTGTCCTTGAACTGTCCCTCCGAGGGCAAATGGCTTTCTCCCTGCCTCCTTCCCCCATGTATATGGGCAAATTTGATTTTATGTCTATGGAATAATGGATATACAGCAAGAACTGTCTGTTGTTGCTTAATAAATGCTTGTTGACTGATTGTCAAATTTCAACAATTTGAATGGACTTAATTTTAGTCTTTTGTCTCAAGACCAGGCTAGCTCTGTTTAGTGAGACTCATCATATGGTAGCTGTACCGTGGGGGGAAGGGAATACTTGCAACACTGAAACCATGGACCCTTTCAGTGCACAGAAATTGCATTTGGAGAGGCAGTTGGAAAAGGAAGATCTAGTAGGTAATTCATAGGACATGAGCCTACCTTGCATCTGTTTCGTCAGTGAGCCTTTCTGTGTAAGATGAGAAAGTTCTGTAAAACCAATGTGTCAACCAAATAAGGTAGTTTATACTTTCATGCAATATTCTGTACCATAATCCTCTACTTCTTCAAAGAAAGAAAGGAAATGCATTTGCTTCACTTTTCTCTAGGGCCATACTTCATGGTCATTGTAGTTAAACAGTATTCAGTTTCTTTTGGTAGTTGTTTCATTTTTGTAGTGATTGCATATAATACAGGGCACATGCTGAACATAGTCACTTAACCTCTGTCTCAGTTTCTGTAACTGTAAAGTGAGGATAATAATAGGACCTATCTCCTAGGGTTAGTGTGAGTATTAAATGAAATATTTGTGAAGTGCTGCGTACCTTGCCTGGTACATAGTAAGAGCTTAATCAAGCCATCCCTCCCTCCCTCTCTCCTTTCTTCCTCTTTTCCTCCCTCCCTCCTCCCTCTCTCCTTCCCTCCCTCCCTCTCTCCTTTCTTCCTCTTTTCCTCCCTCCCTCCTCCCTCTCTCCTTCCCTCCCTTCATAGTATGGTTAGAATTTGTAACTCTTGGAATTACTTTCATACTTGGCACATACTTGAATATTCTTAGTAGTGGCAAATCTTTGTCTTTGGAAGGTGGATTTGATTTTTGGAGACATGTAAAATTTTTGTCTAGGTCTGGTGAGTAGGTGGGTAGTCATGCTGAGCATATTACTTTAATAACGGAACAAGATGCAACTATAAAGATACTTTGCATAATCTTTCCTTAACCAAACATTTCGCAAAGTTGTTAATTAATGTCTGGTAACTCAGTATCATTATAACATAAAATTCCCCTGTAATGTTCTCCTGACTTCCCATTTGTCCATTTTGCCTAAAAATATGCTTTTGTGTAACCAATTAATAATGTTAAAAAGGGCATTCCTGTAATGAGACCAGATATAGTCTCTGAAAGCACTGAGAGCAGTACCCAAAGAACTCCAAGACTATTTTGAACAATATGAACTTTGTTGGAATAGGTATATATAGGCACCTAAAATGCCTCTTGAAAAATGGAGCCTATTAATTCTGAAAAGTTTTTAATATGAATCTAGGTCACTCTGTGATCTTCTTTCCCTTCCGAACACGTCGTGATAACATGATCATAGGATCATATGTCTAGATCTGGAAAGGACTCTAATACAACCTTCTTATTTTGTAGTTAAGGAAATTAAGGCCCAGGGAATTTAAATCCCTTTACACAAGATCACTCAGGAAATAAGTGTAAGATGTGGGATTTTCATCCGTGTTCTTGGACTCCAGAGTATTTTCTCACTGTACCACTGACCTGATTATCTTATATAGATAGATTTTTAAAAATTTTTCTTCTAAAGATAGATAGATAGATAGATAGATATACTTTTAGAGGTTCAGCCTACATTTTAAACAATTGCGTTACTTGTGGGTTAGGTACTAGTACTACCATGTTCCATAAACCATCACCCACTCTTAATACTCTTGCTTTTTTTTTTTTAAAGGGGTGAAATGGGAATGAGTTCCTGATTCTAATACCTAAAATCTTCTACAACGTTCTAGACATTTGACTGCTTGTCTGTTATTTGGTATGATTAATTGTATTTTGAAAGTTTTTTTATGCTTGCTTAAAAATATATCAAGGGTTAATTATAAATACCTCGTTTTGATTTTTTTTTAAATGCTCTTTTGAAAAATTCAATACATTACATCCTCCAGATGGCGCTGGTTGTTATTTAGAATTCCTTATAGCTTTTATTCAAGTAAAAATTTCCTGTGCTAGGAATTTTTTGATTAATTGGACTGGTATGTAAAAAAAAATCTTTTTAGTTCACTATCAACTTGTTTTCTTGGCATTGTTTTAATCTATAGATTCAGAGAAAAGAAAATACTTGGAAAGTTCTTAGAAGGTAACAATTTGTCACATTTATCCTTTTTTTGGATACAATCTTCCTTGTATTATTCTGGGAATATTAAAATGATTTTTATCACAGAGGTCATACTTTTCTGGCCCCAGTAAAGGCAAGAAACTTAATCAACAGAAGCAGCAGAACTGTATTTTTCAAATGAAATCTCTTTAAAGCCCTTCCTTTTTTCCTTTCTTTGTGTCTCTAGCTTACCCCTCACTCCTCCCTCCCTTTCTCACCCGTCTGTCAAGTTCAAGAGCAGCTCGGATGCCATGAATTAAGTGAAGCACAAAAGGGGAAAGGAGACCCTTTGGAAGAACAAAGGCCTCCCATTAGGCTGCCCTGTTCTTTTTTGACCAAAAGTGCTCCCTACATGGTTTCCATTGTTGTCCACATGCCCTGCACATAAGGTAAATACAGTAGATCCTCATTACCTCACGTTTTTCTCCTTTTCTTCCTCTACCAAGCCATTTCCACATCCAGACAGTAGGACCTTATGTCTTTGATGTCTACAGTTATTCTTATATAGGCACTTTACCTCCTTTTAAAAAACTGTAGGGGTAGGAATGGAAGTAGATAAAAGTGCATACCATGTAAAGACCTGAAATGAGGAAAAATAGCTATTAGAGAAATTACAGCTCAGGAATCTGTGACAGGTAGAAGGAACCAAAGGCCATGCAGATTTTTTTTTCTTTGCTGTGCCTTTAAGCATCCTCTTTATTCATTTTCATTATATTTGTTGTTAGTAGGTAGGTGAGTTAGTTTAACTTCTATTTTGGTTAAGCAACAAAACAGACAAATGGGACCACTTTTAATTTCTGAGAACAGGTCTTGTGTTAATAATGAGAAATTCTTGCTAATCTGCTCACATTCTTCATTGCATATTTGCCTTTTAGTTTAATGTGGATAACTTTAGCTGTAGATTTGTTGTCTTAAAATTACTTCTCATTGGAGGTGTACTGAGAAGCTACATATAAAACTTTAAAGGGATATAAAAATAGAGAAACCTGTGTGGAATGAAGCATAAAATTCAGAAGAGAAACACTGTTGGAGCTTCAGGCTCTGAACACTGACATTTGTAATTAATCTATCTATTATACAGTTGTTTTAAAAAATTCCTGACAAATGCCAACTGCTTTTGGTGTGGAGTATGTGTGGTTTTAGAAGCTATGTACTTTCTGTTAGTCATGGGGGAAAATGTTTTCATTTTTACTGTAAAACTGAAAAATCCACTTTGAAAACTATATAGGTTTTATAACTACAGTTGTGTGTGTTTTTTTTAATTACTTAAAGGGAATAGGAATAATCCTGAATTTGGTGAGGAATGGTAAGGAGAAGAGGGAAAAATAGATTTTTTGTTTTCTTAGTGTTCTTTTTATAAACGAAATTTATAATTTAAAGCTTTCATTTTAATGTTTTGAAGCCAGGTTCTCTCTCCCTATGTGCAGCATATGTGATTTTCATTAACCTGGAATTGAATTTATAAACAGTTTTTCGAACTTTGCTTTTGGGCTAGCAAAGAATTCTTGTGGCCTTCATTTAGCCACCCTCAAATTCCCATTAGTTTGTTGGCTTCAGTTCTTTCAGAGGGTTTGATTTGAAGCAGTGATAACAGGGACAGCTTCGTTTTATTTTTTGTATCCTCAGCCCTTTGCCCAATGCCTGGCACACAGTAGGTACTTAATAAATGTTTGTTTGTTGGTGGGATTTAAGGGAAAGAATGAGGAATACAAAGAAAAAAAGCCTTAATGTCTTGGATGGAAAAAATAAAATTTTAATATGTTGTAGAAAGAATTTTGCAGGGTCTTGTTTTTTCCTTTTTATCAAGACAGTCACCCTTGAAAAATCTTTTTTTTTCCTTTTTGGTTCCAAAGCTTTGATTTTGAAAAATTATCATTGCATCTGTGGTAAAAATTATATATGTAAACTACTTGAGAAAATTCTTTCATTTTTACCTTGAGTGAGTCTTGGCATTTTGCTTTTCAGGAGCCATATTACTTGATGTCTTGGTGTTGAGGTGGGAGGAAAAGGGGGGTTTGTGGGGAAGGGGTATCATAGTCAGTAGGAATGCTTTGGTTTCAAGTCTTTGCAACAGAATAAAGCAGCTTGAGCCTCATGCTTTGTACAGGGTTTGGGAAATTACCATTTCTGTTGTCTGTGCAGGATGTTCTAAAGATGCAGCCTAAGAGTCTCAGAGGGAAAGAGACTCTCAGTTCTAATCTTTCAGACATTGGATTGTTTTTCTGCTTTTGTTCCTGTGAGTGGCATCTGTCTTCAAGAGAAGTCGCTGCACAGTCAAGCAGGGATTGTTGAGCTGTGGCGTTTTGACTGTTACTGCTGAGCTGAATTCGCTTTGTGAGCAATTTTCATATAGGTGCATTGAAAGATTTGTATAGGGATGAAGAGTCAAATCTTATTCTTTTTTCTTTTTTGCTTCATCTCCTGATCACCATTAAAGAATACTCACTCTCTATACAACTTGACTTTTCATTGATTCTTCATGTTTTTATATGTTAGTTTCAAAGTATAGGAGGAGGCTACATATTTCTACAGTTTTGATGTCTAGAATCATTTAAATTAAGTAAATAATTTCCCTTTACATTTCAAGTTTTTGATAACATGCTTCTTTAAGATATACTAATTTTGCCTTAACTATTTTAAATGGTATTAACTGTTGAACTAAGTAAATGTCTGAACTCTTCTTCATTATTCAAATAATATACTTGGAAAGACCATCCTTTACATTTGAAAGGTGTCAAGCCTTAAAAATGTTTCACTTCACTAAAGAAGTGACCTAGCTGAGGTGGTAGAAAGCTAACTTTTAGAGTCATAATGATAATGACTGTTTCCTCAGGTTTCCTTCGGAGTCATCTGAACAGTTACTACCTTTTTCTTTGGAATTGTCTTAACACCAGTACTGTTTGCAACCCAAACCTGCCATAGAATGGTAGGAATTTAGAGCTAGAAGAGATGTTAGAGGACATCAAATCAGACCTCTCATTTTTTAAAAGCTTTTTCAACCAAGTGTGCTCTGCTTGACTAAGGTCTTACAGGCATCTCATTGTGTCCATTTAAGGGCATAATAATGTTGACTAAATACTCTGTTCTTGAATTAACCCTGAAAGGGAGTTTAGGAGGATGAAATGGGGAAACACTGAAGTGAATGGAACAACTGAATGAGTACAAGGGCCAGTGGAACTTGACTTCTGACATGAGTTTTTACTTGGAGACACAAAGCACTGTCTCTTTGGGAACAAACGGTAATTAAAGGTTCTGTAGAAGTCCTGTAAAGGCAGGCTCTCTGGAATATTTCACTAGAGGAAGTTGTTATTTATCCTTCATTTTTGAAGAGGACCAGTGACATCACAGGTGATGTCTCGACTTGTTTGTGAATTGTGTTTAAGTGAGGCAGAGTTGCATAGAGTCATCAGCCTCACTCCCTCTTCCAGCATCATTATGTCTAGTGGCAGAACAAAAGTCAGGATGACTGATGATGGCCTGGGATGCAGTGGGTGCCCTTGGTGTCTTTGATATCTAACAAAGCTCTAAGTGCTCAGCAGTGCCTGCTTCAGCAGGGAAAATCTTCACATTCTTGGAGTAGACACTTCCTTCACTCACTGATGGGTTTGAGGTCTTTTGGTTGCCCTCAACCTGGTTTAGCCCATCTGCTGAGACAGTTTCCTGTGTGTGGCCACTACTCTACAGCTTCCTGGAGCCATGGATGAGAGTTGAAGTGCCAGGTGCACACCAGAGGTGGATGAGCAGCCCTGAAAAGGGCTCAGTAAGCCCTCTCACCAAAGGCGCTAGTCCTCCATGAACACCCCATAAACTCCAAAGGAAGTTAGTGTATATTCATATACATGTGAGTATCTTCCCCCACCTGTCCGAGCTCCCCAAGAAAAATAGGGATCACTATATTCAGAATTGCCATATGTTTGGGTGAATGAAGTGTTCACTAAAATAGTTCTCCCCTGAGTCTTAAAATGATTGCCACTAGCACATTTTTAGAAATAATTTTTCTTTATTTCCTTTCTAAAAAGTCTGTCCAAACTGTGTATTGATTATTTTAGTCATTTGATTTTTCTTTGTAGCAGTTTTGGTCCTCAGAGTTAAGTAATGGGCTCAGGTTTTATATTACTTGCTCACCAGGAAACTAAAGACAAAACTGTATTTAGGACTTGTCTTATTTTCCTATTTTAAGTTGTCTAAGAGTTTAATATTAACCAGAAAACTGCTATTCTAGTCTTTTTTTTTTCCCCTCAGAAAGAAGTTACATTTTATCCCCTGGATGTCAGAAGAATAATATACAGTACTGTTATTAATGGAGAGGCTCAGGCACTTAGATCATTTGAATTTTTAAATTTCATTTGAAATGAACTCCTTTTCTAAAATATTGTTGTGATTATGACTTTCTGATTTCATATATTGTTATTATATATCTCCCAGGGAAAGTTACCTTTTAATGAAGTCAGTGTAGTCCTATAGAATCTGTAGAAATACACTACTGTCCAAAATCTACAAGCCATTATTACTTTAAGTTAATCAAAGAAGATTTCATTCTAGACATGTCTTTGAGCTATTCTTACATTAATTTTTTTTTCTTCATTTTAAGGATTTACAGTGAAATCACATTCAACATGACCATCTGGTATGACTTCTAATTTCCTTTTGGCCTTACCCACCTGGTTTTGGTGTCTCCTACTATTCCCAACAGAATGTGAAGGTTGATTTGAAGGTATCTGGGAAGTCCTAGAATTCTGTGAAAGTTTTTAGGAATTGATAGTTCATCATGGGTAAGAAAAGCATAAATCGGGATTATAATTACTTATGCCAATCCTTAAAAGGATTTATTATATTTTTGCTGAAAATTCTGCAATTTTCAGTATGAATTTGGTTACCCCACAGGCGTAGCAAAACACATTAAGGACTTAGAAATACTGATGGACAAAAATACTTATATTTTGCTCATCTTCATAGAGGTATTAAGTTTGGGGTCAGGAGACTTGAGTTTAAATTCCACCTGTTAGTGATTTCATGGCCTTCAGCAAGTCATTTAAATGTTCTGGGTCTTAGTTGCTACAACTCCATAATGAAGACCCTTTTGGATTCTAGAAGTAAATCTAGTTAGCACAGCTTGCAGAGAGTTCTAGTATTTGTTGTGGTCTGTAGGACCTTAATGCATATTTTGTCAGTTATGTCATTACCTTCTATCTGGTCATCATTAGAGACAGGCTCTCGAAACCTGCTTTTACTTGGTAGCAATGTTTTTTCTCAAAGTTCAGGAAGATGTGTAGAGTATCTACAAGTGGATCCTACTTTAAAGATCCTATATAATTATGAACCTAGAAGTACTAAAGCCTTTGGTCCTTTGAAAATTAATTTTCCATTTCTGTGTTTACCTTGGCCCTACCCCCTTTTTATCTTTGTTGTATAGATATTACTTTTTCTGTGTTGAAAGGAGATACACATTGAAATTTTTGCAGTGGATCCTAGCTATGTTCAGGACTTGTTGCTTTATTAAGAGTATTTTAGAAATGAAATGAATGTTGGGGATCAGAAACCTGCTTACTGCTGTGAGGTTTAACATAGTTGTCAAATGACATGCCAATTAAGACAATTTTTTTTGGATGGAAATCTAAGTCGAGGTAACTCCCCCCCCATTTTTCTGATGCTTGTCTCTTCCCTTCTTTGAAAATAGGGTCATTTGTCCTTCTTCAGCTCTGCAGCCCTCATTCTTTGGTGTTGCTGAGGGCTCTTCTTTCAGTGGGTGCTCATCTGGGCCACGTGACTGGGATTTATAAAAGGCAGACACATACTCTCTTACACTCTTATTTGTGTATGGGCTGTCAACTCCCGATTAGCCTTTTTTTGTTATTATTCTAGCCTGAAATTCATTCTTGTGTAGAGAATGGAATGATTCTCCTTTTCTCTTTGTTGCTCTTTATTGTTATCTCATCCACCCTGACCTGTGAGATAACTCTTTCCCCCAGAATATCAAAAACTCGAAACTAACAGTTCTTTTTGTTGACCTGAACTTATCAGTATCACCCATTATGAATTTAGCACTTCAGACATTATTTTTAGAGGATCATGCCACATTTTTGCATTTTTATCCTTTGTTACTTGCTTTTGCAGGTATTGTCTTTAGTTATCTTTTAAAAATCTTAGAGTTCTCTTGTTGCCCACAACCAGATAGTACACCGAATGGAAAGGCACGAAATAAATGTGAGACGTGGGCCAGGCTGAGCAGTAGAGACTGACTCAGTTTATTCATCTGAGGGTACAGGATATATAGAGAAAATCCATCCTAACTTCAAAGAGTCCTCCCCGTGAGACACTCCCCCCGAAACATCTGCTAAGGATGTGATAACATACATTTCCTCCTTATTAGAGTTCTAGATAGGGTTGTGAATTCCAAGGCTTTTTCCTGGTGCCTGTATAGAGGAGTGAATATGTAAATCTAAGGTTCAAAGAGTGGGAAGGAATGTCTCAGGAGCCTCCTAGCAGGGAGAGATTTGGAGAGCCCTGCTTCTTAATTATTGAGCCCTTTGGGTTAAAGCTTGGGCAAAGGTCAAACTCTGTCCTGGATCTTAAACCCATGTCGGACTCTTAAGAGCGGCCCTCAACATTCTCTCTGTGTTCATTTTGGTCTTTTCTGACATTTCCCATTTTCCTTTCTTTATCAGAATTTTTTACCTTTGTGTCTTCATCATTTCAGTCTTGAGAATTCATATTCTACCTGTTCTGACTTGCCATGCAAAATAATAATAGTCCATGCCTCTTGCAGACACTGGATTTGAAGTAAAAAACATAGGTTCTAATCCTGATTCTGTTACTCCCTGTGTCACCTTGGGCACGTTTTGAGGGAATCAGATTTGGAGTAAGGGGATCTGAATTCAAATCCCAATTCTGCCACTTACTACCTGTATTACCTTGCTTAAGTCATGTAGCCTTTGTGGTCCTCAGTTTCACTTGCAAATAAGGGATCTGAACAGGATGGTCTTTTGCAGGGTCCTTTCCAACTCTAAATCTACTATCCTTTAACCTGCTTTGCCAAAATCTAGGATACCTCTCAAACTGTCTGACTTTTTCTGTTTATCTGTCACATTCTAGGGTAATGGTCACTTCCACTCCAAGTTTGCTGTCATTTCCACTGCAGCAGTCAGTTCCTCCCTGATAGTGAAAATTAGGTCCAGAGTATAATTTCTCATCGTTGTTTCCTCTGCCATTTGAAGACTGAAATTATCATTAGGACAAGGCAGGAAGTTAATATCTTCTTTGCTTTTGGCAGAAAGATCTAGCAGATGTCTGAGTAATTGAAGTTTCCTGTTGCTTTTATTGGGGCAGTTAGGTGGTGCAGTGGATGATGTGCTAGGCCTGAAGTCAGGAAGATTCATCTTTCTGAGTTCAAGGCTGGCCTCAGACACTTGCTAGCTGTGTGACCCTGGGCAAGTCACTTCACTGTTTGCCTCAGTTTCTTGCTCTGTAAAATGGGCTGGCAGATGAAATGGCAAACTACTCCTTTATCTTTGCCAAGAAAACCTCTATGGTGTCATGAGGAGTCAGACACAACTAAAATGACTTGGCCACGACAACGTTGCTGTTTATGATGCCATGTGCTAGGATTGTGATCATGTCTCTTGAACGTCACATATTTTACTTCTCTCTGACCAGGTGATAACATGCTGTACTGGTATAACCGCTTCTGTTTATCCCTCAATTGATCTATTGATTTTTGACCAACTATAAGTGCTCATGTTTCCCCACTTTGGCTCCTGGATTTTCTCATTTCACCAACACCGCTGCTCTTCTGGTTGTCCTATCTGGCTGACCGCTTCTGCTCATTTTGTTTCTTTTATCTATGTCATGCCCACTAACTATAGATGTCCCTTAAAACATGGCACTCTTTTTTGCTCATACTGTCACTTAACTTATCAGTGCTAGTGAGTTTAGTGATCTCTGTGTAAATAATTCCCAGGCCTTTGTAGCCAGCCTTGTTCTCTCTGCTGAGTTACAGTCATACGCCCTAACTGCCTCTTAGATATCTCAAACTGAATGTGGCACAGGCACTTCAAAGTAAACTTGTCCAGAGTATAAGTCATTATCTTTCCTTCCTAGAGCCCCTCTCCTCTTCCAGACTTCCCTGTTATTGTTGAGGGCACAGCCCTTCTCCCAGTCACTCACACTTGCGTGGATGTTTTGTCTGAATTATCTTTTGTCTTTATTATTCCTGACTCCTCAGTCTCCCTCATCCACTTGTTCAGTTCATTGCTGGATCTTGTTCCTGTCTTTACAGCATCCCCTGTGTGTTTCGTAACAGAAAGGGACATATGTAAGAGATGTGCAATACTAGTGCATGGCTTGTCTTCTTTCTCTTGAACTTGTCTGCCTGCCTCAAGTTTCTCCCTGCTCCAGTTCAGCTGAATGGAGATTTGGCTGCCAAAGTGATTTTCCTAAAGTGCATGCCTGACCATGTTGTCCACCTCCCTCCATTGGCTTCCTCTTGCCTCCAAGATAAATATAAAGTCCTTTATTTGCAATTTAATGTTTTTTCATAACCTGACTACCTCTTACATTTTCATTCTTCTTATACCTTGCTATCCTTCATGCATTCTATGATTCAGCTATGCTGTCCTATTCGCTATTCCTTGCACATGACATCCCACTTCCCATCCCTATACCTTTGTATTAGCTGTGCCTCGTGCCTGCTAGATTCTTCCCCTTTGCGTCTGCCTCTTAGTTTCCCTGGCTTCCGTCAAGACTTAGCTCGAATGCCACCTTCTGCAGGAGGTCTATCCCAGTCTCCCTACCTACTGTGATTTGCCCTCTTGACATTATCTCTAGGTATTAATTACTACATATGTTTTGTATGTGCATAGTTGTTTGCATGGTATCTCCACCATTAGATGGTGAGCTCATTGAAGGCAGGGTCTGTTTTTCTGCCTTCCTTTGTATCCCTAGTGCTTAACATAGTGCCTGACATGTAGTAAACATTTAGTAAATTCTTGTTGGCTGACTGATAACCAACCTTCAAATATTGCACCGAATTGGTAGGCAAGCATCAGGCCACTACTAATCCTACTTCTAGCCTAGCCCCTACAGCCATCATCAAGGGGATTAGCTCCTGCCTTACCAACTCCACCACTAACCTACTTCCATCCATTGGCCGATAAGCCCAAGGGAAGCGGGGGGAGGGCAAAGAACAAACATTAATTAGATGGATACTATGTGCCAGGAGTATGCCTGGCTTTACAAATGTAATTATGTGTGCTTTATAAATACTATCTCATTTGTCTCACAAACAACCTTAGAGGGTAGATACTATTACTATTACTATTACTATTACTATTAATTGAGACAGAGAGAGGTTAAATGATTTGTCTAGCATCATACAGCTAGTAAGTATCTAAGACTGGATTAGAACTCAGCTCTTCCTGATTTTAGGCCCAGCGCTCTTTCTACTATGCTACCTAGCTGTCGGAGAACTCGGGGAACAGTAGCAACCCGCAAATTTTCAGCCATGTTCCAGCAGCTATTATCTAAGGAATAAATCCTTCAGAACATTGGACTTGGCATCCCTGAAAACCCAGAAAAGAGTTTTCTTGCCACCAAGGTCCTTGGCTCTGTCGAATAGTTCAGCCTCAGAATTAGATAAGAGTTTTATGAATGGAAATGACATCGCAGAAAATGTCATATCATTATATCTTAAGGATTATTGGGCCTTCCCATCTGACTTGTAGTTGGAATCTCTTAGGTGTACTGTTTCCCTCTATTAAAAATGTGAGCTCCAGGACTGACTTTTACATTTTTATCCCCAACATGGTTCTTGGCCTAGTAAGTGCTTCATGCATGCTTTTTCAGTCATTTATTTGTTTGTTCTCCCAGATCACCACTCCCTTTTTGACATGGTCAAATACTCTCTCTTTTTTTAATCTAGCTGCAACTAAATGGTGCATCGATTAGAGCACCAGGCCTAGATTCACGAAGACTCATCTTCTTGAGTTCAAATCTGGCCTGAGACAGTAGCTGTGTGATCTTGGGCAAGTCACTTCACCCTGTTTGCCTCAGTTTCCTCATCTCTAAAATGAGATAGAAAAGAAAATGACAAACCATTTCAGTATCTTTGCCAAGAAAACCCCAAATGGGATGACGAAGAGTCAGATGCAACTGAACAACAATTCCTTTGAATAGAACATAACCATGTGGTGCCATATTCTAGTCATGGATTTCATCCCATCAAGTTTCAGTGATACATGTAAGATTAAATTTGCCTTCTTGTAGCAGGGTCTCTAGTTTACCAACTGTTGCCTAAACTTTGGAACATAGACATTTAAAGCTCTTTGGTTGCCTTGTAGCTTTTAAGGGCTTTTGTTTTTCTCAACATTTGTTCTTTCTCTGTTATAATAGCTACTCTCTTTTGCAGAATCATCATCTTTATCTTCTGTGGGTGAACCCCCAGCGTTCTAGCTTGAATTTTTTTCCCTCATTCTCCTTAAATTCTTTCAATGATTTAATCGGTTTTCATGGATTCAACTACCATTTCTATGCAAGAGAACCCCAGATTCTATGTCCAGTCCTCACTTCTCTCTGGAACTCCTATCTCAAGTCTCTGTTGGCCTGTTGTATAGTTCCATCAGATTGTCCTATAAGATTGTAAAATTCAACCCATTCAAGCAAAACTCATTCTCTTTACACACCTATCCTGTCAAACTTGCTTATTTTTGTCATAGGCACCATCTTCATTTCAGGTGCTCGGGTTTACAACCTTAGTCGTCATTCTCGTTCACTACCCCTCACCACTTAAACCAGTCAGTTTCTAAGTCTTGTTACTTCTGCTTCCTAAATGGTTCTTGCATCTGTCCCCTTCTCTCCCCTCAGACCACAACTATCCTAAGCTAAGATTCTTAGCCTCTTTCTCTTGGACTATTTGCAGTAGCCCTCCAGTTGTTCTCCTTGCAACCATTCTGTCCCTTCTTCAGTCAGTTCTCCACACTGTTGCCAAATAGATATTCCTAAAATTTCAGGTCTGATCATGTCATTTACATTAGATCTCATTTTCTCTTTATTTGTCCCATCATTCCTGCCTATCGTGATCTCTTTGGAATTAGATTCTTTAATTACTTTCCTGGCTTCTGTGCCTTCTGAAAATTTGATAAACATGACAGCTCAGTATTGTTCCAAATATAGGACATATGCTTCTTTTTCCTTTCTACCTGCTTTCACCCCTCCCATTCCCCCTCTCCCCCTGATTTTATTTTCATAAAAACTGAGTTTGGTTAATAATCACATTCAACATATTTTATGAGAAGATGGAAGTGGTAATGGTGTTTATACCACAGTCCTCCATTTAGGAGACCGTGGCACATTTGTTGTTTATTTGTTTCAGTCATTTCTGACTCTTCTGTGACCCCATTTGGGTTTTTTTTGGCAAAGATACTGGAGTGGTTTGCCATTTCCTTCTCCAGCTCATTTTACAGATCAGGAAACTGAGGCAAATAGGGTTAAGTGACTTGCCCAGAGTCACGCAGCTGGTAAGTGTCTGAGGCCAGATTTGAGCTCGGAATTTTGAGTCTTCTGCAGGCCCACCGTACCACCTAGCTGACCCACTCGGTACATAATAAACACTTAATAAATGCTTTTTTTATTTATACATTCACACATTCCATATTGATCTTCCTAAAGCCACAGCTCTTCAGTGTTTTCCAATTGCTTGTTTTAAAAAAACAAACCCAAAAAAATACTCACAAACTCTTAAATTGGGCATGTAAGGCCCTCCTCAGTCTGTCTTCCATCTACCTTCCTGGTATAACTTTGTACAGTTTGAAAATTCAACAATCCAGCTGTTCCCCAGAAAGAGCAGTCCCTATCTCACTTCTGTACTTTCATACATGATGTCTTTCGCGCCTGAAATTTCCTCTTTTCATCTCCTACTCTCAGAATCTTTGTCTTTTTTTCAGTACTCAGTTACCACTTCTCCCATGAAGCCTTTTCTGACTCACCCTATTTAACAGTGCCCTTGCTGTCCTCAAATTACCTTGTTAACTTACATGTAAATAAATTCTGTTTCCCAGTAAAAATCTAGACTCCTTAAAAATAGAGGCAGTTTCCTTTTTGTTTTTCTTTTTTTTCTCCTGGCCTTGTAGTTAGCAAACACTTAATGAGTAGTTATTACATTTGGTTATCTCTATTTCTCCCTTAAAATTCATGACATGTATTTCTGAGATAGTTGACAAGTTAGGGTTACAATCTGTGACCTGAGAAGTTTCCTACAGATTATTTCTTCTGTAAAGCTAAATAGGCATTGTACCCATAACTTGAGCCTCAGTGAAGCCATGCTCTCAGCACTGCAATCTTTTCTCAAACAAGGATGTGGACTCTAATTGTACTAATTGAAGTTCTGCTCTCTGAGTTACCTGCTTCTGAAATTAGACTCCTGGCTTGACATAAAAGAGAGCTGCTTTGGACTCTGGATGTTCAGTACATTTCAGCAAACATTTATTAAAGACCTGCTCTGGTCACAGCATACTACTGCAGCAAGATTCTGAGCGTATAAAGACATAAGCAAAATAGTTCCTACTTTCAAGGAGTTTACTTTCTACTGAATCTGCAAAGAGATGATTGCAAATAGATTATGAATGACTGAATGGAATTTGAAGTTGATAGGAGTTATAGAAGCCACAAAAAGCTTCATGAGAGACTAAAGTTTTATGTAGAATTTTAAAGGTGAAGAAGAGAAACATAATTTCTTCTGGTAAAGAGCATTCTTGAAGTTCTTTTTATGGGGACCAGCAAACAGGTATCTTTGGCCTGGGGTGAACAGTTCAACCCAGATATTGAGATGTTATGCAAAAAGGGAATGACAATTAGTAGAGAACTTTGAAATGTGAGCTTAAAAATGTTTCTTGATGGACTTAGTTTGTTTCGGATATACAAGGATAAAATCAGATGTAGGAGCAGGAAAATCGTGATGTTACTCGTTAAAAAAGATATGAAAGGATAGTAAAGCTATATGGTATTTGAGTCTGATAATTCTAAAAAGATGTTTTATTGCTATTATTATTATTTAGAGATTTTTTTCCCCAGCTAAACCATTCAAAAAAAGTGGAAAAATGTGAACTCTAAACGTACCCCATTAGAGAATCATTTTGTTATATTAGTAAAACAGTTTCTTTGGTCAGCTGTTCTATGCTTAACACAACCAAAATTACTTAAAGATATAAATAATTTCATGACAGTCACTTTTAAAAGATATTTAACATCATATTTATGTGATCCTCACTTTGTTCAAAGGTGAATGTTAGGATATATTATAAACCAATTTTGCTTTTTAAAATTTTTTTTGAAATTAATTTTAATTTAGGTGCTTGGAATCCCCTTGAACCTTCTTATTTATTGAAGTGGTTTCTTAGATATTTGTGCTTTCCACTGCCTCAGCTTGCTTTTTAAGCCTCTTATATGGAGTAGAAAAGGTTTTTTTTGGTCCAACATGTGTCTTGACATTAATTGTTATAAATTATTATCTTAGAAATTAAAAATAATCAGTATCATCAAGACAGTTATTAAGTATCCTTCTATCTGTGGTCTTGATACTGAGCACTTTCTTAAAGTAATAGTAGCTTTGTTGGTTTCAAAATTGAAAGTCATTTTATCAAAATTTTTCATGGCTAATAATACAAAAATTTTGTGTTTAGTGAGGGAAGCTAAGGAAAATGCTCTAGTTTTCTGGATTCGGTCTCTAGAACTTGGGAAGAATGTTCTATATTTAATAGAGATATGACCAAAAAAAGTCTAGCATTAAACAGGCATTGATTTAGATTGAAAAGTATAAACAATGGAGTACCCTGTTGATAAAGTGTCCCACCTTATCTTATTTAATATTTATAAATACAAAACATTTGCAAATGTTTAGAGCCATTTTTTACAGATATTTGGAGGGGTTTGGGGAATGGTTCAAGCAATTCACTGCTTTTACCAATGTTTGCAAATGTTAAAGCACTAATAAATGTCAGGTGCTAGGATGGTGATAATGATGGTGGTAAGTAACTGGAAGACGGATTGTACAGTGAACAGCACTTCCAAGGTGGCAGCTGACATGAAATTCTTCCTACGGCGAAATGTCAAGCTGATAAGGATAAACACCATAGAGTCATGCATAGAACCATGATAAATAATGTGTGGGCCAGTGTAGTGTGATGTTTTTAGGAAAAAGCACTTCAGCCTCCATAGAAGCATCATGAATAGAGTAGTAGACTTGTGCTTAGTTCATGTCTTACAAATGTTTCCTCTTACCACACACATTCATCATAAACTGCTAGGGTACCAGTGCACCTTGGGTCAAGGTTCCCTTTGTCCTTCTTCTAAAGTAAAGAGGAAGGGCCAATGTGAACATTTCCCAGGGCTTGTGCTATATGTATAGCTATGCATTTGATTTCACATAGAACCCTAACTCATTGAACCTCTGAGTGTCATGTACCTTGTAAGCACTGTATTATAGAATGGTGTTAAAACTTGCAGTAGAGTGGCCTGAGGAATCAGGTGAAAATTTCACTGGGAAATGTTTTTAAAAATAAATACAATTCGACATAGATAATGGTAATCTGTGGTCTTCTAAGTCGGTATGCAACTGGCCATAGGGACGGTCACTGTTTGAGACTGACACAACTCTTGTAGAGGATTAGAAACTGTGTAGGCTGAGAATTCCCACATTGAAGAAACCCAAGATCTAGACCATAAAGAAGACTCCAGGCTGCCTCTTATGACTCAGGAAAAGGATCTGAACATCATGTCATTGGATTTCTAGATCTGAGGTTCAAAAACCTCACTAGCTGTACCAATTATTAAAAAATGACCATGGGCAGTTTGCAACTTTTTTGAACTTCAGTTAACTCATCTATAAGATAGGCCCTGTTTTCTCTGAAATTTCTGAGCTTAGAAGGTTGTTCCTGAAACTGAATCTCTGTTGTATATAGCTTATTTTTCTTCTAAAGTATATGGTAAATTCAGCATGTAACTTTCAAAGCTGTCCTGCTTTTCTGTAATTTTTTCTAGCTTGCTTTCTGTTTTCTCTGCATGTAAAAAATGCTTCATCTTAAGTTTTTTGTTTTGTTTTTTGGCTACCCTATCCTCATTCCCCTTCATCCTAACACCTCTTCCATTGGAAGAAGAAAAAGAAAACAACAAAAACAAAACCCTCTTAGCAAATATGCATTATCAAACAAAACAAATTCCCTCATTGGCCAGGTCAAAAAATATATGTCTTATTGTGTATCTTGAGTCTGTTATCTTTCTGTCTTAAGTGGTCACCTCTTAAGTGGTCTTCCCACCTCAGGTCTTTCTTCCTATAGTCTGTCCTATATACATCTATCAAAGTGATTTCCTTAAATGCAAATCTGGCCATGTGACTTTCCTACCTAATCAACTCTAGTAGCTTCCTGTTGCCCCTGGGTAAACTATTAGACTTGTAAAGAACCTTCTCTCCTTCCTTTCCCCATCTCCACATAGACATTTCATGACACTTCCTGCCTCCAGGAATTGAAGGCAGGAAATCTTCAGTTCAGAGCCTGCCTCAAACACTTACTGGCTGGGTGATCTGTGGAAATCAGTTAATTTCTCTGAGCCTTAGTTTCCTCACATGTAAAATGAAGAGGTCAGATTCAGTCTCAAAAAAGTTTCCTTGAGACTTGAAATCTGAAGAGATAAAGAATGTAAAGTGCTTTCCATACCTTAAAATACCATAATAATAAAGCCATTATTATTATTATCATCACCTTAATCATCTGCAGTGGTGAAATACTGTCTCTGTTCCCAATTATCACAGAACAAAGTAAAGATGTTCCTTCTTGCTGCCATGAAATGCACACTGTCCTTATAAGGCGAGAGACATAAAGGTTATGAACATGAGCAAAGAAGAGACAAAATTATCCTCATTTGCTTGTGATAGGAGTATCCCAGAGAATCATGGAAGTGAAACTGAGGCAAAAGAGTTGTCACAAGACACGAAGTAGGTCCACAAAAATCATCTGCGTTTCTTTATAGTACTTAACAAAAGGAAAAAAAATTATAGGGAAATTCCATTCAAAATTAGAAAATACATAAAATATCTAAGCACTAACTTACAAAGACACAATCAGGACTTACAGGGTTGGGGGAAAAAAATCAAATAAGAGTCATCTCGATCACAAAATACAATCCTGATGGTTTTTTATTATAATATATGGTATATATGTGTGTATATGTTTATAAATAAAATGAAAAGACTTTCAGCTCAACTCAAATAAGAAGAGAGGCTGTTGGGGAAAATGGTTGTAATCAAATATCTCTGATACAAATTTCCTACCTCAGATATATAAGGATTTGATACACATAGAAATACCAAGTGCCAGTTCCTTGAATTCTGAAGTCACAAAAAGAAATGCAAATGACAATCATTTGAAAGATTTTTCCAAATCACTACTAAGTAAAACAACCCTGAGGTTTCATCTCACACCCATCAAATGGGAAAAGGTAGAAAAAGTCAGTTTGGGGGCAGCCAGGCTATGGCAATACAAAAGTAATAGGCTGGAGCTGTAAGTTAGTCCAACTATTCTGGAAGACAATTTTGAGTGATGCAAAAAACATCACTAGCTCTTCTGGCATATGCCAGGGTTACTTCAGTGTCACAATGAGGAATCAGAGTAGGATCTGATGAAATAGAGGAGATCAGACTTTAGAGGTATGAATTTAATCTTGGAATTTAAATTCAAAATTGCAATTACGTAAATATAGGATGTGGGAGTTCTGGCTAGACAGTAGGTTATGGGAAAGGTCTAGAGGTTTAGTTGACTGTAAGCTTAACAAGTGTCAGCAATATGACATGGCAGCCAAACAAAAGCTAAAGCCATCTAATCTAAACTAACATAGTATGGTCCTGCTACACTTTGCCTTGGGCAAATGACCTAGTTCTGGGACCTACATTTTAGGAGGGACATTAAAAGTAGAGCACATCCAAAAGAGAGGAACCAGGGTGGAGAGACACTTAGATGTGCAGGTGAAGGGAGGAGGGGGAATATGTAGCCTGAGGAAAAGATAACCTAGGAGAAAATGTGTTAGCTGTGTTCAAGTATGTAAAGGACTTTTACACAGAAGGATTTTAACCTGTTCTTAGTTCCAGGGGACCACATACTGGTCATATCTTAGACTTCCTATCCATTAGAATCTTGTTCTATCCAAGTTATGAAGTATTGAAATTCCACTTTCTGACCACAGCTTATCTTCTGTTTCATTCATACTCTCATTCAAAGTGATCCTATTCTTTCCTTTGTTTAGGAACTCTAGTTTCCCTACACAACCCTCATTCTTCAGTCTGTCTGCCCCAGTCTGCCCTCCATATTCAGCCTGGACTCCACTAGTTAACTACTTTAGTATCTATTGCTTCCCTGACCTTTTGCCATTCCTTGAAAGTTTTTATCCCTGGATAATGCGCAGCATCTTAATTTCACAGTGCTTGTTCTAGGACTAGTGTTATAAGCTCCTTGAGAGCAGGCCCTGTTTTATTTTGGTCTTTGGGTTTTCACTGTCTAGCATAGTGCCTCACATATATAGGCAGCACTAAATAAATATTTGTTGACTTGAACTTTGAGTAATATGCAGAAGTTGAAGACAGATTTTGGCTCAATATTAAGGAATAAATTTACTAATGATTAGAGCTATAGTGAAGTGAGATGAGCGGTAATGGGCTCCCCCTTTGCAGCTTTTCAAGTGGAGTCTGGATGACCACCTTTCAAGGATATTATGTTGTAGAAGTGATTTGAGTGTAAGGGCTCTTTCAACTCTTGAGATTCTGTAATAGAAACAATATCAAGAAACACTGTCTAAATAATGGCTTAGGTTGATTAGAAACCAGTTGAACACCAATGTGACTAAAACAGTTGTTCAGCAGATCAGTGCGAAAGAAAGTGTGAGAAGTTCTGCATTATGAGAACTAGATGTTTCTCTGATCTTTACTACCTCTTTAAAGTAGAAATTATGTGCAAGCAATTAGAATTTTGTCCATAATCTAGGATGCCAAGAAACTAAGATTAAAACTTGATGAACTTAACACAATGAAGGCTAATCCCTAACTCTCTTTTTAAAATTTAATTTGCATTTAGTTTTCAACATTCACTTCCACAAGCTTTTGAGTTTTAAATTTTCTTCTCCCTCAGCCCTCCCCAAGACAGTGTGCAGTCTGATATAGGCTCTACATATACATTCCTATTAAACACATTTTCACATTAGTCATGTTGTAAAGAAGAATTAGAACAAATAGGAGGAACCACAAGAAAAAAGAAACAAAATAGAAGAGAAAAAAGAGCAAATAGTGTGCTTCGATTTGCATTCAGACTCCAAAGTTCTTTCTCTGCGTGCAGATAGCATTTTCCATCATGAGACTTTTGGAGATGTCTTAGATCCTTGCATTGCTGAGAAGAGCCAAGTCTATCAAAGTTAGTCATCACACTGTAGCTGTTACTGTGTACAATGCCCTCCTGGTTCTTCTCACTTCACGCATCAATCCATACAAGTCTTTCCACGTTTTTCTGAAGTCTGCCTGCTCATCATTTCTCATGGAACAACAGTATTCCATTACATTCACATACCACACCTTGTCCAGCCATTCTGCAATTGATAGGCATCCCTTCAATTTCTAATTCTTTGCCACCACAGAAAGAGCTGCTATAAATATTTTTGTACATATAGTTTCTTTCTTTTTTTTTTTTTTAGGCAGTTGGGGTTAAGTGACTTGCCCAGAGTTACACAGCTAGTAAGTGTCAACTGTTTGGTTGGAGGCCAGATATGAACTCAGGTCCTCCTGACTTCAGGGCTGGTGCTCTATCCACTGTGCCACCTAGCTGCACCACATATGGGTCCTTTTAATCCCTAACTCTTGATGCTCATACTGAGCACTTCACCCACCATACTGCCTGTAACAGGGCTGCAGGAGTCAACACATGCACTTGCAAGAGAACTCAACTCAACTCCCCATCCCCTGCCCTTCTCCCAGTGCCTCAGATATCTGAACAGCAGAAATCTTCTAAGGCTTCAACAGTATCAAGAAGTGGTACTATACGTGCCATGATGTCCTTTGACCATTTATCAATTGGGCAATGGCAGAAAAAGTTGTGGTATATGAATGCAATGGAATACTATTATTCCATAAGAAATGAGCATGTAGACTTCAGAATAACCTGGAAAGATTTATATCAACTGATGCTGGGTGAAGTGAGCAGAACCAGGAGAACACTGTACACTGTAACAGCCACATTGTTTTTGATATACTTAACTCTCAGCAGTAAAAGGATTTAAGATAATTCCATAAGACTTATGTTGGAAAATGCTATCCACATCCAGAGAAAGAATTATGGAGTCTGAATGCAGAATGAAGCATACTATTCTCTCTCTCTCTCTCTCTCTCTCTCTCTCTCTCTCTCTCTCTCTCTCTCTCTCTCTCTCTTTCTCTTTCTTCCCCTTCGTTCTTTCTCATGGTTTTTTCCTTTGGTTCTAATTACCTTTTTTTTTTTTTAACAACGTGACTAATGTGGGAATATGTTTGGTATAATTGTACATGTATAGACTATGTCAGATTGCACGTTGTCTTGGGGAGTAGGGGGAGAGAATATTTAGAACTCAAAATCTTACAGAAGTGAATATTGAAAACTAAAAACAAATAAAATTTAAAAATAATGTGCCACAATAGAATTTAGCCAGAAAACAGAGAAACATAGGGAATGGGAGAGAGAGTGGATTGTCTGTGTTTTCGATTGAACTCAACTCTACCCCCCAGTTCCACACCTTCCTTCCAGAGCCTTGGAGATCCAAATTCCAAACAGCGAAAATCTACTCAGGCTGTGATAGTGTGTCAGTGCTCTGTGCCACTGGACCAGATTACTTTGGAATAGAGAGAACAGGGGTAGGACACATGCAGTCCTCTAAACTTCCAGCTGGGGTTAGTTCTGCTCCCCATTCCCACTCCCTCCTTCCTCCTCTCAGAAATTACTCGAGGCCAGTGAACCATGAATTGTCCAGTGTGGGTTATTTGAAATCCAATCCTGTAAGGAAACCACCGTCAAAGGGGAAGGAAGAGTGTCAGAAAATGAATAATAGGAGAAAATAAGATGAGCCTGATATTACCAGAGCTCTGAGAAGAAAGAAAACTCAGTTAAAACTTTGAACATAAGCAGATAAACCAACTTGGAAAATATTAATAGCAGAAGGAAATATGGCCTCCAGATCAGGGAAAAGAGTTCAGTCATCTATGAATAAGTCTTCCATGACAAAAATGAATCAAATACCTGCTGAGGTTGAGGATTCTGGATCCCCAAACATGTAACTACAGCGGGATGTTCCTGAATGGTTAAAAAGAATTGTGAAAGCTGAATTGATGACCCATATGGTAGAAATAATTGGCAGAAAAAACAAACAAACAAACTTGAATACATAATGGTTAGTCTTACCATAGAAACAAGAGAGAGTAATTGATTGGGAATGCAAAAACTCAGAAGTTAAGGACAGTCTGGAAGAAGAGAAACAAAAAGCATTAATATTAAAAGAAAGTATGATCTCCATACAAAGCAAAAAGTATATTGCTCTGCAAGACAGAATGTATAGAGACTTTAAGGATTATAAGTGTACCAGAAACACTTGTCAAAAAACATCAACACCACAATGCAAGAAAACTGCCCATAACCTCTGAACACAAAGTGCCAATGAAAAAAATTCATAGATGAGAGGTGGGGGGGAATCCTTCTTGCAAACTCCAAGACACATAGTGGTTAAATTTAACAGTTCTACCTACAAACACCAAATTCTATAAGCATCCAGAAAAAGACCTTCAAATATAAAGGAAAGGAAATTTGAATAATAAAGCTATCCTGTACCCACAAGAAATCACAGGAAGGAATAGAATGATATATTGTGTTCAGAAGAGTAAAGGAGCTCAAGATACAGCCCGAGATGACTGACCCTGCAAATCTGAGCATAAGCAAAATTGTTAAAAAATGGACATAGAATTTAAAAAGAGATGTTTAAAACATTTGCATAAAGAAAACCAGACCTGGAGGCAGCTAGGTGGTGCAGTGGATAGAGCATTGGTCTTGGAATCAGGAGGACCCGAGTTCAAATTCAGCCTCAGACACATAACACTCACTAGCTGTGTGACTCTGGGCAAATCACTTAACCCCAATTGCCCCCCCCTCCACACACACACACACACACACACAAGTCCCAAACCTGAAGGAATTATTTGCTTCTCAAACACCCCAGACAACAGAAATACAAGAAGGATAAATAAATACAATAACCAAGGAAAATATGACAAAGAAAAATAACAGATGGCACTGAGAGATTTCGTTCTAAATATATGCAAGGAGAGGAGTAAAAGTAGAAATCAAATAGAAGTGATGATGGAGAAACAGTCTGACATATCATAAACTAAACCTGCACTACCTACTAGTGAATCAGTTTTTGGGGGGGATTAAATTACAGAAGGGGAGGGGAGGGTTGATTAAAGGAGAGAAGAAAGGAAGGAAATAGAGTGCAACATTTGATGTACCCTAATTAAGTCAAAGGCTCATGGTGAAAGGAAATTAACTGCCATAGTCTCTAAGAAAGAAGAGAACCTACATGAGAATGAGCAAGGAGGCAGAGGGATTGAAAAAGGTGTAAATCTTGTTTCAGTGATGGGAGAATGTAGTACTGATAAATGCCCCTACTGGAAGAGAGAGAGATTCTTTAAAGGAAGATTGGTACTTACCAATGTAAATTATCTGCAGGGACTTTGCTTAGTGAGACCAGTCATCCTGCCGTGGGAGAAGGCTAATCACAGCTCCTGGGGACAACTAATAAGAACAGTAGGAGGTCATGGACACAGGGAAGAAATTTTGAGGCAATCAGCAACAATACTAATAAAGATAATATCTTCAGCAAAATTCCAGGCTACAAAATAAACCTTCAAAAATAACCACATTTCAGCATAATAACTTATAATTTCTATATAGTAACAGGGGGCATAATAGGAAAGTCCCATTCCAAACAACTACAAAATGCTTGGCAGTATCTGGGGAGTAATCTGTGAAAGTACACAAGTACTCATACAGATTAAATTACAGTGTGTTCCTTAATGAAATAAAGGGCAACTTACATAGCTGGAGGAATATGCAGTGCTCTTCTTACTTGAGCCGTGCCAATGTAATAAAAATAACAGTACAACCAAAGTTAAATTATTATTTTAATGCTTTACCAATCACAATATCAAATGGATAGTTTACAGAACTTGAAAAGATAATTCATTTGGAAAAACAAAAGATCTAGAACATAAAGGGATACAATGAAAAGAAGTGAAGGGAGAAAAGCACTTCCGAATCTCAAACTGTGTTATAAAGCAGCAGTCGTCTAAACTGTGTGATAGATATTGGTTAAAAAATAAGTAGATCAGTGGAACAGACTAGACAAGGGAGGATCAGAAGCAATGAAACTCAAACTCGGAGCACAATAAAGTAGAAAACACACATTATTGAATAGGGAAGAACTTTCTATACTGCTTCATGTGCTATTCCCTAACATCTGCCAGGAAAACTGGAAAGCAATCTGTCAGAAACTGGGTTTGGACCAACATCTTGTACCATACATTGTAAGCAGAGATAGCCTTTAATATTAAACATTATATAATAACTTAGAAGAGAAGCAGATCATGTGCCTCTCACAGCTATGGTTAAAAGATGTATTCTCAGCCAAAGAATAGAAGCAATTTCAAAAGATATATAACTTTGGATACATGAAACTGCAAAGTTTCTGTACAGATAAAATTAATGTACCTAGGCTTAAGAAGGGAAGAGGTTGAGTAGGGGAAGAGTCTTTGTATTGGATTTTCTAAAGGCTCTAGCGTCTGATATGTAAATAATTAACACACACACACACGCGTGCGTGTGTGTGTATGTATAAAAAACCAATAGTTTTTCCCCAGTATGTGTGTGGTTAAAGACTGTGAACAAAAAGTTCTCAAAAGAATTGCAAACTATTAACTACATAAAGGAATGCTTCAAATATATATAAATATAAGAGAAATTCAAATTAAAATATCCCTGAGTATTTGCACTCCTTGCAAATAGGCAAAGTTGATACAAGATGGGACCTGTAATGTTGGAAGGGTTGTGGGTTAAGGGTGCATTGTTAGTGGAACTCTGAATCAGTACAACTATTTGAAAAAGAAATTTGGAATACCAGAAATTAAGTGAGTAAAATGCCTATACCCTTTAACCAGAGATTCCATTACTGGTAAGGAAGTCCCCATTTGTACCAAAATATTTTTGCAGTACTTTTTTGTGATAGCAAAGAATTAGAAACAAAATATATGCTCATCAACTGGAAGACAAATTTTGATACATAAATGTAATAGAATATTACTGTATGGGAGGAAGATGAATTTGATGAAGAAAGATCTGAACTGGTACAGAGTCAGGTAATGAGGGTCAAGAAAACAATACTCTGCTGTTAAACAGAAAAAAAGAAAACTACATACAATCAAAAATAAATGTTGCAAAATTGTATTAAATAAGCATGGCTCAAAGAAAGATTAAATGATATACTCCCAGCTCATACCTCCACAAAGGTAGGAGGTCCATAAGTATTATACATTGCACATAATTTTAGACTTATTTTGAGATTATGATCAGTTATGTTGATTTTTTTTCTTTTTGTTTTTTAAAATATTATTATATGGACTGGCTCTGTAAGGGGGAATTTAAAGAATAATGGAAACATTGCTGATGTAAAACAAAAGACATCAGTAAAAACTTAAATAGAGAAGATTCTAATGGTGGGACATAATGTTCTTTCATTGACCTTCTGTTTATTTTTCCTAATTTTAATTATGTGTGACATGAGACTGCAAAGAAATAGTTGTGTTAGATGACAGACTAATGGACCAAAGTGATTAGAACTGCTGAAATTATATCCCAGGAAGAAATTTTGAATCCTTCATTTAATTTGAAACAATAAATTGACCAAGTAGAAGATAAAGGAAACTTAGTTCAATATCAGTTTATTGGTTATTATCAATATTCATATGAGACACATGAATGGAAGAATTGACAAAAAAAAATAGTACATTAAGCTCCCACTAGAAACTCACTCTCTCCCTCACTCCATTTCCCTCTTCCACTCTCTTTCCCTTCTCCCAGGGTCATACAGCTAATTGTTTGATGCTGAATTTGAACTCAGGACTTCCTGACTCCAGGGCTGGCACTCTATCCACTGTGCCACTTAACTGCCCATATATCATGTGCATAACACCAAAAAACAAGTAGGATTTCTTGAAATAGAGAAACACTAAAAAATTTTACCAATAAATATAGAAATAAAATAAAGTTGTTATTTGACAATTCTGGAAATGCTAGTGATAATAATCAGAAAAATAAAGATATAAACACTGGCAAAAGAGGCAAAATTATCCCTATGTATTATTGGCATGACTTTATGTAGAAAGCACCTGGTAATCAACAAAACAAACAAATGACAACAGTAACTTCAGCATAATAGCAAGATAAAAAAAATGCAGAAAATCAGTGTCTTTTATATGTAGCAATAATGAAAGTAAGGAAGAAATATTAAAAGGGAGACCTCATTCAAAATAATTACAGAATATATAAAATACCTGGGAATCTACCTACTAGGACATGGTCAAGATTCTATGAATACAATTACAAAGCATTTTATGAATTGAAGATTTACAAATAATTGATGGGGTCCCGGTCACTGTTCATGATTAGAGTTCCACCAACATAATAACCATGACAATATAACGCAAGTTTACTTACTGCTTAAGCAATAAGCAGTCAAACTACCAAGGAAGTACCTTTTGGAATTAGATATAATAACAATTAATTGGAAGGTACAGAAGATCTAGAATCTCAGTAAAATAATGGAGGTGGAAAGGTAGAAATGAAAGGAGGAATAGCACTTGCAGGCCTCAAATAATAAAGTAGTAATTAAAATTATTGGTTAATAATTTAAAAATACAAAGTTAGACCCTTGGAACAGATAAATAAGGAAGAAGTGACAATCATTGAATTCACACAAATGTTTGATAAAACTGAAAATATAAACTATTTGGGTGGGAAAGAACTACTTATTTGACAAAGAGCTCTTGGGAAAAATTTAAGCCGTTTGGAAGAAATTAAGTTTAGGCCATAATCTTATGTAACCATACACCAAAATAAGCTAAAAATAGATATGCTACTTGATTATAAAAGATCATACCATTAAAAAAAATTAGAGGAGAATAAGATTAGGTACATTATGCAGTTACAGATAGGCAGGAAATTCTTAAACCAAATGAGTTATAGAGGAAATAAAAATAAGATCTGTGTTTGATTATGTGAAATTGAGAAGCTTTTGTAGGAACAAAAACAATGCAGCTTGGGTAAGGAAAAGCAAAGATTGGGGGGAAATTATTGCATCAACTACCTCTGATAACAGTGTGATATCCAAAATAAATAAAGTACTGACAAAACTATATGACCAAAAAGTATTCTTCTGATGGATAATGGAACAAAGGATGTGAACACAGTTCTTAAAAGAATTATAGGCTGTTATTGACTATGTGAAAGATTACTCTGAAATTGCCCAAAGGGAAGACAAATACAAATCACAACTACTCTTGAGGTTTCACTTCACACACAGTAGATTGGCAAGAATAAGAAAAGATGGAAATGGTCAAAGCAGGCTGAAGAAAGATGGGCATCCTGATGGTTGATTGAGTTGTGAACTGGGACTTCTGACCATTCTGAAAACAAATTAAAGTTATGGTGCAAAGGTAAATAACATGTCCATTCCTTTTGACCTAGAGATCCTGCTGCTAGACATAGAATCTGAGGAGGTCAAAGAAGGAAAGAAATGTCCTATTTACACCAAAATATTCATGGCAACACTTTTTTTCTGTGTGATATATAGTGTTTGGCTTGGAGTCAGGAATATCTCAGTTCAAATTCTGCCTCAGAGTTTTAGTAACTGCGAACCAGGGCAAATCATTTAACCACTGTCTGAGTGCATGAGTTGAGCTTTGAAAGAGACTAGGGGGGCAGCTAGGTGGCTGGAGTCAGTTTCCTTGTCTACAAAGTGGGGATATTAATAGCATTGATGAGGTCTAGATTCTTGGAGTTCTGGGACCCCAAAATGGCACAGCGGATCCTGCCCGAAAGAAGTCAACCCAAATCTTCATTCAGCCAGAGACAGTGTATTATTTAGAGATAAACCATACAGGCCACACTGTTAAGGAATCTGAACATTAGTAATGCCTGTAAGGATGAGCGAGCATGAGGAAGTCTCAGTGTTTAAATGGGGCCAGAGTGGATCTTGTATACACTCAAATAATTTTGGGCGTTTGGAGGAGGGGCTGGGAGAAAGATCCTGAAGCTGGGGTGAGTGTAGGGAGAATTCTGATTGGAATGTCTGGGAGGTTGAATAGACCATGGAAATATATAATGAAGGGAGCTGGAAGGAAGAGGTTTGAATGGGGTCTGGAGAAGATCAAAGGTGGGAAATATACTAGGGCTTCATTATATTTTCAAAGGGAGATAGGAAGAGTCTTTAGGGAAAAGCCATTGAGTGGAAATACAGCATCAGGTAACCATTTGAGACCAGAGTGAGTTTAAGGGTTTTCTGAGGCCCAAATTCTTTTTGGGGCAAGGGGCAGAGGTCTCAGCTTGGGCCCATACCCCATCAGTACCACTGACCTTCCAGGGCTGTTGAGCACTGAATGAATTAACACGTGTCTTTCTTTGTATCCAAGGCAACTAGTGTAGTGCCTTGCACATAATAGGTGCTTAATGCTTGATGACTTGACTTGAAAATGAAATGGGTCAGTACTGTTGTGTTAAACTTCAGTTGTCCTAAAGAGTCCACAGGTGAAGAAATGCTTTCTTAAAAAAATTCACATGGTCTACAGGATAAAGTCTAAATTCCTTGGCATGTCAATGGAAGCCCTCAATACTATTCCCAAGCCATCTTTGCAGATTTATCTTCCCCTACGTGTTATAGTCAAACAGCACTTTGTTGTTGTTCAGTTTTTAGTCATGTCCAACTCTTCGTGACCGCATTTGGGGTTTTCTTGGCAAAGATACAGGAGTAGTTTGCCACTTCCTTCTCTATCTCCTTTTTCAGATGAGGAAACTGAGGTAAACAGGATTAAATGACTTGCTCAGGGTCACAGCTAGCGGGAGTCTGAGGCCAGATTTCAACTCACGTCTTCCAGACTCTGGGCCTGGTACTCTATCCACTGGGCCACCTAGCTGTCAAACAGCACTCACAACTTTGGCCAAAAACCCTGTATCTTTCATGCCTCGGTGCCTTTCCTCATGCTGGTCTTTTTACTAGGAATGCCTTCACTCATCACCACTGCTGTATAAAATTTTATCTTTCTTGAATTCTTGACTAAGGAACTTTGTTAGTCATCTTTTTTCCCCCCTTAAAATTTTTTTTATTGATGTTTTTGGTGTTTTTTACATCATCAAAGTGGTTCCCAGTATCCTTCCTCCTTATTCTCCCAGAGAACCATGCCATGTAACAAATAATATTTTTAAGATAAAAAAGAAAAAAAAATAAAAAATGATCAATGTACATACAAATGTACAGGGTTAAGATGGTAATATGTACGGTGGAACGCAGTTGTGGACAGCTCACCCTTGCAAAGCAGTAGGGTCTTAGAGATGTCTTCTCATTTCTTTAGCTATGCTTTTTTAAAAAAATAAATTCAATTTCATTTTTTTTTCAGTTCCAAATTCTTTCTCTCCAGCTTCTCCTGTCCCCATTGAGACAGGAAGAAAACCTGTGTAATTGACGAAACAAATTCTTACATTAGCCAGCCCTCCCCCCACCTCAATTTTCACTCTTGAGTCTATCTGTACTGTACATGTAAAATATGCTGTATTTCTATGAATTTTATAAAAGGTATTTGAGGCAGTAGACGTCACTAGGGATTATTAGGGGTCAAGAAAGACTTCATCTAGAAGGTAGTGCATGAGTTGAGTTTTGAAAGAAACTGGGGCGGGGGGGCAGCTAGGTGGCATTGTAGATAGAGCACTGGCCCTGGAGTCAGGAGGACCTGAGTTCAAGTTTAGCCTCAGACACATAACCCTGACTAGCTGTGTGACTGGACAAGTCACTTAACCCCAATTGCCTCACCAAAAAAATGATAGTAATCATTATGAAAAAGACTTGGGATTCTAAGAGGTAGAGATGAGAAGAAAGTATATTCCAGGTATGGGAGATGGCATGTGCAAAGGCACAGACGTTCAAGAAATTTGTGTGTGAGGAAAAAGAAGGCTAGCTCTTTGCATCCTTCAGAGGGTATAAATGAAAATCATGTGTGCTGAGGCTGGAACAGTAAGAAGTTTTGAAAGGTTTGAAAGATGGACTTGTATTAGTCTTTCTCTTTTTTTGACCTCTCTGCTGCATTTGATACTGTTGGTCTCTCTTCTCTAGGGTTTCATGACATTTCTCCTCCTTGATTCTCTTCCTGTCTGTCTAATCTTGTCTTCTTAGCCTCTTTTTCTCTACCATTAGCCACAGCATGCTTTTCAACTGTGAGTATACCCCAAGGCTCTGTGTTGTGGGCTCTCTCCTCTTCTCTCTTTACACACTTATCTCTCTGCAGATGATTAAGAGATTTATATATCCGTATCTAGTCTCTCTTGAACTCAAGTCCTTCATCAACAACTGCTTCTTGAACTTTTGTAGCTGGATTTCCCATGATCATTTCAGATTCAGCATTTCTAAAGCATTATGCGTTTCCTAAAATCCACCACTCTCCTGAACATTTCTGTTTTTAAAGAGGGCACCATTGCTTTCAGCCACCAAGGTTTACCTTTTCGGTATCATCCTTGAATCCTCACTCTTCCACACTCCACACATCCCCTCAGGTATGGAGTTTTATTCATTCTGCCAGCCACAACATCTCTTTATTCTTCCCTCTTCTCACATGGCCACCTGCTGGCAGGCCCTTATCACCTCTCATTCTGGCTTACTGCAGTAATCTTTTTTTAAAAAAATAAGTTTTAATTGATGTTTTCTTTTTCTTACATCATCATAGTTATCCATGGTATCCTTCCCCTCCTACTCCCAGAATGACATCTCATATAACAAATTTTTTTTTTTAATGGAAAAATAGTACTGGTCATGCATTGAAAAATCTGGAAACATGTGCAATGTGTAACACATTGAACCTTTCACCTCCACAATGGGCAGTCCTCTATCTTCTCACACCTCTTCCTTTGATCTTTATGATTTGTTACATTTACTTTTGATGAGGGGGTGGCTTTCTTTCCATTTATACTGTTGCCATTGTGTATATTATTTTCTTGGTTCTGATTACTTTGTATCAGTTCATATAGATCTTTCTGTGCTGCTTTATATTCATCACGCATAGATCATTTCTTATAACACAATAATATTCCATTACACTCATGTAGCACTTTGTTTAGCCATTTCCTCTTTGCTGGGCATCTACTTTGTTTCCAATTCTTAGCTGTCACAAAAAGGGCTGTAATAAATATTTTAGAGTATATGGGGACTTTTTTCCTAATCAGTGGCTTCCTGCCAAATAATCTCAGTAATGGAGGCTCGTTCAAAGTATATGGGCATTTTAGTGCAAAATTCCATTGCTTTCCAAAATGGTTGTACCATTTCACAGCTCCACTAACAATGTATTAGCATGCCTATATTTCCACAATCCCCCCAATATTGGGTTGGTTTTTTTTTATCATTTTTGCCAGTTTGCAGGGTGTTTTAATTTGCCTTTTTCTCGTTATTAGTGATTTGCAGTATTCTTTCATGTGGTTATAAATACTTTCTACTTGTTTTGAGAACTATTCGTTCATATCCTTTGACCAGAGAATGGCTTGTAATAGACTTTTAATTAGACTGCAGCCCTCAAGTGTCTTCACTCTCTAATCCATCCTCCACACAGCTGAAAAATTATTTTTGTACAGAGCTCACCTATGTTACCCTGTTCAGTAAAAATGAGTGGCTCCATATTTGTCTCTAAGATGAAATAAAATAAAGCTTTTCACAACCTGACTCCTACTGTTCTGGCCTTATTATTATACCTTACTCTTATATATACTCTCTCCAGTCCAGCTAAACTGGCCTTCTTTTTCTTCCTCATAGACAAATCTCTCCTCTCAGTGCCTTTGCACTCATTTGTTGTCCTTCCTTCTCAAAGAGGACCAAAATGACATCACTATGTTAGAGCCAAGTTACAGTTTGTCTGACTGTGGCTGATTAGACCAATATAAGCTTGGAATGCTCTATGACAGGTGATCAGACCAATATAAGCTTGGAATGCTCTACGACAGGTTGGTCACAAATAGTCCATGTGATCATTTGGGGCGGATTCTCTAAATTTTTGTATCTCACATTTCTTTTGAGCTACTTCAGTTCTGCTTCACTTATAAAGCACAGTGTCTTCGTGGATGCAGGCACACCATGCTGGGCGATCCTGTGCCACTGTCTTCCGTGTCTCATAATTCCAAAGTTCTTCAGAGAGACCTTGAGAGTGTCCTTATATCGCTTCTTCTGACTTCTGTGTGAGTGCTTGCCTCGTGTGAGTTATCCATAAAACAGTCTTTTAGGCAAACATGTGTTTGGCATTCTTAACAGTGTGGCCAGCCTATCAGAGTTATTTGCACTTTCTGCAGTAGAGTTTGAATGCTTGGCAGTTTAGCTTGAGAGAGGATCTCAGTGTCTGGTACCCTATCCTGCCAGATTATCTTCAGAATCTTCCTAAGACAATTCAAATGGAAGCGATTTAGTTTCCTGGCATGGCGCAGATATACTGTCCAGGTTTCACAAGCATTCAGCAATGAGGTCAGCACAGTGGCTCAATAGACCTTCAGTTTGGTAGACAGTCTTACTCTTCCCTCCCACGCTTTCTTTTGGAGCCTCTCAAACACAGCTCAGTGTCAACCTCATTATCTGTGTGTACATCCCTAGAAGGTATACTGCCAAGGTAACTGAACTTACAAGTGGCATTCAAAACTCCTCCATTGGAACTGATGATTTCATGGATGGACGGTGTGGTGCTGGCTGATGGAGACTTTGGGTTTTCTTGGTGTTAATTGTTAGGCCAAAATTAGCACAGGCAACAAAGACTCAATCCATACTTTGTTGCATCTCAGCTTCAGAGGCTGCACTGAATGCATAAGCATCTGCAAACAAAAAATCATGTACCATCTTCCAGATGAAGCCTTTGCTGATCCCCAAAGTTTCTAGTAACTTCCACCCCAAAATACCTGTTATACATTTTATATATGTATGTCTTGTATATACTTTAACATATAAATTCTCTCAACTCAACATAAACCCCTCAGGAACTTTTGGTTTTTGTTTTTTTAGACTCCAGTTCCTAGCATAGTGCCTGGTACATCGTAGTTCCTTAATAAAATGCTTAAATTGATTGATGATTAATAAACACTCTGTATATTTTTGCTTAATTAAATTAAAGATCAACATTATCCAGTTTAATGCCAGAATACTTTTTTCTCAATGATAGTATTGATTTAATGCACATGATTTCATCATATATTAGAGTTTGGACATTAGTTGAAGCCCAGACAATACTTAAAGGATACAGAATAGGTGTGCATTAAGAGGAAATAAACAACTGGTCTTGATATTTAAATATAAGTACCTAGCAAAGTAAAACTGAAAAAAGAATGAATAGTTTTAAAACTACAAAAGCAAAGAATATTAAGGGAATCAAGTTCCTCACAGAACCCAAAACAATAAAAAGAAACACAAATGATAAGGGAAAAAACCTAAGATTAAAAATGAGCAAAACAAAGAATTGCAATATTGTTAAATCCTCTAGAGGAGAGGTTCCCAAACTTATTTGGCCTACCGCCTCCTTTTCAAAAAAATAATTACTTCATTGCCCCCCCCCGAAATCTACTTTCTTTAACTCTTTAATGTTTTTTTTTGAATAGGCATCATTTCAAAAATATATATATATTTTTAAAAAGTCACACATTTTAAATTTAATAATTTATTGTACATGTGTGGTTTTTTCCTGCCTTGAAATTTTGATAATACAATACTGCATCATGTAACCATGTAGTATCTATTGTAAACAAGTCATTACACACACATATTCCTGCCCATGCATATTGGTTTTCCTGACAATGTGTGACACATTCACTTGCCAGCACTTGCTTGTTAAGACCTGTTGGCAGACTTGACTACTTATCTTCCATTTTGTGTGTTTTGGGGAAAATAATGTAATCACTCTGACTTTAACTCTGTTACACAACAGAAGAAACATGTATGAACATGTTTTCAAAATTTTCTTCTCTTTACTTATGCTTCCACTGCCCCCTTATTTTTATTCAATGCCCCTCAATTGCACCCAAGGCTACTGCCACCTCCCATGATCATTCCAGGGTCCCCCAGGGGTAGTATCACCCATTTTGGGAACCTATGTCTGGAGAACCAAATTAAAGTAGCATAAGCAAAACTTTGGAATATATTCTGAAAGATGTCCTCAATTCATAGAAATTAAGCAAAAATTAGCAATGACAAGAAAATCACAAGACTGCAAAAATGAACTGGAGAAAGGTGCTCCTCAAACCTTATGAACATGCACACAGAAAAATCTAACCAGAAGGAGAGATAGCTAAAGTCAGTAAATGATTCAGACTTCCTCAGAAAAGGAAAACTCTGTGGCAGGGCTGATCCCTCTCTTCTTCCTGTGTCATGTAGCTGGCCCTCGGCTACCAGGAGCAAATCTGGAGGATGGTAAAAACCTTTACCAAATAGAAGCAAAAGCTTTTCAATCAGAAAGTTAAATGCTACATTATCTTTGGCTCTGAATAAGAGACTTCATAATTTTCCTTGATTCTCCCATATTTATTTTGTTTATGGTTTATTGATGTTTTTGTTTTTAATATCACTACCGCTTCCTAATAACTTTCTGTCAAATTAAATCCTCCCTTGTACCAAAGAATATCATTTAAACAAAACAAACCACCCCAGCTACAGCGTCTGACAAGGTATGTGCCACATTCCTTCTACCGAAAGGCAGAAAGTGCACATTATCATTTTGAGTTCCCAGGAGCCAAAATTGGTCCTTGAATTTAATCTCAATTATAATGGCCTGCAGGGTTGTTTAATTCATTTTGTGACTATCTAAATCAATTTTTTAAATTTAAATTGTTTTCCTTTTACACTATAGTGATTTCCCCTAAATTTCTCCCCTCCCATTTAACTCTTCCTATAGCAAAGAAAACTTCTTTTACAAAACCAGCCAGTAAAGCGGAGAGTATACATCAATTGCATTGCATATCCATAGTCCCTACCACTCAACTGAAATTAGTCAATCAGAAGCATTTATTTAGTGCCTATTATTTGTCAGGCACTAGGCACTGGTGAATAAAGACAAAAAATGAAACAGTCACTAATCTCAAGAAGCTTACATACTATAGAGTAAGACAGAGTGTGTGTGTGTGTGTGTGTGTGTGTGTGTGTATGCTAACTTATATAGTGCTGTAAGATTTGCAAAGCACTGTACGTATGTTACTTCACAGCATCTTCCCAACAATCCTGAAAAGTAGGTGCTGTTATTTATTATTCTCATTTTACAGATGGAAAGTTAAAACTGAGATGCTGCCTGGGGTCAAATAACTAGTAAATGTCTGAGGCAGGATTTGAACTCAGGTAGTCCTGACTCCGAGTCCAGTAGATAATACTATACCACCCAGTTTCACATGTGTATATATGTGCATATATATATATATATATATATATATATAATATAATATAAATATAAAATCTGTACAACTAGTTAAATATAGGAGATTTGGGGAAGAGGTGTAGGGGTGGGGAGGTCAGGATGGGCTTTGTGTAGAAGGTAATAACTTGAAGGAAGGTATTGTAGGAGTGTTAGGAGCGAGGCAGGAGTGCGTTTCTGGCATGGTAATGGGAGATGGTGCATTGTATTTGAGGAACAGAGAGAAGGCCAATTTGGCTGAACTGAAAGGAGGACAATATACTTATTATTTCCTTATGAGTTCTCTCAGGCCTCTAGGGTCTCTAAGATTCATGACAGTTCATCAGAATTCAACTACTTCTTAGTGCTCTGTTTATGTTATTATTCATGTTATTGGTTCTGCTTTCTTAATTCGCCATCATTTTATACAAATCTCATTTTTCTGAATTCCTCATTTTCATCATTTTTACAGTACAATAAGATTCCATTCTATTACTATGTGTTGTCGTTCAGTCATTCAGTCCTGTCCAACTCTTCGTGACTCTTCGGACCACGAGGTCCATGGGGTATTCTTGGCAACGATACTGGAGTGGTTTGCTGTTTCCTTCTCCTGTGGATTAAGGCAAACAGACATTAAGTGACTTCCCACAGTCACATAATTAATAAATGTCTCAGGCCAAATTTGAATTCAGGTCTTCATGACTCCAGGCCTAGTGCTTTTCCCACCCCTATATATATGTATATATATAACAGTTCAATAAGCTATTTATTCCTTAATCAGTGCTACACTATTTCCATTTTGTTGGGGTTGTTTTGGTTTGGTTTGGTTTGGTTTTTGGTGTTTTGATAACAGAGAGTGCTGCCATGCCTACTGTATTTAGGCCCTTTTCTTTTATGGATTTCACTGGGGAAGATGCCCAATTAGTGAATCAGTTCTTCAGTAAATATTTGTTAAGGGCCTAATGTGTGTTGGGTGCTATGCTAAGCCTTGGAGGTACACAGACAAAAATGATCAGTATGTCAAAAGGTATGAATATTGTGCACAGTTGTATGCATACTTTTCCAGCCTTGTTATCTGTTATTCCACTTCCTTCCCACTCTGAAATATAGCCAAGCTAGACTTTTTGTTGGTCTCATCTCCATTCCTTTTCTGTAGCTATCAACCGTGCTGGAATATGTTCTCAACTAGTGCTTCATAGAATCCCTTGTTTCCTTTAGCTCTCAAGTCAAGCACCACCTTTGCCATGAAACCTTTCCTGATCTCCTCATCTCCTGGTGCTCTCCTTTACCCAAATACCTAATATTCATTTCAAATAATTGATTCCATGTATATATTTCTATGTAAACATCTCCACCAATAGAAGGTAAGTTCCTTGGAGGTAGGGACATTTTCTTTTTTGTCTTTGTGTCCTCACTGCCTAGCATAAGGCCTGGCATTTATGATGTTTAATTTAAAAAGTTGACTGATTGACTCTTTGAAGATGTAAAATCATACTGGTTGTTCATGATCCACATAGTTATCTATTTTGTGAGGTAGTTCTAGTGCAGAATTGGTCATCCTTTACCAAGCCAGGTTACAGATAATTAACTCCAGTGTTAATTTCATTTTCATTTTTCATCATCATTTCTTAGCAAGATTCCACTATAATTTATATTGAAACACATTTGGCTGGAAGCTCAATTTGAGGTTCTGTTGCCAACTTGTGATGTATTATCTAGGCAGTTGGCCAGGCAGCTACTTGTATTTTCTCCTTGAAATATAATTTCTAAGCTCAGTTTTGTGTTATGAATGTTTTGTTTTTTGTTGCAGAACCCCAATAATTTAGTAGAATCACAGAATTTTATATGTGGAAGAGATCTTAGAAATAGTATTTAAGATTCATTCCATTTGTAGTGCCAGCCTCATTGTATTGTTGTGGTGGGGGGGAGGGGAGGTTGCTTCAAATGAGATAATATATGTAAAGTGCTTTGTAAACTTTAAAAGGCTGTGTAAATGTCAGATATCATTTTTATAGTTAATGAGGGTTGAATCTTTGCTAGATCTCTAGAATTTGCTCCAGACTATTAATTCTTCCTAATTGTTGGGTTTGTCACTTGTTTGAAGTTCAAGCAGTTATTGACTTAATAGCTGAGTCTTCCTGTAATTCTTTTAGCTGTAAGTTCTTAAATGCCATGTCATTCAGCATATCACTGAATGGGCATTGCCTCAGTCAAACTTGAGACCTGGGAAAGACCTTAACTTAAAAGGCCAAGGTCTCCCACTGCATTCTGGCCATCTCCAGTTGTTCTAACCTATATCTTGCCACTGGACTCAGATGACCCTGGAGGAGAGAGTGAGACTGGTGACTTTGCACAGACCTCCCTTACTTAAATCAAATTCACTTGCAAATCATAACATCACCTTCCTCACATCTTGGTCCTCTTGAGAAGGAAGGACAAATTAGGAACAATAGATAGTTTCATTAACAATGGTGTTTTTAAGTATAATATAACTCACTTATGTCTTGAACCTCTCTGTATTTACCATTAACTTCTCTGAAATATAGTCTTTTTTTTTTTAGGTTCTGTTGCTAGAATAAATTCTCTTCTAACCCTGCATTTTAAATTTGATGTGAATCTTTGTTTTAAGCCTGTTTCTTATAACTAGTCAGTAAATATTTATTAAGTACCTACTATATGCCAAGTACAGGAATACAGATGTAAATAAAAACAAAGTCAGTCCTTGACCTTAAGGAGTTAATAATCTAATGAGAGAAGAAAGCATACAAAAAAGAAGGTACCTGCACAGTGGAGAAATCGGAAAACAGTGCAGCTAGTGGGAAATTTGGAGAGAACTAGCTTACCCACCTCCTTAGATAGAGGCCCTCTAGTCAGAGGATCCAATCAGAGGGACAGAGAGTATTGAGAACATGTGAGTACCAAAACTGATTTAGTCTTGCAAGTTAATGAGATTTCCAAAAGATGAATTTCTTGGGGAAGGAAAGGTGTAGTGGAGAAATTGAAAGAAGTCTAAAAACAGAGTGGCTGGTAGCAAGTGGAGAGAAGACTGTGCTGGGGGGCCCTCTTCTTAAGTAGAGGTCCTAGAGCCTCCATTTAAATCAAAATTAATTTTTTATTGACTGGAGCCCATGGTCCTGCCCCTCCAGTCAAAAGGTCTAGTCACAGTGTCAGATGGTACTAATGAGATGTGAGTATCAAGACTGATTCACTCAACAACATTGTTAGGTTTTGCTTTCTGATTCAGTCTGTCTCCCTCTTCTGTTTTATGGGTGAGTTAGTCTCATTCACATTCATGATTATGACAGTTTAAAGCACGGAGGGTGAAGGAGGTAAGAGAATATTTTAATAGAATTTGATGAAAGAAAAAAATAAACTTAAATTATGTATCCATGACTGATTTTCCAGGTCATTTATTTTGAGAGCTATTTCACATATTCTTTGAATTTGTCTATCGTTTGATCAATTTTTGTACCATTGAACTTTTTAGTTCTTGCTTCCCTTCCCCCTCCCCTTTTCCCCATTGACCACAGCTTTTTGCCAAGGAGTTCTGACTTCCCCTCTAAGTTGTCTATTACACTATATGTCTTTTCCTTCAGCTCTTTTATTAGGGCTTTGAACCATTCATCAAGTCTTTTTGACCATTCTATAGTCTTTTCTGGAATTCCTGAAGAATTATTTTTTTCCTCTTTCTTTATAGTTTTATTCCGGGAGTCACATACCATATGGAGCATTTCTTCATTGTGTTAGTACTTTTCTTTTATTTGATCATTTCCTCACTTTATCTACTTTCTTTTACTCACCACCTGGGAATCCAATTAGAAGGTTATTATAGTTGTTTAGAAAGAAATAATGAGCACCTGAACCAGAATTGTGACTGAATGAGCAGAGAAAAGGTCCTGGATTCAAGAGATGATATAGAAGTGAAATTAACAGCTCTTGGCAACTGTTCAGATATGGGGGTGAGGGAGAAGTTGTGGATGAATCAGAGATTATATATCTTAGTGACTAGAAAGATGGTAGTATCCTCAAAAGAAATAGAAAAGTTTAAAGGAAAAACAAGTTAGGGAAAAGAGTTACATTTTGATCATGCTGAGGTTAAGATGCCTATGAAATGTCCAGCAGACAATTGGTGCCATAGGACTGAAACTCAAGAGACGAGAGCTGTGTTTATAAATCTAGCATTCATTTTTGTGGAGAGGATAATTGCAACTCTGAGACTTGATGAGATCACCAAAAGGTAAAATGTGGAAAGAGAGAAGAAGAAGGCACTGGACAGGGCTCTGGGGGTACTCTTAACCTTGGGAGATGAGACTTGAATGATAATTCAGAAAATAAAACCTAGAAGGAATATTCAGCCTAATAAGAGAGGTGAACTTGGAGGGAGTAATGTCATAGAAGATTGAGTATCCAGGATAAAGGGGGGTGGCCAACAGTGTTTAAAGCAACATCATGGGTGTACATAGAGTGTGGGCCATATGGGTCTGGGTGTGTTGGCCTATTCTCTGTGAACACCTGCATTCAGCAGAGATGTCAAGAAGAATGAGAACTGAGAAAAAGATATTTGATTTAAAAATTAAGAGGTCACTGATGACCTTGGAGAGAGTAGTTCCAGTAGGATAAGTAGAATTAGAAGCCAGACTTATAAGGGGTGATAAACTGTTGGAAGATGAGGAAGTTGAGACTGTGCAACATCTGTGATTATAATACCTACTCATGCTAGAAGGGTTAAAATTCCCAAATTAACAGTTTTTCTTCCGTGAGTTACATTTTTCATTAGTGACTTTTTTTTTGTATTTTGACTATTTTTACCCACACTCATTATCTCCCACCCCACCCCCATATTCCCCTTTTCAGAAGTGAACAAATGAAACTCATAACAAATATATGTAGTCCAGAAAAACAAATACCCATGTTGACTATGTCCAAAAATCTGTGTCTCATTCTGAATTTCAAGTTTGTCGTCACCTCTGAGTCAGGATCATTGTGTTGATCAGAGATCTAAATCTTTGGAAGTGGTTTTTTGTTTTTTTGTTTTTAATGATGTTGTCATTTTATGAATTATGCTACCATTTCTGTTCATTTCACTTTGTATCTGTTCATAGAGTCTTCCCAGTTTTCTCTGAAACTGTCCATCTCATCACTTCCTATGGCACGATATTCTACTACATTAGTATGCCATAATTTGTTTAGTCATCCTCTAACAGATGGGCACCCTTAATAAAAAATACAATATAATAGGTAATGTTAATTTGTGGTTTTGTAAGTCAGTATGTAGCCCCATAGAGACCTGTTTGTATTTGAGTTTGGCACCATTGTTCTAGAATCTTATTTCTTCAGATGGTTAATTTTAACTATCTTAATGTTGATTCTTAATAAGCATGATTTTTTAGTGTAAATGTTTTTAACCTGTCCCTCCACATATTGTCTCCTATATCATCCCTGCTTTCTCACTTATCTTCCATCATTCCCTTTCTACTGGCTGTTTTCCTACTGACTACAAACATTCCCAATTCTTCCTTATCCTCAAAAAAAGCCTCATTTAATCCATCTGTCTTCTCTAGCTATTGTCCTATATCTCTTTCTCCTCCCTTTTGTGGCTAAGGTGCCTCCACTTCCTTTCTTCTCATTCTCTTCTTAATTCTTTGTAGTACAAGCTTCTGACCTCATCATTCAACCAAAACCATTCTCTCTGAAGTTACTAATGATCTCCTTGCTGTTCTTCAAACACAATACTCCATCTCCTTATTTCAAGCATTTTTGCTGGCTGTCCACCATGTCTGCAGCTCTCTACCTCAGATCTTTACCTCCTGGCTGCCCTTGCTTCCTTGAAGTCTCAGTTAAAGTTGTAACTTCTTCAAAAAGCCTTTTCCCAGTGTTCCTTAATCTTAGTGCTGTCTCCCTGAGACTACCCTCAATTTATTCTGCATATGGCTAGTTTGTACCTAGTTGTCTGCATTTTGTCTGTCTTATTGGACTGTGTGCTCCTTGAGGGGAGAGAGAGTTTTTTACCTTTCTTTGTACCCTCTACTCTTAATAAAGTGCCTAGTACATAGTAGACTCTTAATAAATGCTAGTTGGTTTGACTTGACCTAACCTTGTCCTCTGTCTTTCATAACATAGCATCCTCCAGTCTTCTTACACCTTACTGCCCTGCACCCATTCTCTTCTATCCAGTGAGCCTGGCCTCCTTGTTCTTCCATGAACATGACACTTTCTCCTCTCCAGACATTTTCTCTGGCTGCCCTCCATGCTTTTCCTTTCTCATCTCTACTCACTGGCATACCAGGCTTCCTTTAAGTCCCCACTAAAATCCTGTCTTCTACAGGAAGCCTTTCCCAATCCCTCTTGATTCTACTGCCTCCTATTTATCCTGTATATAGCTTGTTTATACAAATTTGTTTGTATGTTGTCTCTTCCATTATCTTGTGAGCCCCTAGAAGGCAGGGACTGTTTTGGGGGGGTTTTGCCTCTTTTTGTATCCCTAGTGCTTAACACGGTGACTGGCACATAGTTACATACCTAGTAAATGTTTGTTGACTGGCACCAAATTCTGGGGACAGGTCCAGTTTGAAGCTTATACACTGATATATACCTGTGTCTTACAACTCTGACCTAGATGATTTTTTTAAACCACATTACCTGTCCACATTTTACTTCCTATTTTTCTACTGAGTAAGATGTCCTAGAATGAAAGCAAAACTTGTTGGGAAGACAGAGAAGTGGGAGAAATTTTATCAGTCCAGTACCATTTTGTCTCCAAAATCACTTTCCTGAATAGAAAAAATAGAGAAAGGTTCTCTACTAGTATTGTAGATGCTGACAATAGACAAAATATATTCTAAAAATCCAACAAGCCATTTGTTTTTACCCATCTGTTACCCAAAAGCAAATTATTGAAGAAGGAACCTAGATGAAAAAGGTTCTGTTACTTTGTAGCTTCTGAGAGTTAGCCATTTGAAAAGCAACATGGTATAATGCAAGGAGGGCTGGCCTTATACTTAAAATCTAGGTTTCTGTTCCGGCCCTGAGGTTTTACTGGCTTCTGTAAAATGGGGATGTGATCACAGTGCTTGGCTCATAAGGTGGTTGTGAGGAAATCACTGTGTCATTCTTCTTTGAAATGCTGTCATCGTTTAGCATGGCTCCTGTACTGTCTTAATTGTTTTCTCCCATGTTAAAGTATCTCTTTCAAGATAATTTTTTTAATTAAACTTTTAATTTTCGACCTTCATAAAACAGAGGGAGAACTTATGTGGGGTGCTTTCACAACTAAATGAAACAAATATCATAATTCACTTTTTTATCTGGCCTCCTTTAGTCTTGTGGCTAATAACTCATACTGCAGTAATCTTGCTTGGACTAGTGCTGTGCTCTCCTGACCAGCCTTGCTTCCATTCTGTCCCTTCCTCTTCTAATATGTCCTATCTTCTACAATCCTCTCTCTCTGAAATTTCTCAGACACTTTAGACTAGGGATTTAAATACTAAGCCAGGATTCATTCATTTACTCATTCAAGAAATATTTATTGAGATACAGCGCTTTGTGAACATTTGTACTAAGTACTAAGAGAGATTTAAAAAGCTAAATAAGATATAGTCCTTCATTTTGTGGAATAAGGACATCATAATTAACTACTGTGTATTTGTGTGTAATTACGTAAAATAAAATAATGTGAAAATTGACTCCTCCTGCTATACATTAAGACCCCTTTGGGCATTCTGAAGGTGGAGGAAGATCAAACTAGTTAGTGGTTCCTGGTCAAATTCCAGGAACTTAGCAAAAGACTTTGGGAAAATAAAAATAACTGTTATCCATTTATCCCATAAATAATAAGCATCTGTCATCAATTTAGTCCCTTAAGGTTTGCAAAGGGCTTTTCCTATTTGTCTCATTTAAGTCTTGTAAGAACCTTGTGAGGTAAGTACTATAGGTGTTATTATCCCCCTTTTACAGATGAAGAAACTGAGGCTCTACGATTGGTTAAGTGAGTTGTACATGGTTACATAACAAGTTATGTGTAAAAGGCACTTATTTGAATCCACATTTTTGTGTGGCTAAGTCTAGCCATCTATTCAAGTTTAATATTTATTGAATCACTTTCTCTGTAAGGTACTATGCTAAAAGCTATGGAAGATACTGCAGTGAACATAACATGATTCCTGGCCTCAAGGGGCATATTTGCGGAACCCATGTTATTCCCTAATAGAGTATAGATATTACCCCAAAAGTGGCCTCTTGAGATCTAATCCCTCTGTGATTCAAACAATTTTAATTTCCAGATTTAAATTTTTGGATATGTTAAAGGCTTTTATCATTACTAAACTACTCATTCTTTAGAATCCCATTCTTTTTATTCACTTTTAGAGGGAGCTAGGTGCTACCATGGATAGAGTACTGAGCCTGGAGTCAGGGACAGCTGAGTTCAGATGCAACTAGTTCATACTAGCAGTGTGAATCTGGGCAAATCACTTAACCTCTGTCTACCTCAGTTTCCTCAACTGTAAAATGGAATAACAACAACACTTACCTCCCAGGGCTGTTGTTGGGATCAAATGAGATGACATCTGTAAAGCGTTTAGCACAGTGCGTGGCACTGTGTGGGCGCTATATAAAAGCTTATTCCTTTCCCTCCTCTTCTGTTACATTCACATAGAAAAACAAAATGTGTCAAACTTCTCTTTTAGTCTCAAGATTTTAGATCTTTTGGTCTCAAGATTTGTCTTTGCATTTAATTTTCCATGAGAATCAAATATTTGTTAACGATTTTATTTAACTAGAGTCTAGCCAAATAAGGGTCTAGCTGCTAGACATTGAAATTTGGGGTTGTCTGAGGTAAGAGTGTATCAGAAGGTTTTCATCCTCTCATTTTTATCCCTCTTCTGTAATTTTAAGAAGAAAAAGGATAACAAAGCAGCAGAAAACAATCTAATAATATTCTCTCTCTTTGTTTTCTGCCTCATTTTTAAAGTGAAGGATCTGACCTCTTGTGTTAGTATCATCACATTTTTTCATCATAAATTATTTTACAAAGTGAACTGTGAACAAGGGAAAAAAACTTAGTGTGAGTTTTTTGGGGTTTTTTAATTTAAGATGTGTCTTCAAATTTTCTTATGTTGTGTTTTCAGAAGTATAAATCATGCCAGCCCTCTCCTGAAGGGATTTAGTAATTTATTTTTAATAATGAGCTGCAGAAAACTCTTTATTCTGTTGGCTTGAATTCATCTATTTTAACAGCATATGGCATGTTTCACTTTCCCAGTGGTTTGTACCCCATTAAATCTCTCTGTGTGTCTCTGGTCACTTTAATGTCACTAGCTCAGCTGTTTCTTTGAAGCACTGCCCATTAGCCTGAAAGGAAATATAGGAAGAAATTGTAAGTATATATAGAGGGGGAGAAATTAAAGCAAAAAGTAGCAGGTTGATTTCTGTGATAATGAAGAATTATGGAACTGTGTCAATGGATTATATTCTAGAGAAGTCCTTCATTTAAGAAAAAAATCCTACAAGTGGTGTTAACAGTGATAACATTGATTACTCAACTTTTCTCATCCTTACATACATATTAAGTCTCACTTGTGAAAATAATTATTCTTTTATAAATTAATAAGTGCATTTGCAGACTTGGCGCCGTGTGAAAGAAGGACTCAGCAGCAGTCCTTTTGAATGGTAGGAGATTGATGGAGTACTGTACTGTATGTGCGAGTGAATACCCTTATGTCCCTAACTGATCATGGACATTTTCAGCATCCTTTTGGGTGCCTGGTATGGATGGGAATAGTTTAATTTAAAAACAAAAACAGCAACTACAAAACCAGGGGAGTGGTCATCACTGTGTATCATTTTGAAGATGGGACATCAGCTCAACTGAGGCCTGTGAGTTCTCTTTTCTGTTTTATTTTAATCATTACATACTGTTTGGTTCTGAGTGGGATATAGGGTACAATGACATATTGATTATTTCAAATTTGAGTTTTTTCCTAAACTTTGCTTTTAATAGAAAGTGTGGTCATTTTTAGCTGATGATTGAAAGAAAGGCATAGAAAAAGGGAGTTAGTATTTAGCACTGTGAAGTTGGAATTTGTGATCTTTCTGATTATCATCACTATGTTTAATTTGACCCAAAGAGAATAATCTCTTTAAAATCAAATTTCTTCATGAAAAACATGGTTACCTCTCTAACATGGCACTTTCTAAATTTTGCACAGGGAACGCTAATTGTTGCCTTCCTAGATTTTGAACAGTTGTTGGACTACCAGAAAATACTTGGCTTTATTTTTGATTTGTCAAGGAAGGGGATGGGATTTGTTATTGGGAGTGGGGGACGGATTTTCTTTTAAAAAGATACTATAATTGGCATTTCATTCACTGAGTGTTTAAACTTTTTTTAACCAATCTGAGACCATTTCAATCTCTTTCCCATTGCCAGCTGTGTATGTTGCTATGGGAACTCAGTGGGGTCTGTGTGCGATTACTGTGCTAAGGACCACACCTGGCTTATTTGCATTCAATTTAAGTTGGGGGAAATTCAAAAGAAGAAAAAGAGAGTGTAGATTTGTCGGTGGGCAGCCAGAAAGGGCTTGTCATTTTGTAACCATCACAGTGGACCAAGAAGGAAAGAAAGGTGATGGCTTTCTAAGCATTTTTGATGTATTTATTGAAGTTTAAATTATGATGCAGTTTTCTATGCTTATTTGTTGTGATACAGTATTACTGTTTCCCAGTAAATTTGCTATCTCTGAGCCCTTAAAGAACACTAAATGTATATTGACTAGATTTTTTTTTAAGTTTAGTCTTTTGTGTGGCATAATATTAATTTGTGGAAGTGTGATTATGAGCACAGTAGGAGAATTAAGGCAGAATTTTCCTTTATCCTCCACATTACAACAGTTCTAGCCATTATGACCCCCTTCTTTTATAATAACCAGCATTTTCTTTCTAAGAAGGCATTCAGACAATTTCCACGAATTTTATTCTATTTGAAACATTAACCCTAAGTCATTGGCAGACACTAAGCAGTTCTTGAGGTAGTTATAAATATAACATAAAATTATATGTACTATTTGTGTTAACTTTAGGTACAGTTTTATGAAATATGGGTAGATTTAAAGTGATTTAATTTATAAGAAATAACTTAATTTTTATGTGTGTTCTCATAACCTTGATTTTATATTTATAATTCAGAAAGTGATATAATGGATACTGTCTAAAAAGCAAACTTAAAATTATAAAATAGAATTTTAAAATACTTTTCACATTAATTTTTGCAGCTACAGCAGAAAAGCAGTTGGTATTTTCATCTTATTTGCTAAACTCCTTGCAAAAAGACTTATTAAATCAATTGGAAGCAAGCCATTTTTAATTCAACAGGTTAATAAGGGTATTAGGCTGTTTGTTTTTTTTTGCTAAGCTATATTTAGTCATTATGTAAGGCAATAGACATTTAAATTTGTTTTATGTCACTAAAATAGTAATTCATTTGTTTGAACAGCTTACTATGTGCAAATTGTTTTGTGGGATAAAGAAGAAAAAGACAGCTCCATTTTCACTGAACCGATGGTCTAAGGATGCTTTTCTTCAACATATGTTTTGACAATAAGCAAATCTGTTTTAAGTGCTTTAAACTTTTGGTCACTGGGAAGACAATGTCCAGCTAGGTCAACATGAGAAATTTAAAATAATACTAAAGATGTTGTATTTGCTTTAAAAAAAAGCAAAAACAAAAAAACTTTTGCATATATTTGATCTATATATTTGGGTATGTAGGTAGAACAGGTGTAGTTACATCTATTTTATGGCTTAGTAAACTGAGACACGAAGAAATTGAGTGATCTTTCAGGTATCACACAGTGGCAAAGCCAGGGCTTTAGAACCAAAGTTTCTTATTTTATTGCCTTTCCTTAAAATATTATCATACAGCTATCTCAATTTTACCTTCTTTTCCTATTTATTTGTAGATTGGGAAAGAAAGTAGGTTTTTCTTCATTTCCAACTCCCAAACTATTTTTTTCAGTATGATAAATTAAAAGTAAGTTATAACCGAAACATGCCCTGTTTTATCAGTAGTGGAACGAACATTAAATTTAGTGTCAAGAAATTTGGGTATAAATACTGACTCTTATGCTCCTCTGCTCACTACTTATTTGACCTTAGGCAAGTTCCTTCACCTCCCCGAGCCTTGATGTCCTGATCTGTAAAATGAAGGCATTGGATTAGATTATATTTAAAGGCCCTTCCAGCTTTAAATCCTATGACCCTATGAACATATTTTTCCCTAACTCACTGATGTGACTTCATTTAAAAAGAAATGTACTTCATGATATCTTCACCTGAAATTTTATTATTTGTTGTTAATTTGTATAATAAATGAGTAATTATTGGTTGCTCCATTAACATCCAGGTATTCTTAGAATTTACATATTTATTGGCACCCAGATTAATCTCTAGTAAAGCTGATGTTCCCATGTGATGAATTTGTGAAATTTTTTCCAAAAATACTCCATAAATATATTATGCCAATGTGAAAAATGATTTTTCTTGGTAATCTGTGTATTGGAGACTCAGAGACCCCTGCCCTTCTGACCAAAGTTCTTTAGAATGACATCTCTGATAATGAGATTGCCTTGAATTTTCTTATCTTGGTCAAACTCCAACTCAGGTCTGAATTGATTTTATCCTACTCAAGTTTGGGTAGAGACAGACTCCCAAGACTGGGGGCGGTATTTCCTTGGATGGTGGGCAATATTGACTCCTGTGGACATCTAAGGCACATACTCAAGACCTCATTTTAATATGACCCACCTCATGGTTGATTGGCATTCCTTAAGAACATCTACTTTTCAAAGTGCACATAAGGCTGTACCCCAAAATCCCAAACCGAGTCAGTTCTGAATAGAGGGGCCGGGCCCAGTTTTGGACGGAACTCCCATACAATGCATGTCAAACCAGCTTGAGAGAAATTAAACCATGGACACACACATCCAATTTCATTAGTCTCTTTCTTAGAGTAAATAAACTAGGGTTCACACCAATTAGAAATTATAATCCTTATTCTTCCATTGTGCTTAGAGGCCATTTTTTTCTTGGCCAACTTCCATCAAATTGTATAGACTGTCTGTGATACATTTATGGGAAAACATTGGAAGAAGTAATGTCTACATCTAAGAAAATTTGAGATCCAGTAGCTTCCCATTGCCTTCAGGATTAAATATAAATCCTTTTTGATATTTAAAGCTCTTCATAACCTGGTCCCTTACTACTTTTCAGTCAACACATTTTACTTCCTCTCCACATAATGATCCACCTACCTTCCTTGCTGCTGCTTGCATATTATCCTCTACCTCCCTCCCATATCTGTACCTAGAATGTTCTTCCCCCTTGCCTCTGCCTCTTTTTAAAAATGATAGTTGAAACTGAATTCTGATGAGGGAAATAAGAGGAAGATTATTTAGAAAGAAAGGGTAGATAGAGTATAGGCCCAAGATAAAGCTTTGGACTACACCAACAGCTAGTTGTAGCAGGTAGGCAGGTGGTTTCTAGGAGGAGCTAGCCAAAGAGAATGGGGACTAGTAGGAAGAGAATCAGGGTTGAGCAGTTTCTTGAAAAGCCAGAGAGGAGTGAGGAGTTATCTGGTCTCCTGTGTCAGATGCTGCAAAGAAGTCAAAAGTATGTAGATTGAGAAAAGACTACTGATCTTCTAGTTGAATAAAAAAGAAATAGTGGTTTCATTTGAAAGATGAGTTCACTTCCTTAGGCATTCCTTAAACTACTTTGTATCAGCCATTGGTATTACAAAGACAACAGTAAATTAGTTCCTGTCTTTAAGGTACTTATTCTACAGGGAGAAATAATGTGTACTTCAGTAAATATATACAGAATATATAAATGAATACCAAATAGTTATGGATTAGGAGTATGCTAGTAGCTGAGGGAATCAGAAAGGCTTCTTGTGGACCATAGCTTTTGAGTGGAGTCTTCAAAGAAACCAGATCTTCTTAGTGGAAGAAGTGAAGAAGCAGTGCATTCTGGGCATGGGGGACAGGACAGCCACACAAAGGCACAGAAATGTCAGATGACAAATTCCAGTATGGCTAGACCATCAAGTACATGTAGGGGGAGAAAAGTATATGAAGACTGGAAAGATAGGGTGGGACCAAGTTGTGAAAAAATTTAAAATTTATTAATTCCTCAAGTGGAGGAATTTATATGTGATTGTTGAGGTAGTAAGGAGTCACTGGAATTTGTTGAGTAGGGTGGCAGTGTGGTCATACCAGCATTTTAGGAAAAGCACTGGCACTTCTGTGGAAGGTGGATTCAAGTGAGGAGAGGCTTATTGTAGGGCAACCAGTTAGAAGGCTTTTGCAATAGTACAGGGGAGATCAGATGAAGAAATTAAAGCCATCTGTAGTCATATGAAAAAAATACTCTAAATCTATTGTTCAGAGAAATGCCAATCAAAATGACTCTGAGGTACCAAATCACACCTATCAGATTGGCCAACAGGACAAAACAGGAAAATGATGAATGTTGGAGATATGGGAAAATTGGAACACTAATGCATTGTTGGTGGAGTTGTGAAATGATCCAACCATTTTGGAGAGCAGTATGGGACTATGCCCAAAGGGCTATAAAAATGTGCATATCCTTTGACCCAGCAATAGCACTTCTAGGGCTGTATTTCAAAGAGATCATAAAAATGGGATAAGAACCCACGTGTACAAAAATGTTTATAGCAGCTCTTTCTGTGGTGGCAAAGAATTGGAAATTGAGGGGATGCGTATCAATTGGCGAATGGCTGAACAAGTTGTGGCATATGAATGTAATGGAATACTATTGTGCTGTAACAAATGATGAGCAAGTGGGCTTCAGAAAAACCTGGAAAGATTTGTATGGACTGATGCTGAGTGAAGTGAGCAGAGCCAGGCGAACGTTGTACACAGTAACAGCCACGTTGTGTGATCACTACCCTTGATAGACTTAGCCCTTCTCAGCAATGCAAGGATCTAAGACATCCCCAAAAATACCATGATGGAAAATACTATCCACATCCAAGGAAAGAACTATGGAGTTTGAATGCAGATCAAAGCATAGTATTTGCCCTTTTTTTCCCTTCTGCTTTGTTTTGTTTCCTCTTTCTTGTGGTTCTTCCTATTGGTTCTCATTCCTCCTTACAACATGACTAATGTGAAAACGTTTAATAGGAATGTTTATGTATAGCCCATATCAAATTGCATGCCATCTTGGGGAAGGAGGTGGGAAGGAAGGGGGAGAAAAATTTATAACTCAAAAGCTTATGGAAGTGATTGTTGCTAACTCAAAAGAAATTAATAAAAAAATTTTGAAAATTTAAAAAATAGTGCAGGTGAGAGGTGATGAGGGCCTGAACTAGGGTGATATTTGTAAAAATTTGGAGAAAGAGATATATGTGAGAGATCACATAGAAATAGAAATGACAAAATTTAACAAGTAACCAAATATATAAGTTGGGTGACAGTGAAGAATCAGGGGTACCGCAGAAGTTGTAAATGTAGATAACTAGAAGTATGTGGGATTCTTAACATCACTAAGGAAGTTTGGAAGAGGGGTGAGTATGGGGAGAAAGAGAGTGAGTTCTGTTGAGTTTGGGATGGCCATGGAACACCCATTTTAACGTATCCAAGAGGCAGTTGGTAATGTGGAACTGAAGCTCAGGAGAGAGAGTAGGATTGGATATAGATATGAAAGTCATCTGTGTAGTGATGATAAATGGGTGTGATATGGGTCATGACCCAGGAAAGGATATAACAAAGGTCAATATTGTTAAAAGGAAAACAGGGATAGAACAAGTATCAAGAACACCCAGAAGGACTACCTAGGAGAAGAAGGTGGTCAGCAGTGTCAGGTGCTGCAGAGAGATGAAGAATGATATCAGGTGAGAAAACTATTCATTTTGGCAGTGAAGATTTCACTGTGGAGAGAGGAGTTTCATTTGAATGATGATGTTGGAAGCCAAAATATAGAGTGTTTAGAAAAGAGGAAGTAGACACAACAAATGTGTATGGCTTTTTCAAGCAATTTAGCCAATAGAGGAGAGTTATAAGAAGACAGTAGGGATGGGGGGGATTTAGACAGGGTTTTCTTTTTAAGTTGGGGGAGACTTAGATATATTTGAAAGATAAATGAAGGAACCAGGAAGTTGGGAAACATTGAAAATTGGAGACTATTAGGGAAGATAGTGGGATCTATTTGCTGAAGAAGAGAAAGGAATAGGACTAAAAGAGTATATGTGGAAGGTTAGAGGAGATAGTGGGGTTGGTTTGCTAGAGAAGACAAGAGGGATAGGATCAAGAGAGTACATGCAGAAGGGTCTGCCTTGGTGCGGAAGAAGGGTCATGTCTTCATCAAAGATTGATGGAATGAAACAACAAATAGGGAAGGTGAAGGCAATGTGTTGTAAGATGAGGAAGAGGCCAAAAAAAAAAAGTTTGTTGTAAATGGCCTCAATTTTCTCAATAGATATGAAATATAGCATTTCACTTTAAAAGGGAGAGGTGACAGTGTATTTGAAAAAAAAAGTTCAGAAAAGTATCTGTGAGGAGCGAGATAGAAACTGAGTTAAGGAAAAGTAAAAAAAAAAATTTGCCTTGCTTCAGTGAGGGTCCTTAAATTTGTAATGGACTTAACACAGTTGATTACTTCCTCTATCTTGTTCAGGAGGAAAGGAGGTGGATGGTGGGAATGATACAGGTGTGATGTTTGGCAATACCTAAATAGCAGTAGAACAAGGGAACAAAAGGATTAGAGAACAGAGGACAGTGTAGAGTTGAACAGTTGAAGGAGTCAGTATTGGGAAGGGTGAAAAATGTAACCCAGAGCTAGGGAAATAACCTTACAAAGTACTGAGTGGTAGATAGATTAGAAATCTTGGTGAGTTCAGAGAATAGGTTTTGGCATAGTAAGAAATGAAATGGAGCTATCAGACAAAGGAATTTCAGAGTTCTTGATCATGAGGTGGGACATTTGTGAGAGATGGTAAAATCAAGGGTGTTGGGGGGCAGAACCAAGATGGCAGAGTGAAAGCAGTGACTTGCTTGAGCTCTCCCCCTAACCCCTCCAAATACCTATAAAAAATGGCTCTAAACAAATTTTAAAGCAGCAGAACCCACAAAAAGACAGAGGGAAACAAATTTCCAGCCCAAGACAACCTGGATGGTTGATCGGAAAGGTATATCGTACCGGGCTGGGAGTGGAGTGCAGTTTGGCGTGGCCCACAGACTGAGTGGGAATCAAGGTGCTGATCAGAGGGGAATTGCTGGGATCTCTCTGCTGGTGCAGTATTCTCTTGCTTTGCTTGTGCTTGGATCTGGGTCACAGTTCTGGGTGGCAACCCTGGAGCGAGGAGAAGTGCTGGCATGGTGGAGCTTGTAGTGGCTGTGGAGAGGAAAATTTTCTCACAGTTCTGAGGCAGGAAAGAGTGCTCATGGTCACACATAGACCAGAGCACAGGCCAGGAAAGGAGTAAACACCTTGCTTTTTATCGTATCACCTTGGAAGAACTGAAAATTTACAGGTCCCTAGAAGTATCTCTGAAAACAGCTGCACAAAACTCCTGCATCTTGGGACAGTAAATTCTGCACACTGGAAACAGACTCCTACCTTAACAAAGAGTTTATAACTCAAGTAATCGGCCAGATCATGAGCAAGCAGCGCAAAAAGAGTCAAACTATATTATCTTACTTTGGTGACAAAGAAGATGAAAACACACAACCAGAAGAAGACAACGAAGCCAAAGCTCCTGCATCCAAAGCCTCCAAGAAAAATATGAATTGGTCCCAGGCCATGAAAAAGCTCAAAAAAGATTTTGAGAAGCAAGTAAGAGAAGTAGAGGAAAAACTGAGAGTGATGCTAAACGAGACCCAAAAAAATACTGAAGAAAATAACACCTTAAAAAATAGCCTAACCCAAATGGCAAAAGAGGTCCAAAATCAAGGGTGTTACCATCTATGTACTTAAAGTGGATTGAAGGGCAAGGTTGTGAGAACTGAATAGATTGAAGAACTGGAAGGTTAGAATAATAGGATATTTGAAGAAGTATCTTTATGTATATTGAAGTTTCCTAGTAGAAGGACAGATGTTGGGTTGAAGAGAAGCACGTGATCCATGCACTGAATTCGGTGAAGGAGGAAACAATGTCTTGGGGCTCAGTAGATAATGGTTATCAGGATCTAGATTAGGTGATAAATTTAGGTAGACTGAACTTCAGAGGAGTAGAGGTTGTCTAGTCATGATAGAGATGAGGAACCGAGGAATATGCTATACTCTTTTATTAATGAAAATTACATTAAAGAAGATTTATTACTATCTAGTTTGCTGCTGTATTCTTCCCAAAGATTGTTGGACCTTTTTATGAAAAACAATTTTATTTTTTATTCTGAATTTAACACTTTGAAAAGAGCACTTAATCCATAAACATAGCTGAACACACACACACACACACACACACACACACACACAAACACGCAAGGATTTTGTATGAAATGTGCATCTCCATTTCATACTTTTTTTTTAAGGTATCTAATAAATTTTACACATTATATTGACAGTTAAAATATTATAAAGGCTCTCCTTTTTTGGCATCTACTGCTAACCCCTCAACTCCCTATGTTCTCCTTCCAGAAACTGAAAGGGAGAAAAACTTCTCCTAACAAGTAGGTAGAGTTAAGCAAAATAAATCACCGCAGTTGCTGTATCCAAAACTACAGCCTCTGTCCTTTGTGTTCTTCACCTAAGAGATTAGCAACATGCTTCCTCTGTGTCCTTTGGGAGGCGTGATTGGTCAATACTTTAATAAAAAATTAAACCTCTTAAATCTTTTAAAGCTGTTTTTCTTTGCGGTCGTTGTCCTTGTCTGTGCCGTTCTCCTGGTTTCGTTCACTTCACTCTGCTTAGTTTGTACTTCATCAGTGTTCTCTGAAATTGTTTGTTATTTCTTACAGTACAATAATATTCCATTACATTCATATATTATAATTTGGTCAGCCATTTCTTAATTGTCTGTGAGACAGTAGTTTTTAGTTCTTTTCTGTACACCCTTCCCACCTTCCATTTATCCCATTTTGTGCATTTAAAAAAGATTTTTTTCAATATCACATTTTTTTGCATTAATATTTCCAACCTCCTTATGTCTCCCAACTAAAAAACCGAGAGAAAGAAAAGCTTGTCAAAAATAAGCACATTCCAGCAAAACGAATCCACAGTGGCCATATCCATAAATGTATGTCACATTCCATATCTTGAGACCCTCACCTCTGTCAGCACACAGATCATCTGGAGGCATGGTAGATAATTGCATTGATTGAAGTTCTTAAGTCTTTCAAACTTTTTACGTCTCTACATTCTTAGAATATATTGAATAATTGTCATTTTTTTTTTTTGGCTAGGCAGTGGGGTTAAGTGACCTGCCCAGGTTCACACAGCTAGTAAGCGTTATGTGTCTGAGTGCAGATTTGAATTCAGGGCCTCTTGAATCCAGGGCTGTTGCTCTATCCACTGCGCCACCTAGCTGCCCTTATGATTATCATTTCTTTACAATGTTGGTATCTTTGCATAAGTTGTTCTGGTTCTGTTCCCTTTCCTCTCAGTTTTTGTACTACTCAGGATTCTCTAAAATCGTCTCTTTCCTTATTTCTTATGGTGCTGTTATGTTCCATTTTGGTTTTACACCACCATTTGTTCTCCCATTCTCTCACTGCTGCATACCCTTGGATTCTAGTTCTTCACACAGGTATACATGTGTGCGCGCACACACACACACACACACACACACACACACCACCTTGCCTTTCTTCAGAATCTGGAAACTTGTTTTGCTTCTGACTATTCCTGGTATTATCCCTTCTTTCTCTCTCATACCGTCTCCCCTCCCCACTTTTTTCCTTGAGGTAGATATATTTTTATACCATTTGTGTGTATGTATGCATACGCATATATTCATCAGGACCTACTTTGCATTTCAGATAGGAGTGCACCTTTTCTCAGAATATTTCTTTTAAAAGCATAATATAAAATATATCATATTATAAAGGAGACTGTATTGAAATAAAGATGTAATTTTTTTTTCCATCTAAGGTAATGGACCCTCTGAAATCTATGAATCCATGGTAAAGAACCCCTGACACCCTGCCATATTTGTGTGTGTGTGTGTGTGTGTGTACACGTACTTACTTCCCCATAGAATATAAACTCCTTGAGGACAGAAACTTTTCATTAATGTCTTTGTTTCCCCAGCACTTAACAATAATTCTTGGCATATAAAAGATGCTTAGTAAATACTTGTTAATTTGTTGAAAGAAAAAGACTTTTCCTGTTTCTCTTTATTTAATAGAAAATTTTATGTCCTTAAATGTCTTCTAAGTAGAATGAGTACTGATGTTTTCTTCCTATAGAATCTGTAGTTTCCATTTTTCAGAAAATCAGAAAAGTTATTACTGGTCATTGTAAATTAGGGCCTTTCAAAGCAGATTTGTAAAGAATGACTGCTCTAACATGTAGGTTCATTTTTTATAAGCCTATAAATTCCATAGTTTTTCATGCTTAACACACACATTGCTTGTATTAATAATGTTTTTGTGGAAAGAATTGAGCCTTCATTATGAGACTAAAACAGAAACACTGATTGGTAGGTATTGCTTTTGGTTATTACTTTTTAAAATTAATATTAGGTCTGATTTGGATTACTTTCATGGAACAATTGTAGCTGATTGTGTCTTATTAAAATCTTCCTTATTTTAGATGGTGGATCCTGTTAGTTATGTGTTAAGAATTTTAGGGGTGGGGAGGAACAAATAAAGAAAAACGGAAGAAGAGAATTAGCAAAATCAAGCAATACTCTGATTGCAAAAAAAATCTGACATTATCTGATGATCTGTAGCCATGGATCCATCACCTCTGCAAAGGAATTGGAAGAAGTGTCTTCTCTGGGGCTAAGCTTGTGTTTGTAATTTTGTAACATTCATTTTTGATTCTTTTATAGTAGCTGTTCTTTACACTTTCCTATCAAATAGCCTACAGTGGTTTTTCCAAGAAATCTTTCACTTATATAAAGAACACTTTTTTGTGGTTTAATGTCTTGCCTTAAATTTGACCAGTCCACTAAAAATAGTTTTTATTGTTCTTTTGTTTTTAGGTATTATAATAATGGTGCACATTTGTTTAGTGCTTAATATTTATGAAGCATTTATACATACAATATTTAATTACATCTGTAGGACAGCTTTATTTCATTCGATGATGTTATAGATATTAATAATCCAGTGTCTTATTTTGATTTGGTTAAAAAGATAGTAGATAGTCTTTTGGAAACTCTTTTCGGTTCAGGAATAAATCTGCTTAATTAAAAGAAGATGGAAGTCCAAGGCACGTGACAGAAATAACCTATTGATTATTTCTGTGAAAAAATGAGAGTTTATTAAAGTTTTCAAGTTTACTAAAACTCCCTTTTGTGTATTCTGAATAATATATGTAAATCAATTAGCAAACTTTTACTGAGGGTCTGCTATGTACAGGATGTTCTACATGATTAATACTTTATTTCAGGAATGATTCGATTAGTTCCAAGAACCATATTACTATCAAGCAGAACTCTTTTTTTTATGATCTTATTAGATTACGTGAATAATTTTTAGTGCTTCCTGTTTCAACATGTTTGGGAAACTTTTATTTACATTCATTTGAAATGATGAATAGATTTCTGAGAGCATAGACCTGCCTTCTTGAAAGAAATGCCTTAAAAAGAATAAGTAAACTCCTTTTTTGGTACCAAAGGTACTTACTAAGGGTATTAAAGAAACTTGCTAATGTTTTTAATTTATTGGTAGAGTGTCTTGGCTTTTTAAAACGTAGCCACAACTTCAAGTGATTCTGTTTTCTAGAACTGGTATTTTAAATCTGAAAGGACATGTTCATCTCCTTTATTCATTAGTGATTTACTCTGAGATTCCATTGTAATTGTGGATTTTTTTTTCTCATTCTTGAAGAACTAGAACATGGTATTACCTATGGGATGATTGCTAATTATTCCAGTTTTTCTGACTGAGCTAAAACATTGTTATCAAGTATTTTTCATGATTCTATTAATAGGACACTAAAAAAGGCCTGGTTTAGAAAAGCTAAATATGTGGTACTATTTGAAGTTTTCATTTTTATGAAAGCAAGCTGGAAAAGGGAATAAGAAATTCCTTAACTAATAATTTTATCAATCAACAGCACTGTACCTTTTAGAATATACATTGCCAGCTGAGGAGGTTTAGTACTAGTTAATGAGCTATTATCATTAGAAGGCTAGCCTCTGAAATAAAAAGATTTCAAATTCCATTTCAGTCGCATACTGTGGTGTCACCCTAGGTCAGTAGTTCCCCTTTAGTGGTTTCATGAAAATTCTTAAATGGCAACTTGATCAGTAAATAATTGTCTAGTTATATTACAAGTATTTTTTTTCCTCTGTGACAACAAGTATGTGCATGTTTGAAGCATTATAGATTCATTTCCGCAGTGATTTGAAATCATCATGGTCATGCGCAAAATAATTTTGGTGTTTATTCCACTGTTACATCAAACTCTTGACTGCTTCTGATAAAGCACAATGTGTTCCTGCAATTTCTCGACCTGTTATCAAATTGTTTCCAAAATGCCACAAGGATTCACCATTAAGGAGCCAACCAATTCAGATGGTCAGATGCATGGGCATCCCCTTATTTGCATGCTGCACGCTGTGCCATTAGTGTAGCTTCCTCATTTCCTTCAGTTACCTCCATGAGCTGTGTAATCACGTGATCAAGGTAATAGGGATATTTATGTTATTGCAGTCAGTCCATTTGAAAACATGATTGCTGGGTATATTTGTTGCAAGCTATTGTGGACCATCACTTAACATACTCTAGAAACAAACTTTATGTTGCCTGTCATTGCAGTATTAATGCTGTTTTTGTGATTTAAACTTCTCTTCTTATGTTAGTATTCTATTATCTGGTAGATTTTCAGTGAAGTAGTTAGCAACACTAGTCAGTTCTGTAGAGGTTACATCAGAGTATATTATATGTGTCATTGGTAGAAAAGAATGTCACATCTGAAGAGATTCCTTAAAAAGGTTTAGTTTATATATAAACATTGCTTAAAAATAAGGGAATATATGCACTTGAACTTTTAAGTACATTTATTATTTAATACGGTGCTTGTCATTAGCAAATGGAAAAGTAAATTCTTGGGGCAGCTAGATAGTGCAGTGGATAGAGCTCTGGCCTTGGAGTCAGGAGGAACTGAGTTCAAATTTGGCTTCAGATACTTGACACTAGCTGTGTGATCCTGGGCAAGTCACTTAACCCTGATTGCCTCACCAAAACACACACACACACACACACACACACACACACACACACACACACACACACACACACACAAAGTAAATTCTTGTATCATAACTAGCTGTTATTTTCATCAGTTTGTTAGGTGGCTAAAAAGTGAATTTCCATTCAGCAAGAGGGCTTGTAAAATTCTCCCATTTTTCCACAGCATATTTGTGTGAGAGGGCATTTTCACTTTATTCTTGTTTTAAATTAAAATACAGAAACTTAATGCTGAATCAGATTTTAAGACTATGTTTGGTATTGAGCCAAATGTTGTAAGCCTTTGTTCAAATTTTTAAAAAAACAACAATTTAAGTTTCTGTGTTTATTATATTAAATATCTTACAAGTTGTAACTTATTTCATTAAAATATTATTTATATTTAGCAAAATTTGCAAAATAAATTTATTATGCTTTTTGGAGTTTAACAAAAATATTGGTATATGAGCTCATCTTCTGTAAGGTGACTTGAAGGCGTTGCTAGGACAACTCTGGTAGCAATGGAATGATGAGTAGCTCATCTTTCTACGTGATTGATTTCTTCTACTAGATCTCTATAGTTTGAAAGCTTTTCACTCTACTTAACTTGTAGATTGAGTATTTGGTATGCTGCTACCTATTAAAAACTTCCTTAGATTTTCTGTTCGGTAAATGTTATATGTGGATGTTTATGGGCAGTTCTGTGGGTACTGATGTTCTGGCACCAGTGCAACTCTCTTGTTGAGTTGTCAAGGTTAGGATTTGTGTTTGTTGCATTTGTCATAAATTAGTTTATAAGGGATAGTGAGCATCTCGTGTCATTCTAGGCACTTCCTTATGTCTTTTTGACTAACTGGTAGATGCTGCATTTTTGCCACCTGCAGTTTCACAGTTTCCAGCCCTTCATAGCTCAATCTGTTTTCATTAGGAAAGCACAACCTGTAATTTCTTGTGGCAGTAATCTGATGCTAGATCACTATCATAAAACCCTCCTTTTCTATAATTCAGTCCTCACAACTCAGCCATTTGTTGGTTGCTTCTTTGTTGAGGTGTAGTAAGTTGAGTTCATGTGGATTTCACACCCTTAAGCACCTTTTGAGTCCTCTGTTGGACCTTAGATATTTTATAGCCTCTATTCGGAGATAAAGCAATTTTGGACATACTCAACAAATTCAGTGGCACATTTCCTGTTGTTAGCCTTTGCTGATGCTTTTCAACATGAGGTCTTTTTGTTCCAAAAATATTTTTTGTAAATTTTTATCCTGTTTATTGTGTGCTCTGAGAACATCTGTCAATCCTCTTTGAAGTGGAGAAGGTGTTAATCTCTCTTATAGCTGATTGGAGATGATGGGCCCTATGTTTTTATTTCAATACTGTCCAGATCTATTGTCCTCCACTTTACTGAGCTAGAAGAGTGATATTGTATCAGTATTAATTGCTCTAAATATGTTCTTACCATTAAGCTTTGACTTAAGATTGCAGTTATTTTTATTTGTAGTCTGGCATCTGACCTAATCAATTAATAAACATTTATTAAATATCTTTATTTATTAAGCAGAGAAGACCCAGTTGATGTTGCGTAACATAAATTTTTAGTGGCCCCAGTTGGAACAGTGGAGTGATTTTCTCCACATTGCATGTGTATAGATAGGAATAAAGGCAGCAAATGGTGGGAATGATTCAAGGGCTGAGGCTTGGCAGGATATAATTGGCAAAATGGAATGGGGGCTAAGGATGTAAGAAAGGAGGGCAGGGTAAAATTGAATTGGTTCACTTAGGGGTCAAGATGGAGAAAAGAGGAGAGAGTTGCTAGTGTAGGGGAGGGAATTGAAGGGGTGAGAATTGGAGGTCATGGAGCAGGCAAGAATGCAGGGGTGGGGAACCTGTGTCCTCAAAGCTGCATGTGTCCTTCCAGGTTCTTAGGTGGTGCCTTTTGACTGAGTCCAAGTTTTTATATTTTTAAAGAGTATTTGTTCTGTGAAGTTTGGATTCAATCGGAGGGCTGTACTTGAGGACCTAGAGGGCCACATGTGGCCTTAAAGCCATAGATTCCCTAGCCCTGGAAAGGTTTTGTGTGGGAAGACTGAAGAGAGATGAAAAGCCAATAGATAAGGGAATTTCAGAATTCTTGAACATGGAGGAGGTCCATTTGTGAAAGATGTCAAAATCAAGGATATGACCATCTTTGTGTGTGGTTGAGGTGGGGTAGGGGAGTAGGTTAAGGAAATAAGTCAGTTGAGGAACTGAGTGGTTAGGTGATGAGGCAGCTAGTTGGTGCAGCGGATGGAACGTGGAGCCTGAAATCAGAAAGACCTGAGTTCAAATGTGGCTTCAGACACTTATTAGCTGTGTGAACCTGGGCAAGTCATTTAATTTCTTTTTGCCTCAGTTTCCCCAGTTATAAAATGAAGCTAATAATAGCGCCTACCTCCCAGGGTTGTTGTGAGGATCAAATGAAGTAATAATTCTAAAACCCTTATTACAGTGCCTGACACATAGTTTGTGCTTTATAAATGCTACCTGCTACTCTTCCTCCTTCTCTTCCTTCTCCTCCTCCTCCTCCTGATCATCTTCTCTTCCTGGATACCCTGATTTCTGAGTTTTTGTGACACTGCCATCTCTTCATGTCACTCTCCTACACATCAAATACTAGTGGCTGCCTTTCACCTCCATAATAAGTTATAAAAGCCTTTGTCAAACAGCCTGGCGCCTTCCTAACTGTTTAATCTTACACCTTACTCTGCTCCACAATCTGTGATCTAGTTCTATTGACCTTTTTATTGTTTCTTTAACATGAAATTCCATCTCTACTCTCTGTGCCTTTACTCGGAGGCCATTCATCGTCCCTAGAATGCCCTCCCTCTTCACCTTTGCCTCTTGGAATTCCTAGCTTCCTTCAAGGTTGTCCTCAGAAACAACCCGAAACAGGACTTCCCCAGTTTCGCCTGTTGATAGAGCCTTCCTCTCTAAGCTTACCTTCCATATATTCTGTCAGTATCTACTATATACCTAATTATTTGTATGTTGTCTACTACATTAGAAAAGAATATCCCCATTCCCCAATAGGTAATATTGTCAAGGGATATGAATAAACAGTTCTCAAATGAGAAATTGCGAAGTATTCATAACCACATGAAAAAGTTATCTAAATCACTTATAAGAGAAATGTAAATTACAACAACCCTGAGGTTTTACCTCACACCTTGCAAATTGGCAGAAATGACCCCAGACTATGCCCAAAGGGCTATAAAACTCTGCATACCCTTTGATCCAGCAATACCACTGCTAGGTCTCTATCCCAAAGACCTCCCTGCCTCCCCCTCCCCCAAAAAAGGAGAAGTACCTATTTGTACAAAAATATTTATAGCAGCTCTTTTTGTGGTGGCTAAAAATTGGAAATCAAAGAGATGCTTATCAATTGGGGAATAGCTAAAACAAGCTGTGGCATATAATTGTAATGGAATATTATTGTGCTATAAGAAATGATGAGCAGGATGCTTTTTTAAAAAAAACCTAGAAAGAGTTACATGAACTAATATATAGTGAAGTGAAAGAACCAGGAGAACATTGTATACAGTAACAGCAATATTATTTGATGAAGAATTGTAAATAACGTAGCCATTCTCGGCAATACAATAATCCAAGACAGTCCCAAAGGACTAATGATTTAGCATACTCTCCAACTCCAGAGAAAGAACTGATATTGATTGAACAGACTGAAGCATGCTATTTTTCACTTTCTTTTTTTCTTTTATTTGAGTCTTCTTGTACAAAATGACTAATATGGAAATGTTTCACATAATTGCACATGTATAACCTATATATGTGATTGCTTACAGTCTCAGGGGAGGGGAAAGGGGAAAGAGAGGGGGAGTGAGGAAGGAAAAGAATTTGGAACTCAAAACTTTAAACAAACATTTTTTGAAAATTGAAGAAAATAAAAAGACCCTCTGAATGGCGGTAGTCATTGTTGTCAGGGTTGTGGAAAGATAGGCACATAAATACATTGTTGGTAGAGCTGTGAAATGGTACAACCATTTTGGAAAGCAATTTGGAATTATGCAAATAAAGTGACTAAAATGTCCATATTCTTTGAACTAGATTCTGTTGCTGAGCTTATATGGTAAGAAAGCCATTGATTAGGGGGAAATGTCCCCATGTGCTCAAAAATATTTATTTTTTTTGTGATAGCTAAGAATCGGAAACAGTAGATGGCCTATTAGTTGGGAATGGCTAAATAAATTGTGGTGCGTGAATGTAAAGGAGTATTACTGTGCTGTAAGAAATTATGGGTATGTGTTTAATACAGAGAAGCATGAAAAAAATCTATGTGAACTGATAGAGTGAAGTTAAGCAAAAACAGTATGCATAGTAACCAAAACAATGTAAATAGAAAGAACAGTACACCAAAAAATCAAAAGTAAGTGAAGCAAACCTCAAATGAAGGGATATGAGAAGATCCCCCTCCCCCCAACTCACCCCTTTGTGGAGGTGGGAAGACCATAGATAGGTATTACACATTGCATCTGTTTTCAGATTTTTTTTGATCATTTGTGCTGATTTTTTTTTCTTCTCTAAAAAACATTTTGTCATATGGGATTGGTCTCTAGGAGGGAGCGATGGAAGGTTACATTAGATATGGTGATGTAAGAAAAGAAAATGTTAGGGAAAAAACCACTTTTTTTTTTATTTTTACAGCAGTCATTTTTTTTTTCCCTCTGAGGCAATTGGGGTTAAGTGATTTGCTCAGGGTCATATAACTCAGGTCTTCCTGACTCCAGGGCCAGTGTTCTATCCACTGCGCCACCTAGCTGCCCCCCAAAAACTTATTTTTGAAAGAAATAAATAAGAATAATCTAAATGTAAAAAAAGAAAATAATATCCTTGAGGTAAGGTTTGTTTTTGCCTTTCTTTGTATCGCCATTGTTTAGCACAGTGCCTGCCACCGGTACCTTCTGGCCCTGCATCCCCTTCCCTCTGAGTAGATGGCTATTCCCAGAGCCACCCAGGCCAGCCTCTCTTCATCAGTCACCAGGCTGCACTCTGGACTTCTCCATCATAATTCCCTCCCTTTCAGCTTACTTTATCTTCCCCACTGAAATGTAAGCTCCTTGAGGGAAGGAACTGTTTCTTTTTACTTGTATTTGTATTCCCAGCCCTAAGCACAGTGGCTGGCAAATAATTGTAAGTGCTTATTAAATGCTTGATTGTTGATTGATTGATCCAGTATAACTTGGAAGGTATTTCTACAGGTAAAAGTTCATTTAAAGGTCGTTTAAAGGTGTTTGAACTTCTAAAGAAGTGTTTCATGGAAATAAGATCATAGGGCTTGTTAGGTTTCCAGGCTATTTGAGCTTAGCGTAATAGATGGAGCCCTGGACCTATGGAGTCAGGTGTTCTTGGATTCAAACCCTGCCTCAGACACATTATAGCAGTGTGACCGTAGGCAGTTCTGTACCTTAGATTTCTCATTGTAAATCCACTCTCAGTCTGAATGGACTGAACCTATTTGCCTCAACTGTTCCATCTAGCTCTAGATTTACAATCTTATGATCAATAAAACCACCAGCACCAATTTAACATAAAGTGTGTCAGAACAGTACTGATAGTACAAATGCAATCAGGACAGAAGAAAATCTTTTCTGCGTCCATAATTTAGTCCACCACATTCTGCTAAAAGGAAGAGTAGCAAGAATTTCCTCCATTCCTGGGTATGAGGCCAGATTGGGCAAAATTTTGCAAAAGGTGACCTGATTTTCTTTTTTTTAAATTCTTTACATCTGTATGTTAAAAAGAAAACAATTAGATGATGAGAACTAATGCCAATTTATGAGTCAGAGGGGTTTAGATTTAGAATGGGTTCTTTAAAAATCTTGTCCAATCAAATGAGAACATGGAGGCCCATGGAAGTTAGAAAATTTGTTCAGGGCAGAGCCACAGTTCAAATTCTGGTCTTCTAATTATAAAAACGGTGTTCTCTATACTACAGCCCTGGCCGAGTTTTGCATTTTAAAAAGAGGATGCACTGCATCCTGGGCCACTGTCTTGACCTTTGTCTTACCAGTGAACTGATGGCTCTGGAAGATCGAGGCTGATGGCTTTTGCTCAGCTCTCCCTCACTCATTCAATAAGTTTTCTATATCTAGTTTACATTTTTAATAAGCTTTCATTTTTATCAGGGGTGTAAAGGGAGGGTTCTTTTCAGAAATGAGAAAGTGGAGGGAAGGTGGAGTAGAAGCAGATGTGTGTATATGGGCCATTTGTAAGTGGGGAGATATCAATACTTGTTTTGTATTTATATGTGATTTAAAGCATAGAATTATAGCTTCTGTTACTGTTATTTTTAATAATATTTGAAAAAGAATTTGTCACAGTTGGCATGGGCATTTTAATAGTTAATAAATAATGGTTAATAAATGGGTAATAAGGTTAAGTTTGGTCTGTCTGTTTTGGTTGGAAAACCTCTGTAGTTTGGTAATTAACTTGCCCACACCCAGTTCCACATCACTAGTTACCTTATGGATCTACCCATACCTAACTGTGTCAATTCGCAACCCAAATTCAGCATGTCCAAAATTGAACTTATTATCTTTACCTTGAAACCCTTCCCTTTTCCTTATTTCCCCATTTCTCTCAAGGATATCACCATACTTATAGACATCCTCGTTCATGTCGATGCACAGAGTCATCAATGATGAATCTTCATTCTCCCTCATTCCTTATATCTGATCATTGGAAGTTCTAATCCAGGGGTGGGGAAAACCTTCGGCCTCCAGGCCACATGAGGCTGCAGGTTTCCCACTCCATTCTAATGTATTCTGCCTGCGCAGCACCTCTTGCACTTGTCCCTTTCTCTTTACTCACACAGTCACTACCCTGGTTCAAATCCAAGTGCGTTTATTAATCGCTCTAAGTACCAGAAACTGTGCTAAGTGCTCAGGTTACAAAAGAGAAGTAAAAAAGAAAGACAGACCCTGCCCTAGAAGAGCTTATGTTTTGATGGTAGAATACCACACGCTAAAAGGTAGTTGAAAAAGGGAGAGGGGCCTTACAGAGCCTGAAAGAACTTTTAGCTTGAAAAGGCTACTGGAACACGGTAGCAAAGGCAGCTTCCTGAGGAAGAAGGAAGGCTCCTTAGGACCTTGGATCATTGCAAAAATTTCTTAATCTTGCCTCTAGCCTCTTCCCTCTCTAAATTGCCTGCAGTTCTGCTGCTCAATTGATATTTCTAAAACAGGTCTAACCATGCCATCCCCATGGCTCAGGAAGCTTCAGTGTCTCCCTGTCACCTCTAGGGTAAAAAGAAATTCCTATTTCCCTTCATAGTCTTAACTTCAGCTTTTCTTTCCAGACTGATTTCACATTAATTCCTCTTACATACTCTGCCTTCCACCCAAAATGACCTTTCTGTTGCTCATGCATGACATTGAACAGGGAATCCTTCATTCCTGGAATGCTTCTCTCCCCTTCTCTGCTTCTTGGAAACCATCAGTCTTTTCCAAGTTCTGCTCACATGCTACCTTTTCCATGAGGCCATTCCCAGAACCCCAGTTGTTAGTACTTTACCTGTCCTCAAAATTATTTTCTATTGGTCTGTGTCCATATTATTCCAACCCAAAAAGAATGAAACTCCTTGAGGGCAATGACTTTTTGTCTTTATACCCAGTAAGTTCTTAATAAATGTTTTTGAAGTGAATTAAATATGGTGGAAAACTGTCTTAACAAAAGTGCTCATATCCTACTAGAGCTCCCTGCTCTGATGCCTCATTAGGGTATGAAGATGAACTTCAGAAAAATGTAAACTCTGATAAATCCTTGTAAGCCAGATTGACTAAGCATGGACCTGGTGATGCATTATTGAGTTTGTACACCAACCTGAGTTTTTTGGAGAGGCTTTACACAACATTCATGAGGTTAGTCCATCAGCTTCTGCACCTCTTAGAGGCAAAATTAAATATGATTTGCTGTCTGCCTCTGTGGAGAAAGTATCTCCTTGAAGTACTGGAGAATCCTTTAAGAATAGAAGTGTAAGATCCAAAATTACTTATGAGAAACTGTGCGAATAAAAGAAGACTAAAATCACATGAAAAGCTGTTTTTATGAGTTAGGCTTCCAACTTTGTTCAGACTATTTTTAAACAGTTCTCTGGTTGTAGTTCTACTTTCCTTTCCTTTCATTCCCACCTAACCAAATAGGACACTCTTCATTATGTCCTAGTAATTTGAGAAATTTAGGAAGCCATGCCAAAAGGCCTGTCTCCTTTCCCCAAGGAACCTTTTATTTCTTACGGAATCTTGATATTATTCAGGACATAGAAAAATCACTAATGTAGACGAAACACTGGACTTAAAAATTAGGAGGCTTCAGTTTTGTTGCCACAGCGTTGATATGGAATCTTGTACAAGTTCTTCTGTCTTTTCCTCACTATTTACCTTTCTTTGTGTCCCCAGTACTTAACACAATGAGTATATGGCCCATAGTAGGCACTTAAATAATGTTTATTGACTGACTTTTTCTTTTGGGGATATTGAGCTTAAATATAAAATTACCCACCCAGATTAAAAATCTCTAAAGCACTTGAAATCTTGAAAAATCAATATTAAATAAAACCAATAATTGTATAGGAGAAACATAATAAACATTTTAATCTTGGTAAGGCTCTTGTCATTTTCTCTCTCTTTCCATCCCCCCAAACAAATAATCTTGCACTCTTATTTCATTCTCCCTCACAAACATTTACCATATTCAGGGTGGGGCCAAGCTCATTCCTACTTCCCATGTCTATTTACAACTCTATTTCTTCTCACTCCCAGAGTCCCTGCAAGATAAAAAGATATATGGGCAGGTGAATATGTGTGCGCGTGCGCACACACACACACACACACACACACACACACACACACACACACACCCCAATTTAAATTCTACCTGAAGTTGTCCTTGTATTATAAAAACGTCATTTATTACTCCAGTTTTTGATCTTTCTTCTCTGAATAGAGATAACATTTATAGTCTCTAACGTACTATTTTATAGTTATATGCCATCTTATTTGCTATTTCATATCTTTTTCCTCCTTAGCCAGACTGTAAGGTTCTTGTGGACAAGAGATCCTGTGTTTTACTACTTCCGTACCTATACTGGCTAGCAGAATATGTTTTAGGTGCTCAATAAACATTTGTTGATTCATTAAATAATTTTGAGTAAAAGATTGATATTTTATGGAAAGAGCATAGACATCTAATTTAGGAATGCAGCTGACCATTTCTTATTGTTAATTGGTAATGTGACATAAAGTGTGCTTGTGAAAGTCACTCATATCTAGCTGAAATTCTTGATTTCAATGGCATACAGTAAATGATATTTTATTATTATTATTTGAGTACATTTCCATGAATTGTTTGTCCCTACATTTAATTGAATCTGTGTACAATGAAAGTGACCTGGTAATCTATGCAAAACTCTTGTCAGCCTGAAAATGCTGCATAAATGAAATCTTGTTATTATTCTTTTGCCTTTCTTAAGAATTAACCCATCTCTCTGGAAGGAGTATGAAAAATGAAAGGCATTTTTGTTTTCAGAAAGATCTTTTTATTTTAGTTGTAATAAAAATTCTCCTTCGTGACAGAAAAAGTGAGGTGCCAGGTGATAAATATTTTGATTATAGCCAAAACCAGTTTTCATAAAGATCATTAGCTTTTTTTTTCTCTCAGAGTTATAGATAAAGATTTAAAGACTCTCTTTTGCTTCGATGATGCCTTGACAGTTATGGTTTGGAGTTGTGGCTTTTAAATTCACTCAACATTGGTGTGACCTAGTCAAGTGTTTTCATATAAATACATGTCCTTCGGATAAGGGTGATCAGAAAATGTTAGATAGCTCTGCAATTGGCATTTCCTGATTTTTGACTGTTTGCCAGGGTTTTAACTATCATACTGTTTTCTACTCTAGTTACATATCAGTGGGGATTGCTTTTTTTTTTTTAAAGATACTGAATAATAGCACTCTCTTATTAATCCCTTGCTCTTAACCTGGTAGCATGAAGAGATTAACAGATAAAGAATTTCCAGGAGCTCGTAGACAATTTTTACGGGACCTGATCTGCTTCCAGGTTCCTAATGTTTTCCAGATTCTAAGTGGGACCCTCTCCTGACAGTTCATGTTAACATTTAGGAAACTCCATAGAGATAGGCTAGTACCATCCAGACAGCCCGTGGTTCTGCATCTACCTTGCTAATTGTTTCCTTGGGATTATTTGGACTGTGTAGAAAGCTTTTGGCAAATCCCTTTTATTATTGAAGTCATTGTTGCCAGCAGGAATAAGATTAAAGGTGCTTAAGTCTGTAGAGTTGTTTCTAATTTGTACGTGTCATTTCAGTGGCATTTTAACAGAATTCTGTCTTTTCTCCCTCCTTCTCCCCTTGGTACTGTGCTGAGGTAGGTCTGAAAAGCCAAGCCATTGGAAGAAATCTCATTTTGTTCTCCTAATTATTATGCTGGCACTCTGGAGATAATTTTTCCCTTCATGCACTGCCAATTAATATGCAAATGAGCTGATAAATATTTATGTGGTGATTTAAATTATGCAGGGAGCGCTTTCAGTGTACTCTGCAAATGAATTGTTCCTGGACTTCAAAGTGCTGGCTGCTGTGCTAACGAGAGGAGATTTGCATAAGGCCCTAATCATGCGCATACTGATTAAGCTTCATTATGGAAACTGCCAGCTGCAATCTTTGTTTCTATTTTATTACAAAAAGGGGAACTTTTCATGCTTCAGTTGCCTTGACAATGTCAGTCCTAGCTAGTAGGAGAGCCTAAAACTCCCCAGAGCAACTGAAGTTTCCTTATTCAGTTGAAGATTGCTATGGTGTAACTGAAGAAGTTGTATTTTGCTTCTCCCTGTCCCCTTTCCACCCCCTAACCCTCATCCCTTTCTCATTCTGTTTTAGAGCTATAGTATAGATTTGTGAGAAACCATTCCTTTCCCCAACCTCCTTGCTTTTTCTTCCTTCCTTTGGACTTTCTAACCTATAGAGGATTTCTGAGAAATGCTGGACTGCAGTGACTATGTTCTAGGTGGGTACCCCCTCACTTCTTTTTTTATAAGCTTAATATGGAAATGGGGGGGTGACTTATGCATAAATGCTTAATCGCATATGCAACTACTTGAGGTGGGGAGAGTTAAAGGAGGGGGAAGGAAAGCTTTTGCAAAGCTGAAGCTCACATGTATCTGTAGCTAGTCTCTCCCTGCTACTGATTTTTTTTTTTGGTTCAGAGGACGTTTTCAGCAAATATCTTACATTTGTGGGTGACATTTTTGCTTTGTTATTTTTTTTTCCTGAAACTGGCTTACCATGGAAACTTAAGTCTTAACTTAGCATATCTCTTGGTTTTTAGAAGCATACACCAAGACCTATGTAGACAATAATAAACATTTTCCAAATATGATGTGCGTAAGAGTAAAAAATAGATAGTTGTTTCCCCTGACGCTACAATGCAGGCTGTGCTTGTACTTTTTTGTCAATTTGTATTTGCTTTCCTTTGTATCAAATAATTATACATATTTCTTGAAAATTATTGATATTTTCTCAGACCTTTGAAGTCTTATTTTTAGGGTCTGCGAAATACAACTTATATAGCAGAAAGCTGAAACATTCCTTTTGAGGTTTTGGCTTTGCACATTTGAACCCTCTTCAGTGTCCAGTATTTTAAAGTGGATCATCAGGACACTTTGGTTTTCAGATATATGGTCATTTTCCTATTAACAGAGAAAACTATCACTGAGGTGCTGGAAACCTATTTTAAGGATATGGTGCTTTAGCATCATGGACTCATAGGACCTAAAATTTATAGAATCAGTCAATCTAGAAGCATTTATTAGGGATAGAAGCTGGAAGGAACGAGATCCTGGTTGTGATAAGGTATATAGCAAGTCCCTTAACTTTTTTATTCCTCTGTTTCCTCATTATAATTATGTCTCATCCTCAAAGGAATGTGAAGATGGTTAGAAAAAAATCATTTTGGTCCTTTTAGAAAAGGATCACCTCATAAACCTGACATGGTAATAAAATTGCATAAAATAGACCCTCTAATATCAGGAACTCAGCCTACTTAGAAATATCCCTTTCCTCTGAGGAAGAAGAGGAATTTAAGAAGAAACAACTTCATATGAGACATTTATTAAAAACAGCAACTTTTAGGGTGTGCCTTGGGCACAGTATACCTTCAATCCAGTTTCCCTATATCATTTTGAATTCTTTGACTCTTTATTTTCAGCTTTACACAGTGAAAAATTATGCTTAGAACAGTGTCTCAGGGGACCTATAAGATCCTTAACCATCAAAGAAGGTATTATATTTACTCAGAAATTAAAAATAATTTAATTTAGAGTAATTTGAAATAATAAAGGTTGAAACTAAAGGGGTTTTCTGTATGATTCTCAGTAAGCCAGATAAATAAATTAATCAGAATTCCCCAACACTTCCTTCCTACCTGCATTCCCTCCCTCTTGGTTTCCAAATCCTAGTGAAATGATTTGATGTGATGATTGTGAAACTCTTGAAAACATAATAGGATGTTTTCAGAAGATCCCTATTGGCTATCTGTGGCATAAATGGAAGATTAAAGCATTTGTTTAAGGTTACCTAGGAAGATATTTTACAATTAATATTTAGATACTACTGCTTCCTAATCCAGACTTGTTGGTTGCCTAGATGATTCCACTCCTACTTGGGAAGTCTTTTTTTGTTTGAACTCTTTTCTAGTCTTAATGCTAGTTCATCATCTTTCCAGTTATTCTTCCTAGTTTATTCTGTACATGACATTGAGTAGTAACTGTTTACACTTCCTATTGCATTTATGTTTTTCTACATTGTCTCTTAAAACTTTAGTTAAGTCATACAGAAAGCTAGATTTTAGTCATAGGCTCAAGCACCTGCTGCTTTCAGTCCTAGCACTTCATGTTTTCAGAAAACATTTAGGGTCATTTTCTGAATAGATTTTGTCTTAATGGCCAAGGAAGGCCATCCCTTCCAATTGGCCAAGAGTTTGCCCTTTGAATTTTGAAAATTCTTGCACTTGTTTGTATGTACAAATAATAACCTGTGTCACAGAAAGCACTTTTTTAAAGTTGGAAATGGAATTTATTTTTGAAAAATCTTTGTAATTTCCATCCATTAAACTTGGAGTTAAAACTTTCATGATAATGGGAATGAAGGTTAGATGGCCCAGCAGCTGGGAGCAAATATATCAGAATCCTAGAATTAGATCTGGAAAGGACCTTACAGAGAGCCTTTACTCTCAATCCCTTATTTTACAGTTGAGGAAACTGATGTCCAGAGAAGTGAAGAAACTTGCCTAAGATCATACAAATTCTAAGTCCCAGATCTGGGAATTCAAGCTGGTGTGCCCTGATTGAAATCCCAGGACAGTTTCCTTGTGCTTTGCTGCCATAGTTAAAATTTCATTACCTGTCACAGCCCCTCATAGGTACTAGCCACCCATTAAGTATTGATGGACTTAATTTCCTAGTTGCATATTTTGGCAGATAAATTAAAAAGACTTAAAGTTTCTATTTTCACAAAACCAGAATCAACAACATTGTCTATTGATAACTACTAAAAGCAACTTGTTTAAGAATGAGTATGCTGAATTTCTAGTACATATAGAGTAAAAAGTATTCTTTTTAAATATATTTGCTTCATGACACTTTCAAAGATAAAGAGTAGGAGAATATTCTCATACTGCATTACAATAGTCCTATTCCCTCTTTTACTTCTTAAAAAAATCTTCTGGAGCAACATTAATTTTTAAAAACACAAAGAAAAATATCCAAATCAGTGGGTTTATCTAAAATCAATTAAGACTACATATAATAGTATTTTGTTATCCTTGCAGATCAAGACATATAGCCATATTTACCTATTTTTCATTGTTGAAATGATCTCAACCAAGTAAAAATCTTTCCCCTGAAGGTACTGGGACTTGTTTAATTTGACGCTTCTTTTGAAAACAAAAGGAAAGGTTATCATTTGAAATGGTCACTGGAGGTAGACACTTCAGTTGCTTTACATTTTATTTTGTCTTTCTTTTGAGATTAATGTGTATGAGTATCCATTCTGACTCTGCAATAATGTTTCGTTTTACCAAAGTTAGAATACTGACCTTAATTTTCTGTATTAGGTTAAGTTAATGTCCTATCTCACTCAGAGATTTACTGATGTACTCGTTGTTTTGCTGTTTGTCCTTCATTCTTGGAGAGGACCATGACATCAGGAAGGTGATGCCATGGCTTGCAAGCAAATTGGATTTAAGTGAGGGAGGGCTGTGAGGGACCAACTGATGTACTTCTCTGCTGGTGAGCGCTCTTTCTGTATTGGTAACATCATTTACTCATGACGTACTCAGTTTTCACCAGAAGTTTATTTCTTTTAATAAAGTTTCATGATTCATAAAGAAAATGTATTTTTCTTACATGCCATTCCTCTAGCTTGCCAGTAGACATTCAACTTTATTTATTAGATTTCTCTTGCCCCCTTTGTCCAACCTGGTTTTAGTATGTCAATTTCTTACTTGTGAAACATCAAAGGAGTACTAGCACAGGAGTTCTTTTTTTATTATTTATGATAAATTCTTTTCTCTATTAAATAAGTGGCCTATTTTTATCTCTGACATCACTGTGTATTTAGTCGACTTTTTCTCTGTACAACACAACACAATACAATACACGTTTATTAAGTGTCTGTTGTGTGCCAGGCACTGTGCTAAGTGCTGGAGATGCAAATAAGAAAAGGAAAGCTGGCCCCTGCCCTCAAAGAGCTTACACACAAAAGGAAGCTAAAAAGGAGGAGTGGAGAGGTACCCTGTGTGGGGAGCATATAGATGGTACTCTGGTCCTGGAGTCAGGAAGATCTGATTTCAAATTCAGCCTTAAACACTTACTAGCTATGTAACCTTCAATAACTTCACTTAACTTCTGTTTGCCTCAGTTTCCTCAACTGTAAAATAGGGATAATAACAGCACCAACCTTCCAGGATTGTGAGGATTAGTAAGGTAATCTATTTGTTATATTTGTAAAAAGGACTTAGCACAGTGCCTGGCATGTAGTAGGTGTTTAATAAATGCTTGTTTCTTTCCTTCCTTTAACTACATTCATCTCTGTTTTAATGCAGACTCAAGAATGAACAATCCGTCAGAAACGAGTAAACCATCTATGGAAAGTGGGGATGCCAATACAGGTAAAAAAAAAAAGTCTTCAAATCTAGCTTTTATATTTTATCAGATTGAGGAAGAAATTTGTCATTTAAGTGTAATGAGCCAAATACTTTGCATATAAAAAACTATTAGCAGCATTGAGTTACTGTAAATATTATGAGCAGAATTTGGAACTGAATAAGGCAGAACTTAGAGCTGTCAGAAATTGTAGAGACAATTCAGTTGGATGCAAGAAAATTTCTAGCAGTTGTTAAAAGTGAAGTAGAATCCCCCAGAGAATTATGAATTCTTCATTGTTATTGATTTTTAGCAGAGACTAGATAACCATTTTTGGTCAGCGTCATAAAAGAAATTCTTGTTCAGGTAAAGGTTGAACTAGAAGAGATCTGAACTCCCTTCCAACTCTGAGATTCTGTCTAATTATTTGGGGTTTGTTATTGTGGGCATATGCATAGTGTTACCCTCAACCAGTGTCATTTTGTGTCATCATCAGTGTACTCTGACAAGACTTAAAACCTTACTTTAACAGCATTCAGTTTACTTTTGATTAATGACTTTATGATAAAACAAAATGCCCCTTAAAATGTGCCCAAGTTGTTCTACAAGATAATGCAATGCAAGTATACCTTCTTTTCCAGACTATCCCTGTAGTCAGATTCTTGTTAAACCTTTCAACTTCTGTCTTATACTGGAAAACAAAACTTATGAGGCATCTGTGTGATTCCAGACCTTTTTAAAATCTCATGTTACTTCTGAATGTGAGATATATCAGCCATTTTTCTGCTGATAAGCCTGCTAAGAGGGTAAGGGAAGAGCTAATCTTTCAGAAATCTTACTTTATCACAGACGTGGCCTACTGGAATCATAACCCCTGTTTTCACTTCACTGGAACCTTCTGTGAGTCTTCTACTCTCTCATTCAGTCCCTAAATTGGGATTGTTATATTCTTGATTTGACCCCCACGGATAGTGTGCACTTTGTTATTTTGCCACCTACTTCTTTGAGAGGGGAGGAATAGCTGTTTTGTACTTGTGGATATACGACTTAATTATACATTTTAGATGGGTTTTGGTGCAGGAATTAGTTCTAATTAATGAAAGAGATAGAAAGACATAGGAGTACTTGTACAAAGAGAGAAAATTTCTAGAGCTGCAGTTCCTATACAAATAAAATTTCCAAAATTTTCAGGGCATAGGGGGAAAGGTAGGAGTACTAATTGGAAAGGAAGTATTTTACTTAGGAAAAAAAATAGAAAATTCAAAATATGATTTCTTTAGTGCTCTTCAACTAAATAACTTAAAATTTAGTAGCCTGTGTATTCTGTATAATTGCTCATAAAATTATCATGATTGTAATATTAAGTGCAAAATGGTAGATTACTAGGTAATTTGTTCAGTCAGCTTTTAGAAACTTTTGTTTTTTAGTCTAATGTCTCTTCCATCCATACAATTGCATAACTTAAAATGTTTCAGTTTCTGCCAGTTTATGAGCAGACAAAAATTTGAAAGCAGAAAAAAAATCAACTTTACAGTAAAACAGAGGAAATCAGTGTGTTTCTGGACTTTGTGACCTTTACAAAAGAGTTTTCCATTTTTTAAGGAACTTTTTTTTCCCTCAGAAAAGTAGCATAAAAAAAATTTATGAATTGATGCAAAGTATGTAGAAAACAATATATACAGTGGCCACAGCAATTTATACCAAGTCCTGATTAGTGCGAATAATGACTCTAGTGAAGTGGTTACCCTATTTGAGGTGATAATATAAGTAAAATATGGTCATTAGTTCCAGCCCAGTGGAAATGTGAAGTGTGGATCTGAATTTCACAGGAATTCATTATTAATTATTCTCACTAATTGGGACCTGGCTGTGAATGGAAACTGAAGGCTATTTAACTGTGATTAAGAAGCTTGCCCCAAAAAGGAGAGGGAAAGATGAACCCTCAAGATGCATCTTTCTCCCTTTTTTGCAGAATCAGAGATTTATACATGTTGAACATTGCTGGTTAATTCTGCTAAACTGAGTTTTTCTACCTCTTTCTTTTTGCATTTTTTATTATAAGGGACGGCTCTCTGATTAAGGAGGGGAGGGGAAGCATATGTTTGGAAATGAAGGTAATATGTAAAAAATAAAATCAATAAATTTTTTGAAGAAATTAAAACAAAAGATAAAATAGACAATTTTAATTGCATACAGTTAAAAAACTTTTGATCAAACAAAAACCATTGCACTTAAAATGAGAAGGGAAATAGTTAACTGAAAAAAAAATCATACTGACAAGTTCTGTGATAAAGGTCTGATATCCAAGATATATAAAGAGCTAACCTTATCCAGCAGACTATAGAAGCTGCAAAATTACAAGCACATAAATGTACTTGATGTTGGAGCTTTGAATCAGTCTAATCATTCTGGTAAACAGTTTGGAATTATGCCCCCAAAGTCACTAAATATGCATGCTCTTTAAACCAGTAATACCACTACTAGGCCTCTGTCACACAGTATCCAAAGAAAAAGGGAAAGGACCCATATATACAGAAATATTTATAGCAGTCTTTTCAGTAGTGACAAAGAATTGTAAACTCCCATTAATTGAGTAATGACTGAACAAATTATGCTACAGTAATGTAATGTAATATTATTGTGCCATAAGAAACAACAAATGGATAAATGGTTTCAGGAAAGCCTAAAAGTTTTATATGAACAGATACAAAGCAATATGAGCAGATCAGCCAGGACAATAATAGACCAAATAACCACAACAGCATAGAACAGACAACTTTACAACACCTAAGAACTCTGTTCAGTGCTTTGACCAACTATGATTCCAGCGGATTAGTAATAAAGCATACTACCCTCCTCTTAATAGAGCTGATTGATTCAAGATACAGAATAAGACACAATTTTTGGACTTTTGTATATGGCCAGTGTGGACTTTGCTTGACTATGTATATTTGTTACAAGGTTTTATGTTTTCTTTTTCTTTTTACAATTGAGGGTTGGTGGGCTGAGGGAGAGAGATTGAGGATAATATAACCAAAATAAAAAGAAAGATAAATAAAAGAAATAAAACAGGATCATTGAAGCATTTGTTTAAAAACTCAGAGAAGAAAACAAAGAAGGCTAAAATCACAGACCAACAACTTTGTAATTTACCTATTGTAGTCAACTATGTAATTAAAAAGAAAAGCCAGGTCTATATAATAGAAGTTGGCTGTTTCGTGTACATTCCTCTTTTTCTGTTCTATTATATGTACAGAAATGCTCATTTTAATTGGTTAAGTTCAGAATTTTTAAAAATTAAGGAACAAATATTAAGTTGCAGGTTAATAGAGCAAGGAGATTTATTAATGGAGAGAGGTCCTAAAATGGAGAAAGGAGGAAAAAATCAAGAGCACAAGTAGAAGGAATGCTTAGAAAGGAAGAATAGCATTTCTTGTTCAGAGAAGGGGATGAAAGAAAAGTGGGATTTTGAGAGTTTAGATCTTAGAAGTGATAAAGTTTTGAGTGATATTTAGATGCAAAGTGTGGCACTGTGGTTGGGTCACTGTAGTTGAGTGTGAATGGAGGTCATTGGAGTTGAGAAGGTTGAAGAACTATGAGACTAGAGAGTTCAGCATTTATGCTAATGACTTACTGAGTGATGGAGATAAGAGATGAGAGAAAGAAGAAAATAATCCCTTTGAAAGTCATTGATGAAGGTGGGAGAGTGTCTTTGGGGAGTGGGTTGTCAGTGGTAAAGGAGGGAAGAACAGTGTGATCAGGTGGCATGGACTTTAGAAAGATGTTATAAGCCATGGAATTAGAAATGGAATAGAACTTTAATGATCATAAGGTCCCAACCTCTTCCATTTTACAGATGAGAAAAGTAAGGTCCAGAAAAGTTAAATGATCTTCCCAAGTCCATACATCTTGTTAGTGGTGTAACTGGAACTGTGAATCCCTAGCTGTGTGTTTTGGAAGCAGCATTTGGGATCCAGGAATATTCTGACCCATGAGAGGGGAAATAGGATAGTGAGAAAAGGTATTATCAGTCTGTTTATAAGGTCTTTTTGGCTCTAACATCATATGAGAGTATTTTGAAAGAACTGATATCATGAGAGGAAATCAAATAGGTAAGTGGAACATGTTTAATATTTAGAGAAGGTTTCTTTACACTTTCCAGAGAACACAGTGGAGGATGGACTACACTGGGAAACTTAGACTGTAACCTCCTTGAAGGCAAGGACTGACTTTTATATTTGAATCCCAGAGCCCTATTGCTTGGTGATTTGATTGGTGAGAACAGTGAAGAGTTTGAGAAGAGAAGGTCTACAGTGAATAAGGAGTATGGAGAATATCTTTGCTCTTAAGACAGTATATATGGATAATAAGAATGAAGGGAAACAGGAGGTTACCAAATGAGATAGCAACACATATTAGTAATAAGGAAGGATAGCACACAGAGTAATGTTTTTTGAGATGTGTATAGAATAAGAAAGACACATGGTTCTAACTGAAATATAAATTTGAAGGTGTTGACATCTACAAACCTGATGGTTTGTCTGAAACTTCTGTAGAAGTGAAGGCAGGCCAGTGGATGTATTGTCTCTTCAACCTCAGAAATACAATCAAGCAATATATTAAGAAACAGAAGAATTTTGTTTTCATCTAAGTCATCTTGCTACAAATCCTTTGAATCCAGCACCAAAGGCAGAAATGTTAATGGTTGTCCGAGGGCTACTGCTTTTGCCATATTTACAAGACAAAGAACTTCTTTTGTACTTGATGTTATAAAGGTACTTTAAAATGTTAAAGAATTATAGAACATGTTTGGGTATTTGATCTACAGACTGAGATTCAACCAAATGTAGCCCTCCTAGGTCCTATTACTTTTGTTTCTTGCCCAGTTTGGATGCTTTCATTTTCCATAGAATGTATAAAAAAATGAGTCTCTGTTTGGAAGTACATGAATACATTTTATCAGGAAAGAAATTAAAATGTAGATTGAGTGAATGAAAGTATGTTTGAGGTAATCCAGCTTCTTCATTTTATGGTTGTAAAAACTGAGGACCCCGGAAGGGTTAAGTGATTTGTACGAGGTCACATAGGTGGTAGGTGGCATCTAAGATTTGAACCAAAAAACATAGCTCTTAATAACTTCTTGACTTGCCTTACTGATAATTCCATCCTTCAAAAGATGGAGGCAAAATTCTCTTTTGGATCATATTCTAACAGCAAAGAACTAGTTACTAGAGCAGAAATGATGGGAACTCTAGAGGAGAAGTGGCCATTTTCTCGTGGAGTGAGAGGATTCAGTTAGAGGAGAAGATCATAGTCTGAAATGCACCTAACATTTTGGGAAAGCATATTTCAAAGGGTTCAGAGGCAAGCTAGGTAAGATTCTATGGACTAAAATTAGCCAGAAGGGGTGGAAGTTGCTTAAGAATGATGTTCTGAAAACAAAAAGGGCAACAGTTTTAGACAGTAGGAAAAATTAGATTTGTCTGAAGAAACTGATATGGATGCTTAATCACAACCAACTTATACTGAAAAGAGAAATGTGCAAAAGATGTAGGCAAGGCCAAGTAGCAGGGAATGTATATGATGATATGGCATGCTATTAAAAAAATTGTGTCAGGCATGCTAACTCTGGGGTAGGCTAAGGGTGGTAAGGAAGCTGCAGACAAAAGGGTGTGAGCAGTTGGTTGATTGGCTATTTTATTTTGTTTCTTTTCTTCTATTTTGGGAGAAAAAGAAGATGGGATTGGATCTTTGCTTGATGTGAATGGGAAACCGATAACTGACAACAGAGAGAAATCAGAGCTGCTCAGTTCATATGTCGCTTCTTTTTACTCTGGCAAGGAAAATGAACTTTGTTTGGAGATGACAGAACAGCAATTACTGATAGAGCATTGATAGTCAAAATCAGTAACAAGACAGGAAGAATATCTGGCTTCTCTTGATCAATTAGTCAGTACACATTTATTAATCCTGCTATTTGCCAGGCACTGTGCTAAACACTGAGCATGCAGAGAAAGGCAAAAGATAGCGTCTGCTCTCAAAAAGCTCACAGTCTAATGGTGTAGACAACATGCAAACAACAGTGTACAAACTAGTTATATATAGGATAAATTTGAAATAATCTGCAGGGGGAAAGCAATAGAATTAAGAAGGATAGGGAAAGGCTTCCTGTAGGAGGTGGGATTTTAGATGGCACTGAAGGAAGTCAGAGAAGCCGGGAAGCAGAGATGAGGAACAAGAACATCCCATATATGAAGGACAGCCAGTGAAAATTCCTGGTGTCTGGTGATGGAGAGTCTTGTTTGAGGAACAGCAGGAAAGACTGCAGAGTTGGTGAGCCTGGGGATGAAAGGGACTGAGAAGGGGGATAGTGAGTTAATTAGAGAAGAGTAGAAGGCTTGCATTGCAGCAATGAGGGCCCTATTGAAGTTATATGACATAAATTTATAGTGGACCCAGTCAGCACAGGTTCATGATTTTTTCTAGCAATCTGTATAGCCACAGTTGGTGACAGTGATGCTAGGCTGAAGCTTGCCAGGGCAAAAATTGGCACTGCAATAAGGGGATCAGGAACAGTAGAGTTGAATTGCTTCACCAACAGGTGAGTGTAGCTAGTGCAAAGGTGATGGCCTGGAAAGAAGTGAGGGGTAAGTCATGGTGAGAAGGAAAAACAGGGTTTGGGTTTACAAAGCAGGGGGAGAAGTGGAATGACAATAGATTGTGATCAGATAAGGGAATTTCAGAGTTCTTGAACTTGAAAGTGTTGCATTTGTGGGTCATGGCAAGATCATGGTTATGACCATTCTTATGTATGGTTGAGGTGGGGTAGAGGAATTAGGTCTAAGATGAAAGCAAGTTTGTTACCTATGGAATGGACATTCCAGAAAACACATTGGAAGGGTTGGGTAGCTATGAAGTAGGGCGTTGGGGAATTGGGGTGAGGCAAATGGAAATAAGGGATTGGGCAGTGGGAAAACCAAGATTGGGGTTTGAATAATTATTCCTGGAAGGTTAATAATCACTAGGGTGAGGGGGTAGGGTGCTTATTAATCATCAAGGAATGAGTTCAAGCAATAACCTTTTCATTTTTTTGTAGGGATTTGGTCTCAGAGTGGAATTATCTCAGGGCCTTAGGTGCTAGGATCTGAAGGAATGGTGTTATTTTCTTTCCCCCAAGGCAGACCATTCTCCTTTTAGATAACTCCAACGTTAGGAAATTTTTTTTCATTGAATCAGTTCTACATCAGCATCTTTATAATCTCTGGCATTACTCTATTATCTATAGACATTACCATTCTTCATGAGAGCCTTTGCTTCTATTGACTAAAGTTCCTTCCATTTTTCTTTATATAACATGAATTTCAGACCCTTTGTTATCCATTTACCCTCTTCTAGGAACATTCTAGTTTGTCAGTTTGGTCCAGGCGTATACTGTCCTGGGTATTGAACATTCCTAATGTGAAAACTCTCTCCTTCAGGGGATGCCAAGGCACCTCAGGTTAGATTCCTTTTCTGTGGTCACATAGCTAATGTGTGTCAGTGGCAGGCCTTGGACCCAAGCCCTCCTGACTAGAAGGCAGGCATTTTCTGCACTGTATTAAATTGCCTTTCACTTTATCAGTATCCTTCCTAAAATATGACACCCAGAATTTAAAACATTATTTCATATGTGATTTGACCAGTACAGAGTCAGAGTACACAGGACAGTAAAGTCCATTAACCCAGACAGTATAATTATAGAATGATAGAATTGTTATTCTGTTGGTGTTGAAAGGAACTTCAAAGGTCATCTAGTCCCATTTCTACTACTTGCCCAACAAAAGCATGAATTCCTTCTACAACCCTGTTATGTGGTTTTCATCCTCTATAGAATGTAAATTCATTCAATGCAGGTGCTAGTTCATTTTTATCTTTGTATTCTAGTGCCTGGCATGTAGTAGGCACTTAATAAACACTTGTTGATTGATTCATCCAGCTTTTGTATAAAGACCTCCAATTATAGGGATTTGACTGCTTCCCAAAGAAGATCATTCTGCTTTTATGTGGTCTTTTCATTTCTCATCCACTGGGATTTCTCTTGGACTTCTCCATCCTACCCCAGGAACCTCCTCATCCTACAAAGATCACATCATCCTTGGAACTCATTCCTTCTTCCTCAGTGCCCTCTGCCCCTGGGGCTCTTCTTCCTCTGATTAGAGGATAGACACCTCTTTTCCCAGGGTGGGATTTAAGGAGGGATCAGCCATATCTTAATTTCCTGTCCTGCTACATTCCTCTTTTCTCTTTTCTGCTTCCTTTAGTAAGATGACTCCTTCATTAGGCTGTGAGCTCGTGAGGTTTGGAACTGTGTTTTTGCCTTTATTTGTATCCCCAGTGCTTAGCACAGTCCCTGGCAATGTAGTAGGTGCTTCACAAATGTTAATTGAAAGACTAATGTTTAAGGAGTTCTTTTATTGAGCTGATAACCTGCCTTTAATTTCTATCCATCTGTTAATACTACCTGAGATGCTTTTAGATTTATTTATTTTTTTTTAGCCACAGCACCACACCACTGCTTTGTTTTAAATTGATTTTGTGGTCAACTTAACCTTACTCTTAGGTCTTTTAAACTAAAATTGCTGTCAGCAATCCTCCCCCCTGCCCCTTATCTCCATCCCCTGTCCTTTGTTTGTATGATTGGTTTTCCAAGAGAAACTTTTCAGCAGAAACCACATTAAAATTTTGTCAGATGAAAAGGCCAATGAGAATTGATACATGTGGCCTATTCTAAATTAGTGAAACATTTCACAAATATCAACTGAATTTCCTAGTTTATAATGCTGTGGAGAACTAGATCATACTGATGGGGTTCTTGGGTGCTTTGTTTGAGTGCTTGTACTTGAACCCCAATTTCTCCCTAGCTTCAGAAACACTCACTGGCTCTGGTAGTTTCTCCCCAGTCCAAGGACACTGTGCCTAGCAATTACTCATGAGTGCGCCCCAGCAAGAACCTTATCTCTGTCCCTGGTGCAGTAACAAACAGCACCTTAAGGAGTTATTAGTTTGAACTGGCTTTGCACTGGGTCATAAAGATATCTTACCCACTGGACTATCTATACCACCACCCTACCTCATTATCTACATCCTGGACTCCTCATTGTCTGTATTCTAGACCTAAGGCATATATATACTTCCTACATGTATCTTGTCAAACAAGACATTCACTGGTGGCAGACTGGACAACTCTCAGTTATCCCGGACTGCTAGTTAACTTAGTGATGTAGCAGGCCTGAAACCACACCTCCGTGTGGTGCCCCCCCCCACCATTTTGAGCTTTTCCCAGTGAACTCTGGGTAAAATGCCAGTGCAGTAGATACAAGAAGTGTATGTTCCTTTAAGAACTGACCACTCCTTAACCACTCACTCCCTAATCCCACTCTGAATCACCTAGTTAGCATATTTGACACATGTTTTATTATATTTTATCCTATATAAACTTTGATGGTACCCCTCTAAGATCACAGGTTTCCTTTAGAATCTTTGCTCGCTGTAAAGCATAACAATAAACTTTTTGCATACTTGACTTAAAGATTGCTTGAGTTTGTGAATTTATTCCAGACAGCCCTGACCTGTACTTCAGTCTTTGAGGGGTCGCAGCCTCACAGACCTTAACAATATTGCCCATTTATTAAGTATCTCTTACGGGCTGAGCACTGTGCCCTGGGAATACAAAGAAAATACTAAAACAGTTTCTGTGTAGAGTTACATGGAAGTGATATTTAACTCAGGAAGTGACTTGGCAACTATATTCAGTCAGGAATACTAAGGAGACCCTGGAAAAGTCACCTAACCCTGATGGCTCCAGGCACCTTGGTCAGACTATGACATTGCAAGACAGTGGGGACTTCCTACTTCAATGACACACCTAGCCTCAGCAAAAATGAATGAAAATAAAAGTGTATTCATGCAGCACTCTAGTGACTAGATATTTTTAACTGTACTTAGAGGATCCATTGCTATGAGGCTGTTGCATTGGAGAATTCAGTTCTCAGAAATTTTCTAATCTCCGCCTTAGAGGACATCTAACATTGTTCTTTGTGATTTAGTTTCTTCTGCCTGGCGAGAAAGAAGATTTTCATCATTGGTGGTATGAATATACCACCTTGTTTGAAGTAGATTTCACCACTCTTCATTTAGAATACCATAAAGCTTCAAGGAGAGAAAGGCCAGTGATTCACTCTCTCAGGACACCAGGCAGTTCCCTTAAGACTATAAGTTTCAGAGCCAGTAAAAATCTCTGTTGTTAGAAGGAGGTTCCTTACTGGGAGTCTGTATACTAATAAAATCATTGGTCTGGTCCAAATTTTCATAGAGAAAAACTAATATTTAGAATTTCTGCTTCATTTACGTTCTCTTTACTTTCTGTAAAAAACATAAAAAGAACTTTTTTTCTTGGTATTATAGTTAAATATTATTTATTCTGCTGTATGGCTAGAACTAATAATCAGTCAACATTTATTAATCATTTATTGAGGGGGTAAAGCCAAGATGGTGGAGAGAAGCCAGGAAGTTTCCTGTTGTCCCAAGTTTCCCTCAGAACCTGTTAAATCAAGCCTCTAAAAGAATTCTGGAGTGACAGAATTCACAAAAAGATGGAGTGGAACAGTTTTTCAACCCAAGATAGCTTAGAAGGACTTACGGAAAGGTCCATCTCACTTGGGTAAAGGGGAGAGCAGCCCAGTGCAGGAGGTGTCCTGACAAGACAGCAGGAGGCTCTTCTCCACAGCACAGATCAGCAGCCAAGGCCCCGTGGTTCTAGCTTAGCAGGGCCCTGGCACCGTAGGCCAGCCATGAAGCTAATGAACTTCAGCATGGCCCCAGCACAGCAGGCAAACTTTCAAGGCACAATAGGCACAGCTAGGCCCGCTGCCCTACTGCCGTGGGCAGGCTGTTACCCCAGAGACCCTGCTGCAGAAAGCCAGTGACCAGGTGCCTGGCCCTAGTGCAAGAAGCTTGGGACAGTACCCTCTGTACCCTAGGAGCAGAGCTCAACTTTTTAAAATGATCAGAAACCAAAAAAAAGAGCCTTGACCATAGAAAGCTACTATGGCTATAGGGAAGATCAAAACACAAACTCAGAAGGGGGCAACGATGTCAAAATGCCTATATGCAAAGGCTCAAAGGGGAATATGAATTGCTCTCAAGCCCAGAAAGTCATCTTAGAAGAGCTTATGTAAGATTTTAAAAATCAAGTAAGAGAGGTAGAAGAAAAATTGGGAAAATAAATGAGAGTTTTGCAAGAAGATTGTGAAAAAAGCATCAACAGTTTGGAAAAGGAAGCACAAAAATTGCCTGGAGAAAACAACTCCTTAAAAAATAAAATTGGCCAAATAGGGGAAAATAACTCCTTTAAAGGTAGAACTGACCAAATGGAAAAGGAGTTACAAAAGCTAACTGAAGAAAATAGTGCCTTAAAAATTAGAGTTGGCCAAGTGGAAGCAATGATTCTATGAGATATCAAGAATCAATCAAAATCAAAAGAATGAAAAAATAGAAGAAAATGTAAAATACCTCATTGAAAAAACAACTGACCTGGAAAATAGATCCAGAAGAGATAATGTAAGAATTATTGGACTACCTGAAAGCCATGATTAAAAAAAGAAGAAGCAGCTGGACAGCATCTTTCAAGAAAATATCAAAGAAAACTTCCCTGATGTCCTAGAACAGAGACAAAGAGTCATTGAAAGAATCCATTGATCACCTCCTGAAAGAGATCCCAAAATGAAAACTTAAAAGGAATATCATAGCCCAATTACAAAACCATCAGGTCAAGGAGAAAATACTGCAAGCAGCCAAAAGGAAACAATTTAACTATCAAGGAGCCACAGTCAGGATTACACAGGATTTAGCAGCTTCTACCTTGTAGGATTAGAAGGCTTGGAATATAATATTCTGGAATGTAAAAGAGCATGGATTACAACCAAGAATCAGCTACTCACAAAATTGAGCATAATCTTGCAGGGAAAAAGATGGACATTAAAAATAGGGGATTTTCAAACCTTACTGATGAAAACACCAGAGCTGAACAGAAAATTTATCTTCAATTACAAGACTCAAGAGAAGCATAGAAAGGTAAACAGGAAAGAAAAACAACAACATCATATTTGATAAGGTTAAACTATTTACATCCATACATGGGAAGACGATACTTGTAACTCTTAAGAACAGTATCTGTATTAGGGCAGTTAGAAGGAATATGCTTAGACAGAGGGTGTGGGTATAAGTTGACTTTGATGTGATGATAAAAAAAAATTAAAGGGTGAAAAAAATGGTTGTACTGAGAGAAGAAGAAAGGGGGAGGCAGAATGTGATAAATTATATCACATGAAGAGGCATGAAAGACACATTGTGGTAGAGAAAAAGGGAGGGTGCTGAACAATGTTTGAATTTTCCTCATTGGATTTGGGAAATAACATATATACTTAGTTGGGTAAAGAAATCTCTCTTACCATACAGTGAAGTAGGAAGAGGAAGGGGAAAGAGAAAGGAGGGGAAGACTGATAGAAGGCAGGGCAGAAGTAGAACGGGAAAGGGAAAGTATAAATAGGGGGAAAAATAGGATGGAGGGAAATATACAATTAGTAATCATAACTGTGAATGTGAATAGGATGAATTCTCCCATAAAATAGAAGCAGATAGCAGAGTGGATTAAAAACCAGAATCCTATAATACTTTGTTTACAAGAAACGTGTTTGAAGCAGAGATACATAGAGTAAAGGTAAAAGGCTAGAGCAGAATATATTAGCTTCAGCTGAAGTTAAAAAAAAAAAAGGCAGGGTTAGGAATCCTTATGTCAGACAAAGCAAAAGCTACAATAGACCTAATTGAAAGAGACAAGGGAAAAAACTACATCTTGTTAAAATGTACCATAGACAATGAAGTAATATCTATACTAAACATATATGCACCAAGTGGTATAGCATCCATATTCTTAGAGGAAAAGCTAAGTGAGTTACAGGAAGAAATAGAAAGCAAAACTATATTACTGGGGGACCTCAACCTCCCCCTTCAGAACTAGGTAAATCTAACCACAAAATAACCAAGAAAGAAGTTAAAGAGGTGAATAGAATTTTAGAAAAGTTAGATATGGTAGACCTGTGGAGAAAATTGAATGGGGATAGAAAGGAATATACCTTTTCAAAGTTGTACATGGCACCTACACAAAAATTGGCCATGTATTAGGGTATAAAAACCTCAGAATCAAATGTAGAAAGGCAAAAATAATAAATTCATCCTTTTCAGATCATGATGCAATAACAATTACATGTAATAAAGGGCCATGGAAAGATAAAGTTTTTACTTTAATCCTAAGGAATGAGTGAGTCAAACAACAAATCACAGAAACAATAATTTCATCAAAGAGAGGGACAACAATGAGACTGTAACATGCCAAAATTTATGGGATGCAGCCAATATAGTACTTAGGGGAAATTTTACATCTCTAAATGCTTACTTGAATAAGATGGAGAAAGAGTAGATCAATGAATTGGGCATGCAATTTTAAAAAAAACTAGAAAAAGAACACATTTTAAATCCCCAACTAAATGCCAAATTAGAAATTCTGAAAATCAAAGGAGTGTTTAATTAAACTGAAAGTAAGAAAATAATAAATAAAACTAAAAGTTGATTTTATGGGGGGAAGGGACAATAAAATATATAAATCTTTGGTTGCTTTGATTTAAAAAAAGAAAAAACCGAACTACTAGTATCAAAAATGAAAAGGGTGAATTTATCACCAATTAAGAGGAAATTAAAGCAATAATTAGGATCTATTTTGCCCAGCTGTTTGCCAATAAATCTGACACTAGGCATCAGTCAACATCTCTCACCGTATACCAAGATAAGGTCAAAATAGGTACATAATTTAGACATAAAAGGTGATAACATTAAGCAGATTAGGAGAGCAAGGAATAGTTTGCCTGTCCTATCTATTGAGAAGGGAAGAATTTATGATAGAGAACAAACAAGGGGTAGAGAACATTATGAAATGCAAAATGGATAATTTTGGTTATATCAAATTAAAGAGTTTTTTGAACAAATGAAATCAAAGTAACCCAGATTAGAAGGAAAGCAGAAAGATGGGAAACAATTTTTACAGCCAGTGTTTCTTGTTGTTGTTGTTGTTGTTGTTGTTGTTTGTTGTTGCTATAAAATTAATTTATTTGTTTTTAGTTTTCAACATTCACTTCCACAAGATTTTGAGTTCCAAATTTTCTCCCCATCTCTCCCCTCCCCCTACCTTTAAGACAGCATGTATTCTGAATACCCCTCCCTTCTATCAACCCCCACCATTCTCTTATCCCCTTCCCCTTCTGTTTTCCTATAGGGCAGGTTACATTTCTATACCCCTTTGCCTGTATATCTTATTTCCTAGTTGCATATAAAAACAATTTTTAACATTCATTTTTAAAACTTTGTGTTCCAGATTTTCTTCCTTCTTCCCTCCCCACCCACCTTCATTCAGAAGGCAAGTAATTTCATATAGGTTATACATGTGTAGTCATACAAAACGCTTCCATAGTAGTCATGTTGTGAAAGACTATGTTTCCCCTCCATGCTATACCATCCCCCGTTTTTTCTGTTCTCTCCTTTGACCCTGTCCCTCCCCAGAAGTATTTACTTCTGATTACTCCCTCCCCCAATCCACTCCCTTCTATCATCCCTTCCCCCCTATTTTCCTGCAGGGTAAGATAGATTTCTATACCCAATTGAGTGTGTATGTTATTCCCTCCTTAAGCCAAATCCAATGGGAGCAAGACATTTATTTCCTCTCACTTCTTCCCTCTTCCCCCTCCATGTAAAAGCTTTTTCTTACCTGTTTTATGTGAGATAATTTACCCCATTCTACCTCTCTCTTTCTACTTCTCCCAGTACCATCCTCTCTTACCCCTTAATTTTATTTTTTAGATACCATCCCTTCATAGTCTACTCACCCTGTGCGCTCTGTCTATGTATATATATTTTCCCTCCAACTACCCTAATACTGAGAAAGGTCTCATGAGTTACAAATATCATCTTTCCATGTAGGAATGTAAACAGTTCAACTTTAATATGTCCCTTATGATTTCTCTTTCCTGTTTATCTCTTCATGCTTCTTTTGAATCTTGTATTTAAAAGTCAAATTTTCTATTCAGCTCTGGTCTTTTCATCAAGAATGCTTGAAAGTCTTCTATTTCATTGAATGTCCATTTTTTCACCCTGAAGGATTATACTCAGTTTTGCTGGGTAGGGGATTCTTGGTTTTAATCCTAGCTCCTTTGACCTTGGAAACATGATATTCTAAGCCCCCTGGGCCCCTAATGTAGAAGCTGCTAAATTTTGTGTTATCCTGATCGTGTTTCCACAATATTTGAATTATTTCTTTCAGGCTGCATGCAATATTTTCTACTTGACCTGGGAACTCTGGAATTTGGCAATAATATTCCTAGGAGTTTTCCTTTGGGTACCCCTTTGAGGAGGTGATCAGTGGATTCTTTCCATTTCTATTTTACCCTCTGGTTCTAAAATATCAGGGCAGTTTTCCTTGATAATTTCTTGGAAGATGATGTCTAGGCTCTTTTTTTTATCATGGTTTTCAGGTAGTCCAATAATTTTGAAATTATCCCTCCTGGATTTGTTTTCCAGGTCAGTTGTTTTCCAATGAGATATTCATATTGTTTTCTATTTTTTCTTTTTTTTTTTTGGTTTTGTTTTATAATTTCTCGATTTCTCATAAAGTCATTAGCTTCCATTTGCTCCATTCTAATTTTTAAGGAAGTGTTTTCTTCAGTGAGCTTTTGGATCTCCTTTTCCATTTGGCCAATTCTGCTTCTTAAGGCATTCTTCTTTTGATTTTTGGACCTCTTTTGGCATTTGGTCTAGTCTATTTTTTAAGGTGTTTTTTCTTTGATTTTTTTTGGGTCTCCTTTAGTAAGCTATTGACTCATTTCTCATAATTTTCTTGCATCATTCTTATTTCTTTTCCTAATTTTTCCTCTACTTCTCTTACTTGCTTTTCGAGATCCTTTTTGAACTCTTTGATGTCCTGAGACCAATTCATGTTTTTCTTGGAGGGAGGCTTTGGATGTATAACCTTTGACTTTGTGGTTTTCTTCTGGTTGTGTGTTTTCATCTTCTTTGTCACCAAAGTAAGATAATATAATCTGACTCTTTTTGCACTGCTTGCTCATGATCCTGGCCAATTACTTGACTTTTTAACTCTTTGTTAAGGTAGGGCTGTGCTTGCAGTGTGGAGGATGTACTGTCCCAGACTTCAGGGGTTTTGTCCAGCTGTTTTCAGAGATACTTCTAGGGACCTATAAATTTTCAGTTCTTCCAAGGTGGGATAATTAAAGGCAAGGTGTTTACTCCTTTCCTGGCCTGTGCTTTGATCTAAGAATGACCACAGGTGCTCTTTTCTGCCTTGGAACTGTGAGGAGGATTCCCTCTACAATGCCACAAGTTTTGCCACACTAGCACTCTCCCTCACCCCAGGACCTCCACCCAGGACTGTGACCCAGATCAAACCATGGGCAAAGCAAAAGAATCCTGCCTCAGTGCCAGCAAGGAGATCTCTGCAATCCCCCTCTGATCAGCTGCTCAATCCCTCCACAGTCTGTGGGCCGAGAGCTCTGGAAACAGCTGCTGCTGCTGTGGCTGCCACCCCAGGGCTATGTGAGGGCCAGGGCTGGACTGTGTTCTCTCACCCAGATCTGACAGACCTTTCCAACTGACCTTCTAAGTTGTCTTTGGCGTTTGTGGGTTGAGAAGTCTGGAAACTGCCACAGCTGCCCATGATTCAGTTCCCTGAGACCTGCTCTGGGTTTGCTAAGGCCTGTCTGCCTGCACAGCACATGCTGAACTGTGCTTTTCTCCCAGCCTGGCACATCAGACCTTTCCTATCAACCATCTAGGTTGTCTTGGGCTGGAAATTTGTCTTTTTGTGGGTTCTCCTGCTCTAGAATTTGTTTAGAGTCAATTTTTACAGGTATTTGGAGGGGTTTGGGAGACAGCTCAAGCAAGTCACTGCTTTTACTCTGCTGTCTTGGCTCTGCCCCACCTTGGTGTTTCTGAATATATAGAGAACTAAAACATATATATAGAACTGAGTCAAATTTATAAGAATACAAGTCATTCCCCAATTGATAAATGGTCAAAGGATGTGAACAGGCAGTTTTCAAACAAAAAACCAAAGCTATCTATAATCATATGAAAAAATGCTGTAAATCACTTGATTAGAGAAATGCAAATTAAAACAACTGTAAGGAACGACCTCACACCTATCAGATTGGCTAATATGACAGAAAAGGAAAATGGTAAATATTGGGGATGTAGGAAAATTTGGATACTAATGCATTGTTGGTGGAGTTGTGAACTGATCCAGCCATTCTGGAGAGCAGTTTGGAACTGTGCCCAGATGGCAGCCACACTGTGTATACCCTTTGATCCAGCAATATCCCATCGTGGTCTGTATCCCAAAGAGATCATAAAAAAATAGAAAAGGACCTACATGTACAAAAATATTTAAAGCAGCTCTTCTTGTGGTGACTAAGAATTTGAAATTGAGGGGATGCCCATCAATTGGGGAAATGGCTTTACAAGTTGTGGTATATGAATGTAATGGAATACTATTGTGCTATAAGAAATGATGAGCAGGCAGATTTCAGAAAAATCTGGAAAGAATTATATGAACTTGTGCTGAGTGGAGTGAACAGGACCAGGAAGACATTGTACATAATAACAACAAAATTGTGTGATGATCAACTATGATTGACTTAGCTCTTCTCAGCAATACAGTGATCCAAGACAATTCAGGAAGACATATGATGGTAAACGCTATTCACATCCAGAGAAAGTCTGAATGCAGGTTGAAGCATACTATTTTCACTTTTTTTTTGTTTTTCTCTTTTGTTCTGTTTCTTTCACAAGATGACTAATGTGGAAATATGTTTATGTGATTGCACATGTGTATCAGATTGCTGTCTTGGGGAGGGAGAAAAAAATTTGAAACTTAATCTTATAAAAAAAATTAGTGTTAAAAACTTATCTTTACATGTAATTGGGTTAAAAAATCATTTATTAAGTACTTGCTATGTGCCAGGCACTATAAGTCCTAAGGATACAAAGAAAGGCAAAATCATGGTCCCTGCCCTTAGTGATGTCATATTTTACTGATGGAGACAACATAAAAGCCACTCTGAATATAAAAAGCGTATACAGAATAGATGAACATTAATTTCAGAAGGAAGATACTAGCAGTAAATGGAGAAAGGGAAAGGATGGAACAGAGTAAGAAGAGACAACAAGGAAAGGCCTCCTGTAGAAAGATTATTTTATTTTGTCTTTTTTTTTTTATTGGTGAGGAATTGGGGTTAAATGACTTGCCCAGAGTCAACAGCTAGCAAGTGTTATGTGTCTGAGGCCGGATTTGAACTCAGGTCCTCCTGACTCCAGGGCTGGTTTCCTATCCACTGTGCTACCTAGCTGCCCAGAAAGATGATTTTGAGCTGTGTCTTTGAAGGAAGCCAATAGCAGAGGGGATGAGAAGATCCTTTCAGAGGTGGGGCACAGCCATTGAAAAGGCATAAAGTGTGAAGTCGGAGTGTTTTCTGAGAACAACAAGGCAATAGATGTTGCTGGTTGGCAAAGCATGTGGAAGGGAAAAGGCTAAAAGAATAAGGGCAAAGATTTTAAATGCCAAACAGCACTTAGCACAGTATCTGGCATATAGTAGTCAATAAATACTTGTGCCTTTCCTCCCTTCGTTGATTAGTTTCAGTTAAATGATGAAATTGAAAACCATATTGTAGAGCGTTTAGAAGAGAGTGAGAAGAGAGGAAGTGGAACAGCCAGTGTGAATGATATCCCTAAGTAGTTTGGCTTAGTAGAATGAGAAGAGAGAGAAAGGACAATTGCCAACAGGGATGATAGGCTTGAGGGAGGGTTTTTAAAGGATTGAGTAGACATGGACATGTTTGTAGGCAGCAGGGAAAGAGCCAGTAGTTAGGGAGAGATTTACCATGGGAGAGGGGAAACAGGAAATAATCTACTGGAGAAGATGGGGTAGGGTCATGGATGTATGTTAACGTGTTTGTCTTGGTAAGGAGGAAGACACTTTCTTCATGGGAAATGGGAATGAAAGATAAGAATTTTAGATAATAGGTGGGGAAACAAGGGAGCTTTTGGTGAATGACTTCAATTTTTAAAAATTGAATTGTAAGGCAAGATCCTTAATTCACAGAGTGTGTTGGCTGAGAGGGTAGGATTGCATAACAGCAGTGAGGGCTCAGTTGAAGTTGTATAACAGATTTTTAATGGGCATAGGCAGAATGGTTGTATGGTTTTCTTTACCTTTATTCAGCAGCATATGTGTGTAGGAGCAAAGGTGGTGGATGATAAAAGTTGTCCAAGGCTGAGGCTTGGCAGAACACAGTCTGAACATTAGGGGGTTAAGGACTCAAGAAGACAGTGTAGAGCTAAGATTCACCAAGGGATCAAGTTAGGGAAAAGACGAAATAGTGGCTGTTATAGAAGTGATAGCCTGGGAAAGAGCTGAAGAATCTTTGTCTCGGAGATCATGATGTAGACAAAGAGTAGGGTTTGTTAGGGGAAGACAGAGGTAGAAGTGCAACGGCAATGGATTATAGTTAGATAGGAGAGCTAGGAGTTGAGAAAGACTGAGCCAGGCACTGAGTTCTTTGGGGGGTAAAAAAAACAGATGACTTATGTTTAGGGGGTATAGGTAATGGTCATGTGGATCTGATTTGGATGATTTACCTGAATAGTGTAAACCTCAAAGGAGAAGTTGCAAGTGATAGGAAGAGTGTGGAAGTTGTAGGTGAAAGCAAGGAGTATTCCAACTTCCCCAACCTGACTGTAAGTCAGAGATCTGAGTGAAAGTGCAGTCAGTAATAGAAAGAGTAGCTAAGGATGCAGTGTCTTTAGGAGGAAGCCAAGTTTTCATGGCTGCCAGAAGATGGAAGGAGTAAAAAGGAAAGGTTTAATATGAAAACAAGTTTGTTAATTATGAAGCAGGCATTCCAGAAAACACAGTGGAAGGTGTGGGTAGATCTGGAATGTATACTTTGTCCAAATTCAGAGATAGTGTTGAGGGGCGTGGGAGTGAGGGAATGGGTGGTTGGGGGTGGGCTACAGGATTTACTCTTCAGCAACCAGAGGTTTACAGTCACTGGGATGGGAGAGTCCGCTAACAGGAAAAGCATCTAACCATTGAGGAATAGGCCCAAACAGAATATCTGATGCTGAAGAGAAGCCTGTTTAGGGAAGCAGGTGATGAGATTGTCCAATGCCTTCCCCTCAAGGTCCAGCCTCATAGTGGATGGCAATTTTGTGTCTTGTGAGACCCCAGAAGCCTCCTACACAGAAGGCAGGAGCAGATAAAATTATGGCCAGGCGAACTGTAGTCAGGAAATAAAAGATAGAAGTTCAAGGTCTATATGATACCTTCAAAATTTAGATTTAATTATGTAGAGCCACCTCAGGTTGTTAAAAATGGTCAGATCTCTTACTCATTAACATAAAAATGACTAAGGAGATGATACTATGTTCCTGTTGATATCATCTTTAAATCGATATGGATAGAAAGTTATTACCTGAATAAGAATAAAAGTTTGAATTAATAATAGCTACTATTGGCTAGCGTTTTGTTGACAAAGCACTTTAGTTGGTATAATAAAAATGATAACATTACATTGTATTTATATGTTACCTTTATTTGTCAAGCATTATCTCATATATTGGTTCATATTATCCTTACAGAAACCGTGTGAGGTTGGTGAAAGCTAATATACTTTTCTTTAAGAAAGCCAAATTATTCTAATAGCTCTTGTGGCAGCTCTGGAACTATTTAATACACAAGTTATTTATGTTCAGAGTAACTACTATTATTCCAGTGTCCATCTTTCTCATACATCATAGAACTTCAAACTATACATTAAAAGTAAATGTATGAATTAGTGAAAATTCTGAATTATAGACTATTAAAGCAAAATAATTTTGTTGTTTTCAAGTACTATACATGTTAAGTGTTAAATTTATTGGGGATAAAAACCCTGTACAGTTGGTACATAATACTTTGTAATATATAATGACCGTAAAAGCCAAGGTTATACCACTAATTTTGAACTTTTAAACTCAGCAAATATCAAGTATATTGTGTTAAAATTATCATAAATTCTAAATCAGTGGAATATTATTTTAGTTTTACACTTGGTATATCTGAGTGGATTTAGTTTGTATTCATTAATTTCAGATCATAACAAACAAGGGTACTTTTGATACCGAAGGAAGACCTTTGGAGTGTTGTTATTTAGTGGGTTGCCTTTTGAAACACAAAAACATTAATATGTTAATCTAATACTTTTAAGAAGAATATGTGTGATCCTACTTTTAGTCACCTTCTTCATTAAGTCATACCAGTACAGTCATCTAGCACCTGGCTTTTCTTCCCTACTTGGTTGAGCCACCTCTTTTCAGAAGTATATTTTCTGCTGTATGACCCTGGGCAAGTCACTTAACCCCATTGCCTAGCCAAAAAAAAAAAAGTAGTATGTTTTCTGAATGAAATTTTTGTGCCGCTTCAGGTCATTTATGGTCACATACTGCAACTCATGTGACCACACCATGCTTCTCTCCATTGTCACCTACAGTTTTGGTTGTTTGAAGATTGTGGTATTCCATAATTTTTAGCTATTAGAAGATAGTCACAGACTCAATAGCTTTTGATGTCTTCTTAATAACTTTTTTGGGGGTAATAATATAGTCTGTGATTTTTCTAGTTGTTATATTTACCTTATCCTATTTCATTTTTTTGGATTACAGTGTTCAGGGAAGAGACCTCAGATGTTATCTGTTTCAGTACTCATCTGTTACATGAATCTCCTCAGAAACATTTCCCAAACTTAAAATTCAGTCCTTGCTCGAACACCATTGCACTTAGGAACTTATCATCTCATGAAACCTTTGATTCCACAGTCAGACTACTCAAATTGTTAGGAGGTTCCTCCTTATAGTAAACTCAATTCTGCCTTCCTGAGGGGCAGAGCCAAGATAGCAGAGTAAGGCGAAAACTTTCTTGAACTCTCCTAAATTCACATTCTGGAGTGGCAGAACCAACAAAAGGATAGAGTGAAACAGTTTTCCAGCCCAGCATAACTTAGAAGCCAAAAAAGGGCTGTGTAACTTGGTTAAAAGGGGAACACCAGTGCAGACAGTGTCTGAACAAGCCAGCTGTGAGGCCATATGCTCTAGGCACAAAAAAATTAGGACACTGTCTACTCCACTCCAGTGTTAGAGCCTAACTTTAACATAAAATTAAAAGTCATGAAATGAGCTGGGAAAATGAGCAAATAAAAACAAAACAGAACCTGACTATAGAAAGTTACTGTGGTGACAGGGAATATCAAAACATAAATTCAGAAGACAACAATGTCAAAACAGCTATATATGAACCCTCAAAGAAAAATGTGAGTTTGGTCTCAGGCCCAAAAAGAACTCCTGGAAGACCTCAAAAAGGATTTTAAAAATCAAATAAGAGGGATAGAAGGAAAATTGGCAAAAGAAATGAGAGTAATGCAAGAGAATCATGAGAAAAGGGTCAATAGCTTGATAACGGAGACACAACAAAGGGGAGAAGATAAACAGAAATTCACTGAAGAAAACAACTCTTTAAAAAGTAGAATTGGCCAAATAGAAAAGGAGGTACAGAAGCTCACTGAAGAAACCAATTCCTGGGGCAGCTAGGTGGCATTTGTTGTGTGAAGTTTGGAGTCAGTCATAGGGATACATGTGAGGACCTAGAGGGCTAGGTGTGGCCTGGAGGCCATAGGTGCTCCACCCCTGAGTTAGTCCATTTCATAAATGCCTCATTGGCATAGAAGTTTCATAGGAATTCAATTCAGTAAGAATATAAAAATACGCATAGTAATTTTAGTCAGCAAATGAGGTCATTCGTATCTGGACTGGCCTCATCTAGGGGATAGTACCTGAAGTTAGAATCAGTAAGTTGGCAAGATTGAAGAGAATACTTGAGAGGAGATAATAGCCTTTTCTCCTCAAGTATTTGTGAAAGGAGGATTTAATTTGTTATGCTAGACCCCAGAGGACAAATGAGGCAGATTTAGGCTTGATTTAGGAAAAACTTCCTTGTGATAAGAGTGGTCTAATGATGGAGTGGACTGTTTTGGGAGGCTCTGGGTTTTTTTCCCTTTGAAGGTTCTACCTTTAGATAAAGGCTGAATGATTCTTTGTTGGTTTTGTTGTGTGGAGGATTTTTGTTCAGGTAAGATTTGGACTAGATGGTCTGCAAATTTTCTTTAAAGCAACAATTCTGAGACTGAGCCAAGCCAGTTTTATAGGTCAGGAAGTTAGAGCAGGCAGGAAAATAGGACACCTGGTCAAGGAGACTATGTAGCAGAAGGTCAGAATCTGAATGATAACAAGCAGCCAAGAAAGGGAATTTGCCACTGAATTAACAATTTGCTTCCCCTTGGGAACTTTTGATTGTTTCCTTCTGTGAAGGCAGTCTCCAACTTTGGCTGTGGCTTAGCTCTCAGATAATGGAATGATCAGATGTAATGGGGAATGAGGGAGGCAATCAAAACAGCTTCTAACCAAGTATACTCCCTAATGTGATTTGAGAATGAGTGCTTATTATTAGTATCCTTTGTTTTCAAAATGGTGTCCTATAAATAGAATTTTCAGACAGTATGAAGTAGTTTTGATTTCTGGGTAGGAATTTATATGCCATTGTTCTCATTATTCAAGAATAAGAAGAAAAATCCATTTCTTTAGCATCTCCATGCCAAAGGATTCAACAGTAGTCTGTGGAACAGATAAACCAACTATGGAGATCATGTGATGCACCACTGATAGTCAGTCATCTATATATTGAAGACTACAAGTACACAGGCATGCACATGTGCATACGTATATTTAAAAAACGAAGCATAACTCAGGAAGTGGAAAGTATACAGGTTAATTGAAATGGAAAGTTTTAGCAGTTTTACAGTAACTACCACTATTACTATTGGGCTCTGTCATCAATTTTGTCTTATTCTATTTATTTTAAAATTCCACATCTTCTTGACATCTGTGAATGATCTTAACTCTCGGTTTGTTGCTTACCCTTAATTGCAACAACCTAAGACTCATGGCATATTAATCTGTTTAATGAGGGGGAGGGGGAGAAAAAGAAAACACTTGTAACAAATATGCGTGATCCACCAAAATAGATTCCCTCATTGCCCATGTCCAGAAATGTGTTTCATTCTACATTTTATATTTATTACCTTCCTGTCAAGAGAGGGGGTTCAGTCCTTCATCAGCCCCCTGGGATTGCGATTGGTCCTTTCATTGATCAGAGTACTTAAACTTTTCAAAGTTGTTTGTCTTTATAGTGTTGTTATTATATAAATTGTTATTATTCTGCTCTCTTTACTCTGCATCAGTTCATAGAGGTCTTCCCAGGTTTATCTGAAACCATCCCTTCTGTCGTTTTTTACAGCTGTAATAGTATTCCTTTACATTCTTATGCCATAATTCGTTTAGCTTTTCCTTAAGTGATGCCTTCTTAGTTTCTAGGTCTTTGTCACTAACAAAAAATATATTGGTCTATATATGGGTCTTTTTCTTCTTTCTCTGATCACTTTGGGGTATAGGACTAACAGTGATATCTCTGGGACAAACAGTTTAATAATTTTAGAGGCCTGGCACCAAGTTGCTTTCCAGAATGTCTGGACCGGTTCATAGTTCCTCCGCTGATTACATTAGTGTGCTTGTTGTCTTGTAGCCTCTGTAGCATATCATTTTCCTTTATTGTCATTTTGCCACCCCGGTGGTAGAATACGTAGAGTTACTTTAATTTGCATTTTTCTAATTATTAATGGTTCGAAGCATTTTTATATAGTTAGTTATAGATTGGATTTCTTTGTTTTCTGCCTCTTCCTGTACTATGACCATTTATCAATTGGGAAATGGCTTTTATTCTGATTAATTTGAACCTACCTTTATCAGAGAAACTAGCCACAAATATTCTTTTCATAGTTAACTTTCCCTTTTAATCTTAGCCTCATTGATTTTTTTATGCAAAACTTTTTGATCTTATATGGTCAAAATTATCAATTTTATCTTCTTTGATCCTCTCTATCCCTTGTTGGGTAATGAGCTTTCCCACCGATCTATAGATCTGAAAGGTAATTTCTTTTACCTTCTGATTTGTTTTTGGTGTGATCTTTCATATATGAGTCACATATCCATTTTCAGCTTATCTGGTATTTTTCCAGCTCTGTAAAATAATTCTTTAGTAGGGTATGGCATTAAGTAAATAAATATGGGGAATATTTTATTATTGGCCTAACTTACTCATGAACAGTGACTATTTCTCCAGTTATTTAAATCTGTTTTTAAACAGTGTTTTGTAGTTATACTCATATAGTGCCCACGTGTCTTGGGAATCCCGAGAATTTTGTATATTCTGTGGTTATTTTTAATTGAGTTCTCTTTTCTGTCTCTTCCTGCTGAGTTTTGTTGGTAACTGTATACTGAAATGCTGATAAATTATGTGGGTTTAATTTATGTGGGGATATTTTTCTGAAGTTCGTAATTGTTTTAATTATTTTTTAGTTTATTCTCTAAGTAAAATATCATATTATCTGCAGAAGCAACAATTTTGTTTCTTCTTTGCCTATGTTTATTACCTCAGTTTCTTTTTGCTGCCCCTTGCACTTGTAACCCTATTAAGAAGCAAGTGTTGATAATGGTCATCTTTGTTTTACACCTGATCTTATTGGAAAGATCTCTAGTATATCATGTGTGTATGTGTAAACACATACAGTCAAATTGCTGGCTCTTGTATTTAGATAAAGTATTTTTATTAAGGAAAGGTTCATTTATACCTAAGTATTTGAGTGGTTTTTTTCTTTGCAAAAGAAACAGGTGTTTATTTTGTCAAAATTTTTCCTACATCTGTTAACATAGCCTTGGTTTATGTTGTTCTTGTTATTAATATGTTTACATGTAAAGTTAGAGTTAAAATTATTGCTCAGAGTTTCAAGCATATATGTGATCATTTTTTTCCTGTACATTTTTTAAATGTAAGGTCTTTTGGTAAATTTAACTGATTGAAGAAATTTTATTTTAATGCACTTTAAAATTTGCAATTTTCCTCTCACCCACTTTGGGGGAAGTGCTGTTTGAAACTAGGGCAACTGTCTCCTTTTTATTTTTTTTCCCCACATAGCCTCTGTCCAGCCCCTGTGTAACCAACATGGCAAAAGACTCAGCATTGTGTAGAAGTAAGGTATGCTAGTGTATTCTATTGTGTCTTTTGTTTTTAAATTTATTTCTCACCCTTTCAGGTACATCTTCAAAAAAAAGTAAAATTTGCCATCTCTTCCTCAGCCGTCAGTGATTTCACTTTAAGCAGCCCAAGAGGAAAAACTGGTTAATCCTACTCTTTTTCATCATTGTGTAGCCCTCCATATCTCTGTAGTATGTTGTTTTGACATTTTAGTGAGACTACTAATAAAATACAGTATATTTTTAAGGGAATAAACAGCAGTAGACAAATAAACTGTGGCTTCATGGATTGAATGTGAGTGATTCCAGGTCCTTTTCCTTTCTAAAAATAATTATTTATTGATAACTGTCATTTTGACATCGCCTAGATTTCCCCTTATATCTCTTCTACTCCCCTTTCCTTTAGAGCCATCCTTTGCAATAGAGATTTAAGGAGAAAGTGGGGAGAGGAAGAAGAGTAGATAAAATTAGTCAAAACTGGTAGATTCCTCAAAAGAAATTGATGTTCTGTGTAATGTTTGGCACCCATCATTCCCCTACTCCTATACACCACACACACACACACACACACACACACAACACACACACACACACACACACACACACCCCACCCTGTATCTGCAACAGATCACAACAACTTGTCATGTTATATCTCTTGTTTGGGGCCAGCCTTGTTCCCTCAAATTTTGAAACATTCATTTTTTACTGTTTTGGGGTTCTTATTTTCCCTTTTACATTGTTATGGACATTATGTGTATGGTTTTCTTGGTTCTGCCTACTTTGCATCATTTCTTTCTATGTATGCTTCTCTGTATTACCTTTTTTTTTTAATTAGTGATCTGCTTTAGATATATACCTAGCATTTTAGCCACTTCATTTGAAATGCTTTCCAAAATGGTTGTACTATAATTCACCGCTCCAATGTATTTCTTTCTTTCCATAAACCCTCCAATGCTGACTATGCTTATCCTTTATCGTCTTTGCCAGTTTCCTGGGTGTGAGGTGGAGTGTCAAGGCTGTTTTGATTTTCATTTATTTTATGCAGTTCTCTTTTATATAGTTGTTAGTAATTTGCAATTTAAAACTGTTTGCTCATATCTTTTGACCACTTATGTGTTGAAGGATAGCTTTGAGTCTTATGTGTTTCTGTTGTCTATAGATGTTGAACATTAGATCTTTACTAGAGATATTTGACAAACAAATATTTGGTCAGTCAGCACCTTTCCTTCTTTTCCTAAAAAGGGAAGCTTTCATTTTATTGTGTGAAAGATTTTTAATTTCTTGAAATCAAAATCATATCTTTCATCTTTTGTAAGTGCTTCCATAAGGGTAGCTAGGTGATACAGGGGTAGCATACTGGCCGTGGAATTAGGAAGACCTGAGTTCAAATTTGACCTCAGACACTCCCTAGCTGTGTGATGGTGGGCAAGTCAGTGAACCCTCTTTGCCTCAGTTTCCTCATCTGTAAAATGAACTGGAGAATGGAATGGCAAACCACTCTAGCAATAACAATTGCTTCTATCTTTTGTTCGGTTAGAATTTATCTTGTACTCATAGCTAGGAAAACTATATGATTGGCTTCTCATAATTTTTTATGGTATGATCTTTAATATTTAGATTGTGTATGCATTTTGATTTTATTGTATACTATAGTAGAAGAGGCTAGTTTCTCCAAGTCCATTTCTCACTCTAATACTGTTTCTTATATATTCTTTAAAAAATTCAAGATCTATCTATTTACTTCAGTTTCCATAGTTAAAAATTTCCCTGGCATTTATTGCTTTTCATTCAAAGTTCAGGGGCAGCTAGGTGGTGTGGTAGATAGAGCTCCGGCCTTGGAGTCAGGAGGACCTGAGTTCAAATGTGGCCTCAGACACATGACACTTACTAGCTGTGTGACCCCGGGCAAGTCACTTAACTTCGATTGCCTCACCAAAAAACAAACAAACCAAAGTTCAGCCCGATGTGAACTCATTAGTCTTACTGATAGAAATGCATTGTGAAATACTTATTACTTTGTTTAGTTGGTATGACCCAATTAATTAGTTATTTGTAAGATTCTTTGATGTTTTGGTGTTTTTTAAGCCCTGCATCAGTGTAAATTATATTTAAACCCCATTATTAAATAAAATCAAAACAGCATGATATGCAAGTAAGCCATAAAGTGATAAGAAAGTGATACAAGATCCCAGCCAGTATAGTATAATTCTGTATGTGGTTTATGTATCCTGAGCTTTGTGAATTACATAGCTTTTGAGTTTATTCGTATTTAGCACCTACCTCCCAAGGTTGTTGTGAGGACCAAGTTAGAAATGTTTGTTGTTGTTATTATTATTATCATGTATGTGTTTTATGTCTTTCATTTGCTGTTTAAGTCAATCCACAGATATTTATTAGACGTAATATTGTTGTTGCCATCATTGTTGCTGCTATTGTTGAATTATTTCAGTTGTACCTGACTCTTTATGGCCACATTTGGGGTTTTCTTGGCAAAGATAGTGGAGTGGTTTACCATTTCCTTCTCCAGCTCATTTTACAGATGAGGAAACGGAGGCAAACAGGGATCAGTGAATTGCCCAGGGTCACACATCTAGTAGGCACCTGAGGCCAGATTTGAACTTAGATCTTCCTGACTCCAGGCCCGGCACTCTATCCACTGCCCCATTTAGCTGCTCCCTTATTAGAGGTCTTCAGTGTGCGAAAATCTGGGGTTACAAAAATAAAAATGTCTTGATTGTAAGGATCTGACATTTGTTTTGGGGAAATAATATGTATACCTATGTGTGGGATAGAGGCCACTTACCCAAATAAAAATTCAGAGGTTTCTCTCAGTAGAAACAGAAGTTTTATTCTAGCAAGTCTTATGTGAGAATTGGGCATCACCTACCCAGGGTGGACTGGAGTAGGGAGGCAGGATACAAGCAGCAAGCAAGCAGTTATATACCCCTAGACAAACAAATTCTAAGAAAACCCCACCCTCCCACCTTTTAACCTGAATCTCTTTATCCCCATTGGTTGAGGTAAGAGACCTTACATTCTACCTAGAAACTAAGAGATACATTTTACCCCAAACAAGCTTGGAAGCTAGAAGATTGCCTTACGTGGCAAAGGTAAAGCTGGGGTGGTAGTTACAAAACAAGGGAGGGGGTGGGCAACAGATGTATGACCCAATCACATGATTTACAGGAAAACGAAACTTAGGCCAGGCTAATGCTAAAGCCTCTAACTAGATTTTTGGAGTATAGCTTCCATTTCACATGAGAAACTTTCAGTTGCCCCACACACCTATGAGTATAAGTGTACACAAAACATATACAAAGAAAAGACAAGGAGGAATCCCTACCACCTGGCCAGTCAGAGAAATCCTCCTGTAAGAAGTGGTAGCTAAACTGAGGCTAAAAGAAATCTAAGCATTCTGAGCCATCTAAGTGAGTAGTTCCTGCTTTCCAGGCTTAGAGATCAGCTTGGGGTTGTTGTTATTTGTCCTTCGTTCTTGAAGAAGACCGTGACATTAGGAACATGATGCCATGACTTGCAAGTGAATTGGATTTAAGTGAGGGCAGGCTATACAAGGTCACCAGCCTCACTTTCTTCTTTGGAGCCGTATGGGTCCAGTGGCAAGATGTAGATCAGGACGACTGGAGATGGCCCCTGGAGAGGAGCACAGAGATAGGAGATAGAATGTTTGTTAAAACGAAACCCTCACTTTGTTTTGAATGTGTTTTGTTTTTCTTTGATAAATTTTACTAATAGTAACTAATGCCTAATTGATTTTAGGCAACTTCAGTTTTCATAGTTGAATTAATCAGACATTTGTTAAGCACCTATCACATGCAAGAAGTGTACCTGCTTTGGCTTAAATCATCCTCCATCAGTACATTCTTTCCAAGATATACCTACTTTGGACAAACTGGGTAGATTGTTTATAGAATGGATGTTAAAATCTTAGTAATAGGCATTCTTCATCCGTTTGGTTTTTCCTGAATGAATGGGCAAGCCAAATTCCTTTGAGTGCTTACAGATCTGTTTCTGGAGGTTCTTTTAATGTTGCATCACTTAATGCAATCAACACAGTGACTACAAAGAGGAACATCTGGAGGACCTTGCAATCCCTATATTTCCTCAATTTGAAATCTGCACTAGATCTCTTTCATTATGTTGGCAAATAACCTTTGGCAACCATGCGTCTTTTATGCCTTGTCTAACGTTTATTATCAGAGGATTGCTGAAAAAGGGTTTATTTCTGTTGTTGTATCTTCGAGGAAATTTTGAGTGATCTTGATTTTGGATAGGAGAAACTCTTAATGTAAAAGAGCATAAAGCAGTGTTTTGTCCGCTCTATCAAATTTTGTTTTGTTTTTGTGATCAGCAAACAAGTACAATTCTTACTGTCTTTCAGCTCATTGTGAAATGGTGAAGATGTTGCCTATTGTTTCAGTCCGTACCTCTAGTCATAAGATTATAATGAAGAAGCCACTGAATACCATCCTCTTATTTTATAGATGAGGAAAATGTGGCTGGGAGAGGTTAAGTCGCACAATTAACAAGTGTCTTAGATAGGATTTAAATTCAAATCTCTCTGATTCCAAGTCCATTTCTCTATCCACTGTATCATTTAGCTGCCTCTATTAATTGTTTCTTACTTCCTACTAATACTCTCATAAAGGTGCCTTTACTACATGTGTAGATGACTTTCATAAAGATTGATTATAGATGAAAAAGATAGGCATATATTTCAGTAGTTATTGATATTATCTTGATCACTTTTTTTTTTAGGTCTTAAAAAGGTCCAAAAATTTGTTTCTTGTCAGTGCTGTCTTCCACTCTTGCAGATTTCTTGTCTGTTGGACCCTCAATTCCCTCACAGTTATGCTGCCTATGGCACAGTTCTGCTGTATTTGTGTAGTCCCAGCAAATTGTATCCTTCTTTGTTCTGTGGCACTTCGTTAGTGTTAATGTTTTTTCTGCACCTGTGCTGTGCGTGTCTGTGATGTTGAGGTTCAAGCATGATAGTGCTACTATCCCTCATGGAGAAAAAGAGTGTTAAAATGTTTTCTTCTTTTCATGGTCCTTCAGTAATCATCCTTTGGATAATAATGATAGCTACCATGCATGTGGCCCTTTAAAATTTGTAAAGTGCTTTTTGTGTAGTATCTCTAGTAATTGTCTGTGAGGAAGGATTTGAACTACCTGATATTCAATATCCTGTCCACTATACCACCCAGAATACTTTGCTTAGTTGATCAGGTTTTCTTGAGATTGGTTTTACTTCTCTCTGCTTATTGAGAAAATGCTGCTCATTATTATCCATCCTCCTTTTTTGTAAGATTTTACAAATGAGTTTCTATTATAATCCGGTATTGCCTGTAGTAGCGCTCGCTCTCTCTCTCTCTCTCTCTCTCTCTCTCTCTCTCTCTCTCTCTCTCTCTCTCTCTCTCTCTCTCTCTCTCCATGAGTCATACGCTTACTGACTAATGTACTTGCTGGTCTCTTTTGTTCTCTTTATGTGGCAATGTTTCACATTGGTGAAATTCTTGTTTATATTATCGTTGTCGGCATTAGTGTCATTACTGTTGCCTATTTTCAGTTACTTGTTTAATTCCATAGGTTAAAATATTTCAAATGTTTATCATATCCTTTTCTATTACTACTCTTAGGTTTTTGTTTGTTTATTTTTCTTACTAATTCTATTGCTGAAGAGTTGATAACTGAAAACAGCCAGTTCAGGAATAAAGCCTGCATCAATAATTAAGATACTTATGGTGTTATTTGGTGCCTACCATATCTATCAGCTACCACTTCCTCTTTCAAAGAAGGATATAGAGGCATGAGACTGTGCAGATCTTTGGTTTTTCTCATTTATTCTTCTTGAACCATGCTTTTCTCAAACATTTCTTTCCCATCTTCACTCACCTTTTTCCATTTGCATTGATGTCACCAAGTATCAGCCACCAATATTGCAACATGTAATGACCAGATATCTCTTGGAAATAATGTTTCTTTTCTTGGCCTCTCCAAGGAGTACCTGTGAGCCATCCTTCCATTTAGCTTCAACTATATTCTTTATTATGGTTTATAACAAGAATGTATAAACATATATTATTCTACTTTTCTAGCTGTAATCCACTTATTGATTATTGGATATCAATCTCACATTTAGAATATCAACATTCACATTAAAGTTTGTTATTAGTATAAAAACTCTGATTCTTCACATGCTTTGCCCACTTTCCTCCTACTCTTCTGTTGGCAGGGCTTACTGTCACAAGCACAAAGGGAGTGTTCAGGACCAAAGGCCATTTTTTAATTCTCCTTTGTTTTTTGGGTTTCTGTGAAATACAGTCACACTGTAATACCTCCTCATGGCAGAGAGATAACCTGGTTCTTGAAGGCTCTGCCAACCAAGTATAAATTCTAGAAGTTTCTACCATGCCAGAACAGCAAAACCTCACTAATTATGGAAAAGCACAGGGACATTAGGTAGGTCATCGTGTTATGATTTTTTCTTTTGGCCACAGCAGAATTAAAATTTTAATTTAATCTATATTTTTATTTCTTATAGAGTGAGAAAAGGCAGTCCAGGGGCCAATCAGGAAGATATAAAGAAAGATTTGAATGTTCATAGGATTATAGATTTAAAACTGAAAAAGACCGTAGGAGGCCAGATAGTCAACTCTCTTGTTTTATGAATGAGGAAACTTAAGTCCTAAGGAAGTTGAATAACTTGACCAAGGCCAGGAAAGTAGTGACAGAACTGGAATTTGAACCCATTTCTGTGGCTCCAAGTACCACTGAATTATCACTGATGTCTAATCTGTTGTCTCATTACTTGACTTCTGCCCCCAGTTTTCTGTCTGGCAGTGGGACCAAGAATATTGGTCCCATGTGTTTATTAAAATGAAACTGAGAATCATCCTAGAATTGACCTTGACCCTGTCTGAGTAATGGAGGGCCATGGTTTTCAAACTGTAGTCAGTGCGTCCTTGGTGGTACTCAAGAGCTGTTATGCCGATCTGCAAGGTCAAAATTATTTGTAATACTATTAATATGTTATTTTCTCATCAGAATCCTCCTTTTTCCAACTACATATCTGCAAGGCTGGATTTTCTTCATATTTTTCAATATATATTGTAACAAATTGAATACAGAAGCAAATATGAGAATCCATCTGTCTATCGTTGTTGTTGTTGTTTGTCCAAGAATGTTCTTCATTCTTAAAGAAAACCATGATATTAGGAAGGTGATTTTATTAGTTTTAATTTCTAATGTGGTAAATACTAAATAAATATAAACAAAAGCTCTTTGGGATTCTTACTTTTTAAGAATATAAAGGGGTCCTGAGGCCAAAAAATTTGAGAACCACCATTGTAGGGAAAGAGTATTATTTTAAGAATTAACAGGTCTGGATTCTAAGTCCAAGTCTGTAATTAGCTGAGTATATGACTTTGGACAAGTCACTTAACTTCTCTGAAAATTAAACTAAAGCAGGCACTGTAATGGGAATAACAAGGAAATAAAGGCAGGGTCCTTTATCCAGTGAATGCACATAAAATTTTACAAAACAAAGTATAAATTAAAACATTGCAAACTAAGCACATTTGTGCTGATGAGGTTCAGGATAGAAGAGTAAACAGTGAAGAATTAAGAGGTAGAGAGGTTAATTAACTGTTTTCCAAAATGAGGTTGTAAAGTAAAAATCCACCCAATTTCACTGCTATCCCAAGAAGACTAATGCTTTTATGGAAAGAAAGTTTCATTTTATTTTGTGTGTATTAGTAATGCGTGGTTGTGTGGTTGCAAAGGTTTTAATTCTGGAGTGTTAGACCTGTAAGGGACCTTAATTTATCTTTTATTTTACAGATGAAGAGACTGGAGCCTCAAGAGGTTGTGATTTACTTGCATAAGGTCATAGTTACTGGCAGAGTTCAGACAAACTCAAATCAGAGCTCTTTTCATTTATAATTGAACACATTGGTTACATCCCATAATTAGGTACATCTCATACATTTATTTACATTGGAAAATCTTATAAATTTGAACATAATATTGATACCCCTTTTTTGAAAAATAGTCATTTGGAGGAGATAGTCCACCCGCTTGCTTTTTAATCCTCTACTTTGATGAGTTTTATCTCCAGAATTTTTTAGAAAAGCACACACCTCAGGAGTCTGTGCTTTGTCCTGTTCTGTTTAGCGTTTTTGTCAGTGACGTGGATAAAGACATAAATCACAGACTTACCAGATTTGTAGATGAAACAAAACTGAGAGGGCTAGGTAACACACGTGGATATACATAGGACTCAGAAGCCCAGCATGTTGGGCTGAAAAGATAAACTTAGTAAGGACAAATGTAAATTCTTACATTGGGTTCAAAAAAATCGATTTTCCAATGCCAGATCTTCTGAAAAATATGTGGGGGTTGTAGCTCAATATAAATCAGCAACAGAATTTGACAGACTAATGCGATATGAGGCTGTGTTAAGAGAGGCATTGTGTTCAGGATTAGGTAAGTAATAGGACAGTGTGGCCTACTCAGATCACACTTAGGATGTGATGTTCAGTTCAAGATAGCACAATATAGGAAGCTAGTAAGCATCATCCAGAAGAGACATACCATATGCCAGATGACATAGTATTTGTAAATCACTAAGCATAGTGCCTGGCACATAGGAGATACTTATTAAATTCTCATTCCCTTCTATAGAATGAACAGTTAATCTGAGTGGGGTTATTTACTCTAGAAAAGAGAAGACTTTTGAGAGGGATGGAGCGGAGGGGAAAAACATGGTACCTGTCTTTTAAGTGTCTTAAGGGCTGTCATGTAGTAGAACAATTAGACTCATTTTTATTGTCCACGAAGGACAGAACTGGGAGCACTGGGGTGAATATACACTATTGGAAGAGAAAATATTCTGATAGCTCCAAAAGAGAGTGGGGCCTATTCATATAAATACCACATACCCATTTGCTGGTTATGTGGACACCTTTGGTGTCCACCCTGACATTCATCCTATGGTTCCAAAAAGTTGTTTCATGCTCAGCAGCCACACCCCAGTAAAACCATCTCGGCAGACATGCTGAACCAGGTTGAGGGTAATTGCTGAGTCTCAAACCCATCCCCATTAAGGGGATGTCTGTCCAAGCATATGAAGACTTCTCCCAGTGAAATGGGTAGATAAGAACATTTTATTCCAACAGCCATGAAAGCAGAAGTAGGTATCGCGGAGCATTTAGCTCGGTCAGACACCAAAGACACTGAGGTCATCCATTGTCTCCCAGCCATTGCCAGTTGTCTTGACTTTTGTTCTGTCACGGGACTTCAGTAACTCTGGAAGAGAGAGTGAGGCTGACAACTTTGTGCAACTCTGCCTCACTTGAATTCAATTGACAAACAAGTCAAGACATCACCCATCATTCACTCTTTTATCCCAACATCATGAAGTCTTTGGTCCTCTTCAAAAGGATAAAAAACAGCAATGTGGCAGAAGATTTTTTTGTTTAGATGGAAGCCTTAAAGGACTGATCTAACACTCAGATTCTGCTCTTCTGAACTGTATAGGAAGTATATTCATTGGTGTTTCCAAGATAGCCTTTGGTGGAAGGTTACTGGCAGAAAATATCACCTCCCATTGTTAAGAGGCTTTCAGCAACATCAAGTTACTGCGTTAAGTGGCAAACACTGGAACAACAGAGGGGGAAACAGGCAGAATAGTCTTTTTGCTGGTGAGCTGTACAGCAATACCCACTTCAGGGCTGCAGAATTTGTGTAGAACTGCTTGTTTTCTCGGTGGAAAGGTATCAGGATTTTGTTTTAAGTTAGATTTGAAATTTTTGCAAATAAGTTATGGCCAATGAGAAATTGTGATGACAGTAAATTCTTAATGTGCTTTTTCAGATGTCCAGTTAAAAATCTGGACAAACTAAATGTTAGGTAGGATAGAACCAGAAAAGGCCTATACTGCTTTTGACTCTTTGATATCTTCTTTTATTTTAAAGCTGGAATTTTAGGAACACTGCTTTGTCCTAGTTCTCCTCTTAGCCTTCCGTTTCAATTGCCTTATCCCCTGATTATAGGTTTCCTGATCCCCCTGTTCTTGGGAAAATCGTTGTCCATATGATAGCAGATACACATCTCTATCCTGCCAGACTCTCAAGTTGAGAGTCTTGGTTCATATTTGTGTCCCTCTACTCCCCCGCACACCCAACTCTTTCCCCTTGATATCAAGTCAGTTACCAAGTATTTCTGGAGTCTGCCTCCTCTGTCCCAATCCTACAGCCATAGACCAAATCCTAACTGAATGATACTTAGATTACCATGGTAATCAGTCTCTTGCCAGTTATCTTACCCATGACAGTCAATAGTAATCACTCCCAAACATTGTTCCAGTTACATCACCAGCTTTTTAGCCTGTTATGGATTCCAGTTGCCTTTTATGACAGATTGAAAGCCCATAAAGTAATTTTGTCTTCACATCCTTTTAATTTAATTGCATTCTTATCCCACTGCATCCCAGTTCACAATCTTCACAACAATCAAAAGGTAACTTAATTTCCTTAACCCTAGACCCTGCTAACATTTTTTCGTTAAGCCTTTTGATGGCGTGCTCCCCTTCCCTGGAATGTTCTACAATTCTCTCTTCTTAATAATATCTTCAGGTCTTTAAAATATATTTATAATGATTCACTTCTTTGATGCATTCTGAAGTACCATGGCTCTCCAGGGACCCCATTCACTCCATACATAGTTGTAACTCATTATATATTTGTTTCTGTTACATGTTTTTGTCTTGTTTATCTTAGTTCTTCCTTAAAAATGTAAATAAAGATCCCATGTTCCTCCTTTAAAACTACCCATGGCAACTAAAATAGTGCTCATACAGAGTAATGAATTAGTACTGACTCTCACTGAAATTTCATCCCTCATTCATCTTAGACAGCTTTTAGAGTTCATTTCAGAACTTGACTACACCGGGCATCTTCTTTTCCTCTCATTTTCTTATTAACTCTCTACAGTCTGACATCTGCCCTCATCATTCAACAGAGCTGCTCTAATTGCCAGATTTAATGGCTTTTTCTTGGTCTTCATCTTTCTCAACTTCCCTGTAGTCTTTGACACTGTTGATTCCTTTTTCTTTTCTCTGGGTTTTTCTTATATTGCTTTCTCCCTGTTCATTCTCAGTCTTCTTTGCTAGATCTTCATCTAGATCATGCCCGCTAAACATGGTCTTCCCACAGGGCTCTGTCTTGGGGACCTCTTCTCTTCTCCCACTATATTATTTCACTTGGTGATCTCATTAGCTCCCATGGATTCAATTATTATCTCTGTGCTGAAGATTCTGAAATCTGCGCATACAATCCTAACTGCTGACCTCCAGTTTCACAACTCCAGCTGCCTACTGGACATTTTGAATTAGATTTCCTGTAGACTGTCTTAAACTCAACATATTCAGCACTGAACTCATTTTCTTTCCATCAAGACTTCTTCCCTTCCAAACTTCCATATTACTGTCAAGAACACCACCATAGGTAACTGCATGGTGTAGTGCATAGAGCACTAGGCTTAGAGTCAGGAAGATCTGAGTTCAAATGCAGCCTCAGACACTTACTAGCTATGTGATCCTAGGCAAGTCACTTGACTCTGTTTACCCCAGTGTCCTCATCTGTAAAATGGGGATAATAACACCTACCTCCCAGGGTTGTTGTAAAGATCAAATGAGATCATAATTATAAAGCACTTAGCACAGTGCCTGGCATATAGTAAGCACTATATAAATGTTAGCTGTCGTCATCATTATCATCAACATCATCCTCTCAGTCTTCTAGGCTTGCAACCTAAGTGGCATCCTTAACTCTTCATTCTCTTTCTCACCCCCTGTATTCACTCTGTTGCCAAGGGCTGTCAATTTTAGCTTCAACATCTTTCACATGTGCTCCCTTCTCCTGACCCTGCCACCATTTTGGTACAGGCCCTTATCACCTCCCATCTCGACTATTGCGGTAGCCTACTGATTGGTCTCTCTGTCTCAAGTCTCTCCCCACTCCATTCTGTACTCCATTCAGCTGTCAAATAAATGTTCCTAAAGCACAGGTCTGACTGTGTTACCACTCCCCACTCAGTCAATTCCAGTGACTTCGGATCACCTCCAGGATCAGATATAAACTCCTCTGCTTGGTGTTCTAAGTCCTTCATAACCTCCCCACACCCACACATATCTTCCCAGTCTTCTTATACTTTATGCCACTTTCTTTCCTCACACCATGCAATCCAGTGACGTTGGCCTCCTCACTGTTCTTTCTAACAAACATTACTTTCATTGGCCGTCCCCTATTCCTAAAATGCTCTGCCTCCTGGCTTTTCTGAATCCTACCTAAAATCCCACCTTCTACAGGAAGTCTTTTTCCATCCTTCTTAATTCTAATACCTTCCCTCTGTTGATTATTTCCTATATATCTTTCATATGGCTGATTTGTACATAGTTGTTTGCCTGTTGTCTCCTCCTTTAGACTGTGAACTCCTTGAGAACTAGAGCTGTCTTCTACATTTCTTTTTATCCCCAGTGCATAGTTCTCTGCTATATTAAAGGTGCTTAATAAATGTTTATTGACTGAAACAAACATTTATTAAGCACCTGTTATATGTAAAGCACTCTGCTAGGCTGAAAATATAAAGACAAAAATTAAAAAACAGTTGGCTGATGGATGGACCCCCACATTGGTCTCTTGAGATAATTCCTCTTTCTCCTCAAATTGTTATTCATGAGAACTTCCTATTTCTCCTTGGATGACTTCCCCTGGAGAATTTTAGAAATAAAGATACACATACACACACACGCACGCACACACACACACGCACATGCACGCAGCTTTAATTAAACATTTATTATATGTCAGGCCCTACGCTGGTTGCTATCTATCCTTCTTCAGAACTCTGAAATAATGGGGGTTAGGAAAGAAAGAAGGTTGGCAATAAGCATTTATTAAATGCCTACTGTGTTCCAGGCACTGTGCTAAGCACTTTTTACAAGTGTTATCTCATTTGATCCTCTCAACAACCCTGGGAAATAGGTACCATTGTTATCCTCATTTTACATTTGAGGAAACTGAGGCAGACAGAAGTTAAGTGATTTGTTCAGAGTCACAGCAAGTAAGTATCTGAGGCCAGATTCCAACTTAGGTTTTCCTGACTCCAGGCCCACTATTCCCATCTACTGTACCACCTAATTGCCTCTATTGGGAGTAAGGGGATTATGGAGTAGAAGAGAAGAGGAATTTCATGAGTAAAGATCTGTTTTCTCAGCAAATTTTTATATCGCCCTCAAGCTTAAGAATAGTTTTTACATTTGCTGTATAAAGACAGCAGTCTGGATTTGTGTAGTTTGCCTACTGATGCCATAAAGGGCTTTGGAAGAAAAGGTTTGGAAAACTTGCAATGGAGAGTGTGATGGAGTCAATCAAGGAAGAGTTTAATTGACTTCTTGGAAGTAAAAGGGCCCTGATAGATTAGGCAATATATGTTTATTGTTGACCTCTAAAAGGTGGGGTTGTTAATGTGCCTTTCTCCAGCGGTATCAAGAAGAAGAAAAAATGAAGGGAGAGAAACATGCGTTTATTAAGCACCTACTGTATGCTATATGCCAGGCACTGAGCGAAGTATTTTACAAATAACCCTGGGAGGAAGGTGCTATTACTATGCCCATTGACAGTTGAAGAATCTGAGTCTGGAAGAAGTTATGATTTGCGCAGAGTCACAAAGCTATAAATATCCAAGGCAGGATTCTTAGCAAAGGCCTGTCTGACTGCAGGCCCACGGCTCTGTTCACTGCACCACCTAGAAGAAACCGAGTAGAAGCAGAGAAGGAGATTGGCGGAAATAATCCATGCTTGAGATTTAGCAGCAGTAGGACCAAGGCGGTAAGGGATTCTAAAGAAGGAAGGAAAGTGACACCAAAAGAAGGATTGCAGATGAGATCGCCAGGGAAAGGTAGAGGGATTGGAGAGCACAGTGAGGGTGAGGAATTGGTTTGGAAGAAGATATCAGGATAGGGTCAGAAGGAGAGATGTAAGGAGAGAAAGTTATGATCAGAAAGATTGGCAGTTTGGGATAATAGAGCATAATTATAGAAGGTGAGATCCAGAGTATGATTCTTCGTGTGGGTGACCGAGCTAGAAGAGAGGTGTAGGTTGTCTGACATGTGTATTGAAGTCACACCGAGTATGAGGTCAGGAGTGGAAGCTGAGAGGAGCACTATGAACCCGATACTAAAGGGTTACGGGAAAGAGGAAAAAAAGACCTGGAAGCTAATAGACGTGTATGAGTGAGGATATACAATAGGTAACAGGAGAGGAGAGGTTACTGAGGGGTTAATCCCTCTTTGGAGTCAAAGAGGACATCCTTCAACTTCATTGCTCTTTTGTTGAGAATTTTTGTCTATTATGCAAAACAAGCCCTAATTAAAGGCTGTACTTTCAGAGTCACAAGGATTTTCGTAGTTTAAATTCTGCTTCTTCGTTTTTTAGCTCGAATATGGAGGAGAAAGGAACAGAAAAACAAGGTACCCAGTTTAATGAGAAATCTTCTGTTATAAATAAGATGTGGGTTAAGATGGAAGAGTAGACTTCTTAAAAGTAGGAGACATTGATGGTGAAACAAAAAGCATTCTCTTGTTTCAGTCCTTTAGGACTTTGAAGTTTGTTGTTTTGTGTAACTCTCCGAACGTTGCTTCTATCCCTTCCTTGATTAAAACTGGGAGCTAAGGTACCCTAAGTGTTACAGGAATGTTGCCTCCTAGTATGATGTTGCTGATTGACTAAAAAAATCGTTTCTGTTACTCGGGGAGATATCGTTCATAAGGACGGTGTTGATGTGGCAGGGAGAAGTATGCCTACTCTCATTGGCCCAGAGGTACTTGAAAGAAAGATATGGTGCTGGTTAAGGAGCTTCAGGGATATAGTGTCTTCTGGAGGAGCCCAGCTTCTGTTAGTATCAGAAGATAGAAAGAATGTAAGCGGTGATATCTAAGATGCAAGGGTATTTGTTAATACTCTTGAGTCAGTTGAGGATATAGGAATTCCAGAAGGAAAAGGCTTAGATGTAATTATTTTTGTTTCTTTCCAGGTACACAGACAAATGGCCTAGACTTCCAGAAGCAGCCTGTTCCTGTTGGAGGAGCAATCTCTTCAGCTCAGGCTCAGGCCTTCCTTGGACACCTCCATCAGGTAAAACATTCTGCTCAACTGGGAAAAGTTTGAGACAGAACTGGGAGTATGGCAGTACTAATGGGAAAGATGTTTCAGAATATTTAGAATTTTCCTTTTTTCAAAAGGATGATGTTGAGCATGTGTTACAGAATTGATGTGGCTATGTTGGTGGCTATAATTTAGCAGGTTCTCTAGGCCACAGACCTCACAACTGCAGGCAAAAAGATTCTCTTACTTTGAATATGTATAACTAAATTACTTATTTTGACAAGCATAAGGGCCAGTTGAGAGTATAGGCCAAAACTAGATAGACAAATCTAGAACTGCCCCAGCATGCTCCCGTGCCTACAAAGAAAGTAGCAATTTGCTCATAATATTATCCTATTAAGCTGTTTTAAAATACCTTCGTTTAGAAAGTAATATAAACCACTCCTACGTGCTGGGCTGGCTCAAATGAAGCGTGTAGTGTGAGGCCATGAGTGAGAAGATCTGGGTTCCAATCTAACATCTTACTGATGGGTTGTTAGACAACTCCCTTATTCTGTTTTAGCTTGTTTCTTCTTTTATATGAGAACTCTTCTGCCCATGTCCTAGGATGAATGTGAGAATATAAGGTGAAAACCTTATACATCTTCATTGTGGTTTAGAATGTTACAAGTGATGTTATTGATCCTTGTTTGGGGTAAAATAAAGTATCCTTTAACTTTGTTGCTTACGTTGAGAATTTTTGTTCTGGGCATACAAAACAAGCCTTTAAAGAACACACCTTGTACTTATAGAATCAAGGATTTTTGTGGTTTAAATTATACTTCTCCATTTTTTAGCTGAAGGGAAAGGAATAGAAAAATAATGTCGGATTTAATGAGAATATTTATATTATAAGATCTGAGTAAAGATGCAAGAGAAGTAGATTCTAAAATAGTGGGAGAGATTCATGGGGATATAGAAAACATTTCCTGTTTCATTCTCTTGGGACTTTCAAGTTCATTGTTTTGTGTAACTTCTAGCACTTTGCTTATATCTCTTCTTTGATTAAAACTGGGAGCTAATGTACTACTTACAGCAATGTTGTGTCTTGGTATAATGATGCTGATTCACTATGTCTTGGGCAAAAAACTGAAGATATTTGCTAGATGGTGTTTTCACTACTGATGCTACTTGAAAGGCAGAAGCTTCAGAAGAGGCAGACTTATTGGTAAAGTGGTTAAAATGTTGTCTGAGAATGGGATTTGATCTGGAACCTGGACCATTGATTAAAGTATGTAAATGACAAGGTTCTAAGTAGGGATGGTCAATACCCACTGATAGTTGGTAAGACCGTTATTTGCCTGTAGTTTTGTAAAACTAACTAAAAGAACTTTGAAATCAGTAGGAAAGGAAGGGAGGAAGAAAACTGAAGCATACTTGTCCATTATGCCATTTACCATAAATGCTAGCTTTGTTGTAGGACAGAGTAACAGCAATAAAAATACCCTGAGGTTCACAAGAGACAAAATCCAAGGAAGATGCCAGTCATAGAGACTGTGACCTCCAATGTTGATATTCAGTTGCACAAATTATAGTAGCAAGCAAGATGAACTAGAAGAACATCCTATTACATGAAAGTAAATATTACTTTATATGCATTACTGAAGCTTAGTAGAATGAGACTTAGAAAAAAGAAAAAGGCACTTCAAGGATAAAGCTTAAAGAATAGGGAAGGGGCATCTAGGTGGCACAGTGGATAGAGCACCGGCCCTGGAGGCAGGAGGACCTGAGTTCAAATCTGGCCTCAGACACATAACACTGGCTGGCTGTGTGACTCTGAAACCCTAATTGCCTCACCAGAAAAACAAACAAACAACCAAAAAAAAAAAAAAGAATAGGAAGAGGGACATTCCACTGTGTATACTTAAAAGCATGTCACAATGCAGTAAAAATAGAAAATAACACCGGGAAAGGATACAGACTTGAATAGAAGTTTCATTATGAATTGGTCAAAATATAAGTCATAGAAACAAATAATAACTGTGGAAAATAATGATAATGATTACACAGACATTAATGTTTCTAGGATACAGCTAAGACCCTAGAGGAAAAATTTATCTGAGACCACATATCAATATAATATAAAAATAGCATTAATGAACTGAATATATTGTTTAAAAATAGAAAAATCAACAAATAAATAAACTTGAAATTAATACAAATGAGGAAATAATTAGAAGAGAAATGGATAAATTGGGAAACACTGTAGAATTGATAAAACTAAGTCATTTCTTTGAAGAGGCTAACAAAATAGATAAAATAGCCAATATGATCAAAAAGAAGTGAGAAAAAAGGTAAAATGACTAAAAAAGTCAATAAGCTGAAATCACGACAAACAAGGAAAAAAACATTTATAATCCACAGCCCAGTTACATTCAAATAAAACTGAGAATTTCAAGTGAAATGTTATTATATATGAAAATGTTAAATTCAGAAATGAACAGAACTTGAAATAGAGATTTTAATCCCTTTTCAGGAAATGAATTTAACTAACTGTGAAATAACTACTAAGGGGTGAGGGTTCCCTCAGTGGATTTAGAGGTGAATATCAATCATATGATATAAATATTTAACAATAGTGATGAAGTATTGAAGGATCAATATACAAGGTATTTGAATCTAGGGATAATACTAAGGGTATGGAAAAATCTTAGACCTTATTAACAGGAAAGAAATGTGACTAAGAAAACATCATCAGCTACAGACAGACTCCCATATGCCTACCCTCCATCTATACAAAATCTTCATGAGTCATCCAAACATAAACTGATGGCATCCTGGATGAGAGCTTTAGAGAAAATAAGCAAGCTTCCCTAAGTGTCAACAATGTACCACACCTTTATCATTTTAGAGTTGTGTGAAAGATGGAGAGAATAGCAGATCTTGCTATTTCTATTGATTTTCGATTGGGGAAAAGTATTTAATTTAGTAAAAATGGCTGACATAAGGTTTGCAAAGCACACATATTATCTCAATTGATCCCCCCAATACTATGAAATAGGGGCTATTATTATCCCTGTTTTATAGATGAGGTAAGTGACACAGAGAGAGGTTAAGTGACATGCCTAAGCGTTACGTAGATAATATAAGTGTCTGAAGCAGAATTTGAACTCATGTGTGCCTGACTCCCAAGTCCAACACTTTATCTACTGTGCTTCCTAGCTACTCAGGTTTGATTTAGTAGAGCACAATGCTAACAAAGTATCTGCCATCCATGCTTTAAAATTTCTTGAAAGATATAGAAACAGGAGTAACCATGTTTATCAGCCTTCTTATAATGAACATCAAGCAAGCCACTGAAAAAAAGAAGATAAATGCTCAGCCAACCATATTGGAAGAGATTCATCAGAATCCAAGTTAAAGAGAGATTCTTTATTGATGACAAGAGCTTCTAGAGACTATTAGATGATATATGTGGTAGTGACATGAAACTCCAGATCATTTCAGAGCTTCCTAGAATCTATCTGTATACAACCAAAAGAGTTGGTCCTGAATCTCTGCACAGGAAAGATCAAGTGAATAAAGAATTGCCCAGATTATTACATTCATTTGGTTGAAAGCCTGTGAAGCTCGTCCCCAACAGTGTGTGTGTGTGTGTGTATAAAATATTTAGTGTTGATGGTCATTAAATTAGGCCCAGGTTAAAGGAGGGTCATAGATTAAGAGCCGGAGGTTCTAAGCTGGACTTAGAGCGAAGCTAGTTGAACTCCCTCAGAAAAATGGACTTAATTGTCTTTGGGAATTGTATGTCACCATTAATGACTGCAAGTTCCCAAAGAAACAAAGACTGATTTTAATACCAAGTTTTACTGTTGCTGTATGGCAGTGAGATAAGAAATTCTACAGTCTCCAAAGACTGAGGTTCTTTTAAGATCCAGCTGTCAGGGAAGCATCATCAAAGGGGAGGGAGACAGAAAGTAATAAGGGAAAATAAGGAAAAATGACTGAAATTACCAAAGATCTCGGGAGGAAGAAAATTCAAAGACCTTGAGCATATAAACAGATAAACCAACCGGGAAGATATTAATAGCAGAAGGAAATGTGGCCTTCAGACTAAGTAAAAGAGTTCAAGTATCTGTTAATAAGTATTGCAAGAAAAAAGGAAAATGAATCAACACCTGCTGAGGCAGAGGAACCTGTAGATTCCCAGAGGGGACATAGAAACATAGCAGCATGTTCCTAAGTGGTTTAAAAGAGAAATGAAATCTGTTTATGGTCTGCACGTCAGAAATAATTGGCAGAATAGGAAAACTTGAATTCAGAGAGACAAGTTTCACCAAAGAAACAAGAGGGGGGAGGATAACTGGGAATGCAGATACACAGAAGTGAAGGACAATCTAGAAGAAGAGAAGCAAAAAACAGTGACATTAAAAGAAAGCATAACCCTATACAAGCAAAGTGTATTGGTCACAAAAACAATACTCTGTAGAGACAACTTAAAGATTATAGGTGTCCCAGGAGAACATGACAAGTCAAAAACTTGAACACTGTAATACAAGAAATAATATTTTTAAACGGCACAGAACTTCCAAACACAGAAAAGCAAAGTGGCAGTCAAAACAAACAAACAAAAAATTCCTTTGCTTCCAGAAGAAAAAAGCAAACTAATGAAAAACAAACCACGATGCTACAAACTTCAAGATTCATAGTGGTTGATTTTTACAGTTACACTGACAGATAAATTTCTTCAGGTGACCAGGAGAAAAATCTTCAAATGTGAAGGACAGGAAATTCAAATAATAACAAGACTATCCTGTATTCTCAAAAAGTTATAAGAGGTGGTGGAAGAATGTGTTCTGAAGATCAAGGGGTAGCTCAAGATGCCGCTAATGACCCATTCTGCGAATCTGAGCTCCATCATAAATGAACACGGACATTCAGTTTAAAAAAAAAAGCATTTGAAACATTCTTAAAAAGAAAACTAAATCTGAAGAAATTGTTTGCTTCTTAATCACCCTAGACAAGAGAAACGCAAGAAGGATTAACAAATAAAACTACCAAGGCCAATATGACCAACAAATAACAACAGAGACCACTGAGAGATTACTTTCTAAATGTACGCGAGAAGATGCATAAAAGCAGAAATCTAATAGAATTGGTAGTGGAGAAACAAGCCTGACACATCAGGGACTACTTCACAACAAGCTGCCTTCAGGTGTTTCTTGTGGGACTAAATTACAAAATGTAAAGGCATATAAAAGAAGAGCGGGGAAGAATACAGTAGAGAGGAATAGGATGTTAGCCTTTTTTATCTGATTATAGGCTAACAAGAGAAAATAAACTCCTCTAGTTTGCCAGGAAGAAGAAAACCTACGTGACAGTGAGCAAGGAGGCAAAGAGAGTGATAAAGGAGTAGCAGTCTATTTTCAGTGAAGGGAAGGGGGTACCACTGATAGATATTTCTCCAGGGGAAGAGAAAGATTGTCTTAAAGGGAGATAGGGACTTTACAATGGGTATTATATTTAGAGATTTCATGCTTAGAGAGACCACTCATCCTACCTTAGGAAAAAGAGAATCTGAGCTCCTTGGGATAACTAGCACCCAGAGGAGTGGGAAGGTATGGACCCATGTCAGAGATTTTGAAGCAAATGGGAGGAAATTACCAAGGGGAGGTCAAAGGTAAAACTTTATGGGAGCACCTGAACAAGAATCTTACAGGATACACAGCCATGGATGTGGTCCATATTGATGAGGTCATAGAACCGGTTGCATATTTAAATTATTTTTACACCAATTATTTTCAAAAAGTAAGAGGTAAAAACATTCTATCTGACTCTTTTTAAATATAAATCTGGATATCTAGACCAGGGCAAGATAAGACTAAGAAAGATTTTAGTCCAACGTTATAAGCAATTACTATTTACTGAGTGAAAAATTTTTAAATAAAATCTTTGTTAAAAAAAAAATTATTCATCATAACCAGATATGCACAGATGATTCCAATTGAGGGAAACAGTGTAATTGTGTTAAAACCAGAAAGCACGTGATAGAATCAAGTTACCCCCCCAAAAAAAAGGGGGGAAAAACATTGGACAAAGTACACCAATCGTTTTTTCTAAAACTCTGCAAACACAGGTGTAAAAGGTCCATTTTTTTATATGATAAAAAGTATATATGTAAAGTCAAAAGCTAACAGCACTGCAAGGGGTAAACACTAATAGATTTTGTGGTAAATACAAGTCAGCAAGCATTTATTAAGGGTCTTCCATGTTCTAGGCACTATGCCCAGCACTTTGCATATAGGGAACTCACAGCTAATGGGGTGACAACAAGCAGGCAACCATGTACAAACCAGATACAGACAGAGTAAATTAGAAATCATCTCAGAGCAAAGACATGAGTATTATAGACTAGAAAAGGCTTCATGCAGAAGGTGGATTTTGAGACTTGAAGGAAGCCAGAGAACCCAAAAGGGTGAACATTCTAAGCATGGGTAATAGAATAGCTCAAACGAGAAAGAGCAAGAAGGCCAGTGTCACTGGATTTGAGTATGAAGAGGGGAGTGAAGTATAAGAAGATGAGAAAGTTAGGAAGGGGCCAGGTGATAAAGGAATTTAAAAGTGAAATGGGATTCTTTATTTTATCCTGGAGAAGATAATAATAGTGATGATGTTAAATAACCACTATTTGCATAGCCCCTGCTATGTGCTAGGCACCATGCTAAGCATTTTACAGTTATTACCTCATTTGATCCTCACAACAAACCTGAGAGGTAGGTGCTATTATCCTCATTTTGTAGTTGAGGAAACTGAGGCAAACAGACTTGCCCAAGGTTGCACAACTAGTGGCTGAGGCTAGATTTGAACTTAGGTCTTCCGAATTCCAGATATATCCAGAGCTCTGACCACTGTACCACTTACCTACCAAGGTAATTAGGAAGCCTTCAGAGTTTATTGAGTAGAGGATTGACATGATCAGACCTGCGCATTAATAACTGAGTGGAGAGAGACTTGTGACAGGGAAACCAACCAGCATACTATAGCAATAGTCCAAGTGTGAGATGATAAGGGCCCTACACCTGGGATGTGGTAAGGAGAAAAGATTATATATAAGAAATGTTGTGAAGGTAGACTTAAAAGAACTTGGCAACAGATTAGATATAGGGGGTAAGAGAGAGTGAAGAGTCCAGGGTCACACCTAGATTGTGGGGGCCTGCATGACTGGGAGCATGGTGGTAGGGAAGTTAGGAAGAAGAGAGGTTTTGGAGTGAAAGATGTCTTTACTTTTGGACATTAATGAGTTTGAGATGTCTACAGAACATCCAATTTACGATGTGAGCAGTTGGAGTTGTGAGACTGTAAATCAACAAAGAGGTTAGATTTGGATAAATAGATTTGAGAATCATTAGCTGCTGAAGACACAGAAAAGAAAGTTCTTGCCACCAAAGTCCTTAGTAGTATCGGATGGCTTAGCATTAGAAACTATTGATTTTTTTATATGACTTCTTAAATTTTTATTTATTTTAGTTTTCAATATTACTTCTTTAAAATTTTAAGTTCCAAATTTTGCCCCTCCCCTTTCCCCAAGAAATGATAAGCATGAAAAGATAAACATGAAAGAAATCCAAGGGACTCAATAAGGTTAAACTATAAACTATATTTTTCTATATGGGAAGATGATACATGTAATTTATAAGAACTTTATCATTATTAGGATAGTTAGAAGGATTTTACAATAGAAAGGTTGTGACAGTGAAACTGATTGGAATGATCTAAAAAAATGGTTAAGTGAGAAAGAGAGATGCCCTGGAAGAGCAGGAGAGAGGCAGAATGGGGGAAATTATCTCACGTGAAAGAGGCATGCAAGGAAGAGTTTTTACAGTGGAGGGCAAAATGGTAAGGGGGTGGGCAACTTACTCTAAATCGTTTCAGAGGGGAAGTGTATACACACACACACACACACACACACACGCACGCACACACTCAGTTGGGTATAGAAAGCTATCTTACACATACAACAAGGAAGAAAAAGGGGAGGGTGATAAAAGTGAGGGCAGATAAAGGAAAGTAGTGGTCAGAAGGAAAATAGACCTTAGAGGAGGGATAAGATAAAAGGCAAGAGAGAGAAGGACACGTAGGAGAAAATAGGATGGAGGGAAATGCACAGTTGGTAATCATAGCTGTGAATGTGAATAGGATAAACCCACCAATAAAACAAACAGCAGAATAGATTAGAAACCCAGAATCCAGCAATATGTTGTTTACAAGGAACACAGTTGAAACAGAGACACACACAGAGTCAAAATAAGGGGCTGGAGCAAAATCTGGCAATAATGATCTCAGACAAAAGAAAAGCAAAAGTAGACCTAATTAAAAATAAAATAAAAGAAACAGGGAAACCTCATCTTGCTAAAAGGCACCATAGACAATGAAGTAATATCAGTACTAAACATATATGTACCAAATGGCAGAGCATCTAAAATCTTAAAGGAAAAGTTAAATGAATTACAGGAGGAAATAAGACATACACATACACACACACACACACACACACACACACACACACACACACACTAGTGGGGGACCTAAGCTTTCCCCTCTCAGAGCTAGACAAATCTAACCATAACGTAAGAAATAAAGTAAGAAGATAAATAAAATAGCCTTCTGGAGAGAATTGAATAGGAGAAATTGAAAATCAAAGGAGAGATTAATAAAATAGAAAGTTAAAAAGAATTGAACTAATAAATAAAACTAGGAGCTGGTCTTTTGAAAAAGACAGTAAACTATTGATTAATTTAAACAATTGATTAATTTGATTTTTTTTAAAGAAAACAAAACAAATTACCAGTATCAAAAATATAAAGGATGAAGATAAAATACAGCAATTGTTAGGAGTTATTTTGCCCAATTAAATGCCAGTAAAACTGACAGTCTAAGTGAAATGATGAATATTTACAAAAATGTAAACTGCCCCGATTAACAGAACAGGAAATAGAATACTTAAATAACCCTATCTTAGAAAAAGAAATTGAACAGGCTATCAATGGATTCCCTAAGAAAAAAGTTCCCAGAACAGTTGGCTTCAGAAGTGAATTCTACCAAATGTTTAAGGAACAATTAATCCCAGTACTATATAAACTATTTGAAAAATAGGTAAAGGAGGGATCCTACCAAATTCCTTTTATGACACAAATATAGTTTTGATGCCTAAACCAGGGAGACCAGAAACAGAGAATGAAAACTATAGAACAATTTCCCTACTGATTATTAATGCAAAAATTATAAATAAAATACTAGCAAGGAGATTACAGCAATGTATATCACAAAGATCATATATTATGACTAGTTGGGATTTATACCAGGAATGCAGCGCTGGTTCAATGTTAGGAAAACTATTAGTATAATTAACTATGTCGGTAAGAAAAACAACAAAAATTATATGATTACCTCAATAGATACAGAAAAAAACTTTTGACAAAATACAACATCTGTTTCTCTTTAAAAAAAAAACTAGAAAGCATAGGAATCAATGAACTTTTTCTCAAAATTATAAGTATTATTTATCTAAAACTGGGAGTAAGCATTATCTGTAACTAGGATAAATTTGAAGCCCTCCCAGTAAGATTAAGGGTAAAGCAAGTGTCTCCATTATCACCACTGTTTTCCAATATTGTATTAGAAATATTCATTATAACAGTAAGACAAAGAAAAAATGAAGAAATAAAAATAGGCAATGAGAAAATAAAACTATCACTCTAATTTGCAGATAATATGATGCTATACTTAGAGAACCCTTGGGAAGCAACTGAAAAAACAGATTGGAGCAATTAACTTTAGCAGAGTTGCAGGACATAAAATAAACTCACATAAATCATCAGCATTTCTATATACTAGAACAAAACCCACTAAGAAGAGATAGAGAAATTCCATTTAAAGTAACTTCAGACAGTATTAAGTACTTGGGAGTCCACTTGCCAAGACAAACCAGGGACTTGTATGAACACAATTTAAAAATGCTCTTCACACAAATAAAAGACAGATCTAAATGATTAGAGATTAATTGCTTATAGTTAGGCTGAGCCTATATAATAAAAAATGACAATTCTACATAATTTACTTATTTAGTGCCATACCAATCAAACTGCCAAAGAATTTTTTTAAGAGCTTAAAAAACTAATAACAATTCATCTGGAAGAACAAAAGGCCAAAAATATCAAGGGACTCACTGGGGAAAAAATTGTGAAGGAAGGTGACCTAGTAGTTCCAGATTTCAAACTATGTTACAAAGATGTAATCATGAAAACAATCTGGTATTAGCTAAGAAATAGAGTGGTGGATCAATGGAAGAGATTAGGTACACTCTACATAGTACATAGGAATAAATAACCTGAGTAATCTAGTGTTTGATAGACCCAAAGATTCAAGCTTTTTCACCTTTTGACAAAAATTGCTAGGAAAATGGAAAGTAGTTTGGAAGAAACTATGCATGGACCAGCATCTCACACCATATACCAAGTTATGGTCAAAATAAATAAGTGACTTAGGTATAAATGATATCATAAGTAAATTAGGGGAGCATGGGAGAATGTACCTGTCAGATCTGTGGATAAGGAAGAGTTTATGAGTAAACAAAAGATAGAGAGGATCATGAGAATTAAATGGATAATTTTAATTACATGAAATTAAAAAGGTGTGAGTTTTGTTTCTCACAACAAAACTAATGCAGCTAAAATTAGAAGGAAAACAAAAAAGCTAAGGGGGTGGATTTTTGCAGCAAATTTCTCAAACATTTAGGGAACAGAGCCTAATTTATATATAAATAAGAGCCATTCTCTAATGCATAAATGGTCAGAGGATATGAACAGGCATTTTCAGAAGAAGAAATCAAAGCTATCAATAGTCATATTTTTAAAATGCTCTAAATCATTAGCTATTAGAGAATTGCAAATTAAAACAATTCTGAGATACCACCTCATACCTATCAGATTAGCTAACATGACAGAAAAGGAAAATTATAAAAACTGGAAGGGATGTAGAAAAATTGGGACACTAATGCATTGTTGATGGAGTTGTGAGCTGATCCAGCCATTCTGGAGAACAATTTTGAACTATACCCAAGGGGCTATAAAACTATGCATACCTTTTGACTCAGCAGTGTATCAGTCTGTATCCCACAGATATCAGAGAATCAGGAAAAGGATCTATTTGCAAAAATACTTTCAGCAACTCTTTTCTGGTGACAATGAATTGGAAATTGAGGGATTGCCCATCAGTTGGGGAATGGCTGAACAAGTTGTGATATATGATTGTGATGGAACACTTGTATTATAAGAAATGATGAACAGGATGCTCTCAGAAAAACCTGAACTCTTACAAAGTGAAGTGAGGAGAACCAAGAGAACATCATACGTAGTAATAGCAATATTGCAAGAATGATTAACTGTGAAAGACTTAGTTTTTCTGATCAAGACAATGATCCATGACAATTCCAAAGAACCCACGATGAAAAATGTTGTCTACCTCCAGACAGAAAACTAATGAACTCTTGAGTACAGATTGAAGCATACTTTTTTATTTTGTTTTTATTGTTTTTGTGGGTCTTTGCTTTCTTTTTCAACATGGCTAATATGGAAATAAAAAATACAAATTAGCAATGTAACTAATAAAAAATTAATCCACATTTTAAAAAAATCAATGTTTTATTTCTTTCATGTAGAGGGGTTTACTTTGGAAAAGGCCTACCTCTTCATACAGGGATGAAGGAGAAGATAGTGAGGGAAAACGTTTGAGTGATGTCAGAAGGGAAGGAGAGACTAGGGAGCATTCTGCAAATGAGCACACTTTTTTCAGTGAATTATGAGGCAAGGGTCTGTTGAGAGGTTGTAGAATGAGGAGCCGCAGAAAGTTTGAGTAGGCATAAAAAGGTTTGAAAAAGCAGCTGTGGTAAGTAGGATATTGAATCAAATAGAGAAGTATAAAAGGATTGCCTAGTGCAGTGAGGCCCCAGTTGAGATTATGTAATATAAGTTTATAGTAGACCCAGTTAGCACAGTTTTACAAATTTTTTGCAGCTTAATTCTGAAGCTGTGAATAAGAACAAAAGCAACAGATGGCAGAAGCAATCCACCACTGGGACTGGGGGGGGGAGGGTGAATGACAGGATAAGGGAACATGAAACTTGAGAGTAGAGGATAGTGGTAGAGTTGAACTGGTCACTATAAAAGATGAGATATATTTACTGCAAGGATGAAATAGCCTAGGAAATAACTGAGCAGTAAGATTAGAAGTCATGATATAGATGATAAATAGGATTAGGAGTTGTAAGGCAGTGGGAAAGATGGAGTGATAAGAGATGATGGTCAAGTAAAGGATTTTTGAAAATAATGAACATAAAAGTAGAACACTAGTGAGAGATGGCAAGAGCAAGGGGTATGATTATTTCTGTGTGTACCTGAGGAGGGGTAGAGAAATCGGTCGCAGGAAATGAGTATATTGAGGAGCTCAGAAGTTAAGGTGTTTGAAGTCCCTGAGTATCAGGGCAAGAATTTTAAAAAGTGGAAAGACACTGGGCCAGAAGTGAGTACAGGAATGAAACAAGTGTGCTATTTTTTCCTCACTGTTATTTAACATAGTTCTAGAAATGCTAATGATGGCAACAAGATTAGAAACATTAGAAGGAAACAAAACTATCCTTATTCGCTGACAGCATCCTAGATTACTTAGAAAATTCCAGAGAGGGGCAGCTAGGTGGTGCAGTGGATAGAGCACCAGCCCTGAAGTCAAGAGGACATGAGTTCAAATCTGGCCTCAGACCAAACACTTGACACTTACTAGCTGTGTGACCCTGGGCAAGTCATTTAACCCCATTGCCTAGCAAACAAACAAGAAAATTTCAGAGAATCCTCAAAGAAACCAATTGAGATAATAGCTTCAATAGGGTAGCAGACTTCAAATTAATCTGTAAAACTCAATCACGTTTCTGTGTGACAGTAACAAAATTGAAGAAATTCTCAAAAAGGAAATCTCATTCAAAACAGCTGCAAAATAAACTATTAGTCTACAAAGGCACATTTAACACATAAATGTAGTTGTAAAACATTTTTTTAAAGAAACAAAAAACTAAATAATCAGAAGGTTATTCAGTCCTCATGGTTATGCCATGCCAATACAGCAAGCATGACCATGCTACTTAAATTAATTTATCAGTTTGTTGCTATACCAATGAAACTGCCAAAGGAATGCTTCAAAAAGCAAAGCAAAATAATAGCAAAATTAATCTGTAGAAGGAAAAGATTGAAAATCTCAAGGGAAATGGGGTTAGGGTAGGGAGGAGGAAAGGGACATACATAGACCCAAAATTTTGCTGTAAAGTAATAATTATCAAAATTCTTTGCTACTGGTAGCACCTTAATGGAACAGATGTAGATGAGGAAGAGTCAAACACAATTAAATTCAATAAACCCATATAACCCAGAACATAAATTACTTGGGAAAACTGCCTAGATGGTAAAAACTGCTGGGAAAACTGGAAAGCAATTTGGCAAAATTAGGTTTGGACTTAGAACTTACAGTCATATCCACAATAAGCTCAAAATAGACCTGAATATTAAAGGTTACGATAAAAAAAATTAAAAGAGAACCAGAGCACACCCCTTTCATACCTATGATGGGAAGTGATTACCAAAGATTAAATCCATAATTTTTATTACATTAAGTTGACGAATTCATGCACAAAATCAGTACAGTGAGCATAGGAAATGTGGCTGTTTTGATTGGGGCAGGGATCTTTACATCAACTATTTCCAATAAGGGTTTCATATCCACCATATAGGGAATCTTGTCTCAAGACTCAATTAATGTGTTTGTTTTCCTGAACTGCTCTTTTTTCTTTTTAATTTTTTTTTTTTGAAAGAGAGTTTGATGGGCAGGAAGGGACATATTTGGGAATGAACATGAAGTATCAGAAAAAGATGCCACCAAAATTTTCCCAAAAATTTTTAAGAAAGGGAGGAGACATTGTAGAGAATATTAAGGTGAAGATAAACACAGGGAGAAAGCTTCTGGTAGAAGCAATATTGGTACCACTCTGTGGATCAGTTCAAGATCACTTCACCATCTCTGTGACTCAGCAGACCAAAATTCCCTTCTCTGGCTATCCCTCTGCAATATATATTGTCTTCCTCATTAGAATGTGAACTTTCTGAGGGCAAGGGTTGGTGTTTTTTTTCTATTTATATCTCCTGCACCTAGTACAGTGTTTGGCTCAAAATAAGTGCTTAAGAAATGCTTTTTCATTCATTCAGTCATTGAATATGCTCTCGCTCTCTCTTTTTCTGACAGATAGATAGATAGATAGATACACACACAGATACATATAATATTGATACATATAATATTGAGGTAGTATAATCATTTCCATTATAATTGCATAGTTCAGCCATGAAGAGTGATTATCTTTCCATTTATTCAAATCTGTTTTCTTTGAGGAGTGGTTTTTTTTTAATTTTATCAGTATTGGTCTTGACTATGACTTAGTAGATTGACTCCTACATGTTTTATGAATTTTATAGTTACTGTGAATGGGAATTACTTTTGTTATTTCATCCTGCTAGGTTTTGCTTTTATTGCTATATAGAAATGCTGTTGATTTTTGTGGATTTATTAAACTTTTTGTTCAGTGCTCTCTGAATTGTAAGATCTGATTGCCTTTCCTCAGTCCACAAGCCTCTGGACCTCTGTCTCATATTCTACATTGTTAAACACTCTTCTCTTGGATACCCACTTCTTTCTATTTATTTTGTTTGTTTTGACTAACACCGCTTTCTTGATTCTCCTTCAACTTCTCCTGATTGATTTCCTTTGCTGGAACATCATCCATATCATGCCAGTGTAACTGGGAATGCACCCTAAAGGTCTGTCCTTTAGAGTGCCTTCAGCACTCTCCCTCCCTCCATCTCCCATTTTCTTATCTCCTCTGGGTTTAATTACGAGTCACCATTTCAGACCAGCATTCATCCCAGATCTCTTTGTGGAACTACAACCCTATATCAGCAACTGGCTGTTGGACCTTTCCAGTTGGATGTCTCATAGTTATCACAAAAGCAGTAGGATCAAAACAGAATTCATTATTGTTTTCTCCCAAACCCAAACTTCTGTTTTCTTAAAAACTTCACTAATTCAGGAAAGACCTTATTTGAACAAAAATACTTACAGCAGCTCTTTTTTGTAGTGGCAAAGAATTGGAAATTGAGGGGGTGACCAACAATTGGGTTGTGGCTAAACAGGTTGTGGTATGTGGTTGTAATGGAATATTACTGTGCAATAAAAATAACGAGCAGGCTGATTTCATAAAAACCTAGAAAGACTTACATGAACTGATGCAAAGTGAAGTGAACAGAACCAGGACAGCATTGTACACAGTAAGAGCAATACTGTACAATGATCAATTGTGAATGAGTTAGCTGTTTTCAGTGATACAGTAATCTAAGACAATTCCAAAGGACTTAATGATGAAAAATGCTATCCACCTCCAGAGAAAGACCTGATGGAGTCTGAAGCAGATCAAAGCATACTATTTTTCACTTTCTGTATTTTCTTTCATGGGTTTTTTTTTTTTTTTTTTTTTTTTGCCCTATGGGTCTGTGTCTTCTTTCACAACACAACTCGTATGGTAATATGTTTTGTATGATTGAACATATATAACCTATATCAAATTGCTTACCACCTCAGGGAGGGAGGAAGTGAGGGAGAGAAAATTTGAAACTCAACCTTCTTTAAAAATTGTCATTATGTGTAACTGGAAAAAATTTAGGTATTATTTAAATAAAAAACACTTCCCTTTTTCTGTCAAGCATACCATCTTTCCTTGGATCTTTCAAGTTGAGTCAGTCAGTCAGTCAACAAGGTTTTATTAAGCACCACCTGCAGTCCTTGGACTGGTATACACCATGATCGTGCTCCCAGGAAACTCATCCTTTGAGATTGTATCAGCTTTGGTACTAAAACCTCGTCAGTGCCCTCTGCCCCTCTGATTGGAGGGGCTGGGAAGTGGAGCAAAGAACTGCTCCCAAAGTTTTCATTTAAAGAGGGCTTCCAAGCAAGAAAGTTCATTTCCTACCACATGTAATCCCTAGACTGGGTGATTCTGTCTTTTTCTTATTTGTATTCCCAGTGCTTAGCACAGTTTTTGGCACAGTCAGCAAACATTTTTTAAGCACTTCCTATGTGCTAGGAACTGTGCTAAGTGCTGGAAATACAAAGAAGGGCCCACCAAAAAAGTACATTCCCTTCTTTCAAGGAGCTCACAGTCTAATGTGGGAGACAGCATACAAACAATTACACATAAACAAGATATACGCAGAGTAAGTTGATAATCTTGGAGGAAGAGCCTAGTATCAAAGGACGTTAGGAGAGACTTGAAGAAGGTAAGTTCAGAAGGAAGCTAGGAGGCAGAGAGGAGGAGGGAGAGAATTCTAGACATGGAGAGACAGCCAGTGAGACTGCCCAGATTTGGAAATGCTTGTCTTGTGAAAAGTATCCAGCAGGCCAGTGTCACTGGATCACAGAGGATATGGAAGAGAATGAGATGTAAGAAGACTGGAAAGGTGGGAAGGGACCAACTCATAGAGGGCTTTAAGAACAAAACAAAGGGAGAGTGAGCCTCCCATGCCCACATCCAAATCAGTTGCCATATTTGGTTGATCCTTCCACAACACCTCTCACATCCATCCATTTCCCACTTGCATAGCCACCATTCTGGTCTCATCTGTACTCTTAGAATAGATAACCTCCTAAGTAGTCTCCCTTTCTCAGTATTCTCTTCTCTGCAGTTCACCATGATATTCTTAAAGAGCAGACCTGAACATTTCACTCTAGCGACATTCCATTATTTCTAGAATTAAATACAAATTCCTCTGTTCAGCATGTAAAGTCCTTCACAGCCCAGGCCCAACTTACCTTTCCAGAATACTATGTATACATTATTTCCCTGTCCAATACTATGTAGTTTATCAATAAACTAAGTGGCCTTCTTTCAGTTTCTCACACACAACACTCATTTCTTTCATCTCCATGTACTTGTATAGGCTGTTCCTCAGGCTTCTATGAAGGTTCTCCTTCAAAACTCAGTTCTGTTGCCACCTTCTATACAAAGACTTTTCTGATCCCCTTCAACTACAGGAGCCTTCCACTCCAAAAACATTACCATGTATTTGTTTGTCTCTCCTTACACACATACATGTCTCCTTTCCTAAAATGTAAGCTCCTTAAGAGCTGGGATTTATTTTATCTTTTTGTATACCATTACATAGTACAGTTTCTGGTACATAAAAAGCACTTAATTGCTCTTTTTTTTTTTTGGCTAGGCAGTGGGGTTAAGTGACTTGCCCAGGGTTACACAGCTAGTAAGTATAAAGTGTCTGAGGTTGGATTTGAACTCAGGTCGTCCTGACTTCAGGGCTGGTGCTCTATCCACTGTACCACCTAGCTGTCCCCCAGTAAATACTTATTAATTGATGTCAATGAGCAGGTAGAACTTGTGCAGTGTAAATGAAAGGCAGTCTTAGTGGGGAGATTGAAGAGGTGGGCACAGAGGGGCAGGGGTAGAAAAGGAGAGGTGGGGAGAGGGTCAGAGGCTAGAAAGGCTTCTTGCAGAAGGTATGATTTGAGCTGAGTCTTAAAGGTAGCCAGGAGGCAGAATGGAGAAAGAGTATTCCAGGTGTGCAGGACAGCCAGTCAATAAGATGGAGTTTGAAGACAGGCAAAAATAGCTGCATGACCTTATCATACAGGACATAGAAGGGAGTACATTGTAAGAAATCTAGAAAGGTAGGCTGAAATCCAGTTGTGAAGGCCTTTAAATGCCAAACAGAGCATTTGATCCCTGAAGTTTATTGAGGGTAGGGGGAAGAGGGCAGTAGTATAATAATATTTGTCCTTTAGGAAAATCACTTTGGCATCTAAATTGAGGATAAATTAGTGTTAAGAGAGGCATAAGAAAAATAAACCCACTAGAAATTGCTGCTAAATAAAGCTATTTGCAAGTATGAGGTGATAAGGGCGTGTACCAGAGTGGCAATTTTGTGAATGGATAGAAAGAGACCTGCACAGACAGTGTTGTGATGATAGAAAAATTAGAAAAGAATCATTCATACCTTTCACAGTTTTGAGTAGAAAGTACATTCTTAGCTAAAGCTTAGAGATAATTACAAAAGATAAAATAGATTTGAATATATAATACTGAAAAGCTTCTGCACAGACAAAATTAATGCTTCTAGTTTATGAAGGGGAAAGTTGAATGGGGAAAAAATCTTTATATAAAATTTCCTTAATAAGGATTTGGTATCTAAGTTAAATAGACAAATAACATATAAACAAGACCCAAAGCCATTCTCTAAGAGATAAATGATCAAAGGATATGAGCAGGGAACAGCTAGGTGGTACAGTGGATAGAACATTGGCCCTGGAGTCAGGAAGACCTGAATTCAAATGTGGCCTCAGACACTTGACACTTACTAGCTGTGTGACCCTGGGCAAGTCACTTAAACCCATTGCCTAGCCAAAACAAAACAACCCCCCCCAAAAAAAAAACCTAAAGGATATGAGCAAACAGTTCTTTAAAAGTTGCAGATTATTAATAACCAAATTGAAGAATGCTACAAATCACTAATAATAAAGAGAAATGCAATCAGAATAACCCTGAGGTTTTATTTCACATCCAGCAAATTGGCAAAGATGACAAAAGATAGGAATTGTCTGTGTCAGAGGGATTGTTGGAAGAAAGGTAACCTAGTTTCCATTGTTAGTGTAGCTGTGAACCAGGATAACCATTTTGAAAAGCAATTTAGAATTATGCCAAAACAAAAGTGCCCCTTGACCCAGAGATTCCACAGCTAGGCATATATATATACCCCAAGGAGACTGCTAAGAAGAAAGCTCTTATTTACCCAATTAGCAGAACTTTTGGCAGTAGTAAAGAATGGGAAACAAAGTAAATGCTCACTGATTGGGAAATGGCTGAAAATTGTGGTATCCATATATGATGCTCTGCTGAACAAAATGATGAATGTGATGCACACAGAGAAACATGGAAAGACTTACATGAACCGACTGATGCTGTGTGAAGTAAAGCAGAGTCAAGAAAACAATATGTACAATGACTACAATGTAAATTAAAAGAACAACCACTGCAAAACACTTAAAACTGAATATTGCATAATTACAAAGAACAAGCACAGACCAAAATAGATTTGACATCTGTTCATACTCTTTATCATGGAAGGTCAATGAATTAGTAACATTGCATCTATTTGAAATATGTTGATTGACTTTGCTGCTTTTTTTTCTCCATCTTTTTATCTTTAAAAAAATAATCTTTATTATTTGTGGTGGTTCTCTGGAAGTCTAAGACAAATTTATGCGGTATAAAAAAACTGATAAAATTTTATTTTAAAAAAACTGACTAGTGAATTTAGAAAAGCACGGAAAAATGTATATGAACTGATAGAAAGTGAAGCCGGCTAAACCAAGATGATGTACATAAGTATTACAACAGTGTAAATGGGCAAAAAAAATTAATATTGTGTGATTATAATAAACAAGCTTGTCCTGTAAGAAGAAAGGAGGAAATTTATCTCTTTCCCTTCTTTGAAGAAGTTGGAGTACTATGGACTATGGGTGTGGAACAATGTGTATATATTGTCAGACTTATTTAATGTGTTAGATGGTTTTACTGAACTGAATTTTTTTTTTATAAGAGATGGTTTGATAGTTAACTGAATAAGGAAGAGGTGAAAAAATCTATTCAGAAATGAAAATGATATGAAAAATCATTTTAAAAAATGTAAATATTCTACTTAGTTCGTCTTAGGTAGTTTGATATTGAGATTCCTCTTCTTTTCCAGAGTATTTTGACATTGCATTTGGTTTTGAATGACCATTTAACTTACCAAGAACCTATCATTTTATTTCTGCTATTTAGCTTGTATCTTTTTAAAGACGATATTCTTGGTTTTGTAACTGTGATAAACCAGTACTTGGGAAGAATTGGGTAGTACTCATGAAGGAGGGATAAAACCAGCAAAAACTGTTTTTGTATGTACTGCCAACCCATTAATGGCCATAATAATACAGCAGCAACATTGGTTGTATCCACTACTTGCAAGGCATTGCGACAAGTTCTGGGAGATTAAAAATTAATAAGAAAACTCTCAAAAAAATGTAGAGTATTAAACCTAGTAGTTAAATGGGAAGACAAGACAGGTACACAAATAACTATGCTTTAAATCAGAACATACCACTACTTGTGAGATGTAGAAATAAACTTCACTGAAAAAGAACTCGAAGCATTTTACGAATTACAAAGTCTTTATTCTTACAACAAGCCTATGAAGTTGGTGCAGAAGATCTTAGTTTTATAGTTAAGTTACCAGTGGTCACACACTAAGTCCAGTCTTCTTCCTTCGTTTCTTTTCTTTAGAACGTTTAACTGAAGCAAGGAGAAATTATTTAAGTTATAATGAATAAAATGTAAAAAGCACAAGACAAGAGCAGGTGAGCATTCTAGCTGAACAGAATAAAATATAGAAAAGAAATACGTGACTAGGAGCCATAAGATTGGCGTAATTGGGATTGTGGTATATTTGTGAAGAAGTACCATTTTGTCTAGGATATTTTATAGTTACACTTAGCAAATGATGAACAAAGATTTAAAATAAAGCTGCATAGTGACTTTAGTCTTACCAGTTTCATGAAACAGACAAATATGGAATTTCATAATCTTGAAATCTACATGATATGTAGCTAAAATATGATAAATTTCGTTTTTTGTTCTCTCCATATCTAGCACCACCTAATTATTTTCTCGAAGAAAGCATTCATGATGTATAGGTGCAAAGCTTCTGTGTAGCCTACAAGTCTTTTGCCTCTCTCATTCCATATTCTCGGCCATAATTTTCCAACGTAATTTTTTACATCTTATTCCCACTGGCTGCCTTTTGCATTTAAGTTACTGAGTATAAGCCTGTGATATTTAATGTGTAGAATGTCACCAGGTTCTTTACAGATTTTCTCCATCTTCATCTCAGCAGCAGATATTTGTACATAAGCTACCATCATTTTCATGCTTAACTTTTTGCAAGGACTTGCCATGGACACTTCAATAAGAGATAACCAAATGTTCCATACAATAATGTGTCTTGTTATCTTTATAGGCATCAGAAAAACCAACTCTACCAACTGCTTTATTTGCCTCTAAGGACTATCTGTGAATCACCTATCCTTTTAGCTGCAACTTAACTGCAGTGGTCAGATTTTGTCTGTAGTAAGAATTGTCAAGATTGATAAAAAAAAATTTAGTTCCTCTGGTAGTAGCAATGAATCCATAGGCTATTGAAAAAGCATTTCATGGACCAAGTACAAAAGCTAAGTTAAAAGTTTACAGATACTGTAAAAACTGGATGATCTTTAGTACCCTGAACACTTTTTTTTTTTAAGTGAGGCAGTTAGGGTTAAGTGACTTGCCCAGAGTCACACAATTAGTGAGTGTTATATGTCTGAGGCCAGAACTTTCCAGCCTAGAAAATCTGCCAAAGATTGCATTTAGCCTTTAAGAACCCAGGATTATCTCCAGATCCTAACAAGGCATTGGAGTGAGAATGTGTCTCTAATAAGAAAATTAATGTTTATGTTGTTGTGTAGGATTATCTCCTGTTTACTGCTAAATTTAAATTTCTTCAGTGAAAGAAGTCCAGGAACATTGGTAGAGAAGAATATCTTATTATTTAGGATAAGGTAAATAAAGTCTTATTTAAAAAATTATGTTCTCCAGGCATAATTTCAAGAAGGAAATAGGTGTTATTTATCCTTCAGCATTTAACCAATTTACATTTCAGATATGTAATGGGGATGTGATTTAGGTCTTACCTAAAAGTTGGCTCTTCCACGGACTGACTACATGAAGCAATGAACCCAGCAGTGAACAGCTTTATCACTCAAAAATGATCGGCATTAAAATTGGAAATAATTAAAACCATGCATAAGGACATGTGGACTAGTGAAAAATGGAGGTGATTTTGAGTGGATTTTACTTAAATTGGTAACAAAATTATTGATTCCTTTTTTTTTTTTAAATCAGTGAGCAGTCTGTTTTAGAACCTTGAAATATAAAGAATATTGGTAGCTATGAAATTTATTTGACCTTGACTTGGTCATTTGATAGGGTCTAAGCAGGAAGAGTGACATCAATTCAAGGAGATAACCAGTGGAATCTGGACAGGAGCAGGGTGGAATATGGGAAAGAGCATTTCATATCCTGCTTGACTAGGCTTCTACCCCTCCTCCCCTCTCCCCTAAATCTGGATAGGAAGTAGAAATTATTTTGTAATAATTTTCCAAAATACAAGTTTAAACATAAAAGAGTTTCTGCTTAACCTTATCTTCAGCACAGTACTTGCTTTTATACATGCTGTCCCCTGTGTCTAAAAAAGCACTTCCTCTTAACTTCCATCTCTTAAAATCCCTGGTTTTCTTTGAGATTGAATTTACAGGCCATACTCTGTAGGAGGCCTTTTCTGATCCACTAGTTATTAGTGTTCTTTTACTCTTTAGATTATTCTGTGTATACTTGAATGTTTACATGTTGTATCCCTCCAGTAGAATTTGAGGTTCTTGAGGGTAGGCACTGTTTTTTTCATTTTGATTTAGTATCCCTGTCATTCAACATGGGGTGAGTGTGTTTCACATGGGAGACATTTAATGAATGCTTATTGGATAGGATTGGATGATATTGGGTGCTCTACCCCATTCAACAACCATTCTGTTAGGAAAGGAGGTATGGAATGGTGGAAAGAACATTAGACTGGACATCCCTAAGAGCCTTGCTTTCTGGTCCTAGTTCTGTTAACTGACTCACTCTATTTCTCCCCTTGGACAGGTAGATTAATGCCTATGGCTTATTGTTCCTCATCTGTAAACGATCTCTAGGGGGCCATCTCCAATTATCCTGACCTATAATATCTTGCTACTGAACCCAGATGGCTCCGGAGAAGAGAGTGAGGCTGGTGACTTTGCACAGCCCTTCCTTCCTTAACTCCAATTCACTTGCAAGTCATGGCATCACCTTCTTGATGTCATGGTCCTCTTTGAGAACTAAGGGCAAATAGCAACAACAAATGATCTCTAAGCCCTCTTCCGCTTGTGAAAGTCTCGTATTCAAAATAGAAATTTTAATGTTTGTTGTGCAGTCTATGCCATAGAATGTAAGGCAGGACACTCACTCAGCACATATACCAGGAATGAGTAGTATACAGTGCATTGCTTGGGACAGACATCAGCTAGATAAGATTTGTTCTCCACATTGTCTGCATACTAAAGAACCTCTTTTTAATGGATTCCGTCTGTCGTGAGCTCTCCTTACCAGTCCTGGTTGGTAGAATATCTTTAGAGTTGATGTTGGATCTGCCTTTAGTTTGTAAAAGGGAACCAATGTGCCCATAGTAATTGTCCAGAGTATTTTCTTCTTTATCAATCATTTTACTTTTAATTTTCTTAATCTTCGTTTCTTAAAAACCTAAATCTTTTGTTTCGTGCTTGTCCCACCTCTTTTCAAAACTGTCTCTGCAAAAGTGAATTAGGTCAGGGACGGAGCCAAGATGGCGGAGTGAAAGCAGTGACTTGCTTGAGCTCTCCCCCAAACCCCTTCAAATGCTCATAAAAAATGGCTCTAAACAAATTCTGAAGCAGCGGAACCCACAAAAAGACAGAGTGAAACAAATTTCCAGCCCAAGACAACCTGGATGATTGATCAGCAAGGTGTATCACGCCGGGCTGGGAGCGCAGCATGGCGTAGGCGTGCAGGCCGCAGTAAACCTGGAGCAGGCCTCAGAGGACTAAATCGTGGGTGGCTGTGGAGGTTTCCAGACTCCTCAATCAACCAATGCCAAAGACAACTTAGAAGATCAGTGGGAAAAGTCTGTTTCTGCGGTGCTCAAAAAGGAAGGTGGGGTTTCAGCTCCATTCCCCAAGAGCGTGGCCCTGGGAGGGCAGCTGCTTCCCGAGCTTCCAGCCCACACACTGAGGGGAAATCCAGTGGCTGATCAGAGAGGAATTGCAGGGATCTCTTTGCCAGTGCTGAGGCAGGAATCTCTTGCTTTGCCCATGTTCGGATCTGGGTCAGTTCTGGGCGGTGGTGCTGGGGTGAGGAGGAGCGCTGGTGTGATGGAGCTTGTAGTGGCTGTAGAGAGGAGCCCCTCCTCACAGTTACAGAACAGAAAGGAATACTTGTGGTCACAGACCAGGAAAGGAATAAACACCTCTTCCCTTATCATACCACCTTGGAAGAACTGAAAATTTACAGGTCCCTACAAGTATCTCTGAAAACAGCTATACAAACCCCTGAAGCTTGGGACAGTACACTCTCCACATTGGAAGCAGACTCTTACCTTAACAAAGAGTTTAAAACTCAAGTAATTGGCCGGGATCATGAGCAAGCAGCACAAAAAGAGTCAGACTATATTATCTTACTTTGGTGAAAAAGAAGATCAAAATATACAACCAGAAGAAGACAACAAAATCAAAGCTCCTACATCCAAAGCCTCCAAGAAAAATATGAATCAGTCCCAGGCCTTGGAAGAGCTCAAAAGGGATCTTGAGAAGCAAGTAAGGGAAGTAGAGGAAAAACTGGGAAGAGAAATGAGAGTGATGCAAGAAAATCATGAAAAACAAGTCAACAGCTTACTAAAGGAGACCCCAAAAAATACTGAAGAAAATAACACCTTAAAAAATAGCCTAACCCAAATGGCAAAAGAGGTCCAAAAAGCCAGTGAGGAGAAGAATGCCCTAAAAAGAAAAATTGGCCAAATGGAAAGGAAAAGCTACAAAAAGAACCAAGGAAGAACTGAAGAAAATACTTCCTTAAAAATTAGGATAGAGCAATTGGAAGCTAGTGACTTTATGAGAAATCAAGACACTGTAAAACAAATCCAAAAGAATGAAAAATTAGAAAACAATGTGAAATATCTCATTGGAAAAACAACTGACCTGGAAAATAGATCCAGGAGAGAGAATTTAAAAATTATTGGACTATCTGAAAGCCATGATCAAAAAAAGAGCCTAGACATCATCTTTCAAGAAATTATCAAGGAAAACTGCCCTGATATATTAGAACCAGAGGGCAAAATAGAAATTGAAAGAATCCACAGATCTCCTCCTGAAAGAGATCCCCAAAGGAAAACTCCTAGGAATATTATAGCCAAATTCCAGAGTTCCCAGGTCAAGGAGAAAATATTACAAGCTGCCAGAAGGAAACAATTCAAGTACTGTGGAAACACAATCAGGATAACACAAGATTTAGCAGCTTCTACATTAAAGGACCGCAGGGCATGGAATATAATATTCAGGAGGGCAAAGGAGATAGGATTACAACCAAGAATCACCTACCCAGCAAAACTGAGTATAATCCTTCAGGGGAAAAAATGGTCATTCAGTGAAATAGAGGACTTTCAAGCATTCCTGATGAAAAGACCAGAGCTGAATAGAAAATTTGACTTTCAAATACAGGACTCAAGTGGAACATGAAGAGGTAAACAGGAAAGAGAAATCATAAGAGACTTATTAAGATTGAACTGTTTACATTCCTGCATGGAAAGATGATTTATAACTCATGAGACCTTTGTCAGTATTAGGGTAGTTGAGGAAAAAAATTATATGTATGTATATATAGGTAGAGGGCACAGGGTGAGTTGAAGATTAAGGGGTCATATCTGGAGAATAAAATTAAGGGATGAGAGAGGATGATACTCAGAGAAGAAGAAAGGGAGAGGTAGAATGGGGTAAATTATCTCAAAAAAAAACAGAAAAGAAAAGTCTCTTACAGTGGAGGGGAAACAGGGGAAGGTGAGAGGGAATGAGTGAATCTTATTCTCATAGGATTTGGCTTAAGGAGGGAATAACATACACATTCAATTGGGTATGGAAATCTGTCTTACCCTACAGGAAAATAGGGGGAGAAGGGGACAAGAAAGCAGGGGATGATAGAGAGGAGGGCAGATGGGAAAGGGGTAATCAGAAGATACTTCTGAGGAGGGACAGGGTCAAAAGAAAGAATAGAATAAATGGGAGGGCAGGATAGGATTAAGGGAAATAGAGTTAGTTTTTCACAACATGTCTACTATGGACAGTGTTTTGCATAACTGCACATGTATAACCTATATTGAGTTGCTTGCCTTTTCAATGAGGGTAGATGGGGAGGGAGGAAGAGAGAAAATTTGAAACCTAAAGTTTTAAAAACATATGTTTTTAAAAAATGTTTTCACATGCTACTGGGAAATAAGAAATACAGGAGATGGGGTATAGAAGTCTATCCTGCCCTACAGGAAAATAGAAGGGGAAGGGGATAAGAGAAGAGGGGAGAGATAGAAGAGAGGACAGACTAGGGGAAGGGATATTCAGAATGCATGCCATCTTGGGGTGGAGGGAGGGGGGAGATGGGGCGAAAATTTGAAACTCAAAAACTTGTGGAAGTGAATGGTGAAAACTAAAAATAAATAAATTTATATTTTTTTAAAAAGTGAATTAGGTCACTAAATAGAAAAATTTTACTTTTAATGTTTGTTGTTAATGTTGTTTTTGTTTTTTTGTTTTTAGGCAATTGGGGTTAAGTGACTTGCCCAGAGTCACATAGCTAGTAAGTGTCAAGTGTTTGGTCTGAGGCCGGATTTGAACTCAGGTCCTCCTGACTTCAGGGCCGGTACTCTATCCACTGCGCCACCTAGCTGCCCCTTACTTTTAATTTAGTATGTTTATTTGGTATGAGAGGGCTAGCCTTGGAGTCAGGAAGACCTGATGTCCACTGACTGTGTGACCATAGGCAAATCACAAGTGCTGAGTGCCCTTGGGAGGCTTTCTAAGTTTATCTTACAGATAGAGTACATTTTTGCCCCACCTAGAGAAAAAAGCCACACCAAGATCTCCTACACTGATGAAATCAGAGATCTGGACCAACATAAAAAATGCTTTTTTTGGTATAACTGTGGTTTGTGTGTCCCAGCTAATAAATGTTTGGTGTGACTGTGAGCTAATAAGATTCGTTTTTAATGTGTGGCTTATGGAAGAGACATGTTGGTTGGTTGGTTGGTTGTACCTCATTTATGTCTAAAAAAATTTAGTTATCTACTTGTGTCTGTAAGGTTAGGGTACTTCTTTGGTGTAAATGGGTATTTTGGCAATTGTTTCACTATAATTCTGATTGTATAATGTAAAGTGGTATATTCAGGTAACATGCTTTTGTGTATTTCCTTATGTATAGTGTGGAAGATACAGATTTGTGTGGTAGAATAAATAGGATGCAATATTAGGTCCCCCTCAATACAAGTGTATCATTTGTTACAAGATTAATTTAGTAATATCCAGAGATGTCGAAAAGAAATGGGGGAGGTAGTATTGTGCAAGGGCTATATGAAACTATTCTGTTAGGCTTTTTACCCTTTTATAGTACAGGGAGCACATCTTCGGATTTTGTATCTCCAATTCTCATACAGTAGCTTATGTAGAATAGACTTCTTATAAATATTTTCTGAGAATGCTGACTTCTGGTTAATCCACCATATGTGGAAATAGTAATATTACAGTCTTTTTCCATATTCAACTTATTAAAGTAAATTTTATTCTATTGTAGGTCCAACTCGCTGGAACAAGTTTACAGGCTGCTGCTCAGTCCTTAAATGTACAGGTAAGAATTATCTTATCACTAAAGTTCACAATCCCACATATGTCCTTATTTCCATTCTTAAAGTTCATAATAATGTCTGCCACGGTTGTGGACCATAAAATTCTATGTATCTTGCCAACCAATTAGAAGTATTATTAATCAGTTGTCAAATTTGTAAAAATTACAGCAAATACCAGAATAAAAAATTAAATGATCTCTCAATACACTTCAGTTTCAAAATGTATTTTGTATGGAGTTTTATTTATTGTCTTTGCTAAATTTTACTAAAATTGAAATGGTCAATCAATCAAAAAACATTAAGTGCCTACTGTGTGCCAGATTCTGTGGTAGGTATTAGAGATGCAAGTACAAATAATGAAACGATCCTGCTGGTAATGAGTTTACATTCCAGTGGGGATCATGATTACCTATAAAAATATACAATATATAAAGATAATAAATATATACAGAGTTGTTAAGTACAAGGTAATTGTGGAGGGAAAGCACCAATGAGAATCAGGAAAGGATTCATGAAGAAGGTAGTACTTTGAACTGTGTCTTATAGGAAGAGAGTGGCTACAAGGTTGAAGGTCAGGAGGGAGTATGTGCTCAGCTTGTGGGATGACCCATGCCATTGCCTGGAAATGGAAGCTATAGAAAAGAAAGGACACACCTTTGGCCAGATCTCAGAGTACTGGAGGGGAGTAAAGTATAGTGAAGCTAGAAAAGTAGGTTGGTGCCAGGTGTGTAGTGCTTTAAAAGGTGCAGAGGAGAGTTTATATTGGTCATAGAGGCATTGTGAAGCCTTTGGAGGTGACTGAATCAGGGAGTAATGTGGTAAGGTCTGTGTTTAAGGAAAATTATTCCGGTAGCAGTGAATAGGAGGAGCTGAAGTAGGGAGAGACTTGAGGTAGGGAGAGACTTGAGGTAGGGAGATCAATTAGGCTTTGACAGTAGGAGACGAGGCCTTGAACCAAGTAGCTGTGTGAGGAGAAAGAAGGGGCAGAAACAAGAGACACTGTGAAGCTGTACATCAGGGAGGGAGAGCAAGGAATCAAGGAGAACGCCAAGGTTATGAACTTGGGAGAGTGGAGAGATAGTGGTGTCTTCAGCATAAACATAAGGGAAGGTTTAGGGGGAAAGATAATGAGGTCGGTTGTGGTCATATTCACTTAAAGATGTCTCTGGGATATCCATTCTGGAATGTCTGAAAATAAACAATTGGGAGATCATGAGAGAGACTGGTGTTGTACCAAGATGGTGGTTAAAGCCATGGGAACTGATGAGGTTATGAGAGAGTGTAGAAGAGGAGGAGAACATGTAGGGCAGCCCTGTAGGGGGATACCAGCCTCCATTCAGGCAGAACTGGAAATCTCACACACACACACACACACACACACACACACATACACACACACACTTTATTTATCAAACAAAATTACTCAGACTTTGAATTTAAATTTGAGTTCCATGAAGAGCTCTGTACGATTTCATCCAACATGCTACTTTCTTTCATTGTGATGCCTGAATAACAAAGTGAAAACATCAAAAATAGTGTCACTAAAGATGAGTTTCAGTATTGCTGAACACTTAAGGACTTGGATTGAGCAAACTGTGCAACCTCACAGAACAGGGACCTAGTAACAGAAGGAAACAGTTCTAAAGAAAGGGAAAGGAGATTGAGTGAGTGGCCTTCCTTTCTGAGGGAGAGGAGGCAGAAAATTACCTTGGTTGCCATGGTAAACTTTCATCCCTCAGAGAGATGTTGGCAAACAGGCTGTATCTCCAATGCAGAATGTTTACAGTCCTGCTCGATAATTATCTCTCAATGACTGGCAGAATTAATCAGAGCCTTTATGTTAATTAGCCTGCTCTGCAGTCCCTGAAACAGGTGGTGGGAAATATGCAGATCTATGCAGAATTTTAATGCTCTGCATAACCAATTTTAATTACCACAGAATCTTCTCTCAGTACCCCATTGGGGGAGTGTGCTTTCCCTCTTGAATACAGTATTTTCTCTTTAAACTTTTTTTTTAATTTGATTGGAAATGTTGAGTATGAAACTGCTTTGAAACCACCATTTAGAGAACCTGGGGGGTCAGGTGAGTCATCTCCAAATTGACATTTGAAAATATTACAAACTGACCACCAGGTAAATTTCAAAATAATGACATAGAGGTTTTGAGGCAGAGGTAAATCGAATATATATATTCTTTCACGTTTCTGTAGTTTAATATTTTAAGTTGTGAAAAAACTTCATCAGTTTTTGTAGGTCAGATTTATTTTTACTTTTGAAAATTAGAATTGCAACTTTGGTGCTGATGGAACAAAGGAATTAAAATTCAGATATATCAAATATCATACTCAGAGGACTTAAACAAAGATAAAGAATTAAATATCTTTAACTGTGATAATAGCTGAACAGACCAAACCTGTATTTTAAAATCAGTCAGTCAGCAAGCGTTAACTAAGTGCAAGGTCCTGCGCTAGATGCTAGAGATATGGAGACAGAAGTACAACAGGCCATGCTCTTAGAGAGCTTGCACTCTGTCACAGAAAAAATTTATATGTAAAGAAACATACAAAATTATTACAAGGTGAATTTTGGTAGGATGGGGGATACTCTAGCAACTGGGCATCAGAAAAGACTGACTGAAACCATGTTCTTTAAATAGGGAGCTATAGACATCTCTCTTAAAACTATTATAGAGTTGTAGTGTGTGTGTGTGTGTGTGTGTGGTTTTCTTTTCCTAGTCTAAATCTAATGAAGAATCTGGGGACTCCCAGCAGCCAAGCCAGCCTTCCCAGCAGCCTTCAGTGCAGGCACCCATCCCCCAAACTCAGCTCATGCTGGCTGGAGGACAGATAACAGGGGTAAGTTTTTTCTCAAGAATTCTAGTAAACTTACTTATAAAGCTTCCATTGCTTGCTATCTGATGAGAACTGTCCACCATCAGTAATATAGCTATCTATGCCTGACACTATTATATCCTGAAAAAAGGACTGTCGCACTGGAAGAGCAAATCTTCTTTGTCAAAAGCATTCAGTGGATCTCTTGTTATGATAGCAGATGTTCTGAGTAAAATAAGGGCCTTCTCGCCCCCATTTTAGTTGCTTTTCACCATGCAATGGAATCATTATTCGATGTGAGGCAGCAGTGTTGTACAAATCATTAATATTGTCAAATACAGCATTATGACTTCACTCCAAATAGCATGGGGGGAGAAAATTGTTTTCATATTAACTCTGATAATTATTAGGCATATTGGAGTTATTGTTTTGATGTACTGAAATGTTTTCTAATATGTTAATTTTTATTTAATAAATTATTTGTCTTTTTGGCATCTCCTAGCTCTTTATTTCAGTAAAGTTAGTGTTAGACATGGGAGACTTACCTTTAAAGGATTTTTGTGGAGCTGGCCATGTTTTTTGGAAAGATTAATTCAGTTTTGATTCCTAAATATTTTATGTACAATTTAGGGGATTGTTCTCCTTATGAAGAAGATGATTTCATTAACTTGGTAGACCTTACTCTTCAGAATGTGAAATGACACCTTCTGTTTGAATGGCACTTAAAGATCTTTGTTCAGTTTCATTTATTGTGGAAACTTCAGTTAAGAGGAAGATAGTTGTAATAAATTTGAGTAAACACACTGATTTAATTTTACCTTTTTTTTCCAAAAGTACAACTTAAGTTGCGTTATAAAAGCAGGTTTTAAATCCAGTCTAAGCAGGTTTCTTTTTATAATAATAATTGTTATTATATATGTGTTTTGTTTTGCATAATGATTGTCTTCCATGATCAGAGGCACTTAGGATTCCAGGTCTGTGTAGATGGGAATTCTTTTAAACCTGAGCATTAGGATTCATTTGCATGTAAAGAGACAGGCCTTCACCACCTGTTTCACAGAGATAATATGTGTTTGGAAAAGGGATGCAAAGTTGTAGACTCAATCCTTTCAACAACAGAAAAGATGATGTGGGGTAGACTTGGAGAGGAAGTAAATGGAGCTCATGTTCTTTAGTCATATCTTTAGACATAATGAGAATGATGGAATATGGCAGGGATTCATGCTAATGTGGAGCAGCTGGGGCCTTATCACTTCTTTCCGTGACCATATCCAGCATTCCTATTTCTCATTCATCGGACTAATCACTTACTGTTCTGTTGAGTATAAATTTCTTTTTGTATTCTGTCAGGGCTGATTTTTTTTTATTTTATTTTTTGGCTTGCTAGTTAATTACTTTTTGTATAAACCCTGGAGCCTTGGAGAAGCTTGGAAGATTCTTTAAATCCTAAGTGTAGCTTGATGGCTAGCTCCAAGCTGAAATGATCTTGGAACTACCAGCTAGTAGCCGGGTCACCCTCCCACTTGGCCCTGAAAGATACCCAAGTCAGGTTTGGTAGCTAGTAAGGTTAGACTGTAAGCTCCTGAGCTCCTTCCCAGTTCTTAGTGAGTAGGTAGGACCAGGAGATCCTTCAGCACCAGCCACTGACCGCTGCTTGTTCTAACTGTGTTTAGCTTGCCTTGACACCGGCCCAGCAGCAGTTACTGCTACAGCAGGCACAGGCCCAGCTGCTAGCAGCCGCAGTTCAGCATTCGGCCAGCCAGCAGCACAGTGCTGCGGGCGCCACCATCTCAGCCTCCGCTGCAACACCGATGACGCAGATTCCCCTGTCGCAGCCCATACAGATCGCACAGGTGAGTGCCCAGGAGAGCCAGTGGGAATGCTGTTGGGATCCCTGTCCACCCACTGCAGTTACAGAGAAGGGAGCCAAGCTGTATCCAGTCCGTTGTCCTTGTCATTCTGCTGTAAATATAATACATCTGTTTGACTTTATATTGTAAACACAGAGCTGATTACCTAATAACTGACTGTTTATTTAAGTGACAGTTCTTGAATAATTAATTGGCATTTCTCTACAGCAGAGGGATTACTATATTTATTTTAATTAGTTAATTGTAGCAGACATGGATTGTTTAATGTGTTCAGCAGTTAGGATAAGGCACCTCATCTGTTTGCAAGAGAAAGGAAGTAGTCACTGAGCTATGTGGTCTCTGGTATTGGTCAGGCACTCAGAGCAGTTTGGTTTGAGTTTTCGCATTTTAAGTCTAAAATGGGGGAAATCCATAGAACACTAATCAAATTATTTAGAAGACAGAAAACAGAATCTGTCAAAAATGGTTAATGAAGTTGTTTAAATTAAGAAAAACCAAGATTAAGGGATGAGATTGGTCTTATGTATGTGAAAAACATGTGAAATGTTATTTTCTTAAAAGTGATGCTAAGCAGTTAGTTTTCTATCAAGAGCCAAACAAAAGATTTAAATACAATGACAAGAGTTTGATTGGACAGAAAAAAGAAACTAGTTATGAATGGTGGTTAGATAATGAGGTATTATTAACATCTAGATAAAAATAAATCTAGTATTTTTGAGATCCCATTTCAATTTTTAAATGGCTTTTTCAATCTAGTTTTCTCTATGAATAAGGAATTTTTAAAAGAAACAGATTTGTTCTATCTATTTATAGTCAAAGTTCTGACACACCAAAGTCCATGAAATTGTAAGTTCTTTGTTGAGATACTGTGTGTGCCTTGGGGGGTGGGGGGTGGGGACATGGAGAGGGCAGGCAACAGACAGATGCTTGTTTAGGTGAACATATGCCTTATTATTTGTCTGTGCCGGTTTGTGTGCTTTTGTCATTGAATATGATAGACCTGTTGAAAAAACTCTTCTGTCAGTGGAAAAATCACTGGACTTGGATGCAGAAGGTCCAACTCTACCACTTATAAGGTGTGTGACCTTGGGTGACGCTACCTCACTAATAGACAGCATTTCATGAGAAAAAGACATGAGGGTTTAGTAACTGTGTCCTCAGTATCAATCATTAGGACAACATGGCAGCTGAAAAAAGTTAATCCGGTCTCAGGCTACATTGAAAGAGATGTGGTTTTCAGAATCTTATCAGGTGATAGCTCCACATGTATCCTCCTCTGAGAAGGCCACATCCAGAAAATTGTGTTCCATTCTGAGCACTTCTTTTCAGGAACGAAAGTGATTAGCTGGAGGTCATCCATCCAAAGAAAGGTGAGGAGCCTCAAGCCCATTTCATGTGAGAATCTGGGAAAAACTAGAGATGTTTATCCTGAGGAAGAGAAGACTAGGAAGGGGCAGGGGGTGAAGGAATAAGAGAAAAAATGTGATAGCTGACTCCCAGGCAGCAGTTTGAATGTCAGCAGCTGTATGGAAGAAGAATTAGACTTTTTCTGCTTACCTGCAGAAGATGGGACTGGGAGCACTGGATGGAAGTTGCAAAGACAGCTTTAGGGTTCAGTGAAGAAAAAATACCGTTTAAGGTTGCCCCAAAGTGGAACAAGCTGCCTCTGGGGGCAGCGGGTCCTCCTTATTAGATGTCTTCAAGCCAGTGCTGATCTTGGATAGACACTGGTAGGGGATTCTTATTCTCGTGGCACTTAGCCTGGATGACCTTTGAGATTCCTTCCTCTTTTGAAATTCTGTGCCTCTGTTTACTCACCTGTAAACTAGAGCAAAGCTTTGGAGGTATGAGAGGACTTGTAATATTGTCTATCTTATCTATCTATCTATCTGTACTTTTGGAGGGTTGATTAGTTGGAATGGACCTGGTTAGACTCTTATCTCAGCATCTCAGATACAGATTTTTTTTTTCAGGATCTGCAACAGCTACAGCAGCTGCAACAGCAGAATCTCAACCTGCAACAATTTGTGTTGGTGCATCCAACCACCAGCTTGCAGCCAGCACAGTTTATCATCTCACAGACGCCACAGGGGCAGCAGGGTAAGTCCCGGGAGCTCTCCTTGGCCGTAATCTGTACTTGTTTCGCAGTAGTGCTGGAGACGGTTTTCCATCCCCCACCTGTTAGCACAGTATTTAAATTTAAGTGGCACTATCCTAAGTGTTATTGTTTGATGTCAGTTTTAAAGTACTGCACATTAGTGTCCACTGCCATGTATCTTAAGGAAAATGTTAACTCTTATCTGTGTGCTCACTATCTATCCAAGGTTCTTCACCGCTGTTCTTTTGGTCAATCACTATGCTAGAAGTGAGAATATTCTGGGCCCTACCACATGAGGAAGAACCAAACTTTTAAGGGCCAGCCATGAAGATTGCTGCAAGGAGTCAGGCTACTTCCTCTGCCTTTTTGTTATACTTCTAGAGGAAGGAATAGCTAGGTAGGGCTAGAGATAACAGAGACACTTTTGACTTACTAGAACTTAGGAGAGGCCTCACATCCATTTGGTCTCCAAGTCCCATTGTTTTTTCTTTAAAATGTGCCTTAGATTAATGCTTTACTTTCTCTTCTGACTGCCACTGCCCTAGATCAAGTGACCTCAGATGCAAATCATTACACTTGCTTCTCAAGCAGCCTTTCTCTGCCCCTATTTCCCAACGCCTGAGCTTCCCTTCAGCCTGCCCACTTTTGTGAGATTAACCTTCCTAAAATGTCACCCTTGTTGTATTTCTCCCTTGCTCAAGAACCTACAGTAATTCCTTATTGCTTGAACTCCATTACTTTTAAGCCCTTCTGTAATCTTTGTATACCATGCATCACTAATTTGATATCTTTACTGTTGTGTCATATCTCATTCTCATTCTTGCCATTTTGGCTTTGTGGTGATGAGGATGAGGATGAGGATGATGATACCTAACATTTATATAGCACTTACTATGTGCTAGGCACTGTACCAAGGGCTTCACAATTATATCTCATTTGATCCTCACCATTTTACAGATAAGGAAACTGAGGCAAACAGAGGTTAAGTGACTTGCCCAGGATCATACATCTAGTAAGTGTCTGAAGTGGGATTTGAACTCCAGTTTATATAAAAAGTCCCTAACTTACCAATGAGTTGTACTCAAAGTTCATTTGTAAATTAGCTGTTTGGAACTAAGAATTGATTTTTTCATAATAATATTTGATAAATAATTGTTAGGTTCTCAACCTAGCCACAAAGGTCTATTTAACCTATACCTCAGAACTTAAAGATCATTCACCAATGAGAGTATTTGTTCCGTAGATGGGTAGATGGAAGGAAGAGAAGGTAAGAGGGAGGGGAAGGAAGAAAGGAAGTTAAGAAAGAAGGAAGGAAAGAAAAAGGGAGCAAGAGAGGGACAGGTTCTCTTCATATCTTAGTAAATGATTTAATAGGTTTAAACCTCTCTGAACTTAACTGGTCTGGTTATTAAATGACATTTGAGTCTCTGTTCTCTCACTTATTAAATGAGGGTAATACTTGCGTTACTACCTCTGAGTTGTGAATAAGTGCTTTATAAACCTAAAATCTTCATGTAAATGTGACCTCTCATTTAATTAAGACCCAAATGTAGCCAATTTGGGATGAAAAATAATTGAGAACAATATTGTTATGACTCCAGTAATTTTAAAGAGTAAATATTTACTTGTAATACTAAATAACTTCTGCATACTTTTTATGTTAATTACTAAAATGCTCGAGCAAAACTAGGTTTAATGAAAAAATGAGGTAACTAGGAGACTTTTGTGGAGCTTCTTATATGATAGGTATTCAGTAAGTATTTATAACTGTTCAATAAATGTGCTGCATGAGTTATGCCTCCTACAGCAGGAAAGTTAGTGGTGAGAAGGGATTTGGGGTGAGGTGTTCTATGCCCCATGTTAGCCACTCAGAACAGTTTCATTGCTACATGGCATGAGTTTGGGAAGGAGATCAAATCTATTCTAAATAGTTGGGGATTTATAAATTGAGAGTTGGAAGGGACCTGGAGTCCAGTGCCTTCATTCTAAAAGATTGGTTAAGCAACCTGCCTTTTGTCCATCTTTCATCTTTCTTGACCTCCCCAGTATTTGAAAATTCCAACCACCATCTTCTTCTGGGTAGTGTCTCCTTTCTGGGTTGTAATAACATTGCTCTCTCCTGTTTCTCCTCTTACCTATCTATATCAGTCCTCAGTGCACTTGGCAAGGTTGACCTCCATGTTCCAACCCCTGTATTCGGCTGTTCCAGCAGGCCCAATTATCACCTTTATGCATATGAGTTCCTCAGTCTATATCCCATGCACATCCCCCTCTCTCTCCTGAGTGTGGTCTTATATTTCTGACTGCTTGCTAGACACCTCTGCCTGGGTGTTCCATATACTTCTCAAACTCAGCATGTCCAGATTTCATTATCTTTACCTCTAGACCCAGCTCTCCTTCTAACTTCCCTGTTTTTGTTACAGGCACCGTCATCCTTCTAGTCACCCAGGTATGCAACCTCAGACTCTTTACTCCCTCACCTACCACCACCATATCAAACTGTCAAGTTATATGGGTTCCACTTCCACAGTATCTTCTGTATGTCCACTCTCATTCACCAAGTCTTGTCAGTTTCATCTCCACTCAAGGCCAATTCAGACTCATCTTCTCTCAGCCTCCTAAATGGTCTCCCTGGCTGCTGTATCTCACCTCTTCAGTCCATCGTCTTGCCTCTGCCTTTATACAGACTCCCCCATGCCTGGAATGCTCTGCCTTCTTGAAATTTCTAGGTCCCTTCAAAGTTCAACTCAAATACCACTTCCTAGACATCATAAGAGTTAGAGCTTGGAAGGATTTTAGAGATCATCAAGTCCAATCCCTTCGTTTTACAAATGAAGAAACAGAGGCTTGGGGTGGTTAAGTGACTTGCCCAGGATCATACAGCCAGTAAATATCTGCAATTATATTTGAACCCACCTTTCTGACTTCAAATTCAGCAATCTGTCCACCATGCCATACTGCCTCCTACAGGTGTTTTTCCTGATTTCCCCACATTGTAAAAGTTATTTCATATTTATTTGTATTTTCCTTCCCAGGTGAATGTAATCTTAGGGCCATCCTGCTTTGTTCTTGTCTCTGTGTCCCCAGTACTGCTTGGCATCTGTGAGGCATTTAACGAATATTTGTTGACTTGAATTTCCCAAGGACATTGAAGTAGTTGGTAGCCAAGCTGAGGTTTGACCACGAGTTGTCTAACTTGAGATCCAGCAATTTATCCCCTGTATCACACTGACTCTGGAGGAAAAGTCTGTGTACGGCTACTTGATCACTGGTAATGGACAGTCATAAAAATATGTTTGTAACTCAAAGCTTTTGTTCCGTTGTTTCAGTCCTATCTGACTCTTCATGACCCCATTTGGGGTTTTCTTGGCAAAGATACTGGGGTGGTTTGCCATTTCCTTCTCCAGCTTATTTTACAGACGAGGAAACCGAGGCACACAGTGTAAAGTGACTTGCCCAGCTAGCAAGTGTCTGAGGCCAGATCTCAACTTAGGAAGATGAGACTTTCTGACTCCAGGGCTGGCACTCTGCTCACTGTACCACTAGCTGCCTCATAATTCAGAATACCTGATCTTTTTTTCTGGCCTTGCTGATTGGCCATTTTGAAAATGTCTTTGATGATCAGAAACAATTACTATGAACAATCCAATTTCTTCCATTGTGGTTAAAATAAGAAAATAATGAAGATCCAAATTATATCTGCCTTTACATCTCCAGCAAGTTGAAAGGGTATAACCTTAACTTTCTTGGATGCAAAACCTCATTTTATGAATAGTAAAAGGAAGTGTTCAAATTGAGGTAATTACAATAGAGGTGATTACAAAGCTGATAATAGCTTTATGGGTTTTTGTCTGCTTGCAGACTCCTTTGGATACTTCTGGGTTTTTTAAGACTTTTTTTAGGTGAATTAATCAGACTGTTTTGTTGATAATCAGTGCTTAATATCATTCAAGAAAGCATTGTAGCAATGTATCCCACAAAAAGGAAGTAAATCTTTTCCTGTGGTTAGAAAAACAAATTGGAAGACAACCATATTTCATTTGTGTAACTGTTGAAGGGTCATGCTCATTAGGTTAGCTATCCTAAATCCAATTTTATAATATTGTTGAGCTATGTAACAGAATAATCCTATAGAAATACCCATATTTTTAAAATGTTCCTAAGCATATGAGTAATTATGATGAATTCAAACAACATGAAATGAATAATTTGAGTAGTTACTCTTTTACATTATCAAAGTGGCCAAAGAATGAACCTCTTATGATCACAGGTAGTATTTTCATATTGCATCAAGGTATACAAAGCACTTTCCATACATTGTCTCTACAAATTCAGATGAGAATAGCCTTGTGTTCTTGTCTTTGCCTGTTTTTACTCTTTTTTTGTTCTTTAATTTGACCTACACAGAAGTCCTCTGATACCTCGTTATGGTTTGGAGGAAACTTATCAGTCGAAAAGTCACATTATATCGTTCTGGAAAGGTTTCTTTGAGTATGGTCTTGGTGATAAACTGTCTTATTTCTGAGCCCCAGATCAGCCAAGACTAGAAAGGCTTATCACCAGTCAGCTGGCTGCTGGTTGTTGAATTATTTGGTTATGTCAACCCATGAAGCAAAGAAAAACACCAAATGGACCTCAGTCTTGTGTAGTTCCTTTCATCTTCTGCAAGGAGAGTAGCAGGAAAGGATGCAGAGAATGATAAGAATCATAGTTTTTAGCCTAGGCATAAACATTAACTTAACTTTTGGTAATTTAAATATGAACTGCTTGTCCAAGACCCAATGAGTGGAGGTATTATGGTAGGAACTAAATCATATCAGCAGTGACAGTCTCACTATAAGTTAAACCAGAAGATAGAAGTAAGTGACTGGCTCATCAGACTTTTTTTGGAGAGGCATATAAAAATTAGAAGAGCTGGTTTTATTATGCATCCAGAAGCAACAAGAGACATCATTTTGTGGGACCCTCAGTTACCTTGCCTTACAGTATTCACGTACATGAATCAGAAGACCATAAAAATGACTACAGTTCATGTTCTAACATTGGTTGCGTAGGAGAATTCTGTAACCAACTCAGTAACACACCCCTCATCCCAGTTAAATCAATATAATCCTTATTCTCTGAAATCATTGTAAAGCTGGACATGGGGAGAATGACAAAGAAATTTGGTTCTGGATCAAAAAACAAAAAAGGCTAAAGACTTGTAGACTACAAAGAAGCCTTACACAGAGCAAGAGAGAGACAGACAGACACACACACACACACAACACACACACACACACACACACACACACACACACACACACACATATATATTCCAAGGGTAAAATTGCCAATGCCAGAGCAAACCAGAACCAGAATCAGAAATTTTAGAACCAACAAGGGTTTATTGAATTTGCCAGCAAGGGAGTCCCACCTACAAGAGCAGAGACTCCTTTAAAGGAGCAAAAGGACAAAGTTTATATAGGTTTCAGTTTGGGCAGGAGGTAAATTGTGTATGGAATACCTGAGAATTGAACAGGACTTGTTGCTGGGAGATTTCAGAATAGGAATAAGGGATGTGGTATCCCTTGATTGGACAGGGCGCTGTTGCTGGGCCTTGTAACTCTACCCTAAAAGACTGTTCTTGTTGTTTCAGCAGAAAGGAAGGCCAAAGGCAGCTTTAGGGGCTGCAGTACAAACAGGGTCAGGGGCAAAATAGAGAAACTGCGGACAAAATGGAATTGCTTTAGTTTTCTCAGCTACCCACGAGAGAGGCAGAGACACAGAGAGAGATGTAGATGCACATATATGCACGTACACACACATAATGTGTATATGTACGTATATATTCTCTGTGTATATGTATATATTCTTTATGTATCTAAAGTCTTCAAATTTTCTTTAAATATTATGTGTGTATATGTATGTATGTGTGTATATAAATTCTTTCCTCAGGAAGTCATATAGTACTGGACATTATAAGCACCAAACAACATAACAAGTATAACAGAAAATTAAACTGACTATATTTTGAAGCAGAAACAATTGATTACCAGTATGGGAATTATTGCTGAATTGGCTGGCTGTTATAAATTGTCAAATCTTTGATTTGTTGGAGAAAGATAAAAATCCAGCACTAAATTAGGAAAAGGAAAAAAAAGACTAAAAGTGAGGAAAAGATATGATATGAAATCATGACAGCTCCAACTCAACCTATTTAAATAAGCTTTGATTAAGAAAAATTAGAAATGCATAAAGGGTGTATCTGACAGACTATGGAAATTTAATGAACTGTCAACACAAGAAGGCAAAAGAGCTTGGAAACTACTTCACCCAACAAACACTTCATCTCTTTGCCAAACAGAAGGGTATAGCAGCCAAATTCAACACCAATTTAAAGTATCAACACATTTGTAAAATTTTACAAAGGAGTATGGTAGAAGATTATGAGCAAACATCAGTCTAGGTCTCCATAACAAATTTATTTTTCATTGTCACTGGGAGAAAAAAAATTTTTTTTTTCTGGTTTGTTTTCTCCTTTCCAGTTTTATCGATAAGTGCCCTTATGATCATCTGGGCTCTCATTGGGTCTATGCCAAGCTTTCTGGAAACAAATTTTTCCTTCCATTGTCTTGTTATTTTATGAAATAATACTTCTTGTAATCTTCCACTGTACTACATATCTAGACTAAAAGCACAACTTAGGTACAAATTCAACTTGAATTACTAGAAGAGATTAAGCAAGAGAGATTTTTTTTCTTTTTCTTTTTTCTTTTTTTTTTTAGTTTAAAGTGATATCAATAAAATGAGACTGTTAGAGGGGGGAAAATGGAAAAGAGATGAGGACATGGAAGAATGAATTGGAAAAGGAATAACAGCTTGGCACAAGAGGTATAAATCCTTGTTTTTTGTGGAACAATAAAGTCAAAAGACTGAAAAAATAGAGGAAAAAAGTAAGGTATTTCATAGTACAAACAGCTGCTCTGGAAAACCGATAAACAGGTCAAGAAAGAAAAAGATTAAAAATTATTGGAGTACCTGAACGCCATGAGCAAAAAAAAAAAAGAATCTAGACACTATATTTCTGTTTTTCTTTTAATTATTTTTAGTTTTCAACATTCACTTCCATAAATTTTGAGTTCCAAATTTTCTCCCAGTCTCCCCTCCCTCACCCCAAGATAGCATGCAATTTGATATAGGCTCTACATATACATTCATATGGAACCTATTTTTACATTAGTCATGTTGTCAAGAAGACTTAGAACCAATGGGAGAAACCATGAAAAAGAAGAAACGAAGAAAAAGAGAGAGAGAGCAAATAATATGCTTTGATCTGCATTCAGATTCCATAGTTCTTTTTCTGGATGTGGACATCATTTTCCATCATGAGTCCTTTGGAGTTTAGACATTATATTTCAATAAATTAAAAAAAAAAAACTCCCCACATCTTTTAGAACCAGAGGGCAAGTTAGAGAGAAAGAATCCACTTCATACTTTCTAAAAGAAACACCAAAATGCAAACTTGTAAGACCATTATAGACAAGATCCAGAGCTTCCTGGTCAAAGAAAAAATACTGCAAGCAACCAGAAAGAAACAAAGTATCCAAGATCACACAGGATTTAGCAGCCATCATGTCAAAGAGTGGAGAGCTTGGAATACTATATTCTAGAAGACAAAGGATGTGGGCTTACAGCCAAGAATAATTTACCCAGCAAAACCAAGTATAATCCCAAGAGGGTAGGGTGTGGGGTGGAGGCAACTGACCTTTAATGAATTATGGCATTTCCAAGCATACCTGAAGAGTGCTTGAGATGAAAAGACTAGAGCTCATATAAAAGTTAAGAGAAATTTTAAAAAGTAAACAAATAAACATTTATAATGATTAAACAAGGATAAACTACTACATTAAACTGTAGGGAGATCATACCTGTGTCCTTTCTAAACTCATCATCATGGTCATAGAGGGAATCTAATTATAAAGGGTTATAAATGATAAAGTGGTTGTGTTATGTCTTGATGATCTTAAGAGGAGAATGGAAAGAGAAAAACAGTGGGTGGGAGGAGTTGGGGGTTAGAGGGGAGTATATGGAAAGGAAGGTTAAGGGAAATTATCTCACGTGATCAGGGTACACCCTGATCTATGCAAATAAAGAGGGAGTGAGATAACACTTAAACCTCACATCTGGACTGGTCAAAGGAAGGAAGAATACACATATAGAGATAAACAGAGAGGAATATAAAAATACATTTCACTCCACGAGGAAATGGGAAGATAAGGGGGAATTAGCAGTAAAGTAGATTAAGGGGTGGATTAGTCCTAAGCAAAGCAAACTAAGGACATACAAAAAATATAGCTGTTTTTGAAGTGGCAAAGGATGGGGATCTAAGGGGGTCCACATAAATTTGAGAATGATAAGTTATGGTATGTAAATATGGGAATACTATTTTGGTGTAATGAAAGGTTATTCCTAAGCTCTGGCTGCCTGCAGAACACTTTCCTGAGTTCCTGACAGGTAACTGTGTAGACTTAAAATAGCATTTTCTGTACTTTGAACACGGAAATGTATTCTTATGATTTTATAATCCATGGTGCCTTTTTTTTTCCCAACATCAAACCTATATTTCTGGACTGGCCTAACTTAAGCCTTGTCCACAATATCATCTGTCAGTTGGTACAACACTGAATTACTGAATTCTTTCTAAAAAATAAGCTTAAAAAGATTTTTGTTTTCTTACAGTTCTCCTACCACAATTTATTGCACAAATGACATTTAATTTGATTGAGCGTTGGGTGAATTGTTAGACCAAGAATTTGAAATAATAATTTGAGGAAATGAAACGAAAGGTTGTTTTTTCCCTATCTCTTGTTCTTTCTGCCAATGTTCAATATCAGTCTTAATGCTTCAGGAACAAAACTTTTGCATTTTATAGGCCTCTTACAAGCGCAGAATCTTTTAACACAACTACCTCAGCAAAGCCAAGCCAACCTCCTGCAGTCTCAGCCAAGCATCACCCTCACCTCACAGGTCAGTTTTCTTTTTCATTTCGTTTCATTTCGTTTCTTTTCTTTTTTTTAGTTTTCTTTCACAGCTGTTACTTTCCCTAATTATTTTGTCTTATTGGGTTATTGGACTTGGTTGGTTGTTGGGTTTGTGTCATGATGTAGAAAAGTGAAGTATACTGATAAAGTTAATTCTAAAAGTTCTGGGAATCCAAGGAACAATATGTGTAACACCTATCAGCCCATAAGGAATGTTGGCAAGTTATTATGGGCCATGAAAACCTTCAAAGATGTTTGGGTTTTCTTTTTCTTTTTTTTTTTTCATATTCAGAAAAGGGAATTGCGATTTGCTTTTTGGCATAGTACTTTGAAGGTTTATGAAGCACTTCATACATAATAGCTTATTTGAGCCTCACAGCTACCCTGTGAGGTGCTGAGATAGGATGTATGTTTTGTGCAGAGAGAATGCAGATGCAGAGAAGGGGGCTGAAAGATTATGTTATAACTCCATTGGTCACACAGCAAGTAGGAATCTGCGGAGTTCCGATCATGAATTTTGTCAGCTCTGCCATTAATGAGGCTTTCTCGTTGGTAGTGACTCTTAACCTTTAAAGAAGGCTCTTTAAAAAAAAATGTTTGCACCACACATGGATCTGGATCTTAACTGGCTTTTTTGTAGATGGACCATGGAGGAAAATATTGTTGAATTAGACCTAGCCATTTCCTCTGTACTGAGGAGTAATAAATATCTTGATAATAACTTAACTACAAGGGAAGGAAAAATAGAACAGGAGAGAAAGAAAATAAGCATTTGTATACAGCCTACTATGTTCCAGTGGCTATGCTAAGTACTTTACAGATGTTATATTTGATCCTCATAACAACCCTGGGAGGCTGGTGTTATAATTTATCCCCATTTTATAATTAAAGAAACTGAGGCAGTTAGAGGTGAAGTGACTTGCCCAGGCTTGAACAGCTGGTAAGTGTCCAGGGTCAGATTTGAACTCAGGTCTTCCAGACTGTGGACCCAGTGCTTTGTGCACTGTGGTACCTCGTAAGAAAATTTTTGGAGAATTTGTGCTTTTCTTCAATAGGCATTAATCCTCAATTCCCCACCGTTGTGAACATTGGTTACTTTGAGAAAAGCAACTCATAAACACTAAGACACTGAGAAAATGTAAACTAGAAAGCATAGATATCATTGGCAATGGAGATTATAAATTAAATCAGAAAACTTATATTACACTTGATGCCCATGACTGGCTTTGGTCCTTTGTTGAAAGTCTGCAATCTGTCACCCCTTCCCCTCCACCTCATCTTTAGTCACCTTCTACCCACTTGTTATTATAGAAGAAGCACTGGCCTGGGAGTCAAGAGCCCTACTTCCTAGTTAACTGACTTCGTGTTTAACCAGTCATATGACCATGAAGAAGTTCTTTAACCTCTAAGCCTGTTTCTCCCTTTATCCTATGTAAAACAAAGTTGATGAATTCAGTTATGTCAACAGGCCCTTCAGCTCTTACCTGGATATAGAAACTGTCACCCTCCTATAAGAGAGTTCCATTGGCCTCCTTGTGGCCTGTAGCCATTGATACCAGGGCTAGACTGTTCAGAGTCTCAAGATGGCTTAGAAATTTGAGGGCTGTGAATCCTGCTTATTAAATGCCACTGCACCTTTTCTGGGTCTTGTCCAGCTTCAGTCTAAAACTTCTGGGCCTAAAGTGACCTGGTTGCTACCACATTATTGAAAGGAGGAGTGGCCCTTTGTTGCTTAGGGTTGGCGTCTGGCCTGAGTTTGGATAAGATCATATGAAGACCTGTAACTGAGGATCACTTCTACTTTTCACTCCGTGTTTCCATGTTGCAGAGAAAGTGCAGAAGAGTACTGATAGGAGATCAACTGTTTCTCCAAATGTTGTCTAAACTGTGTTTTCTTCATTGGCGCAAGATAAGCTCATTGTTACTGCAATTATGATCTGTGTTATCCTGTTCTTTAGAGAGCTGGGCAAGTTAATTCATTTTAATACAGGATGTTGCTAATGAGACCCAGGCCAGAAGTTTGATCCTTCATGTAGTTAATTTAAAAAGGAGAACAATTCACAGCAATAGATTCCATCCTTAACTACAGCATATATTTGCAATTATTCACAAGTGAAAAGAAGTAAGGGAAGGTATGGGGCCCACAGTAACTGAATAGGACTTGTGTTTTAAAAAAATGCATGTTCTACCTCTGATTGGTCATTTGCGCTATAACTGTTTTAAGATTATTTGAGAAATAAATGTGCCTGATTTATTGGTAAGGAAAAAAAAAGAATGAGGCTAAAATTATTTATAGTAGATTAAAAGTATGTTGAATAGAAGTGTTTCATGATCACTAAATATGTCTAATGCATTTAAGATGTAACACTTGAAACTAAGTATGCTGTGTCTCAGTCCTTTAATCAACCAATCAATCAACAACCATTTATTAAGCACCACTGCATCTGGGGCCATCTCCCAACGTCCTGATCTGTATCTTGCCAGTGGACCCCGATGGCTCCAGAGGAAAAAGTGAGGCTAGTGACTTTGCACAGCCCTCCCTCACTTAAATCCAATTCACTTGCATTTCATGACATCATCTTCCTGACGATGAACAAAAACAAAACAACAGCAACAAAAAGAAGAGAAACAAATGACAACAACTATGTGTCAAGTACTGGTGACAAAAGAAAAAAAGGAAACAGACTTCTCTCAAGTAGTTTATACTCTGCTGGGGAAGATAATATCTGTATGTAGACATATGTACACAACGAATACAGGCTAATTAGTAGGGAGAGAGGATGCACTAGCAGCAGAGTGGAGTCAGGAAAGGCTGCATGGTGGAGGTAGCAATGAGTTAATCTTTGAAGAAATGAAGGGGGCGGATTTGAGAAGGGAGTGTGTTCCAGGCTTGGAGGGCAGCCTGTGTAAAGGTACAGAATCAGGAGATGGCCTGTTCTATGCAGAGAGAAAACAAGACCCATTTGACTAAAAGGTAGAATGTGTGAAGGGAAGGCATGTATGAAAAGGCTGGAAAGACATGTTGAAACCAGTCTGTCTGTGCCAGACAGGAGCTTGGGTAGGGCAGTGACGTGGCAAGAAAACATGTTTGTGGAGCGTGGTATAGAGAAGAAGACTTGAGAAAGGGAGCCCAAATTAGGAAACTGATACAGTGGCTCAGGAAAAGAGGATGAAGGCCTGAACCGCAGCCACAGCTGTGTGAGTAGGAAGGAGATAGATGCCAGGGAGAAGGAGAAGGGGAGGATTACTCTGAGATGGCAAATCTGGAGGACCAAAAGGAGAAGAAAAATAAGGGAGTTCTGCAAAGGAGGAAAGATTAAGGGTTCTGTTTTAGACATTTTGAGTTGGGGTACCTTTGGAAAATCCAGTCAAAAATGTACTCTGACCAGTTGATGATGCATGGAGGAAGCTCAGATAGAAGGCTAAGGCTAGAGACAGTTCTGCTGTAATTTGACGTGTGCATTGCTAACAATCAACAGGCTATTCAGAATTGTACAATAAAAAACACAGGGCTCATGGGAGAACTTAATTTAGAGGAACAACATGCAAAACCTTCAACAATGACACATGAAAAGATAGGAACCTAATAAAATTAGTGTTAAAATAAAATACACAGTGCCTGGCACATAGTAGGCACTTAATAAATATTTATTGACTCTTAAAAAAATAGCATGGTTTTATGTACATGTTAAATGGTTAAGAAATAAATAAATACTGTTGTACAATAAATAGTGGTGGCATCTGCAGTCTTAGGTTGCTGCTCAGCCTTTGACCTGGTGCCCATGGCCTGGGCCAGCAAAAGCTACTTACTGGCAAGAGAGCAATCACACAGTTCCAGACATGGCCATGGTGGAAGATGGGGATGCATAGGGGCTTGAACAGCCCTCTTCCAACCCCAGCTCCTACTGTATCACAAGATAGACAGTAAATACAGGAATTCACCTTGGAAAAGACCTGAAATTTGTGGGAGTCAGAAGAGTTGAGCTATTGTGAAGTGGTGTGATTATCTGTTTCTCACGTATATAGACTCAAAATTTAAGTAAAGATTGTTTGCTGATATATTGTCATGTTAGAACAAATTCAGATTCTCAGAACAAGTTGTCACAGAACTAGCTGTATTCAGGTCTGGAATCATCTACATGAGGAAGTAATTGAGGGGCAGCTAGCCGGCGTAGTGGATAGAGCATTGGCCCTGGAGTCAGGAGGACCTGAGTTCAAATCCATCCTTAGAAACTTAACACTGGCTAGCTGTGTGACTCTGGGCAAATCACTTAACCTTGATTGCCTCACAAAAACAAACCAAAAAAAAGTAAAAAAAAAAAGTAATTAAGCCTGTGGGAGATAGGAATGGTCACCAAGATAAAGTTGAGAGGAAAAAAAGGAATAGGACTCAAGATACAGTCTTGGGATAATCCATATTTAGGAGATGAGATACAGGTGATGATCTAGCAAAGGAGACCCAGAAGGAGTGGTTAGAGAGGCAGGAGGGAAACCAAGAGAGAACAGTGTTATGACAGCCCAGAGAGAAGAAAAGTGCCAAGGAGGAGAGAGTGGTCAGCAGTGTAGATTGCCACAGAGAGGCCAAAAAGGATAGATTTAAGGAAATAATCTATAACTTTGGCAATTAAGAGGTCTTTGGTAACTGAAGAGAACAGTCTCAATGAGAAGGAAGGCTGCAGAAGGCTGAGAAGAGGGGATGAGGACAGGAAGTGGAAGCAACAAAGGTAGTCAGATTTCTCTAGTTTTGCTCTGAAAGAGGGGAGAGATATGGGATGGTATCCTGAGGGCAAGTGGAGGCTAGAGAGGGCTTTTGGGTGGCTAGGGAAGACATAAATATGTTTGTAGCCAGGAGAAAGAAAAGAGAAAGGGAAGGGAAGGAGAATTTAGTAAAAGATTGCTGTGTACTGGGCACCATGCTAAGTGTTTTACAGAGACTCTCAGAACAACCCGGAGAGGGAAGTGCTCTTTTATTCCTATTTTACAATTGAGGAAACTGAGGCAAACAGGTTAAGTGTTTTGCCCAGTATCACTCAGCTAGTAAGTGCCCTGGGTGGATTTAAACTCATATCTTCCTGACTCTAGGCCCAGCACTCTGCCCACTGTGCCACAGAAGTTAGAGAGGGAGGGAGTGGGAAATAATTGTGGGAGCAGTTTGCTGAAGAAGGCAGCTGGGGATGGTATCAAGGGGTTGGCCTTGATAAAGAGAAGAGCCACCTCTTCCTCAGAGACTAGAGCTAAGGAGGAGAGAATATAGAAGATTGTATAAAGGGTTTTATCACATAGAGAAGAGAAACAGAGGAAACACATGACAAGTGTCCTCTTTTTCTCAGTACAGTGTAAGGATGAGGTCCTTTACTGGGGAAACCTTGAGGGCAAGGAAGGTTTGGACTATCTGTTGGGGAAAGTGGTAGAGAATCAGGCACGAGTCAAAAGGGCTGCCTTGCTGCAGCAGGGGCCCAGGTGAGGCTATTTAGCCTGGTCAGTGTGGTTCTGTGACTTTCCAGCACTACTTAGCCACTTATGAGTAGGAATAGAGGAGGCAGGTGGGAGAAGTCATCCAGGGATTGGAGCTTGGCAAGGCATGAACAGTGAGGAAACAATGGGGCAGAGGACTTGAGGGTAGAAGGCAGTATGATGTTGAATGGGCTAATGATTGGAGAAGGAAGAAAGTGACAGTAAAACAAAAGAAGTGGCCATGGAGAGTACAGAGAGGTTAAGAGACTAAGGGTCATAGTAAGGACAAAAAATAGATCTAGGGAAGAAGAAGCCATAGAGAGTTGGGGTGATGGTTGTGGTTATGATCAGATAAGGGATTTCAGTATTCTTGATTATGGAAATGGATAATAGCAAGATCAGGGGTGCAGTTGTCCCAGTGTGTCTGAAGTAGAGCAAAGGAGCAGGCCTTGAGAGCTGAGTGGACTTAGAAACTGGGAGGCTAGAGTTCTTGAGGGAATATTAACATATATATTGAAGCTTATATTATATTTGTGTTATATTTGTTATATTCTGTTTATATCTGCAGAGCACTTAACATACATTAGGGCTGTATGGGGTGTTCAAGGAGGACCAGCATCTCTGGTTTGAGAGCTTGTCGAGCCCTTTTCAGGGCTGCTCATCCACTTTTGCTAGACACGCTAAACCAATTTGAGGGTAATTGACACACCTCAAACCATTAGATGGGTTAGAGGAGGTGTCTACCCCAAGCATGTGAAGACTTCCCCTCTGGTGGAATGGGTGGATGAGAGCATTGTTGATGGCCAGCACAAGCAGGTGCTATGGAGCACTTGGAGCTTGGTCAAGACAACAAGGGCACCCACTACATCCCAGCCATCACCAGTCATCCTGACTTTTGTCTTGCCACTGTACTTAGGTGACTGGAAGAGTGAGGCTGACAACTTTGTGCAACTCTGCCTCACTTAAATCGAATTCACGCATGAGTCAAGACATCAACCCGTAGTGTCATTGGTTCTATTTGAAAATGAAGGACAAACATCAATGTACATTAATCTCATTTGGCTTAAGTTAAGATTTAGGGAGGAAAGGAAGACTGTAATCCAGATACTTAAATACTTGAGAAAGGAGGAGGAATGACCTGACAAGTTATTGACACTAGGATCTGGATCCGCATCTCCAAGAATATTGACGTTTCTAAAGTTAGTTTCTTTCATCATTGTGTGATTGTAAACTTGAAGGTCTCTGTCTGTTTCTCTGTGTTTTTTCTCCTATGCCTTATCTAACAGCCAGCAACCCCTACACGCACAATAGCAGCAACCCCAATTCAGACACTCCCACAGAGCCAGTCAACACCAAAGCGAATTGATACGCCCAGCTTGGAGGAGCCCAGTGACCTTGAGGAGCTTGAGCAGTTTGCCAAGACTTTCAAACAAAGACGGATCAAGCTTGGATTCACTCAGGTATAGTAGTAAAACATCTGTTCTTAGTGTCTTCTCCCTTAAATTCTTTCCTTTTAGATCTCTAGATAACTTCAAGGAAATTTTTTTTTTTTAAAGAACTCTGTTTTCTACTCTGGTACCTCGTTGATTTTAGGTGACACCATCTTTCTCAATTTAGTCTGTATTTTCTAGCTGAAGTTAACAAACCAAAATACTTAAGACTGCCATCAAAACTATAGCTGCTGAAAATAAATATAATTACCTCAATACATTGTTTTTAAAATATTGTAGTGAATGATGACAGAGCTGTAGAAGTGTTCCAAGAGTTTTTCTATTTGACGTTCACCTCCTTTAAGAACATTGAATTGCGTGCAAAAGATTAGGATATTGATGATTTCAGGCATCATTTTTAGAAGACCAGAAAGGGGAAAGCTTTGAAAGTTGGGTAAGAAACTTCTTCCCTCAGGGCTGTGGGGGTGCTTTGTGAAAGAATAGAAATGCCCAAATTCCAATCAAACCATCAAATAAAACTGTCTAAGATTAAATTGGGTTATAAGTGATTGATATTAGCGATCAAAATTTAACAAGTTTTTTTTCTTCAAATATTATATGAGTCTTAAAAGGAAATCTATTCTATTAATTGAAACAGGGGGCTGAGTCTACGTCCAGTGCCAAAACTAACTTCTTATATACCTTGGTTTGAAGTAGGAAAAGAAATGAAGTGGACATTCATGTGAAATAATGCAAGATCCTCTTGTTTAAAAAAAAAAAGAATAAAAAGGAAATGAATTTGTCCTGCATCAGATAATCACGAAAGACTTGATATTTTGTCATCAAAGGATTCAGTTGTCTGAAATTGGAGCATCCAAACTGTTGTAAAAGTGTAGTACTGTACCAGCAGCTCCCTAGGAAAAAAACATCTAAGATTGACAGCATCCCATGGGATATCGAAGATAGGGTCCTCAAGAGTAGAATATATATGTATATATTTTTAAGTTACTTTGATTGAGTCAGGTGGAGGTGGGCAAGTAGCCTTTTTTTTTAAACAAATTAACTGCATTGGCAACAGAAATTAAGTGAAATTATGAAGTTGGGATTTTAGAAAATAAGTGATCTGACTGAAAAATAATTTCACAGTTCAGAAAGATCTTAATATACCTCTCTGGACAACTTGGTTTATTTTTAGGACATTTTAGTGATTTGGGAGAATATTTTGCATTTTTGAAGAGTTAGCAACTATTTATTGCACTAGAATACACATTTCCTAAGTGTTACACAAGGTAACAGCGTTTAACTTTCACCCAGAGTAGTTTGCTTTTCTGTTGAGTTTGACCTAGAATCTTGGTGGCAGTGGTTGGCTTTTCTTTTTCTTTTCATGTAAAGGAGTTTCCCTACAGTGGTGGTTTGCTTTGTGTGTTTTTTCCTATTTTAAGAAACCAACTTTTGTCTTCTTCTGCTAAATTAGTCTGGCATATCAGCACCCTCACTTTATTTAGTAGCATTTTTAAGTACTCACATATACACAGCTGCAAAGGCCAATATGTCTAGATTAAGTATTAATATTCAGGCCTTACCTGCATCAGAAGAAGAAAGCATAGTTGGTAAACGATAGGAAAATTAATCTCAGATTTTAGGTTACACACTTCAGTTTTAGATAATCAAAAGTGGTTTATGTGTTTACTTTCATTTATTTTACTTACAATTCACTAAAGGAAAGTTAAGTATGCATATTATCCATTTGATCAAAGAATTTTTCATTTTCTGACTAAATACACATGTAATTAGGTAGTTTCAGTGGTAGTTATCTAATTACATAACTTATTAAGATTTAATATGACTATATTATTGACATTATATAACTAGAATGCATTCCCTATTATAACTCATGAAACACGAAACATTAAATCTCATGAAACATTAAATATTTCCTAAACTAAGTTTTTGTCTTTCTCTGTTTTCATGGTTTTTTTTCCCCCAAAATTACCGGATATCTAATGTAGTTCAGGTTGCATGAACCACCTGTGTGAAACAATTTATAAGAAACGATGTAAGCCAATTGTGAGTTATAGAAACATTAAAATAACAGTAAACTAAACTGATAAAAATGTGACCTGATTGTTTTCATTTGGGTTTTCTAACATGTTATTTCACAAGTAGATGTAAAATCTTTTTTTTAAATTGAGCTGTAAAAACCCTGCTTAACCAGATGTGCCCCTTATCATCAGAGTTTTAGTTAAGTGATCATATAGCTTTATTTACAATTACTTCACTGACTTGCATGCATTTTGATAGGTGTTTTACTTATCTCTTTTGTCAAAATTGTTGTTATTTTCAAACCCACCTTAAAGGAATATTGTGAAGATTTTTGAAGTTGTGTTTGCAAAGCACTTAGAGATGTGTTGCTACTAAAATATTATCAGAACCATTTATTAAGCATCTAATTGGTGTGCCAGGCAGTGTGCTGAAAGATTTACAAAACCTGGTCTTTGCCATCTAAAGTTGTCATAGATACACATGTACATGATACAGCAGAACAGATATATTAAACAGAGACATGAATGGATGATACTTACCTGTTAGTAATTTTTTTTTAATCAAAAAGCGATCAATAAATAGTCAGTTGCCAAATGTAATGTTTATTTGGGACCAGATAATGTATAGATATTTGAAATCTGGCTATTACACAAGCCTTTTTTTTTTTAATCTTGTAGCTTCAATATTGGCCCTCCCTAACCTTTTATTAGAATTAGCAGCAAGTAGAAAAAAGGAATCATTTCAGTTTTTTCTTCTTCCCTCCAAGTACTCCCCTCCCTATCTCCCCTGCTATAGATGCTAATAAATAGTGTAATATCTAAAGTATGGCAAGTAGGCAGGAACAAACAAAATCAAAGGACCTGGAAAATAATCAAAAAATTAAATCTTTTGTCCCTATTATTTGGGAATTGATAATACTAATAGACAGTTCGTTTTGTTATACTTTGTATCAGAAATATGGCTGCTTTCTGCAGTGCCAGCTTTGTGATGAGTCACTTAAATATTCTGAGTCTTAGTTGTGTTCAGTGTTTAAATTTTTTTTAAACTTTTTTTCCGTATTCACAAGGGATATAGAGCCACAGTACATAAAATTCAAACCTTAAGATCTATCTGTAAGCTTATGGATAGATCTTTTATAATAAATACATTCAGGATACTGTTGTCAAAAGGTTAGCAAGTTTACTAGTTCTGTGAAACTTATAACTAAATGGGTCAAAACTCTCTACTGTGAGCTCTTGAATATATTCTTTTAATGGTCAAAAAAATGATCTCTTCAGTTATATTCTTTTAGGGATCAACTTTGAAATCCAGTCTTTGTGATAAAAAAAAAAATAGATGCATTCACTGTTGCCAGCAATAATATACAGGAAAGAAGAGAATAATACTCTACCTATAGGGGCAGCATCATAGAGTGAAGAGAGCACTAGATTTAGACAAGATAAGGTCCAGCCTCTGTCACTAGCCAGCTTTGTGACCTCGTTGTCCTTAATTTCATCATCTGTAAGATGAAGGGTTTGGAATAGATGATCTCTAAGGTCCCTTTTTGTTCCATTATTCTCTTAAGCTAAAGGGAGGTATTTATATTGGAAATTTGATGAGGATAAAAATGCCTAAAATGATCTTGAAGCTTACATTTTTAATCAGTCTGAGAACAAAATAAGTTACACAGTACTGTAAATTAAATTCCCTAGTTCCATCAGTGAAAGCCAATAGTGAGTTAGAATGACTGAAATGCTTTTTAGATAGCCAGTAAAAAAATGTTTAAAATCACAAATACGATACTGATAGTGGCAAATAAATTCAAAAAAGGAGCAGGTGTGGTGGTTCATACCTGTAATTCTTGCTACTGAAGGAGACTGGGCTGCATAGATTTATTGAGCTCAGGAGTTCTGAATTGTAGTAAGCTTAAAATTGATTGGATTTCTGTGCTAAGTCTTTCACCATGGTGGTGAGCCCCCGGAACCAGAAAGCCAGCAGGCTGCCTAAAGATGAAAAAAACCAGCCCAGGTTGGAAATGGAATAGGTCAAAGCTTCTGGGCTAATAAGCAATGGGATAGGTCCCATGAGTAGCCACCACACTTTCAACCTTGGCAAGAGAGGGAGACCCAGTCGAGAAGGAAGGAAAGAATCAAGGAATACAGATATTAAAATATAAATTCTAGTACAATGGATGTTGTGGTGAGTTTTGTTTTGTTTTTATGTGCAGGTGAGCTGCATATTAGGACTTTATTGAAAAGAACACATTTCTACTGGTCACCATGATAAGAACCTCCATTATATTGAGTAACAAGTTTGAATTTCTAATTGGCTTAATTTGTAACCAGTCTAGTAGAATGCTTTTTCATCTAGAGCAAATATAGGAGAGAACCCTCAGTGTTAAGGATATAATGTTAGTAAGCTGAATCTTTTTCTTTTTCCCTCCCTTCACTCCCTCTCTCCTTTCTCCCCCCATCCCTTTCTCTCTCTTCTCCTATCTCTTTCTCTTCCCCTCTCTCTCTCTCTCTCTCTTCTCTCTCTCTCTCCCTCCCCATCCCCTCTCTCTCTGTTTCTCCACCCCTGCTCCCCCCTCTCTTCCATTTTGCTCTATCTCGTTGTGCAGGGTGATGTTGGGCTCGCTATGGGCAAACTCTATGGAAATGACTTCAGCCAAACTACCATCTCTCGCTTTGAAGCCTTGAACCTCAGCTTTAAGAACATGTGCAAGTTAAAGCCACTTCTAGAGAAGTGGCTCAATGACGCAGGTGGGTGACTGCATCACAAAGGGGAATTGCCAGTGGGTGCTGCTGAATTGGAATTCTGTACATTGTTCATTGCATTGCTGGTATTACAGAGCATTCAAGAACAGTAATTGAGGGAGAAGTGACATAAATTCTGAATGCCTCAATCGAGGAGCTCTTGTACTGTACTGCAGCAGCTTTGGATTTTGTATCAGAGCATTGCTCTGTTGGACTTGGGATACATATTGCCTTCTGAGCCTGGATTGGGGGCATACGCTATATCTGTTTTGAGTGGAAGGGGACCATGAAGGAAGCATCTGTTTTTAAAGTTTTGAACAAATAATGGATTAATGGATTTCTTATGGATTTTTATGACTATAAACATTGCTCACTGTATTTCAAGCTGGAGTCCCATGATCTGTGATTTCATGGTGTGGGAATTCCTACCATTGGCACTGATTGCACCCTGTTCCTAACCTAGCTATGGCTTAGGGAACTTACCCCTGGTCACCCAAATAGTCAGTATCAAAGTCAGGGTTTGAGTCTAACAGTCTGTCCACAACACCATGGTGTTACCTTTACTCAGTAAAAATGTCCTCACGTACTTCATAATTTGGTATATAAATGTTCGGTGGAGACTTCTGGCAATGCATGTGGGTGAACTCACTACCTCCCAAGGTAGCACAGTCCATTGTACTTTTAGCCACTTGTAGTTGTTGGGAAGATTTTCTTTACATCAGGTCAAAATATAGATTCTGCCCAACATCTGCCTGTCGGTCCTAGATTTATCCTTTCAGGCCAAGAAAAACAGTTCTAATCTTTTGGCTAGATTATAGTCATTCAAATAGTTATTAACAATTTGACTAACATCTAATACCATCTTTGCACACTTAAATATTCTTCAGTCTAGGCACCCCAAATTCCTATCTTACAGTTTCATATTCCTTTAGCATCTTCTCCTAGATGCCCGCAAGTGTGTCAATGTCCTTCCAAAAATGTGATGCCCAGAAGTGAACACTTAACTCCAGATGTGATGTGACCCAGAGTCCAGTATAACAGTCAGCACTGTGCTCATGTTCATGCAGCCTCAACCACATCAATGTTGACTCATTGAATAGAAGAGTACACTAATACTGCTCAATCTTTTTTTAAAAAATTTATTGTAAACTTAGTTACCATCACCACCTTGGTCTTTTCGCATAAATTGTTGTTTTAACCATGCTACTCCAGTATTGTTTGTGTTGGTTGGATTTTAATTGAAGACCTAGATTTCACATTTATTCCTTTTAAATTTTGTTTATAAGATGTCCATCATTTATCTTGTCAGAATCTTTGTAAACTTTAAAACACTATATGAATGTGAGTTATGATTAGTTTGTGATCCTGGTTCTTTCATCCAGCATGTTAGCTATACCATCTTCATTTCATCTTCATACTGAATAATCATTCCAGCTCTGCCTTCAGCAAATTGTTGAAAAAATTGTTGAACAAAACGGAACCAAGACTAGAGCCCTGAGATACTCCATGAAAGGCCTCCCTCCAAGTTGGCACCCATCCATCAACAACTACTTTTAGGTGGATGTTCAGATGGTTAAACAACTGGAACCAATCTGTGCTCATCCAGCCCACGTCTCTCCATCTTGTCTACAAGGATGTCATGAAAGGCTTTGCCAGATGCGTTGTTGATATCCAAGTAGTCTGTGTCTGTGGCATTCTCGTGATCTAGAAGTCTAGTAACCCTGTCCAAAAAATCGAGTGAGTCAGTAAACAAACATTTATCAAACTCCTGTGTGCCAGACATGGAGGATGCAGATACCATGAGAGGAGGCTTGTCTGAGCCTTAGAGGAAGCTGGGCTTCCCAAGAGGCAGAGAAGCAAGGGAGCCAAGCATCCCCACATGATGGGAGGCCTGGCAAGGACCCAGGAGCAAAGACAGAGTGGCCTGTGCAGTGCACAGCGAGGGGCAGTCATGAGGAAGTAGTCAGGAAAATTGGGTTTTCTCTGTTTTCAAGGTAGATGTCTGTAAAAGTCAAACCCAGCAGTTTATAGTTTATCTGAGAGGTAACAAGATCCAGTAAAGCTTTTTAACAAGGAGAAGCATGTTTCCAGCTGAGCTTTAGAACTTCCATTTGGCAGCTGGTGGAGGTGGGTTGACGTGGGGAGACGCAGCATAGGGAGGCTGTTTCACGGCTGAATTAGTATCTTTGCCTTGCAAGTGGAGGGATGTAGACGAAATAAAGAGGGAAGAACCTACAGGACTTAATAATGTACTGGATATGCAGAAGAAGGAAGTGATAAAATTACTGAGGTTGGGAAGTGGGGTGATTGGAAGAATGACAGTGTCCTCCTTCAGCAGAGGTAGGGAGGTTAGGAGGTAGCACTAGGTTGGAGGAAGAACAGAGTGAGTTGTATTTTGGACTTAGCGAGTTTGAGGTACCTGGGAGATGTCCGAGTAGTGATGGCTGGCAGGCATTTATAGAGCTGATCCTTGAGTTAAGAAGAAGTGAGGTCTAGATATGCAGATTTGGGGGAGTCATTTGCATAGAGATGATCCCTAATCGTCTCAGCTGATAGATCACTAAACAAAACTGTAATGAGGAAAAAGAGAGGGCCTAGGACAGAGCCCCATGTCGTGCATAGTGACCAGGACACCCAGGTGATAATCCTGCAGAGGAGGCTGAGACGCCTCTGAGACAGGCAGGAACAGAACCAGTACAGCACAGTGTCACAAACACCTGGGGTAGGAGTAGCAGGGAGTGAGTGGCCAACCAGGGCTCAAAAGGGAAGAGCACTGAGAACAGGCTATAAGAAGTGAAATTAGTCTTTAAGTTTTCCTGGATGAGCCCATGCTAGCTAATGGTGAGTACTGCTTTCCCTTCTGAGTAATCTTAAAAATAGGTTCTAGAATTTTGTCACAAATGCATCCCAGGTTCATCAGCCTGTAGTCTGAAGGGCAGAAGGAAAGGTAATAAGCATTTATATAGTGACTGCTATGTGCCAAGCACTGTGCTGAGCGCTTTGTGCAAAGATTGCCTCGTTTGATCCTCACAACAACCCTGTAAGATAGGTGCTGTACTATCCCCATTTGTATAATTGAGAAAACTGAGGCAGAGCTTAAGTGACCTGCCCAGGGTCACACAGCTGGTAAGTATCTGAGGCCAGGTTTAAACTCAAGTTTTCCTGACTCCAGGCTGAGCACTTTATCCACTGCACCATTAGCCTCTAACAGATTGGTCTTCTTTCCTTTTTGAAAATCAGGACATTGCCCTTCTCTAGGTATGTGACATTTTTCCCAAGTCACCATGATTTTTTAAAAAAATCTCTGATGGCAGTTTATCAATCACATCAACAAATTAGGAGATGTAGTTTGTCTTGGCCCAGTGACTTGAATTCACAGAGGGAAGTTGAGTCCTGTGTTACTGTCGCCTCACTTATCTACTGTTTCAGTTCTGTGGTGTTTTTTATTCGTTAATTCCCAGTCTAAAGAAGAAACATCCCATCCATCTGAAGTGAGGCTCTTTGGTCTTCCTTCTAGCCTCACCATAATTCCGCCAAAAAGCTCTTTTTGTTGATCTTAGCATTTGTTACAAACCTCGGCTTATCCTTCTAGTCTTCCTGGATATATTCTTTCAGGACTATCTGAATTGGTTGATAAGTCCCTATGCCACTCTATTGGTCTATTTAGATGGTTCTTCCTTTTCTTCATCATTTGATTTAATTATATTTGTGTCCATTTTTTATTGATTTTTTTTAACAGAATTTTTACTTTGCCTGATTTTGCTATAAGTGAGCCCTTCTTGATTACCTGAGCTGGGGGAGAGGAACATTAGTAGCAACAGTAATGCCATGTATTCTTTTACTCTTCTGGGCCTTAGAATGAGAAGAAGTAGTGACAGGATGGGAGGAGGTCACGTTGAGGAAAGGCTGATGGGTGTGGACTATTGTTCTTGTCCACCTAAGATGCCAAAGCTTGACCCACAGACCAAAAGGAAAGTAAATAAAAGCAGCGGTAGTAATGAATTAAGAATAGGATAGTATTACATGAATCAGAGAGTGATCCCCGATATAAGGTCCCTTTGTGGTTTGCAAAGTATTTTATATGCATTATTTCATTTGATTCTCCAATGTGGGCAGGTTCTGTGGTTATCCCCACCTTTCACGTGAAGAACCTTTGACTCAGAGGGGCCAAGGGCTTTGATCATGATCACAGAGCAAGCAAACTGGAGGATAGAAATGGGAGTGTGGGTCTTTCCTGACCCCAGGTCCAGTGTTCTCCAGAGTGCTGCTTCCCTAATGCATTCAGCAGTGACCATCCATGAGGGACAGACAGATGGCATGCTGAGCATCCACAGTTCCTTCAGAGACAACGGAGCAGGAAGATAGCCCACCTGGAAAAGTCTTTAAATGTCAAAGATGATGGAGAATTAATTTTTTGAGTGCTTTGGTTCTCCTGCTGGCTTCTGTGGAGTGAGTGTGAAAGGCTGATTTGTCTTCTCCATTCACAGAATTCTGTGAGAACAAGGGAACGATTTCCAGTCTACAAGATTTGTCCTGTTTGAACTCAGCTTAGGATACTTGACCATTTTTCCATGTGCTTTTTACATTTCCTTCCTACTAAGTACCCAGAGCTTGAGACATTGAGCTGAGCCAATTGCCACCATTTGTTTTCTTACAGAGAACCTCTCGTCTGATTCTACACACTCTAGCCCAAGCGCCCTGAATTCTCCAGGGCAGGGGATTGAGGGTTTGAACCGCAGGAGGAAGAAACGCACCAGCATAGAGACCAACATCCGTGTGGCCTTAGAGAAGAGTTTCCTGGAGGTTGGTTTTTTGCTTTGCAGGCAGGCAGATGTATCTGAATGTGAGTCACAGACATCATCGGTTTCTTCAAGAGTGAATTTTGAGCCTCTGCTTTGTATGGAGCACTCTGTTTGATGACGTAGACAGAAAAAGAGAAATCAGGCCTCTTCCCCAGGCTCAGGGAGAAGAGACCAGCTGGCAGAGAGCTGTCATTTTTGAAATCACCGTGTGTTGAAGTTCCATAATCACCGATGCAGAGTGCTGTGGGAGCCAGAGGAAGGAGAGGGAACAGCTCGTTAGCTGGCTGAGGGCCTCGGGGAAAGCTGGCTGATGGGGATGTGGGGGCTAGGACGGGGGCACGGTGACCTTCGGCGTGCTTGGGGAGCAGTGACGTGTCCAGTTTGCCTGGAACGAGCTGTGACGGGGGCACCCTCTGCCCTCTGCCATCTCCCTTTGCCTCTCCTCATTCCTCCCACGGGATTTCTTCTCTTTGCCTGTGAAGAGTTTTCCTGCTCTTCACTAAGGCCCACTCCTCCATTCATACTCTTGATCCTGTTCCCTCCTATTTCCTCTGAGACCTTGCTTGACTAATCAACCCTTTTAACTCATACTTTTACAAGCTTTTCTCTACGTGGATCACTTCCCATTTTTCTACCAACATGTTCAGGTCTCCCTTAAAAGGGGGGGGGGCAGCTACGTGGTGTAGTGGATAGAGCACCGGCCCTGAAGGCAGAAGGACCTGAGTTCAAATGCGGCCTTGGACCAAACACTTGACACTTACTAGCTGTGTGACCCTGGGCAAGTCACTTAACCCCAACTGCATAAAAATAAAAAATAAAAAACAAATTTTAAAAAAAGATTTAAAAAAACCATTCTTGTCCTGTCTACCCCATCTGCCTCCCACTCTATCTTGTTTCCTCACCCTCACTGCTTACACTGACTGAAGAAGTTGTCTACACCAGATGCCGTTCCCAGGCTTCTCACTCCTTTATTATCAGGTCTCAGCCTCCATCATTCTACCAGAACTACTTTCTCAGATCGTCATTGTCCTCCCAGTCATTGAATCCAAGGGCCTTCTTCTCCAGTCCTTATCCTCTTTTACCTCTTTGTGATATGGTCGATGACTACCTCTACTGGACATTTTCTCTTTCCTTGACTTCAGAGACGCTGCACTCTCCAAACTGTTCCTTCTCCGTCTCCTTTTTTGGCTCTTCTTTCTCTTCCTGATGTATTAATGTGGCTGTTTCTCCTCAGTCCTCTTCTCTTTCTTCACTATCTTTCCCTTAGCAATCTTATTCATTCCTTTGATTTCATATATTGCCTCTATGCACAAGCTACATAAATCTGTACCTCTAGCCCTGACCATTCTCCTGCAGTGTACACTCCCACCAGCAACTCAAATTCATCAAATCCTAATCCATACTAAGCCTTCTTCAGATTTCAATATTTCTGCCAGATTTACCACTGTCCACCCATTCTGCCTTGCTCACAGCCTTAGAATTACTTTTTGCTCTAACCTCTCCATCATCACTCATATGCAGTCAATTCCAAGTCCTTTCAATTTCACCTACAAACCATCTCTCACTCATTTCTCCTCTTTTCCATTTCATTGCTGCTGCCCTAGGACAAGTCCCCTGATACTTCCTTCCTAAACTATTGTAAAGTTTTTTATAGATCTTCCCATTTCCTGTCTCTCCCCTTCCTAATCCATCCTTTCAGAATAATTTTCATTTCAAATAGATCTGGTCTTACCACTCTTCTGCTCAGTAATCTGTTGCTTCCTGAATAAAATTCCATCTGTTTTTGGCTAACATTCAAGGCCCTCCACAATTTGTCATACACCATCCTACCCTTGCAGCCTTATCCGCATATTTAATGCTGTAGCCAAACTGGTCTATTCTGTCTCTAGAATGCACTATCTGTACCCTTCTGCCTCTGTGTCTTTACTCATGCAGTAAATATCTATGCCATGAATAGATTCCATCGGTGAGTTAGGAGGCTGTCTACACCAAGCATGTGAAGACTAGCAGAATGGGCAGATAAGAACAATTTGGTCCTGTGGCCATGAAGGCAGTAGAAGCAGGTGTGCTTGGGTCAGGCATAGAATACACCAAGGTCACCCACTGCATCCCAGACCATCAGCAGTCATCTTGACTTTTGTCCTGCCACTGGATTTCAGTGACTCTGGAAGAGAGAGTGAGACTGACAACTTTGTGCAACTCTGCCTCACTTAAATCCACTTCACCCACAAGTCAAGATATCATTGTCGTTGGTCTTCTTCAAAGATGAGGAACAACAGTCCTTTCCCCAGGCCTAATGAATTACTATACTTCCTTTGAAGCCCAACTCAAATGCCACTTCTTCCATGAAGCTCTCACTGAAGCAACAGACAAAAGTCCATTATGACCTTCATGTAGCAACTCCCTAATGAATTTCTAATTCGTTGTTGTTATGTATTGTTAACTGTGTCTTCCCCAAACTTTTTTTTTTTTAGTGAGGCCATTGGGGTTAAGTGACTTACCCAGAGTCACACAGCTAGGAAATATTATGTGTCTGGGGCCAGATTTGAACTCAGGTCCTCCTGACTCCAGGGCCAGTGCTCTATCCACTGCACCACCTAGCTGCCCCATGTCTTCCCCAAACTTAGCACACACGGTGTTCTACATTAATGCCAAAAAAGTTCAGACTTAAAATTTATTCAGTAAAGAGCCTTTGAATTATGTTTTTGGCAGGCTGATGACATGATCAGAGCTGTTATTTCAACACTATTTTGTAACCTTTTCTTATTTTTATTGTTTTCTCAATATGGCTGCATTATAATCCTCATATGTCTTCTTTTAGAACATAGGAATAAAACTTTGGAATATAATAGATTTAATTATATGAATATTGGAGGTGTCTTTTCTGTTAGTTTCTAGTTTCTTATTTTTAGTTTCACATCTATATAAGAAAGTGTATACTTTATTTAAAAAGGAGAAAAGTATTGATTGTATAAACAGTCTTAGTCCTTTGCTCTCTTTTTTGTTCATTAAATACTCTCATGCCATGCAGTTTAAAAAGGCATTTCCTTCTTTCCTAAAATTATTCATTTAAGAATCAAAAGCCTACCTCGGAAGAAATCACCATGATTGCTGATCAGCTGAATATGGAAAAGGAGGTGATCCGTGTTTGGTTTTGTAATCGCCGTCAGAAGGAGAAAAGGATTAATCCACCTAGTAGTGGTGGGACCAGCAGCTCACCTATAAAAGCAATTTTTCCCAGTCCAACCTCACTGGTAAGAATCAAGAAAAGGGCACTACACCCGTGTGAGCGCTAGTAAGCCTTAAACTTCTAAATGTCAGGTAATAGATTTTTTTATTATTGTTATTTGTATATCATTCATCGTTTAAGAGTTACCAAGCTGATGTATTTATATCTACAACTGCTGCTAAATATCAGGAAACAGACCACATATTTTACATATTATTCTTTATGATATTTCTAATTAAAAAGTAAATCACTTTTCTTCCTTCCCCATTTTTATTAGTTCCACTGTCCTCTTCCTTTATTTTAATCATTTGATCATCTGAATTAAGTTAATTTTTTGTGTGATTCCAACGTTCTCTCACAAAACATTGCTACTTCTTAGTTGTTTTAGGTAAGAGATCTGTTTTCCAAATGAACAAGAAACGCAGCCTCTTCATTTTTACTCATTTCTTAAACTAACATCCACATTGCATCATAGATGGTAAGAAATGTATATTTGTATATTTTGTGTTTTTGAAAGATATCATGCATAGGCCATAGCATAGATTCTGTGGCCACTGTGCTAAGTACCTCAGAAGCACTGTTGCCCTAGAGTAATAGGAGTGTCATGAGAGACTGTGACCCTCAACTGGTCCTTTCCTTTTTTTAAAAGTACATCCTAAATTCAACACACACACTTCAAAGTTGTCACCTCCCACTAGACTTCCTTCCATTCTCTTCTATGTGTTTTTTAAAATGCTCCATTGATACCCCGCTTTTTTTTTTCTTTTGGCATCACTCTCCCTCCCCCTGCCCTTCCTGCCTTGTAACAAATAAGGATAGAGAAGTAGGACATCTGCACCAACTGGCAAGTCTGAAAACGTGCATCCTGTCTACTTCTGTAGTCCAAACCCACATTTGTAAAGAGGTGGGAAGCATGTGTTACCTTCTAACCTCTGATTATTACATGGATGGATATTACATTTATTTTTTTTTCTTCTTTATGTAAAATGTCATATGTATAGGTCATTATATAAATTCTTCCCATTCTCCTTTCACTTTGTATCAAGTTTTCACATATGTCTTCCCAGGTTTCTCTGATTCAGTCCCTTTCATCGTTTCTTTAAAGTATAATAGTATGCTATAACATTCATATACCATATACCATAACTTGTTCAGCCATTCCATGAATTTATGGACACTGCCTTAGTTTACAATTCCTTGCTATAGCAAAAAGTACGGCTGTGATTATTTTTGTACCTGTGGTTCCTTTCCCTCTTTCTTCTTCTCTGACATATATAGCTGGTAGTGCTTCACTAGGTCAAAAGGTATACACAGTTTAGTGCCTTTTTGTGTACAGTTCCAAATTGATTTCCGGAATGACTAGGCCAATTCACCAGTACATTAGTGTGTCTGTCCTCCCATTTTCCCTTCAACAATTGTGATTTCCCTTTTTTCATCACCTTTATTAATCTGTTGTGTGTAAGGTAGAACCTTGGGATGATTTTAATTTACATTTCTTCCAATAACTCTTTTGAGTGTCATGAGCAACCCATCATGACTTCTTAATTTCTATCATAGAATGTGATATTATGTTAGACTCTGTCAGATATATAGTAGTCATTTAATTATCCTGGGTCTTGGGAAATGCGATTGTGGTTCCACTGGCATGTAATTGAAAACAATTTTTCTGAAGCTTTGAAGACTATGCAACTTGCATTTCTCTGTTTTTGTTTCTTTTTTTTTTAATTTTGTAATGAATCTTTTGGACTTAGGAAGTTCTTTAAACAAAGTCACACTAAGTTTTAACCTGTGGGTTTGATAAAGGTAATTTCAGAGTCATTAGACTGTAATTATTAAATAGAGGAGTCAATTAGAAATAAAGAAAAATTTCATTTTGTACAGATTAACGATCTTGGGGAAGGGACATACTGCATTTCTTATTTTTTAAAAGTAACATTTTTCCTGTTTGTCTTCTCTTTAAAAAAAAAAAAAGCCTTGTCCATTCCCAGATATTTGTGCCACAGTCTCAGATGTTGATGGTACTGCTTGGGTTTATAGATCATACTTTGTCCAAGTAGTGCTTCATGAAAAAAAGAGCAGATATTTTTGTTATTGTTATTTACATGTGAGGTGCCTGGAGTACCAGTAAATTCCTTGCCCATCCTTAGACAGTTGGGCAATAAGAAAGCCATAACAGGAGCCTAGATCTCCTGACCTCTTTCTATAGATAAGCACTTAATAAATGCTTCTTGATTTGTTAGACATTCCAATAATTGGTATCATATTTTTTACTGACTTGGGAAGCTGAGAAACAGAGGACTTAAATTCCTGTAATTTTGTTTGTTTTTCAACCTGAGGCAATCAATTTCAGTGAGATTGGTGCTGTTTTGGTGGAAGGGGAAAGGAATAGCCAGAAAAACAAAAGGTATCCATAAAACTTATCCTGTAAAAACTGGTAAAATGCAGATTTACTACTGTTTTTAATAGAACTCCTCCCAGCATAGCAAAGTTCACTTACCTGACACCAATGTCATTTTTAAGTGATAGTGCTTAGGAAGACATGTAAAATCATTTTTATTACAGCTTTCTCATTTTGATATTCTGTAACTAGAGTTTAAAAAACTTTTTTTCAATTTTATCTTAAATCCCCTCTTGAGTTACGTGGGGAAGGGAGGGGGAGAGGTATAAGTTACTAAATTACTCTATCGCCTCCCTCCTACCCCCCACAGGTCTATGAAGGTTTCCTGAGGGAGTCCTTATCGCTCTGTTACCTTACAGATGTCAGCCCTTTGATGTATATTTCACCTTCTCTCCTGCAGGTGGCAACCACACCAAGCCTTGTGACAAGCAGTGCGGCCACTACCCTGACGGTCAATCCCGTACTCCCCCTAACCAGCGCTGCAGTAACCAATCTTTCTGTTACAGGTAAGAGACAGGGATACATCAGTAGCTGCACTTCAGACTGCAGACAGGATAAGCACATTCAGAAACGGCAGGGTCATTCTAAAGAATGCTACTGGCAAGTCAAAGAGAGATCCCAGTAGAAGTGTTCCTCTTTTCTAAGTCAGTACCCACTGTGGGCCAGGCACAGTGCTAAGCAGCAGGGATACACAGGAGGGCAAAAGGTAGTCTCCAGGATGCCCTCCAGGAGCTCACGGTCTAATGGGGGAGGAGCCTGAGAACAGCTGTGTACAAACAGCTACACACAGGACAAACTGGAAGTGACTGGTGTCAGGAAGGCACTAGAATTAAGGGGGATTAGGGAAGACTTCTTGTAGAAGACAGGATTTTAACTAGCACTTGAAGGAAGTTAGGAGGTAGAGATGGTAAGGAGAAGATTCCAGGCATGGAAGACCACCAGTGAAAACGCCCAGAGTCCAGAGAGGATGTGGGAGGAACAACAAGTGGTCTAAGCAAGAAGAAGTGATAGTGGCCTGCGCCGAGGTAGTGGCAGTACAAGAGGAGAGAAGGGAGGGGGAGGTAAGAGTGGAAAGTCAAGGATGATCCGTAGTTTTTGAGACTGGGTAACTTGGAGGATGGTAATGCTCCAGGTACTAATGGGGAAGGGCCTTCGGGGAAAGTTAATGAGCTCCGTTTTGGACATGTTTGAGTTTGATGGGCCTAATGTGGAGATACAAGTCCATAGTTTAGAAGAGAGGTTAGGGCTAGATGAGTAGGTCTAAGAGTCATCAACATAGAGATGATAATTGAATCCATGGGAGCTGTCAAGATTACCAAGTGAAATAGTATAGAGGGAGAAGAAAAGAGGGCCTAGGAGAAATTGTGATTAGACAGGAAGAAGGACCCAGGGAGAGTAGAGTCATGAAGACCTAAAATCAAGAGAGTATCAACAAGAAGAGAGTGTTCAACAGTTCCTGAGGCTTCAGAAAAGTCAAGGATGAGGATCAAAAAGAAAAGGCTGTTAGATATAGCAGTTAAGAAGAGATAATTGGTAACTTTGGAGAGAATGGTTTCATTTGAATGATGAGGTCAAACTGTTGAGTTTAAAAGAAAGTGAGAGGAAAGGAAGTGGAGGCATTGATTATTTGCAGACTTCTCAAGGAATTTAACTACAGAGGGAAAAAGAGGCGTGGGACTGAATGGATGAAGTAAGAGTTTTTTCAAAGATAGGTGAGATGTGGGCATTTGTGGAGGCAGTAGGGAAGCAATCAGTAGAGAAGAAGAGGTTGAAGGTAAGTGAAATTAGGGGGTGATGGAGGGAGCAAACTGCTGGAGAAGTTGGAATGGAATAGAGTCATTTGTACCTGTAAAGGGATTTGCCTTGGCATGAATAAAGGCCTTCTCTTCACGTAAGAGGAAACAGTGGCAGAAGGCGTGCCTGGGTGTTGTGAGACACTGTAAATGGACTCAGTTTTTTACAGTTGTCTATGAGGCAAGGCTCTCATCTGAGAGGGTGGGAGATGGGGGAGCCATGGGAAGTTTGAGAAGGGTTGTAATGTTCAGAATGTCCATGTAGTGAGTGGAATAGTGAATTAATTAGGGAAGTTCAGTGGTTCCAGTCAGCATTACTTAATGATTTACTCCAGCTTTGTTGAACAATATGTATGTAGTAGCTAAAGAGCAGGTGGTGGGATCCTGAGCCAAGGCTGAGGCTTGGCAGTGAGGTAAAAGGGCCAGGGACTCAAGAAGAGGTGACAGCGTAGAGCTGCACTGGTTCACCAGAGGGCCAAGATGGGGACGGAAAGCATGTGTAGCTAATGCCAGGATGTTGGCCTCGGAATAATTGAGAGGTTGAAGGATTGAAAGTCATAGTGACGGCAAGGAATGATGTTTGGGGTTGCAAGGCAGAGGGAGAAATAGAATCACAATAAATTATGATCAGACAGGGGAATTTCAGAGCTCATGAATATGAAAATGGTGGTCCTAGCAAGATCAAGAGTGTGACCATCCTTGTATGTGGCGGTGGTGGAGGAGTAGAGGAGGTCACGTTTAGGTAAGTTGAGGATCTGTGAGGTTAAGGTATTTGAAGGAGTATTAATCTGTATTTCAGAAGTCCCCTAGCATGAGAGCAGGAATTGAGGAAGAAAGACCATGGGCCAGGCACTGAAGTTATTGAGGAAAGAAAGGCAGTGACTTAGAGATTTGTAGACAACAGCTACCCAGTTTTGATTGCGTGGTGTTTGCTATGGATTGTGTGAACCTCAAATGAGGAAAGGCCACAGAGGGATTGCAGCAGGGGGTAAATCTTGGAACTGGCAATAGAGAACAAGTAGTAGTCCGACTCCCTGACCTTGACCAATGGGTCAGGGGCATGAGTAAAAATATATCCGGTGTTGGAAAGAAAGGCCAAGGAGACTCATCAGCAGGGAGCAGTGAGGCATATAAGATGGAAGGATTTAGAAAGGAAGAGATTTAAGATGAAGACAAGTGTGTTACCCATGGAACAGGCATTTCAGAGGCACATTGGAGAGGGTAGGCAGCTTTAGAGTGGGACATTGAGAGTTTGGGTGAAGGGAATGGGAATAAGGAGTCAGGCAGTGGGACACAACTAATGAGATCGGAATGATGACGGCAGAGAGTTCAGAATTACTGGGATAGAGAGGATGTGACCAGGGAGGAGTTCAAGTCGATTTTCATTGTCCATAAGGGTTTGGCCTCCAGGTGGAGTCCTCTCAGAACCTTAGGCAGCTCAGAGGAGGGGGACATGTCCTAGGAGCAGAAGGAAGGTGGAAGAGCAGGCTGAAGACTTGATGGAATGGTCTTTCTCCTCGTCCCCCAAAGGGAAGGGCAATGGAATGCTGTTCTAAGGAAACCTGACATACGGTGATATAGAATAAATTAGGATGTGTTCATACTGTGGTGAGAACTTTCTTAAAAATAAGTCTTGAAAGGACTTAATTAAATTACAACATTCCCAACTGCACTAACTTTTTTTTTAATCTATGGAAGTAGCAATGGAGAGCAAAGAGCATTCCAGATCATTGGATCAGAAGATCCATCAGGGTTCCAAAACATCAGAAAAACATTGTTTTAAATCCAGGTGGATATATGGTATCATTATTGAGTGATGGTGTTATTAGTTGTAGGATATGTTTTTGTGTTTCACTGCCTATAGTAAAAATGACCTCTAAGAACTGCTTGGTATTCTTCCATGGTTTATGCTTCTAACACTGCTTTGAACTATTTAGAGGTGAGTAGGACCCTGTCATGCTCACTGGCTTTAAATCACATGACATTTTACATGTTTAACTTGTTTTCATGTGTATTGTTTGGGCACATTTTTTCACTGACTTCACTTCACTCATCTGTAAAAGTGATGGCATTAGATTTCTGACATCACTTCTAGCTCCAAAATTCTATGATTCTTTGAAAAATGGCTGTGCCATCAATTGTTCAGTCATATAGCAACTTGATAATGAGGTGATTTTTATGCTGCCTGATCTTGAGTCCAATCTAGTAGTGAGGTGAGGATGGTATTCCAGCAAGGGCAACACCTGACCTTTTCTAGCTTTTATTTTGTTTTTTAAGATGGCTAAAGCCTCTAATTCTTTAAACATTAGAGACTTGATGTTTTTATATGTGATTTCTGAAGCAGTTGCTCAGTCGTTTCAGTCATGTCTGACTCTTTGTGATCCCTCTTGGGGTTTTCTTGGCAAAGCAGGAATCTCCTTAGTCTGTGTTTTAGAAGTAGGCCACCTCAGTGGTCTTGAATTCAGAAATTCTTCTTTCTGATCATAGTCTTCTATTTTTGATCTCTCTCTCTGTCTCACTCCTCACCCATTCTTCATCGTCATCCTGCCACTGCCTCCATCATTCCCGGATTGCTCACTTGATCACCCATTCTCTGGCTCTATTTGATCCTGACCCTCCAGTTCATCCAGTTCAGTTGTGTACTGTCCTCTACCATGAAGCCTTTGGCCTTTTGTCCACCTTTTATCACTCACAACCTACCAAGCTATTACCCTGGGCTACCTCAACTATCTTTTATTTCTAATCCTCAATTGCTGGACACCTGTGTAAGAGGTCACATAACCAAGTCAACTTGATCCACTGAAAATTCATGTCATCTAGACTACTCTCAGCCCTCACTACTCTACATTGTTTTGTTCTTTATTGCTTGATTTATCATATTCCCCTAATTTTTCTCTTCTCTTAACAAACATTTTTTAATGACCTGCTAATGTGCGAGCTCCCTGTCCCAATCTCTATCTCCTTCTCTCTCAGCAGAGGGGCTAACCTTGAGAAAAAATGAAGTCCGTCTCTCATGAACTCTCATTTTCCCCACTTCACACCTTAGAATTCCTCCATACCTATTCTCTCCTACTTTATACCAAGCTAGGAGGAAGATGGCCCTTCTTTGTGCCAAGATTGCCAACTTTACTTGTATCCTTCAAAAAGGTTTCCCCATCTATCATTCCCTCCAAATATCACCATTTCTCCTGACTCCTGTTGTTGTTTAGCTGTTTTTCAGTCATGTCTGACTCTTCATGACCTCTTTTGGGGTTTTCTTGGCAAAGATACTGGAGTGGTTTGCCTTTTCCTTCTCCAGTTCATTTTATAGATAAGGAAACTGAGGCAAACAAGGTTAAGTGACTTGCCCAAGGTCACACAGCTAGCAAGTATCTGAGGCTGGATTTTAACTCCAGTCTTCCTGCCTCCAAGCACGGTGTTCTATCCACTGTGCCACCTAGTTGCCCCATGGTTCCTGTATTGCCATCTGCAAATATGCCTAGGTGTTGGCCCTTTTTTTAAAATGACTTTCACTTGGCCCTAGCCTCCCATCAGCTGCCCTATATCTTTCTTCCGTTTTATTGCTAGTATCCTAGAAAGAAGAGTCTGGTTTTTTTTGCCTCTGATTTACCACCCACTTGCTGTCCAGCCCTTATAAAATGGCTCCTTACTAAAACATTTCTCTCTTAGTACCAGTTGTGAACTGATAACAGATGATCTCTCTCAGTCCTAATCCTTTTTGAACTCTGTCCCTTTTAACACTGGTGATCACCTTTCTTCCTGGAAGTCTCTTCTTTGGATTTTCATGATACTGTTCTCTCTTGGTTCTGCCCCTGCCTGTCTGGTCACTCTTTTTCAGTTCTTTGCAGAATCATCACATGTGGTGTACTCCAAAGCTTTGTGCTCCCTCTCCGCTCTCATTGCATTCTGCTCTGTGAATCCCCTTGGGTTAAGTTACCACATCTATGCAGATAACTTATAGCTCTCCCTGTCCAGCTTGAGTTACAGTCTTGCATTATTCATTGCCTGGTGGACATTTCCAACTGGCTGTCCTATAGGAATCTTGAACTCACCATGTCTGAAACAGCTCATATCTTTCTTCCCAAAACTACCCCTTTTCCTTTCCTGTTTGGATCAGGTGTCTTTGTAGGTTGTCAGGCTGCAACCTAGGGATTATCGTCCACTCCTCATTTTCCCTCACTCCATTGTGTCCAGTCAGTTGCCAAGTCTTATTACTTCTGCCTCCACAGAGTCTTCTTTGTCTCCCCTTGCCTCCCTCCTCCATCCTGGTTCACACTTCTCTCATCCTTGACTAAGCTGTTGCATTAGCCTTTTGTTTGGCCTTCTGACTTCCAGGCTTTTCCTTTTCCAATCCTTCCAGAATAATCATAAAGCATAGGTCTGACGATATAATTTCTTTGCTCAGAAACCTCATATGACTCCCCTAGTGCCTCTGAGATACAATACAAGCTTCCCAGCCTAGCATTAATCAGTAAGCATTTATTAGATGTCTACTGTGTGCCAGGTCTATGTTCAGCCTGGGGCGGGATTTGGGGAGGAGGGACACAAAGAAGAAAGTGAAAAAGCCCCCTGTAAGCAGAGAGTTCACAGTCTATCCAAGGGAAACAACATGTACAGATACAGGTGATTTAGAGGGCTGTGGTCAGGCCAGCAAGAGGAGGAGATCCACAGGGGCCCTTTTGGGCTGTTGCCTCCTCAGGTTGGCTACAAGTATAAACAAGTTGTTTGTGATGGCCTAGCTACCAATGCACTTGGTGACAGAGGTCTGGGGAGTGGAGTTGTAGGCCACAGATAGAGCTAGGGAGTTCTCTCACGCACACACTCTCTGTCTCTCTCTCTCTCTCTCTCTCTCTCTCTCTCTCTCTCTCTCTCTCTCTCTCTCTCTCTCTCTCTCTCTCTCTCTCTCCCCCTCTCTCTCCCTCTCCCTTTCTCCCTGTCTGTGTATGTCTTGTCTTTCTTCTCTCCCCCACTCCCCATGCCACCTGCTTGGACTGAGGCTGAGGTGGTTGGGATTATCTTTAAGCCCTCTCTGTCCTCAGGCTGCTTGATCTTGGCCCCGGCTGTGGGCCCTTTGGGCAAAAAGAGTACACAAGGAATTTTTAAGACTTCGGTGAGGAGCTCTGGTGACCCCAGGGAACTTCCTTGCTCACTGCTTTTTAGCTTTTTTTTTTTGCCAGCAATTTTTATTTGTTTTTAGCTTCTATGTGAGGTATTGAAATAGGATTTCAGTAAAAGGAATGTTTGTTTGAACCCTTGTGCTCCAAATGCTACGTTACCACCAAAAGCTGTATCTACAAAGTAGGTAGAGGATAAGAAAGAGAGTCACAAAAGATTTCAGCAGAAGGTGGTGCAGTCTCTAAAAGGTGGAGAGGAGTAAGACATACACAGCTGTGGGGGATGGGAACTGGGGGACAGCCAAAGCCAATGATTGGAGATAGGAGATGGAACACCAAGGCCAGTTTGACGACACCATAGAGGGTGGGACGTGGTCAGACCTGTGCCTCAGAAATATCACTTGGGCAGATATGTGATGGGTACCTTGGAGAGGAAGGAGACCAGGGAGCAGACCCCTGCAGTCAGCTGAGAGATGGTATCAGTGGGAGTGAAGGACAGATGAGTGGGATGCTGTAGAAGTGAAAGGACAGGACTCCTCCTTCCTGGGCTTGGGATGCTCCAATGCTACCTCCTTCAGAAAGCTCCCTGTCCCCCCCCCCAGGTGTCAGTGCTCTAGCATTGTCCAGATTGCTGTCATCTTAATTATGTAGACATTGGGGACCCCCCCCCAGTGGAATGTATGCTTCAGGTCAGAACCTACTTTGTTTTTGTCTTTAGATCCTCCCAGGGAAGGGAAAGGAATAAGCATTTATGTTGACATGGGGTGTACCAGGTACTCTGCTGCTAACTTCCTTACAAATAGTGTCTCGTTGTGTTCTCCCAGGAAGATAATCCCTGCACTAAAGTATAGGTAGAGTGAATATATGCACATATGCACAAGAGCTGTGGTTTTGGCTTCTGGTGCAGCTCCCACTGTGAGAACTCCCTGGACTAGCATAAACTGTAGTTAATCTGTGACTCAGCTGATCAGCTTAGGAAGCTTTAGGAAGCTTCCTGAGACACAGAGGCTACATGGCTTGGCCAGAATCAGAGTTAGCATTGGCAGTCAGAATTTCAATCCAGGTCAGTTAGGTGGTGCAGTGGATAGAGTGCTGGACCTGGAGTAAGGCAAACTTGTCATCATGGGTTCAAATCCGGCCTTAGAGACTTACTAGTTGTGTGACCCTGGGCAAGTCACTTAACCCTTTTTGCCTCAGTTTCCTCATCTGTAAATGAGCTGGAAAAGGAAATGGCAAACCACTCCAGTATCTTTGCCAAGAAAACCCTATGTGTGATCATGAAGGGTTGGATAAGACTGGGGGGGAAAACCTTTTCTGACTCTAAGGCAAGCACTATTATGTCCTTAGCCATCTTGCCTCTACATTTTGTAAAGAACAGGCACTTTACGAGTAGTTGTTGAGTTTTTAATTCCACCACCTTTAAAAAAAAACCTTTTTTTTTTAAATTTATTTGTTTGTTTTGGTCATTTCTGGGGTCAGTAGATACAATATATGTCTTATTGATAGCCTTTGAGCCAGCTTTAGTAGCAGTATCAGATTTTCTTTGCTAATCCCTTTGTTTTATATCCTCCTTAAAGGGAGCTGGAGCAAGTGGAATATGGTTTCCATGACCCAGTTCCATTTTTGTCTTCTCTGATGAAATTTGACAAATAGGATCATTTAATTGATAGGACCATATCCTATTTTTTTAATCTGCTTATCTGAAATAATTCCATTTTTTATATTTATTGTAACTCAGGAGTATGGACACTAAGGCTTTCTGAAGTGTGCATTATCTGAGTATTGGAGACTGCTAACAACAATTAGGGAGCTCAGTATTGTCTAGATTAAGCAAGATGGGGGTGGGGATGGGATGAGATTACAGTATTCAAATATGATGTAATGGCAGATTGTTAAAATTGTGAAGATTTTTTTTGAGTCTGTGAAGATATTTTTTCCTAAAATTAGGCTCCTGCTTTTTAGTTCTCTAAGTAAATAATGTTTATTAGACTCAAAGATTACTGCACTGCTTTTCTAGATTAGTCACCCTCAGTCACACTACATATGACCTCTAACCTATCAAGTAGCTACAGAATAAGAAATTTTGCTCTGAGGTAGCCTTATATAAACACTGACCTAAGTGTCTAGACTCTCCAGGGGAATAAAGTAGTCCTGATGGAAACCGGACAAGGCTAATAAAGGTAAGCGTCTTCTTTTCCACCAATTTAGATGACCTATGATTTTTTTTTTAATTCAGGAAGTAGAAATAGCACTGAAGAAAACAAAAATAGGAGTAACAGCTGAACTAAACCCGATATGTGCATAGGAGTTCTATACTGTAGACAGTGTAATTTTGAAGGGCATTGACAAACTGATTTTCAAGGTTGTCGAAAGAGAAACAAAAGACAAAGGCCTAGAAAAAAAAATCTCAGATCTTATCCCCCACCCCGCCCCCCCCCAAAAAGTGACTGAAAAAATGGGTTCTGGGGCAGGTAGGTGGTGCAGTGGATAGAGCACCGACCCTGGATTCAGGAGGACTTGAGTTCAAATCCGGCCTCAGACACATAACATGTACTAGCTGTGTGACGCTGGGCAAGTCACTTAACCTCAATTGCCTAAAAACAAAAAAAAATAAAAAATAAAAAAATAAAGTACTTTGCCACTTAAAGCTCTTCACAGCCTGGCCTTTTCTTAACCTTTTGCAATTTATTACATTCCAGTCTCCTCTACACACACTAAATTCCAGCCATACCAACCAGCCCACTTTAGGGGTGGAGTGTCACCTATGACACTTCCCCCACCCCCTCATTTTTGCACTGATTATTGTTCCTTGCTTAAAAATGGCCTCCCTCCCAAACTCCACCTTCTAGAACCTCTGACTTCCTTTAAGACTCAGTTCAAGCCCCACATCCTCCTGGAATCCTTTCCTGATTGCTGCCTCTAAGGTTCCCTCCTGTCTGCTCTGTCTTTCTGTGTTCTGATTGACACATGTTATCTTTTACATTAGAATGTCAGTTCCTTGAGGGAAGGCATTGTTTTTGATCTTTGTATCTGCAGCTCATGCACAGCTGCTGAAACATAGTAAGCAGCTAATAAATATTTGTTGATTGATTGGTTTGAGGATTATGTTGTTTCCACTGTACCCTATCTTTTTTTTCCATTCTTCCTGTTTTTTTTTCTTAATCTTTTTACTAATTTTTATCTTGGCTTTCATGAGTAGATAGCCTTGAAAATAACTACCTCATCCATAAGTGTTTCCTTGTCTTTTGCAATCTAATCTATTTCTTTTGTTAAGGCATTATTTGGTGCTTGCTCTGACTTAACAATTCTTTTCTCAAAGAATGTGTTCATGATATAAAGGCTTAGGGCTTTGTGTAATCTATAGATTTGTGGCTTCCTTCTTCCTGAACCATGCTTTCCAGTATATTTCTCCCCATCTTCACCTTTCCCCTACTTTTGCATTAAAGTCACCAAGTATCAGAGTGTGTGTATCTAAATCTGTGTCCATACATGGGTTGATAGATGTTGACACACTTATGTATATTTATAAATATGTACTTATATGTGTGGGTATGTGTATTTTCTGCTTTATGAAGCAGTGTGTATTTGCATATACATAGATATATGTGTATTTACAGAGTCTCATAAAGCAGAGAAAAGCGATGAAAATAAAACCGGTTTCAAGAAAACATGGCAAGATGTCCAGCTAAGCAAAGTTTTCCTAAGAGAATTTAAGAATGAAAATAGAAGGACCCTAAAAGAAATAAAACTAGGGGGGGAAAAAAACAAAATGATTTGTAGAAATCATTATAAAATGACACCCTGCAGATTTTTTTTAACATGGTTTTTCCTATTCACATATCAAAATCATTCAAGATTTCCTTCAAAAATAGAACCACACTGTTTTCTCCATCAAGAACAGTAGAATTACTACACTTGGCCTAACATCATGGTCCTGGATATATATTTATTAGACGGACTGGGATGACATAAAGAGAATAAAAACAAAAGCAGAAAGATGAACCAGATATATGTAGAGGAAATCCATACTGGAAGTAGACACAGTTGTGAGAGTGTTGAGAGACCACTATGCAAGGTATCTGAAGGGAAGGGTGTATAAAGATAGATACCAAAGACTTAGGGGGGAAAAATCTCAAGCTTTATTATAAACGATAAATATCACCAAAAAAAACCACTAGTAAATGCTGACCTATCTCTCATTTCTACAACATACCTCATCTGTACAAACTCTATGTCAGGTGAGGACATATATCCTCAATGAGGGTATTAGTATTTAAAATAGTACTCTGTAGTAGACTACATCTTCACCATTTCATAATTAGCTGAGACATCCAAAGCATGTAATAACCTGCCGTCTTTGTTGATTACAATATAATATTTGATTCAGTATAACAAAATGCACCTTCCAACAAGGAAAACCCCCCCACCCTCAATCTATATGTCAGAATCATTCAAGATTCCTGGAAGGATTCAGCAACAAACATAACTCATTGAACAACCCTCTGACCATTAAACAGCAAGTCAGGTGTAAAGCAGGTTTCACTGCTGTAATTGAGGAGTGATTCTTTGGTGGCTGACAAAACTAAAGTCATCTGAGCTGCATCAAGAAAGCAAAGTAAGGGGGCACAATGGACAGAGCAACCAACTTGGGAGGCAGGAGGACCTGAGTTCAGACCTGGCCTGAGACACTCACTAGCTCTGTGACCCTGGCCACGTTATTTCACCCCAATCGGACTCCAGAAAGAAGGAAGGGAAGGAAAGGCAAAGCATTCAGAACCCCACATTTTGAGAAAAATTGGGTAAGCTGTAAAGCATCCAAAAGAATGCTTCCAGGCTAGCAGAGGACCTTTAACATCATGCTTTATGAAGATAGGTCAAGGGAATTGGTAGCCTGGAGAAGATAAGACTAAAGGGCACTGATCATTGTCTTGAGCTATTTGAAGGTCTCTCATATGGAAGTGGACGCTGACCTGCTCTTTTTGTTCCTAGAACACAGAATTAGTAGCAACAAATGAGAATTACAAAGAAGAAAATTTAGAATAGATATTGGGAAGATGGAACAATGAACTACAGAATGAAGGAAATGTGACATAGAGGGTTGAACCTATGATTATTTTCCTAATCAAGACATATTACCTGTGTGACCTTGTACAAGGCATCTAATGTGAACTTTAGTTTTCTCAACTATAAAATGATGAAACTGGACCCAAAAAGGTGTCTAGGATGCCCTCTGGCTCTAGAGCTATGGCTTTATGTTGCCTATTCCATCAGAAGTATATTTTTTATATCTCTTTCTTTGGTACTCTGTCACTAGCACGTAGCAGAATACAAAGAAAATTTAGCAAATCCAGTTAATACATTGAAAAATTTATTGGGGGGAGAAAGGTGTTATGCAGGCTTTTGCACCCATGGACCCCATCCCCTCTGCAAAGGATTGGTTGAGGCATCTTCTCATCTCTTTTTGGGGCCGAGCTTGTTCTTTGTCATTTTGCAACCTTCATTCGTTTTGTGGTGGTGTTTCTTTCTATTTACATTATTGTTGTCTTTGGGTATGCTGTTTTTCTTCCTCTGCTTATTTCACTTGGTATCAATTCATGTCAGTCTCGCAGAATTAATCTAATTAAAGTAAGATCCACTTGGCCCCCATAGCATTAGTTGTTCTAGATGACTAAGTTGGTGTCTGTAGCACAAAGATCTCCACTGTTTTCCTCTTCTTACAGTTTTTTACTAATCACCTAATGTCAGTGAAGTTGTGAATCAGGGGAAGGATTTGCTTCCTTTCCCCTCCCGAGATAGTTTATGCTTTGACATTAAAGGATTTGGGGGGGGGGGTGGAGATGCATCATATCAATACTTTGTAGGAATTTGCAGGCATTTCTACCATCTTAAAGCAGTTCAGTGGATTGGTTTTTAATCTCAGAAGTTCTCGTTGACATTAATTACTTCTGTTTAGATATTGGCCATTCTTCTTACACCTTAAAGCGTTCCTAGGACCTTGATTTTGTAAAAGCTCACCAACAGTAATCTCATGGCTCCCCTGTTCATGACATCAGAGTGTCAAACTTGGGAGGTTTTGCTGCCTTGGTGATAAAGCACACACGCATGCTTCTTTAAAGCTCATTCTTGAGAACTACAAATGCTCCCTGAATGAAAAAGAGATATTTAAATGGGACAGTTGGTGTTGTTCTTAGACCAGTAGCTGTGGAAATTAGTGTTTACATCTATTCTTACCCCATCAAAAAATATTTGGGTTAATTTTTATTCTCTGTTCAGACCTCTAAAGAAATCTCAGGCTTCCTGATGAAGATGAACCATTTCAGAAGGGCTGTTATTGGGGAGTTTTTTTGGGGGGGCCACTATGAGCCTCTTTTTTCAGGGCAGTTGCTCTCATCCTGAGGTGATGTCCCATGATGGTCTTTTGTCCCTAAGATGGAAGCTGATAGTGAGTTCTACCTATTTTTCTTTTCATTTTCTTTTGTGTATTTGGCTTTTCATATTTAAGATTCAAAACTGTATTTCTGTTTTTACTTAAGATTCTTTTATTAAGATTATTTTTTGTAGTTGCTGTTGAATCAAGCTAGGAAAGAACATAAAGAAATAGCTATAGAGAAAAAAGCCAGGTAAAACATGAGTGTTGGTGGTCTAGTTGTGCAGATGATCCCGCTGTCTTTGAGAAAAGCAGCTCTTCTAAGATCCTACTTTTAGGCATGTGCCTCCATGGAGTTCAAAGGCACAAAGATCCCCTGTAACCAAAATATTCACTGCAACACTGCAGTGTCAAAGAATTGGAAAGAAAGTATATTTCCATTGACTTGGAAAATAGCTAAACAAAGTGTGATGTGTGAATAAAATTGAATTTTACTGACATAAAATATGGCAAATCATCCAAAATAAATAAATATCCACCAAAAAAAATTCAGAAAAAACCTGGAGACATGTGAACTGATACCAAACGAAGCAGAACCAGGAAGACAATAGACAATAACTACAAAATATAAGTGAAAAGAACAATAAAATGAAACTGAAAACTGTATGATTATAATTGCCAAGAAGCTCAGCCCTGGAGGAGAGTCAAGAAAGTGGGCCTTCATCCCTTTTTTTAGGAAGTACGTTGTACATGGTATCAGTTGTTCTGGATATGTTGTTTTTGCAGAACTGTTTTTTTCTTTTCTTTTTTAACCTTTGTTAGAAGAAAAGGTTTGCCGAGTGAGGAGATGGGGAGGGGTAGGTGATGTAAAAACAAAAGGCATAATTAGGACTGTATTCATTTCCCCAAAAAACCATTTTTTACTTAAGAAGGGTTTTCAGGTTGAAGTTTCCACTTTCTAATCCAGCTCGTCCTTTCAGGCGCTACAGAAACCACCTCCAACAACACCACAACAGTGATTTCGACAGCACCTCCAGCTTCCTCAGCAGTGACACCCCCCTCTCTGAGCCCCTCCCCTTCTGCCTCCGCCTCGGAGGCGTCCAGTGCCAGCGAGACCAGCACGACACAGACCACCTCCGCCCCTCTGTCCTCCCCTCTTGGGACCAGCCAGGTGATGGTGACGGCATCCGGGCTGCAGACAGCAGCAGCTGCTCTCCAGGGAGCTGCCCAGTTGCCTGCAAATGCCAGTCTTGCTGCAATGGCTGCTGCAGCAGGATTAAGTCCAGGGCTGATGGCACCCTCACAGTTTGCAGCTGGGTAAGGAGCTGACTTTTCTCTGCTGTCTCATGAAATACATGAATGAGGAAGGAAGGAGGGGTTCACATTACTTAGAGCAAAGTCTTTTCACCACCCTCTGTTCTTAATCAAAATATTTCTGTTTTTAAGGCTTTATAATTAACTGTTCTTTAAAGAAATTCACAGTGTCTTAGGTAGGTTTAAATAAATTTCACAATACCCTGAAGAGCAGGTGGCCAATACCTTGATGCTGCAGATGTACACTTTGAAGTACAAAGTCAGGAGGGCAGTACGTACCTCCAGCTACCGGAGCAAGAACTGGCACACGTGATCTGATAACAGTTCTTTGTTTTCTTGACCTTGGGTTTCTCTCAAAATATCCAAGCTATGTAGTCAGTCACAGTACACACCATAAAATAAAGTGTCCATGCAGTAGAGTCAGAAAATAAATGTAAACCATCCTGATACCCACCCAGTCCCTTGCTTTTTCTAGTTAACAACCTCAGCTATTTGTTTCTAAATCTGAAATGCAAAGGCATTGTAGCATTGTTTTTTTGTGATCTATTCTGTTATTTCAGGTTGTAAACAGAGAGATTTGCACAGTTCCCAAATTTTATGTTATCACTATAGGAAATGTGAGAAGGTTCTTGAAAATTTAAGTCTTTGGACCAAAGTATTTTTTTTTCTTTTGAGAAGCAACAGGGGAATGCATCTAAATGCATTAAAAATAATTTTTTTTAAAGATTTGTGTAAATAGTAATGCTTTTCAGCAAACAGCTTTGCTTTAGTAAATATAAAGGAAAACAGTGCTTCTGAAGCACTTTCCAACATATTACAGTACAAAGATAATCAGATATTATAGGAAAGGCTATGGGAGTCTACTCCCAACTGTATTTTCCTCTCTTTTCTCTATATGGCTAATTCTAAGACTGATGCTAGATTTTACTGGAAAGTAACTACTTCTTCCTGTCTTTGTTCCCTCCCTCGGAACTGCAGAGGTGCCTTACTCAGTCTCAACCCAGGGACACTGGGCAGTGCTCTCAGCCCAGCTCTGATGAGCAACAGTACACTCGCGACCATTCAAGGTTAGTCGCATTTTTCCCATTGTTGGCCATTCCTTTTGGGAAATGAGGTGGGAGGGTGAGAGCACAAGATTGGTGATTATCCATCTTTTTGAGGACAGAGAAAGTATGTCATCACGGATAGACGCTTTGCAAGACAGGTAGCTGCTATTTGGGGATCCAGAACAGAAAATAACACACACATATTGGTTTAGGGTTGGACGCTGGCAACACAGGTAAGTGAGTTGGGAAATCAAAGTTTTATACTGCTTATATTTATGGCTTGCTTGTAACCCCGTATGAACTCTATAAATATGCTTACATTTTCAGTCTTGCAAGTTCAAAGGATATGGTAGTTGAGATGTTTTCAGTCTTGTCTTTCACAAAGAAACTTTTTTCTTCTTAATCAAGGTTTTTTGTTTCCCCACCAAAGAACTGTCCCAAATAAAATATTAATAAGGTGGGGGGTTTTGTTTGATTTCTGCAAGATAGAAGTTCCAATCATTGCCTTGCATAGTTGTCACCTTCACAAGTGACAAGTTGTGGGAGGCCTGGCAGTATAACAGATCATCTGAAAAAGATTGGCTAGTTTTAGCGGCACTCAGGTGAACCATCTGACAGCCAAAGCAGCACATCTCGTTCAAGGCCGCCAAAAGAGAGGCAGGGAGGTAGTGTTCCCCTTGCATTTGGCCCTGGTCACAGCATAGCTAGAGTTGGTGTCAATTGTGGGCCCTGATAAACTAGATAGAGAGCATCCCTAGCAGGGCATCCAGAGCCGTGAGAGAATGTAAGATCATGCTTTGTGAGAATCAGTGAAGGATGACCTTCACTCTGGAAGAGAAGTTGTATGGGTAGGGGGAGAGAAGAGTGGGCTGCTGAGGAAGAAATAACAGTTACTGACTCCCAGGTATTTGCCAGACTTTCCTGTGGAAGAGCTAGGAGTACTTTGTGACAGTTGGGGCCATCCAGTATGGGATGATCCTGTAGTACAGTAAGTATATCACGTAGAATTGATTTAAAAGAAAATTTTAACATGCTGGACTCTGCTCTCTTCATAAGAATTTCCCCCTGGAAGTATAAAGAGCCTGAAGATAGAGCCCACGATATTCAAACATTTAATGAGCTTTGTCCCCCTAAAGCTTCTAGGCATTTGGGGCTCTTTGCACGATGAGGTTCCTTGAAAGTATACTTTGCTCTTTTTAAAAACATTACTAACATTCCATGGATGACTCATTCTTGGATTCTTGTAGCTCCATAGTGAGAGCGTGTTGTCAAAACTCTACTTCATGCCTTCTGAAGGAACACAGCCCATCCAAAAAGAAATCATTTCTTTAGCAGGTTAACCCCTCGAGGTGCCTGTCACATACAATTTAGCAAATACTTCTTCAGCTCCTGCTATATGCAGAGTCATGCAAGGAACTCCAGGAGATAGAACATGGCCCTTGTCCTCAGGGAGCTTACAGTCCAGAAAAGGAATGAGACACCAACACAGACAGTGTACAATGGTATCAAATAAATACATTCAAGCATTACAAAACAAAGGGCGTATGGTGGCCAAAAGCCTGATTGGTTTAGTTACTGTGAAATCTTTTGAGAGGATTCAAAGAAAAGATACTTAAGTAACAACACTAATCAGTCAGAGAAATGAGCTTTAGTTTTTCCTTTATAACTTACATGATTCGTGATCAGATTAGAGCTCTTGGCCTTGCAAGGCTGAACTCTAGCATTGTTACTAGTGCATTGGCCTTCGAATCTGGAGGCTGGGGTCCAGATCTCTACTGGACACTTAATCAGAAGTCCCTTCCAAACCTGTGGCCTGTATCCTTGAATTGTGGGGTGTGTGACCCAGGCAAATCAGTCAGCCTCTTCAAAGCTTTCACTTCCTCATCTATAGAATGAGGTTGAGCCAAGTTTGAATCTCAGACCTTCTCACTTACCCAGATGACTTAGGAAAGTCTCTCTGGGCCTTGTCTGAAAAAGCAGGCTGTTAGATTAGGTGATCTCTGAGGTCCGTTCCAACTCCAGCTCTGTGATCCTGTCTCCCAGGGGTTTTGTACAGACTTTTTGTGAACCTTTGAGTTCTCCTTGCTGTGAGTTACTATTAGGGGCAAAACAAGCAGTGGGGCAGCTAGAACTAAATTTGGGGGGGTTCTGAAGTTACCTGTTGGCATATGCACAGCCCTTTAGTAGGGATATATTGTACACGAAATCGCATTACCACTGAGCAGGGATGCTAGCATGATCAGTAAGCCAAGAGGAAGAGAAAGGCATAAACCATGGCAAAAGTATCCCTGTTTGCCAATTGGATGATGGTGTTAGGAAATTCCACAGCATCAGCATAGTTGAAGACCCAGTATTAGCTTCAGTAAAGTAACATGGTACCAAAATCAATAATATGGCTTTGTAGTAATGACAAAATCCAGGAGGAAATAATAGAGAAGATACCCTGAAAATAATCACAAAAGGCATAAAATATCTAGAAGTGGCATATATCAAGGCACACTCAAAATTTTCTCATTACAACTAACTCTAGCATAGTGTTTGAATTGTTCTGCTCTATTATAATTTCAACAAAATGATAAATAAAATTGATTGCCAAGGGTGGGAAGTCCTTCCTTATAGAGAAATTTTTTGTTGAAGTTGACCTTTTTAAAATAATGAGCTAACTTCTGATTTGGGGACATTTAGTATACCTATCAGTGATCTTATTTGAAGGTATCAGAGATCTGGGACAAAGTATCCATGCCAGAGGGCACAAACTTACTATCTATCCTTAGGGCCCTGGGAGGCATGGGATGGTACCTAGAAGTAGATCTTCACCCCCAGCCCAGAGATCACATGCACCATCAAAGGCCAGAGCAGGCCCTACAATACCACTGTACTCTAATGCCGTACAGTAGGGGACCACCATCTGGTAATCATTCCTGACAATGTGTGTGTGTGTGTGTGTGTGTGTGTGTGTGTGTGTGTGTGTACATACATACACACAGACATGCACACATGCATGTACACATACATACATGCATATACATTCTTATATAGTGAACTAATTTATTTTATGCCAACAAGGAAGATGCAAATTTGCATTTTTTCTTACCCCTTACAAACAGTAAATTGTAGACCTTTGCTGAGAGAGCTAAAAATTGTTTCTTGTATCAGGTCACAGGGAAGGATAATGAAAGAAGGAATGTCCAGGCACACTACCCAGAATTTTGATGATGCTTTTCCGGTCGCACTAACAACAGTGCATGCACATATGTGTCCTGACTTCATTGAAGAGTCAGAGCCTTGTGTAGGGTCACTTAGGTCACTAACGTTTTTCTAGCCTTCTAGAAAATAGTCTGATAGAGTCTTTTCCTTTATAGAAAATAGACAGAAACCATGTTGTGCTTGAGAATATTCCATATTCTTTTTAAGCAAGTAGATATTTCATTTAATTATTGCAACCTTCAGCTTACTTTAGAACTGGTAAAAGCTTTATGTAAAATAAATTTCATCCTATACTATATTGTGCTAAAACTCAGGAGGACAGAATAGGTTGTAGACCCTTGGAAACTAACCTCCAAGATTCCTAGGCTGTTGAGAAACACAACCATTAGATTGCCTAGAGTTTTCAGTTTTGGTAGAACCTTTAGCTTCATTTGGGATTTATCAATACAGTTTACTTTGTGTGATAAAGTAATGAACTCTGGCATAAGCAAGGAAATACTAAAAGGACTTTTGTAAATTCCCTTCCTTCTGCTCTTCATATTAACACTCTCATCCCTACCCATCTGTGGGTTTCATTCTTTAGCTCTTGCATCTGGTGGATCTCTTCCAATAACATCACTGGATGCAACTGGGAACCTGGTATTTGCCAATGCAGGAGGAACTCCTAACATCGTGACTGCCCCACTGTTCCTGAATCCTCAGAACCTCTCTCTGCTCACCAGCAACCCAGTTAGCCTGGTCTCTGCAGCTGCAGCCTCCGCAGGGACCTCTGGACCGGTTGCCAGCCTTCATGCCACCTCCACCTCAGCTGAGTCCATCCAAAACTCTCTCTTCACTGTGGCCTCTGCTAGTGGGGCTGCTTCCACCACCACTACTGCCTCTAAGGCACAGTGAGCTGGGCCGAGCCGGGCTGCCACCAGCCTTCTTTACTTTGCAGAGTGATTGGCTACTGGCTGGGTTTAAAACTGAAAATATGATTGGCTTCCTCTCACCGTGTTGCTGGGGACAAGGGAGAGAAGGAAAACAAACAAAAACAGGAAGGATGGAAAGATGGGACAGACATTTGCCTAATTTTGTAATAAACACTGTCTTTTCAGGATTGCTTCATGGATTGGAGAACTTTCTAACCAAAAATGTAAAAAAACAAAAACACAAAAAAACAAAAAAATTAAGTAAAAGGACTACTTATCATTTCCAGCAGTCACGATGACAAGTTAAGGTGGGTTAACATTTCCAACATAGGAAGGGGATTTCTTGTTTGTCTAAATATCTTTTTCTTTTTTTAAAAAAAAATCATTTTTATGGGTCTGTTGTACAGGCCATTATGTCATAACAAGGTGTTTATAATCGTATCAATTGTGTTGGGGGTTCCTTTCTTAACTGGTACAATTTAGGCAGGCCTGTATTACTGTATCTCTTTTATTATTATTATTATTATTATTGTTGTTGTTGTTATTTTTATAACCATATATATACATATGTATATGTATATATATATATCTATATATATCTAGTTTGGACATGTTTATCTCTTGCTCCTGGATTCTTTTTCAGTGAGCTCCCATGCTGTGGGGAGAGGAGTATTGGGGGCAAGGGAAGAGTTTATGTTCTTAACTTTGGGGAATGTTCTTGCTGGTTTCCTCATCCTTGCTGACTCTTACAGAGGTGCTAGAAAATAATTTTCTTTGGTCACTTATGCAAGAGGCTTGATGCAGAAGCTGAAGGAGGGCAGTGTGTGCAAATGCCCCACATCAGGTGGTGCCTGTAGAGCACTTTTGTGCAGGAAGAAATTCCTGCTGAGCTGTAGCTCTCATTCACCCCGAAACATTGAATAACCTACCCTCAGGGCACCCCTGTGCTCTCTCTTACTTTGTGTGGAAGACATGGATGTGTTGCAAGTCAGGGTTTGGTTCTAAAGAGCAATGACTACTGCAAACCCTGACTTGGTAGTTTTCCTCCACTCTTATTTCATGAAAATGTTATTTAATTTAGTGGAGGATGACTTTATCATGATATTCAGGTTTCTCTCACCTAACTTAACTTACTTGGCAAAGTACAAATCAATTTACTAAAATGGTGACAGCCTTTCTCCCATGTAGTTTTTTCCTTGAAGAAATTACATTGGATGGTTATCCACTGATTTATTTTGTTTCTCTCAAGAGGGGTGATGAGAGGGACTTTGAGAACATAGCCTTTCCCTCCTGCTAGGCCTTTTCATCAAATGGCTTCTTAAGTATCTCTTGCCACCACCCTAATGGTACTCTTGACTGAAGGAGGCCTTGGGCCTTCCAGTGGAGCTGCATAACCTGTGAAAGAGAGAGCCATGTCTTTTGACCAGATGCAGGGACTTTGCACACACCTGAAGGGTCTTTGTGGTTTGTTAGTGATGCTGCTGCTCATGGGCATCTCTTCTCGGACTGCAAGCAGCTTCTGAAGTTGTTTTCAGGGTCGTTTCTGGTCCATGTAAATGAGCCAGTTGAAAAGGAAAAGTTCATGAAGATGGATGAGGAGAGATGAGGAGTAATTCAGAGACTAGATCTGTTGTTTTGTATTTCTTTCCTTTGATGCGCCATTAGAGTACCTGAACCAAAAAATGTCCAAAAAGAGACTGGATCGCTGCAATGCAGGTCACCCCAAGCTTGCCCCAACCCATTGGAGCTAAAGGTTTCCTTCCATTTTGTGTCTGTGTGTGCTTGCTTTCATCTTGGGTGAGCCCAAGAATGCACTTTGTGGGGGGTGGGGTGCTAGGGGTTCAGAAAACGCTTGCACGCGGTTTTCTTTCAAATAACTTCAGTTTTGCCTAGGTCCATAAGGGATCTAGGACCCTGTGTGTATTTGTATCTCTCTTTACTTGCGATCAAAAAAAAAAACAACGATGCAGACACAAGAGTACACTGTTATTTGTGATTCATGTATATGGAATTCACATGAACACTGAAGTGTCAGAAACCTTTCTCTCCTTTACTCAATTTCTTCTGCCTCTTTTTACTACTTTTTCCCAGAATATTTAATTACCACCCTTAATTCCCTTCCTCTTCTCTCTCTTTGTCCTTCCCCAACAAAACCCTTCAAAACTAGTGAACTGCAAGCAGGGAAACTAACAAATGTCCGTCCACCTTTTTATGTGTGGTTTTTTTATGGTTTTTTTTTTAAACTAAGCTTGAACCAAAGTCAATTTTTTAGCAAGCTGCTGTACTAATGGACTAGTTTGTATAAGTGCAGTTCAGACACAGTGAGGAGATAGATGCTACTGACAATTTCTTTTTCATTTGTCCTTTATTAATTTTATATAAAAGTTGCTGCTTGTTTTTAATCTTTTTTTGTTGGTAATTTGTATGATCCTTGGGGCAAACTCTAACTTGATTTATAAATAGTTTTTTTTAGTTTGGTGTGTAAATAGAATGGCAGCATGGTTACTAATTTTCCTCCTCTTCCTCCCATTATTCCTCTGGTGTGGATAAATTGAATATTCTGTTGAGATTTAACATCTATGGTTTTAGTCTGTGCAGATATTTTTAGGGCTGTGAGTACTGTAGTTTCCCACAGTAATAATGGGGCCTCTCCTTTGGGAGTGGCAAAAACGAGGAGGGAAGGATTCAGGGAGGATGATGCTGAATACCTCACCATATTGGTTTAGAGGTTATGTCATTAGTTTTCCATAGTTGTTACCAAAGGAGATAAATCCCCAGGGACTCGAGTCCAGTGAATTAAGAGGATAGAAAAAGTTAATGAATTTTTTGCTTTGTATTTGAGTCTCAAAAAATACCCTTCACCCAATAAGATTCACCAGTAGACTTTCTTTTTGAGGGTAATGCTAAGCTTTAAGTAACTGATATGATGGTCTTTTCTCTCCTGCACTATCAGTGCCCTCTTTATTCTCATTTGGGATAAAGGGATTGTGCTTTTTATTTAGGGAACCACTAATAACATAGGCCTTAAGCCAGCATAGGAAATCTCTGTGGTTTTAAAGGACTATATCATTGGCAACAAAATAACTTTTAAAAAACTTCTTCCTCATTTGTTTCAACATGAGTTATAAGAGGGAGAGTTAGCTTGATAAATAATATATCTAGAACACTAATATAGTTTGTCAGGTGTTTTATTTTTAAATTCCATTTCTTTGTGTATACACACACACACACACACACACACACTCTCTCTTTCTTGATCCAGTTTAGACTTTTTTTATACTATTATTTTTCATAGCATTCTAGAAATGTTATTGAAGTATCCCCTAACCTTTTTTTTTCCTTCACTTTTTATGGAAGTTCTAAAAGTTCAAAGGAGCTGCCTGTGCAGGAATTGATGCCTGGTGTATTTGTCTAGTTCTGCTACCAAGAAAATGATTGGAACTAGCTTATTAGGACTCAGATTCTAAGTTATTTTTTTCTCCCTTTCCTTCCTACTTACAAAACTTTAATTTGAACCCTCACTATTTAATTCTTAAGCTTTTCTCTAGTTCTTAAATGCCTGTATCCATCAGTATACTTGTATTCTGTTTTCTATCAAAAGTAAAATTTGATCATGAATTTTGTTCACCTCCAGCATCAGTCTAAAAGTGGAACAGAAGGACTGGAGAAAGGATAGCTGTGCTCAAATGAAATTTTTTAATAGGACCAATGTTAAAATTTGGAATTCACAATTGCTATTTTAACTTAAACATATCAATGTGTGATCTTGAAATAAGTATGAGAAAACTCAAAGGCAATACTATTATAATTGGATTTTGAAAATTTGGGGCATTGACATGAAGTTTAGAATAAATAGTATTTTTCTTAACAAGTAAGAAAAAACAAAGATTGCTGAGAGCATGACTTCAGATGGAGAGTCACTTTTTAGAATGAAAATTTTTTTTCTGTCCCCTCTAATGCCCAAGGCTGGTTTAATATATATTTTCTTGGAAGAAAAAAAATTCTTAATTTTACAAATTCTCCTTCATCTACCATTGCTACCTATCAGGATTTTTTCTCTTAAATTTGATGATAAACATCAGGACTTTCTGTTTTTATTGTGCTCCCACTTTTCATACTGCAGAACTGGAATTAATTTATTTAATCATATCCTATTTACATCCTTTGAAAGTATTTTGGCTTCTTAAAATATAGAGAAAGTGAAACATGACAGAAAAATTGCTATTTAGGTCCATTTGCTCAGAATTAGGCTTGTTTTTTGTTTTATGTTTGGTATTGCTTCCTAAAATCCCTGAATATAATTAGTAAGAGCATAAAGAAAGAAGAAGGTCAGAACCCATTTCAACATGGAAAAGAGGCCAAGTTACCAGCATTTATGCTTAGTGAAATGATTTCAAGAAGTTTTCTCAGCACAGAACTGGGAGGAGGAGTGAGTTTAATAGGAAATATGTGGGCCCTGTAAACACAGTAAATTTGGGTAGAATTATAGAGGGAGTATTTATGACTGATGTCAGGAAAGCAAATCTCTCAGGGTATATTCATTTTCATTTTTATGGAACAGAGATGGAAATCCTCTTTACATAACATATAAACTCTTTGAATTCATAAAATTAATATTAGGAGTGAGTATCATGCATAGCAGGTAATTTCATAACATGCTTGGTTGTTTTGATTTAGCTGAAGGATATAACCAAGTGCCCAACATTCAAATTCTTCTGCTAATGGCTGGAAAAGCATGAAATAGCCAACTCATTTGCCTTCTTGTATAGCCTGTTGGATGAATCTTTCCCAGCATTAGGGCTGATACATGCAGCATTGACTTTTCTTCACAGTACATTTGGTCTCTGACACGAAGCACACACAGGGTTGTTTAGTTAGATTTCATGATGCCTTGAATTCATTGAGTGAACAAGCTATATGAGTAATGGGAAGAAAATTCAGTGCCATATACATTAGGCTTTTGAAATTTGGAATGATATAATGGAGTAATCCTATTTGAGATTTGTAGCTGGATGAAAAGAGCCCAAATTAATAAAAATTGACCATTATCATTGCTTGTACTTGGCATATTAGATAACATGTGATGCACACAGAACAATATATGAAATATAGAAAAGAAGAATGGATAATCTCTCTTGATGGACTTTTTCTGGATAAAGTATTTGGATGATGTTTCCAGTAAAAGTTCAGCCAATTGATTCCAAACACTTTTTGAAAGTCAGATGTTTTGAACAGCCCCTAAAACCCTTTGTTTAGATCACCACTTAGGGTGAAATGTACTTTGATCTGTACACTTTGACATCAAAGTTAAACCTCATTAAAATGAACTTTTAAGTGACCTAAATATACCACATTATCCTTCCATTTAGCCACTAAAGGTGTAATGTAATGGTAGCCTAGGAATTTTATTATGCCATGTCTATGTTTGATGCTTTTATTGACACATTTTCTGAAATTAAATTGGTTCCTTATGAAGAGCATTCATTTTTAGATTTCTCCCACTTGAACATTCCTCTACTTTTTCAGGAAAATAGTTGTGAGAAAGGGGGGAAAATTATGAAAGGTTTTTTTTTTAATAATCATTCCTATTTGGGACTATAACTTTACAAAAGAATTAAAAAATAAAGCACACTGCTTTTTTGTTGTTGTTAAATTTTATATACACACACACACATGCTTCTAAACATTCTAAGTTATTGTCTAGACCTATATAATTTTTCATTTAAAAGTCATCTTTAATTGGTTTGTAATGTGCCATTCATTTGGTACTCAGAATAGAGGCCATTTAACTGTTCACACAGATATAAACTATTAGTGGTTTGATTCTAAATTGTCACTGTTTTATAGTCATGGGATTCTATTAGTTGAAATATTAATTTGCCTGATAAGAGTCTTCTCTGTGAGTCAAATCCATTTGCTCACCTTACCCCTGAAAGAGTGCATCTAAAAGAATTTATCTCTAATATGTGGTGTGGTCATGCCTATGTGAAATATATATATTGTAGCATCTTTAAAAATTGCTAATCCCAAGAAGAGAGTGATTTTTAACTGACAAGTATTTCTAGTGAGATTATCTAGCATAATTGTAAAACTTGGGCCTCACTAATTAGCATTGTTAAAAATAATTTAACAGCTTACTAAAAATAATACATACCAAACAAGTATAATTATGCATACTTACTTCTGGGGGATATCTAAGAGGCAGTGAGCTTCAGGCTGTGCTCAAGGAATATGTGTAGCCAATAATTTTCAGTTATTCAGGAAAATAGGTTAAAGCCTGGGCCTAAATTTCCCAGAACCATAGCAAATTAATTCAGTTTTTAATTAGGACCCAACATATAACATTAAAATTATCACTTAATCTGCTGGTTAAAATTGTATCCATTGCAAAACTAGAAAACATTATTGTAAACTTTTAAAATTCTTAAGCCTAATAGGAATCATTTCCATGTGATAGAAAATATACTGACAGAACTATTTGTGGATTAAAGTTAAGGACAATTCCCCACCCTTTTCAGCCTCATAGAACCTTTCAAAACTTTTTTCCCCAAAAAGAAAATCTTAAGTGTATAGGGATTTTTCATATTGTTGTTTTTTTGTTGGTGGTGGGTTGGGTTTTTTTTGTTGGTTTTTTTGTTTTTTCAGGGGAGAGGAGATTACTGTCTGGGAAGGGTAAGCAGAAAAGCAGGTGAGGGGAAATCATTAGGAAAAGAGAGGGGGTGCTGTAAGGCTGTTCTGGTCTCTGTAAACCACTAATAGTTTTCCAAGACGAATCCTCACTTTAGGAAATAGTTTAGAAAGAGATCTAAAGAATTAAGTATGATAGGTTATTCAAAGCCCCTCTGAGAGTCTCTGAAATGAACTTCAGCTTTATTTCTCTCCCCCTGTCAATCAAAGGTAAAATGAGCAAAAACATGTAGTGTAATTTTTCAAAAGGTCTGAAAAGTTGATGAAAGAGGAAAAAAGACTTGAAAATGAATGACCTCAACAGAGGTGAGTTCACACTCTATTAATTTAATTGCAACTTAGCCATTTGAGAAAAATATTCAAGTCTTGACATTTCCAGGAGTAAACACCAGTCATTTTGCAAACATCTCCCTTAGGTTCAGTCCTGTAAAACCTGGAGATAGATAGAACCTTGTAGAAGATTCACTGCCACAGAAGAGGAGGAATTCACTTGTTCTTTACCATCCTTTTTCTCATGATTCAGTCCTAACAAAGGTCAGATACAGAGTATCTATCCTTTGTCCAGATGAAGGCACACAGAATTCCTATTTCCAATGTAAACTTGAGCAGGCATGGAATAAATCAGTGACTGATTCAGAAGCCGACTTAGACTGGATCGGGTTCTTTTTTTTTGTTAGGCAGAAGAGACCCTACTGGACTACCCTGTGATTTCATCTAGAGGAATTTGGAAAGACGCATTGCAATTATAGCTAATTCACAATGAGAGGAAAGGCTCTCTGCTGGTTCTCAGTGGGCTGCTTTCGATCCAAATTACTTTGTCATACATGAACTGTTGTTTTCCTCTAACTCTCTCTATGCAGGCAGCATCTCATTGCTTTAATCCCTATGTTTTTGGTCATCGATTGAAGCAGTTAGTTATCTTTGATGAATCTTCTTGTAGGACGTTTGCTAGCTGATTGGAGAATCCCTGATTTCAATGGCCTTGGGTTCCCTTTCCTCTTGTTCTTGTATCCCTTTTCTCTGTGAATGATAGTACTGTAGGGCTGTGAGGATAATGTATATGGGAAGCAGCTAGTTTCTGGCACCTTCATTAAATACCTCAGCATAGCTTAGCATTGTTGCAAAACTGATTTTAAACTGAAAAAAATCAGAAAAAGAAGAAATCAACCTTTATAAATAAATAGTGGAGATAATTCTAGCCGTAGAGTTTAGTTGAACTGATGTTTGTTATGACTGATAAACATAATTATGCTGTATGTATTTTGGATCCTGTTTATAGGTTACAACTTGATGGGGTTGGGAGGGTAGGGGAAAGAGAGTTGATTATGTTCGAAGGAAAGTGTTGCTCATGATTTTTTTTTTCCTGTCTTGCCAAAGGAAACTGTCACTCCTGTGATTGGAATTAGGTTGGTTTCTCTGTGGCGTTAATCTGCAGCATAGCACATGGTGGCATGCAGGTTGATAGAGTGGGTGGCATGGGTTCAGGGTCCTCAGAGGTACACACACACTCATCTCTCCTTCCCTTTTCACTTTCTCCTTTCTTCCTGCCCCTCCAAATGAATCATTATCTCTGTAAGGATCTAAAGCTTAGGCAACAGAGAGTGAATGTGTGAGAGAGAGAGAGAGAGAGTGAGTGAGTGAGTGAGTGTATGTGTGTGTGTGTGTGTGTGTGTATGGAAGAATAGAAATACATTGTTTAATCTGAGGAAGGTAGAAAGTGGACGAATGGTTGTAGCTTAACCTAAATGGGAAACTGAAAGTAAAACAGATTCCTTTTATCCCCTTTTGTCCTGATACTGAATGTAGTGCTTGTAGAGCAGATAGGTGGAACATTTTTTAAAACTATATTTCCTTTTCTAATAGCAGTGCTAATTCTTTCTAGGCCAAAAATACAAAAATCCAAACTAAGGAGTGAAAGTTAACCTGCACTTCACAGCTGAGCACACCTGACTGGTGTACCCCAAGCAGTCTGACAACTAGCTGTGAGATATCATCTTTAAGAGACCTAACTTGTTGAGCTGTCAGAGGAGTGGTTTTTATTGTAGAAGAAATTTTTATTGTGGCATTCTCTTGGCATGAGGTATAGGACGTTGAGGGGACAGTCTGATGCTTATTTGGAAAGAATTAAGGATCTTTTCCATCCTCACTCTAGTGTACCTCAACTGGAGTCCCTCAGTTATGTATGTGCCTAGAAAGGCCAGGTTCTAGAGAAAATCCTTCTCATTGTGGTTGGAAAACAAATAGGCCATTGTTGGCCCTGCTGTTTTCAGGACAGGCAGAGCAGGAAAGAAGGAAAAGCTGGACCTTAGAAAAGCTTTGTTTCTATCCTTCCCTTAGCCCACCGCTATCCACCTTTTTTCCCCTTTCGGACACCTTGTGAATTTCTTCTGGCTTCAGGAAAGAGTTTATTTTGGTACAGTTCTCTGGCCCAGTGAAGACAGATTGTTAGTGCTCCATGTCACAGTGGTAGTCGTAGAATTGCTGGGAAGCTTGGTCAAGGGAGAGAATCTTTCTGTATCTTTTTCTTCTTTCCCTGTCATCTAACACCTGGTGAAATAAAACCAGCACAATATGTTGGAATTCAGACGACATTCATATATTCTTGCTGCATTTTATGAAAAAGTATCATGGACTGTTGAGGACTGTGTTGGAAACTACAAGATTATTCTTCCACATAGCAGCAGTTTGCTTGGGAAAAGTAGTTCTCTCTGGACAGTGATTGGAGCTGAGTGGTTAGTTTGTCTGGTGTGCTGTTGAAGCATAGAAGAGGAGAGAGGGTAAAAAGAAATGGACTGACTGCTCCCCTCTGACTCAGTGACGGGATTTCCCTTGAAAGCTTTACTGATTCAAAGACCGACTGTTCTGACAGTATGTAAAAGTGGTATTTATGTTGTGTGACTTTGCAGAGAGCTAGCTAGGGTTGTAGATAGGTAATAGGGATTTTGAAGAAATGACTTCTCAAAGATAAGAGCACTTGAAACAAAAGATGTGGAAAAACTAGGTGTGCTTTACCCAAAACAAATCTGAGGAAGGAAATGGAACTTACCTGGTGAGAAAGGTGGGGTAGAGCTGAATATTAATGTCCTAGGATCTGCCCACCTCCTACAGGGCACACCTTCTCTTTTACCAAAACAGGACACTGTCAAAGGTTTCAGATCTCAAAGATGATTCAAATCTGCTGTAAAGTCCCCCCTCCCATATTTTTTTTCTGTATTTACATGTGTGTCTTTTTTAAGACCACGTTAGAAACAGCTTAGGGTTTCTTCAGCTAACTTGGCCGTGGTGTTTAGTCTCAAGCTCTTCAGCTGAATATTGTGCTGTCAAAAGCCAGGCTATGAAGTGAACATCCCAGTCCTTTAGCTTCGTAGAGTTGGGGTGTCTTTCAGGTGGAAAAGGACAGAGCCACGGATAGGGAATGATTCGTACTTTCTTTCCACCTTCCCTGTCCCCTTATGGAGTAAAAGAATTGAAGAGAGGGAGGGAGGAAAAATGTACACCAGAAATTAAAATGACAGTGTCCATTTGAAAAGCCAGGAGGACCTGGGCACTGGGCCCCCTTTCTTGGATGACTAGGCAGAAGGGAGTAAAGTGGACCATGCTGACCTCATTGGGCTTAGGACAGCAAAGGAAGTTCTGAAAGGGGGCCGATGGTAGTAGTTGGTAGGTGCCGGGTCTCCCCTCTTCAGCTAAATGGAGAAACGGACTCCCATCAAAGCCTGGTCTCTGCCTGAGTGGGAAATGGGTTAAGGCACCCACACAATATCCTGCTTTTGGAAGAGTGATCCTCCCGACACTAAAAGCCTGTAGGTAGTTCCATTCCCTTCATCTGTGGTAGAGGCAAAAGGAGAGGTGACTCAGGGTGGGCCGATGTCTCCGCCCAGCACAGAAGCTCTCGTATACCTCATTTCTAACTCGTGACTGAGTATCTAGCTTTAATTTTCTCCAAACCCCACAGAGGTGCCAAGGACACCCTCCTTCCCTGGAGTTCTGCTGAGCTCTGGCCTATAGCATCATGTCACCCGCAGCCTAGGCTGGGACCCCCGAAGCCTCCGAATGTCGCTGCTTCAAAGCTACTGCAAACTGAGGGCAAATTGCAATCTTGTACTACTTCCTTTGGTTCCCAGGGGTCTTCTCAGCCCTGCATTGGCCTTTAACATCCACTTCCCTCCTACCCCACTACAAAGGGCTGATGAGTCATCTGTGTCTCCACCACTGCCCCAGCTCTTCCATCCTGCCAGTCCTGCTTAAAGGATACAATGCCTTTTCCCTGTTGGGATGGGGGCTGTCCCCTTCCCCGGGAGGCCTCAGGGGTCCAAGAAAGGACATCAAAGACTCCTCCCAGCTGACTGCTGCATACGCATTCCACTTTTTTTTCTTTGACATGACCAAAAAAATCCAAATATTTAATTTTATTATTATTATTAATATTATTGTTATTATTATTATTTGACAATCTTATATCCAACGGGCGGTCTAGAAGCTGCATCCTCAGTCCTTTCACCTTTTCTTTGAATGTACATCCCCCCCGCCCTGTCCCCCCCCACCCCCATTGGAGAGAAAAGCTTTGCCAGGTCGTGATACTGCTGCTATAAGCCAGGGGAGGGTGGTTTCTTTGTTTTGTTTTGTTCTTTTAAAAATTTCCAGCCAAAACCAAAGATTTCTTAATGATTGTATAAACTCAAAACAAACAAACCAAAGAAAAGGGGAGTCTTCAGCACTGTTCCAATCTGGGATGCGGTCTGGCATTTGAGGGAGCTGGGCGGGAGGAAGGCAGAGGGACTCCTAGCTGGCTCAGAAAAAAAAAAAACAAACAAAAAATCCTTTCCATGGGCTAAGGTTGTTCAGCAGTTTTCCAGGGCAGAGTTGATAGAAAGCCATTTTGCCAGCTTTCTACTCTTGAGGGGAATGTGCTGCTCCCAGTTTTTAAAAATAGACAAAACCTGACAGAATCTGTCCTACAGCAGCCAGGTTTCAGCCACAGAGACCTGGGGAGGCACTGGGGGATGTGGGCAGTCACGGGGGGGGGGGGGGGCGGCGCTGCACAGCATGAAGAGTCCAGAGCACCGGGGCAGGCCCGGCTGCTTTGCCGAGGGCTGGGGGCACGTCCAAGGGCTCGTTTGGTTGTATGTTTTAATTTCATTACTGCATCTGCTAGAAAGCAGCTGCCCTGTTTGTGAGAAATCACAATGAAAGATGATCAGAGCTTCTCATTTCTTTGGTTTTTTACTCCCTCTCTCTCTTTTTTGCAGCCCTACTGTGCAACTATGCATTGTATTTCTCAACCTTTCGTGCTAGGTAGATGCCTGTGACTTTTTAACTTTGGGGGGGGTGGGGGGATTGCAAATGAAGGAACTTTTTACATGGATCTTTTTAATCTCAGTTGATTGGGGGTTGGGGGGTGTTTGGTTCTAGGGTCATACAAGCTCTATCCCAAAGCAAAATCCAAATGTTAATAATATTCGCCTGATGCAGATACCAAAGATAATTTCTTTCCTGCAGAACCTTAGACTTGTGTATGAAGTACGACTACCCAGCACTTGCATTAGTCTAACCTCAGTAATTCCAAAGCTTAGATGTATATTTTGGTATATTTCTGGGATATTAAAAAAATTGTCGTTTAAAATTCTTGTTTGTTTCAGTGTAATGCTCTTAAAGTCATAGCATGGAAATAACTGAACTGTCCTATTCTTAGTAGTTTGAAATAATAGTATTTTTGTATGTTTTGGGTGTGTCTATGTATGTATTAACATAACAGTTTTCACTGCCTAGGTGTTCATAATAAAAAAGAAAATTAAAAAGTATAAGTGTACATAATATTCAGTAATGAACTTCCACCAGACTATTGATTTGGATTACTGTTTTCACTGATTGCTGTTCCCAGCTGGGATTTTTTTTTATTTTAAAGAGACAGCGACCTTGTTTTTCTAAAAGTGTTTTCTTTTTTCTCCTTTTTTTAATGAAGATTGATTCAGGGGTGTTTTTCCACTGTTATAATGGAGGGTCTCAAGGAGCCATAAGTGCCCTTGCCCCCCAGAGTTTTGTGTTTTGATATACTTTACTTTTAAAATGTGAGTTTGTGGAACCTGAGATGCGGTGTAAATGATTCCTTCCCAAATTGTTCAATAGCTTTAACGAGGCAATGACAATTTCCATTTGGTTTATTGGGAGTCCTCTTACATTTCTCCTTCGGTTAATTTGCAATCTAGGGGCTATTGAATAGCCCCCTTTCCCAGACTGCCTGGTCAGCCACTTCTCCCTCTGACAAAAATACTTTTAAGAGAATCGGCTAAATACTTAGAGACTTAGGTCTTGTTATCTGTACCCATATGAAACACAGCTTTCTCGGTTTTGAAAACCTGAAACATCCAAGGCCTGATGTTTAGGAAATTAGCTGATATCTCCTGAGGCTGGGAGGTGGTAGGGAATACTGGTGGTGCTTTCTCTTTAAAAGTACCCTTTATACCCCCCGTCCTCTCACCCTCCAAACACAGGGGCTGCCTACAGGGGACTGTAGGCTTGGAGAGACTGTGTAGATGACAGTGAATCAGAATGAAATGGTAGATTTTGTGTAGATGCATTTGTCTGCTGTAATTTTTTATATATATAAAACTTACTGTAACTGTACAGTTCATTTCTGTTGTAAACATCATTAAACCATTTTCCAAGTGTTTTAACATTGTATGAGTTCTTTGAAGTTTTTTGGGGTTGGTTTTTTTTTTTGGTCAATATATTTGAAACTATGGTAATATGAGAGGGAGGGAGGATATTCCTTCTACAGTGTTAATTTCCAGAGTCCAAGGAGCACCAAAGATCATCACTCTCTTCTTTTCTTTAACTGTTCATCTGCGCTGTCTTCTTCCACCACATAGTGACCTCCATCAGATGTATTTGATGGTCAAGGCTGTCACCCTCCTTTACCAGGCTATCGATGAAATGAGTGAACCACCAAGCTAGGTGGCAGTCTCCCTTAGATCTGGGGTGCTTTTGTAATCAAACACGGGACCTCGATTGAACCTCCAAGAGAAGATCCCTCCAAGAGGACTCTTCAAAGTTCCCATGTTTCCATCTACATTTTACTCAGAAGTTGGGAGATTTGAGTTAACTCATCTGAATTCAATGCCACTTCCAGTACCTCATGCCAAATGTCCAGTACTCTCAGAGAAATTCTATCAGAAATCTTGAGTCTAGACTTTAATGTCTTATTCTTTAATAGGGGGGACATAACATCCTCTTTCCCATCTGACACGTTACTTGGTTGATAAATTGAGAAGGAAAAGTCAAATCTTAACAGAATTAAATTTTAAACACTAAGCCTGCCGTGTTGCTCCACAATCTGCTTGGGTATCCCTCATACCTTCAAATGCTGAGATGAAACTACTGAGCTTAATCCCATGTGAGTTTACACTGGTCTATGGAGACCTACACCAGGTATTTACTAACTCAGACCTAGGATCTAAATTCTCTGCCAAATCCCTTCAGGTCCCCAGTGTTTGGGGTACTTACCCCAACATCACTGTCCATCATCAAAGGACCCTTCCATGACAACCCCGAGTACCTGATACTTCTCTAGTCTTCAGCTAGGAAATTAATGCAATGACATTAGGACTTCCTGCTCCTCATCCCTGTGATTCAGAGAGTGTTTCCTCTGCTATCATCTTCTCTCTCCAGCCCAACCTTTTGTACCTCTGCTGTCCTATCCTGCCTCAGACACTAGCTGTGGAACCCTGAACAACTCTCTCAGAATTTTAATTTTCTCATCTGTAAATTGGGCATAATAGCACTCATCTCATGAAACTTATTGTAAGGAACAAATAATATCTACAAAACACTATACATATCTTAATCTAAATTCAAGCTATTTTATTATTAACAAGGCCCCTTTCTGTTATCCCAGAGTTTCTTTTCATAACTGTTTCCATCTTCAGGGACATCTTAGACTGGATATTCTGTAGGCATCTCAAACTCAATACTTCTCAAACAAAACTCATTACCTTCTCCTCAAAACCCTCCTCTTCTCCATCTTCTCTCTTACTGTCAAAGTCACTGCATCCTCCCCAATCCCTCAGGCTGATGACAACTCTTATCCTCAACTCATCACTCATACTCTGCCCACATATTCAGTGTCAAGTCTCATGTTTCCTACCTTCACAACATCTCTTATGATCCACTCTCAACTCCTAAAGCCACTACACTAGTTCGGGCGTTCATCACCTCTGGAGTTTCTCCCCACCCCATCCTCCACTCAGCTGTCAGAGTGATTGGTCTGACCATATCACCTCCCTGCTTAGTAAACTCCAGGGTTTACCCTACTACCACCCGGGTCCAATATAAAGTCGTCTATTTATCACTTAAAGGTCTACATAACTTTTCCGGTGTTGTCTCACTTCACTCTCCTGCATACTATAACCATCTCCATTCCTGTGCTTTGGCCACTCCCCTCCACGTTCTCCATTCTCACCTCCATCCCTGGCTTCTTTCTGGACTGACTGCTTATGCAAATAGTTGATAAAAATCTCTGTAGAAGGCTTTTCACAGGCTTCCTTCGCTGCCCTCTGAGATTTCTCACATCTACCTAGTCATTTACATGCTGCGCCCATTAGGCTGTGAACTAATGCTTTTTGATTGATTGAGTCACTGATTAAAACTTGTCTAGAAGACATTTCCTATCTTCCCAGCTTCCTTCAATGCTGGTTGCTCCTTTTTTTCATCCCCTGGCCACGATTGTTATTTCCCTCTATGAACATCACTCACCAGCCTCTCCTCTTCCATCACTTACCGACTGCTCCCCATTGGACCAGCTTCATGTATTCCAACTGTGATGACCCAGCTCAATTTGAGATCTCTCTCTTTTTCTGAAGTTCATTACCTAACGCAGTCTCTCTACCCTTATGTGTGCCCAGGAGGCACAAAAACTGCTTTCTACCACCTTGGCCTCCCGATTCATCAGCCTTCTGAATTGCCACAATCTAGATCTTGACTTCTCATTGACACAGGAATGCTTATGCCCTAGATTTCACTATCACCCATAACTCCCACCTCAGTGATTTTGAATCTTTCTTTCTTTCTTTCTTTCTTTCTTTCTTTCTTTCTTTCTTTCTTTCTTTCTTTCTTTCTTTCTTTCTTTCGGCAGTTGGGGTTAAGTGACTTGCCCAGGATCACACAGCTAATAAGTGTCAAGTGTTTGGTGTGAGGCCAGATTTGAGCTCAGGAAGATGAGTCTGCCTAATTCCAGGCCTGGTACTCTATCTACTGTGCCAACTAGTTGCCCCTATTTTTTTTTATTTTGAATTCTTAAAACATTTCTTTTCCTTATAATCTCTCCTTTCATCTCTCTCTTTTCCTCATTCCTTTTTATGTTCTCACTGCAATTTCTGTCCCACAATTCCTCCCTGTCCTCATTAATCACCCATGGTCTGGCTTCACTTAACCTCTTTCGCAGTCTTTTGCCTGGTCTTTAATCAGTTCAAATTATACACATGTATGCCACACACACACAGTCCTCTGTCCTCAATTCCCTTGTTCCCTTTCCTGCCAGAGGCATCAAGGTGATGCTATAGTGCATACAGCACTGGGCCTGGAGCCAGGACAACTTGAGCTCAAATCTGATCTCAGGCACTTATTTGTGTAAGTCACTTAACCCCTGTTTGCCTCAGTTTCCTCAACTGTAAGATGGGGATAATAACAGTGCCTACCTCACAGGGTTCTTGTGAGTCTCAAGATAGGTTGCTTAAAAAATACACGCGTGCCTCTAGCAAGTGCCTGGTATGTAGTAGGGACTTTATATATGATTCTCTTCCTTTTCCCTTCCCCTCATCTACTTTCAATCCTGGAGATCAAAAGCCTTTCACCATTTTTTCCCATCCTTTCCTAAGAAGGAAGACATCTCTGAGGAAGAAGTGACCTCTTTATTGCCAAGACCAAGTCTTCCGCTTGTGTTCTCTGGATCCTATCTGTCTCTCCTTGTCTAGTGTGGAAGCTCGATTCCGTGATCATTCTTTCCCTCTCTCTCTTACCACCAATCTCTACCTTTATGCTGACCTGGTCCCTGCTGTCTGACTCTTTACTCTCCATACCCCCTGTTAACACCCATTCACGTCCTCTGTTAACATCTATTAATCACCTATCAAGCATGATACTTTGCTCTCCTGTTGGAACAAAGATCAAAAAAAAAGTCCTCAGGGACCTCAAGGAGTTTACATTCTACTGAGGGAATACGCATGTACGCTAGTGAGTTAATACAAAGTAATTCCAAGAGAGTACAAGTGGTAACATGAGAGTGGGGGTCACAATAGACCCACTGAAGGATTCTGAGGTAAAAGTGAAGAAGGGCCACAGTCCAACCATGGGGGACCTGCTATGCAAAGGCATGAGGTAAAAGATGGAAGGTCATGTAAGGGGAGCAACTATGCTATCAGACCATTTTGACTGGACCACAGCTGGATGGTGAAAGGGTCAAAGAGGGGACACGTGAGGCAGGGAGAGCAATTGGGAGGCTGTGGCAGTAACTCAGATGTGACGAGGGCTAGAATTAGGGTAGAGTCAATGGGATCAGAGAGGAGGACACGAGATATTGTGGAGGAAAAATTGATGAGATTTAGTCATTGATTAGGGAAGGTAGGTGGCACAGTGGATAGAGCTCCAGGCCTGGAATTAGGCAGATTCATCTTCCTGAGTTCAAATCCAGCCTCAGACACTAGCTGAATGACCCAAGGCAAGTCACTTAACCTTGTTTGCCTCAGTTTCCTCATCTATAAAATGAGCTGGAGAAGGAAATGGCAAACTACTGTAGTATCTTTGCCAAGAAAACTTCAAATGGGGCCACGAAGAGTCGGACACAACTGAAAAATGACTAATTAGAGCTATTGATTGCATATGAAGGTTAAAGGGAAAGGGTCAAGGATGACTCCAGGGTGGTAAATTTGGGTGATTCAAGGATGGTGATGCAGCAACAAAAATAGGGAAATTCGGAGCAGGGATGGGTTTAGGGGAAAATTTTCTATTATTGTTGAACTAAGATGCCCACAGGAAGATATCCATGTAGATATGTCCCCCAAGCATGTTAATACCAGAGTGGAGCTCAGGGGAGAGATTAAGTCAAGTCAATGAGCATTCATTAAGTACCTACTCTTTGGCAGGCATTCTGTTTAGCGCTGGAGATACAATATTTTATTTATATGTATGTATGTGAACATGTGTGTGTCTCCATGTATATCAATATGTACATACACATATAAATAAAATATATGTGTGTATATGCACACATTACTGTTCAGTTGTGTCCAACTCTTTAAGACCCCGTGGACAGCTGCACATGGGGTTTTCTTGGCAACAATACCTGAGTGGTTTGCCATTTTTTTTTCTCCAGTTTTATGCAAGCAGGGCTTGAGTGACAGCGATTAAGTGCCGGAGGTCAGATTTGAACTCTGGTCTTTCTGACTCTAGGCCCAGTGCCCTATCCAGCATGCCAGCTAGCTGTACCCACGCGCACACGCATAGAATATGTGGATCTGAAAGTCATTGAGAAACAAATGGTAATCCTATCCATGGAAGCTGACGAAGTCACCCAGAAAGAGAAAAGGAGGGAAAAAGTATAATCCAGCAATGATATCTGCAAGGGAATGATCAGATGGGTAAGAAGAGAACCAAGAAGTCAGCCTCAGTTTAATCATTTCTCAAAATGGAAATAATCAGAACACCTACCTCCCAGGGGTGTGGTGAGGAACAAATCAGAAAACACATGTTACTCCCCTTTGTGAACTTTGTTCCTCCCAAATTGGACCGCTGGCTGTTTTTCAAACTGGCCGCACTATTTCCTGGCCCATGTGACATTTAAAAAGTTTGAGAGAAAAAGCTAGGTGGCACCAGCCCTGAGGCCAGGAGGACCTGAGTTCAAATCCAGCCTCAGACCAAATACTTGATACTTACTAGCTGTGTGACCCAGGGCAAGTCACTTAACCCCAATTGCCTAAAAAAATTTTTTTAATGTTTGAAAGACAATTTCTGGGTAATCATTTTATTAATAATGCTAGCATATTACCAATAAAATAGGTCAGTGGCAGCCTCAAATGCCAAAGACCTCTTCATGGCTGTGGGCTCACAGTTTATATTCCCTTGGAAGAGTGGGTGTTCCTGAGGATAGTGATCAACTCTGATTGGTTAACAATGAGAGAGAATGAATATTATAATGAGAAGTGGACCTGTTCTAATGAGGGGCTAGGGGACCTAACTTTGATCTTGTCATTTACTTCCAAATCACCCCCAGGATCTATATCCCACAATGGGTGGGATTTTCACCTTAGATTAAATTCTTTGTAAGGCTGTGTGGGGTCGCAATACCTAGATTGAGAAGAATGTTATCCTATCTGCTGTCATCAGTCCTGTCCTTCAGAGGCTGAGCCTTGAAGTGAGGACTTTAGGAAAAAGGGGAGAACTTTGGATCTCCCCAAATCACCGGTTAGTTATAATCATTTCTCTCACACTTAAGTTCACAGAAGTTATTCACCTTGCCTAAAATTCACTCCCTCCTCAGCCTCTCAGAATCTTTGCCTTCCTCCAAGACTTGCTTCAGATACCACCTCCTCCGTGAAGCCTTCGCTGAAGTGGATGAGCATTTAAATGCTTACTATGTGCCAGGCACTGTGATAAGTGCAGGGGTACAGATAAAATCTAATGGGGAAGACAACACATAAAAGGAACCTGAAAGGCAAGGGGTGGTGAGGGGGAAGATACTCATAGTGGGGCATTGTGGAGAAAATCCAGAGAGTCAAGAGAGAACCCTGGAGAGGAATCCCAAGGTAGCTGACCTGGGCAATTTCCTTAAAATGGCATCTCTGGGAGGAATCAGCCAATCAGAGGAAGGATCCCCAGGGACAGAGAATAGTTCCTGTGTAAGAAAACCAGGTGTGGAATGGACCACCAGGGTGAAGGAGCTTCTGTGGCATGGCAGAGAAAGTCTGGGGAGGCATGAAGATATGGCTAGCCTGAGCACACTCCTTAAAATGAGGCTCGGGGAAGAGCCAGCCAGTCAAAGGAAGGGGCCATAGGAGTGGAGTGAACTTCTAGGTGCAGAGGCTTTTCACCAGCTGCCACTAGTGGGCCATCAGTTGGCACACCTAAGGTAATGCCAACTTCCCTGTCACTTTTAACATAGAGACTCAAAACTTCTACTCTGACTTTTAATGTCTCTGCATGAAGTCTGTCGCTAACCACCCAAAAGCTCACATGATTAAAACTTCTTTTGAAGGTAACTTCATCTGGTGCAGAACCGTATTTCTCTTTTATTTAATTTTATTTAGAAGCAGCTAAGTGGCACAGTGGATATAGAGGATTGGGCAAGCAGTCAGGAAGAACTAAATTCAAATCCAGCCTCAGACACTAGCTGTGTGACCCTGAGCAACTCATTTAATTTGTCTGCCTCAGTTTCCTTATCTGTAGAATGGGGAGAATAACAGCACCTACCTCCCAGGGTTAAGAGAATATATGTTGAGATAATATCATTGTTTGTTAACTAAATGTTAATTGTTATTAACTATTGTTAAGTAAATGTTAACGATGATGATGATGATGATGATGTTTGTGCAATGAACTCCATTATAAGACATGAGTGTGACTGAATGAAAGCCAGCAGGAAGGGAAGATGTCATAGGTTTGGTTTTTTTTATTGGACAGGGAGCTGAGCCTAAATGAATAAATTCACACAGACCACACTTCTAGACTAATAAGACAATTCCCTCAAAAAAAAAAAAAGGAGAAGGGGCAGGTGAAAGAGGTAACCAGTTCCCTGAGAACCACACAGAGCAGTTTCCCCCAGAGTAGCCTCTGGTTGTGCAGGTTGTCAGGCCTGGTCCTTATTGTTGAATAGAAATAGTCAAGTCTCATCACTACCCAAGGCCCGGTATCCAGTCCCCTGGGAGTTAAAAAAAAAAATTTACATTATTAGGTTTAGAAGGGATACAGTATTCGAAATGTCTTATCTTTTGAGCTGTCTGGATTTTAATTTCATGATCCTCGATGGGCCCTTCACAGGTCCTTTCCCCATTCATTGTCAGTTATATGCACAGATGAACCTCTTGAGTTTTCAAAGAGCAGGAGACCAAGCTCTCCTCTTTGTCACATGGGCAGAACTATGCTGTGCTCCCATCTGAGCAACTGAGGATGTTGGAATCTTTCCAAGCCATCCCAGAACGTTCAGATGGAAATCCCAAAGGTCCTCAAGGGCGGTCCCTCCCCATCCCAGAAACAGCATGCTTATTTGTCAGTGATTAAGTCACCCATGCCTCTACTGAAATGACCTTTTTATTGTTTTTAACATAAAACAGCATTTCCATTGAAGCATTTATTGGGGGGGAAGAAATCACATGGATTCAGCAAACAAGTATTTATAAATAAAAACCAGAAGGCCAAATGTCAGATTCCCCATCTATGGCATTTACGTGAGTTCCAATTGGTCTCTCTTCCATTTTTTTCCCCAGCGTTGTACCACCATCAAATTTAATTTGTATGATTCCATGAGGTGTTGAGTTATTCATCGATGCCTTCGTGATAATGGTCTTAATCTTTCTCCCATGTGCCCCATTCCTGTTCCTGTAGGATTCTGTCTAAGTTACTATAATTTCTTCTCCCAACTCCCCACCTATTTTTATGCTCTGCCCCCACTTCTCTTATCCTATTTAGACCGCTACATATTGGCATGGACCAGGTCATCTGACCACCTCCCCATCCCCTCCTCACCCCCAATAGAGACCTTTCACAGGAAGTATTGGGAGACACAGAATCTTGATTCTGCTGTTTACTAGCTGGGGGACACCAGGCAAGTCACCTACTCTCTTAGGCCTCAGTTTCTTCATTCTGTAAAATGAAGGAGTCCAACTAGATGATTTCTAAGGTCCCTTCTAGTGCTAGCTCTATGACCTTATGACAGAGAAGTCACTTTAAAAGAGGAAGAGAGAGAGAACAAAAATTTAATTGGGGAGGAGGGAGCAATAGCAGAGAAGCTAAGTTTACAGCCGGAGTCAAGCCAAGGGGACATAAATGCTAATGGGGGAGATGGTGTGGACTATTTCAACAACGGCAATCACCTCCAGTCTCTCTGAAGGCTTTACATAGTAGAAGCTAATGGCACCTCTGTGGGATGGGACATCCATCTGCTGGACAAATGTGAGCGTTGAGTCCCAGGGAGAAAGTGATGGGCTGAGCCAGGAGAAGACCCAAGACCAAATCTTCCAGAGCCAGAAGACCCAAGACCAAATCTTCCAGAGCCAGAAGACCCAAGATCAAATCTTCTAAAGCTTTGGCTAGTAGGTGCTTAATAGCTGTTCATTGATTGGCTACATAGGAGCTAATGATACCTGAACCCTGAATGGTGGTGGGAAGAAGATTGGTAAACCTTTTTCACAAATGTATTCTATTACTGTTGTTACTACAAAATCACAATCCCTGAGGCTGGAAATCTGAAAAATGCAAAGGCAAGCTTACAGTAAGGAGTTGGACATGGCCAAACATTAACCTGAGATTCATCCTACAGGTAAGGAGAGGCTGCTTTGGTTTCTGGGAAACAAGAATGACTTTTTTTTTTTTCTCAGTGGAGGTCGGTTGTAACTGCTGTGTCCTTGCAAACCTGTCTGGATGGTGAGTCGGTGGTGGTATACTCCTGTTAACGAGGAGGCAGGGGCTGCATGTGGAGGGCATCATAGGTGTCCTTGGTGGCTGAGCTGAGGCCCTGGAGAAAGCAGAAAGAGATGGTGAGTAGAGCTGCATTCCCTAGATCCCCCCTCCCCAACCTGCAAGAGCTTGGTAATAAGGCAGCCCAGGACTCTGATATTTAAAAGCATTTGTGGAAACTGTTGGAACAGCTCGGGGGTAGGGGGAGAAGGTGGGGAGGAGGGAAGCCCCTAGAGACTGTATCTGAGATGCCAACAGGTAGGTTGGGTCTCATTTGTAAAATCACTTACAGCTAGTTGCATAAATTAAGCGCTTGACTATAGTAATGCTGCCTTTGAAAGTTGCCATTTTCTTGGGGTTTTTTTTCCTTCCCTTTCTCTTCTCTCTTCCTTCTCTTCCTCCCACTCTTATTGCCTCTGAGAGACAGAAGGGAGGACTAGTCTACAGATGTCTGATGCTATCCAGAAAGAGGCAGCTCTGTAGTAATGTAGGGGAAGGAGCTTGGGTCTTGAAATCAGATTCTGACACTCAGTAGCTGTGTGACCTTGGATCTCCCTGAGATCCATTTTTAAATCACGTGAATTAGAAATACCCATATATGCATCACCTACTTCAAAGGGCTGCTGTGAAGACAGCACATTGTCTGCCATAAAGTACTATATAAATACACGTGAGTTATGTCTATGGAGTCCAGATGGCTCAACCTTAGTTGGTAGAGAAGACTTTTAAAATCTCATAGGCTCATAGATTTAACACTTGAAGAGAGCTTAGATTTCATATAGTTGGGCCCTCCCGTTTTATAGATGAGGAAACTGAGGCCCAAAGAAGTTGTGATTTGACCCAGGTTACCCAGGAAGAACCAGGATTCAAATCCAAAGATCCTCCCACTGCACCATGAATTCAGATCTTAGTTTGATAAAATTGATGGAGTTTTGTTTTGTTGTTCAGTTGTGTCCAACTCTTTGTGACCCCCCCCCACCATGAACCATTGCATGCCGCCCTTCTATCCTCCACTATCTCTCAAAGTCTGTCCAAGTTCATGTTTGTTGTTTCCATGACACTATCTTTCCATCTCATCCTCTGCCATCCCCCATTCCTGTTGCCTTCAATCTTTCCCAATATCAGGGTCTTTTCCAAGGAGTCCCATCTTCTCATTTTGTGGCCAAAGCATTTAAGCTTCAGCTTCAGTATTTGACCTTCCAGTGAATAGTCGAAATTCATTTAAGTATCGACTGATCTGATCTCTTTGCTATACAAGGGACTCTCATAAGTCTTCTCCAGAACCATGATTTGAAAGCCTCACTCTGTAGTACTCAGCTTTCCTTATAGTCTGGCTCTCGTGCCATACATAGCTATTGGAAAAACCATAGCTTTGACTCTCTGGACCTTTGTCAGCAAGGTGACATCTCTGCTTTTCAGTATTCTGTCCAGATTTGCCATAGCTTTCCTTCCAAGGAGCAAGTGTCTTTTAACTTCATGGCTGCAGTCAATCACCATCTTCACTGATCTTTGAGCCCAAGAACAGAAAATCTGACACTGTCCATTCTTCTCTCTCTATTTGCCAGGAAGTGATGGGACCAATTATTGTCTTGGAGTCAGACAATTTAGGTTAAAAATTCCTGCTTTGACACTTCCTAAGTTATGTGACCATAGGCAAATCATTTAAACTCTCTGAGTCTTCATTTCCTTGTTTATGAAAAAAAAAAAAGAGGACTGGTTTCAACAGTCTCTGAATTCTTTTCAGCTTTAAATAATCATAGTAACAACAACAACAATAATAAAAAGCATTCGCATAACACTTCACAGTTTTCAAATGATTTACAAACATTCTCTCATTTGATTTTCACAAGAGCCCTGGGAAGTTGGGTGCTATTATGATTGCCATCTTATAGATAAGGAAACTGAAAGTGAGAAAGGATGAGTAATTTGCCCAGGGTCACTTAGCTAGTAGGTGTCCAAGGCAGGATTCAAACTCGGGTCTTTCTGATTGCTAGTCCAACCATAGCCGCTGCACCACCTAGCTCTAGCTGTGATCCTCTGAGTTCTTTGTCTAATCTCTGACCAACCCAATGCCCATGTTAACAGAGCTGTAACTAGGGTAGGGAGATTGGTACTTTGTCCCAGTGTTTCATGGAGGTGTTTCCTACCCTGCTCCCCCTGTTGGCACTGGTGACAGTGTCAACCTGAGGGTGTTTCCTCACCACTCATTGGCAACCCTGGCAGGTGACTTTGAACAAGTAACTTGGCCTCACCGTCCTTATCTATAAAATAAAGGGCTGGGACTTCCTGGATGACTGCTAGATAACTTTCCAACTTGAAATGTGTGTTTCCTTACCTTCCTAATCTTCGTACACCTTACTCACACACAACCACCCACACACACACACACACACACACACACACTCCAATCCAATGACGCTGGCCTCCTTGCTGATCCACAAACAAGACACTCCATCTCTTGGTTCTGGCCATTTTCTCTCTGGCTGTCCCATGCCTGGAACGCTCTCCTTCCTCATCTCCACCTCCTGGCTTCCCTGGCTTCCTTTAAATCCTAACTCAAATCCCACCTTCTACAGGAAGCCTTTCCCAACCTCTCTTAATTCTAGTGCCTTTCATCTATTGATTATTTCCTATTTATACTGTATGTATCTTGTCTGTACATAACTGTTTGCATATTGTCTCTCTCATTAGACTGTGAGCTTCTTGAGGGCAGGGACTGTCCTTTGCCTATCTTTGTATTCCCAGTTGTTTAGCACAGTACTAAGGAGGCACAGAGTAGGTGCTTAATAAATGTTCATTGGCTGAAGGACTGATTTTGATCCTTCCACATGACAGTCCTTCAAATCTGGAGACGACTTAGACTTTTCTTCTACAGTCTAAATGTTCCCAGTTGCTTTAACTGTTTGCAGGTTTCCTAGTTGACCATCTTGGTCATTTTCCTGTGGATTCTCTCTGGTTTGTCAATTCCCTCTTGAAAAGTGGTGTTTGTGTGGGCATACATACACACACAGAGTGCTTTGCACATACTATGTACTCAGTAAAGTGTGGTGTGATCCAACCTACAGCCTCCCACAAAACTGTACTCTGTGTAGTCACAAAGATCTTTGAGAAAGCTGAATGAGCATCTCAGTGATGATCTGGTACATCCAATAAACTAGAACTCCAACCCCTCCTCACCCCCCACCGCCCCAAGTTGCTGGGAACAGAAGCCCCCTCAGGAGGGGCCACATCTGTGGCAGTGAACTGGAGTGAGGCTATGATCAGAATCAGCCCCTACCTGGTACAGGACATCATTCCCTTTGGCTCGTCTTCGCTGGTTCTATGAAAGTGAACCGAAAAAAAGATTATTGACACAGACAGGCTTCCTGCCCAGGCAATGCTCTTGTGGGCTAGGATCCTTGAGGGCTAGAGCCTGGGTGGCATCTGGAAGAATCCGCTGTCCCCTCTCTGGATAAGGTAGGTGCACAGACCTCTACATCTGTCATGGAAGGTATATCAACTTCCCAAGGGTTGACCTGGAATTCTATCTGATGAAATTCGAAAGAAGTAGATCACTCTCCAGGGACTGGAAAGGTTTTTGTTACACAGAGGCGCTCTCCAGGTGCGGCATTTACTATGATAGGGTTTGCCCTATGTGGCAGGCACATAGACAATCAACCCAGTTGTTTAAGAGTGTGTCTTTTTTTAATTTGGGAGGGCAAGTTCTAGGTACGTGTGACTGGATCTTACAGGTGCAGAATTCAGTGGACTCGTGATATATAAATATAAATTATATATATGTATATATATATATACACACACACATGCATACATACATGTACATATGCATACATACACATACATGTGTGTGTGTGTGTGTGTGTATACATATAGGTAGTGTCTTTGCATAGGTAACCTGAAAACTACCGTGTGCATTTATTGGGGCACTCATGACAGGCTTCAACTTTGGGGACTTTCCTGGTAATTTCCTTAGCTGATCCTCCTCCGGGCCCTAACAGAGAAAGTGTAATGGCGGTACTCACCTCTCCTTTCATTCCAATCTCACTGTACGCTTCTGCCATCTTGTCTTTCTGCAATGCCTATGCAGCAACAGCGTTGGGAGGAGGAAGTAGAAGAAAGAAAACTCTTAACGTGAAAAATGGCGTTCTCTTCCTTCCCAAACCCCAAATTCTACCTAGGAGAGCGCTTCCCAGTTTACTTCCTCTTGCTTCCTTCTCCATTCACTCTTTTCCAGCTCAGCCTTGACATTGAGGCTTCTCTGCTTGGTCAGCCCTTCTCACTCTGAGCTAAGCTCAGCAGAGCAGCCCGGGTAAGATGCAGTGAGATTGAAGTCTCATATCCTTTCCTCCACATCACACTCATCTGGACACAGCTAAATCTCTAAACATCCTTTGTAGGCTGGCTATTTCTTTGGCTCAGCTATCCGGAGCCTTCTCTACCAGTCCTGAACTTGCAAGAGGCCTTTCTTGGTCCACTGGTAGAGCTGTAAACTGGTCCAACCATTCTAGATAGTAATTTGGAATTATGCAAAGAAAAGTGACTAAACTGACCATAACTTTTGACCCTTATTGGGCATGTACCTCAAGGAAGTCAAACACAGAAACAAAAGTCCCCTAATTAGCAAAACAGTCATAGCAACCACTCTTTTTAGTAGCAAAGAACTGGACACAAACTGGGTGCCCATCAGTTGGGGATGACTGAAAAAAATATGGCATATGAATGTAATAGAATATTGTACAGTAAGAAATAACGAACATGAGGAATTAAATTAGGATGATCTGACGTAGAATGAAATGAGCAGAACCAAGAGAACAATATTATGAGCTAGTAAAAACTGGTTTGACTGATTTGGTCCCAGCCCTGTGGATGCATGTGTGATGTGGAGGCTAAGCGTTCTCATCCCTACCTGTCCAGCCTCTTGATGGCTAGCACAATTAGAATTAAGCTTCCTTCATTCCTCACTCACTAGACAATTCAGAAAATGCCCTCATTTCACTGATCCTGATTATCCTACTATCTTGCCTTATGGATGAAGTCAACTATTAGTGCCATCAGCTTTTTATCTAAATTTTGAGCCTCAGGGTACTTTGGGCCTCGACTGTGGTGCAGAAACCATTGCCTAGTTGCACATCTGAAGCTATCCCTACTCTGTGCTGCCCTCAGACTATGGGCCACACATCAAGATTTTTCTATTGACATCTGTTCTCCACCCCTGTGAATGGCAGTTAAGTCTTATTAGCTGCTCTCTGTTGTGGTTCTGTAGCTCTTCCTCCAGTCCGCTCCCCTCTCCTCCAGTACTGCAAACATACATGACTCCCAACAATGTAAATGAAAACATCACTAAAAGGGAGTTGAATTCTAAGTAACTGAAAACCCAGTAAAGGCCTCCTGAGAATGGATAACGAAACATACATCTCCCTGAAGGCAGGGAGGCTGGGGACTATCAGGACTGGATATTTTATACACTGTCACTGCATTGGGCATTTTTGCTTAATTATTTTTGTTCATCTTAAAGGAGAGTTAAATCATTGGGCAGGGGGTGGGGCAGAGAAAGGATTAAAGCGATTGTGATATTTTCGAAAAGCATAAATAAAATGTATTTTTAAATGTTTATTGAATTGAATCGAATTCAGCTCTCTCCAAGCCCTGACCCATTTTTTCTCCACATGCCCTCCCCTTACAATCCCATCCCCCTGCCCTAAAAAGCACACTAGGTGCCCATCAGTTGGGGATGGCTGAAAAAAAATAATGGCACATAAATGTATGTTACTTCCCTCTACTCACATTGTACACAGTTTCTTGAGGGTTCTTCCTTCTCTGTCAAGAAAAAAGAACCAAAAAAAGTCAGAAGTGGTGAGAGGTCTTTCGTACACAGAGGGTGAATACAAGCGATGATTGTATCTTTAGTACATGGGATTGTTCCTGCCCCTTGCTTCTCCATAAACTCTTATTATTAGTGATCATCTTTAAAGGGACACTGAACTGGAAAGTGGGGTTAACCTTGTCTCTCCATACCCCGCCATCAGACACACATGATTTGGACTCAAGCAGCTTTGACTCTGGTCACATCTCCATTTTTCTCTCTCCTCTTTGAAGGAGACCCTGTGTTGGTGAGAGGCACTCAAAGCAGGCACCCCCCATGACCCTGGTGATCCAAGCAGCAGCCAAAGCAGGAAGCTCGCCTTCAAAACCAGCTTTAGAGGACTCCGTGGAAGACAGAGCCATGACGGGTTACTAATGGAGATGGGGTTGGGGGGGGGGGTTGGGGAACATCCCTTAGCTGGGAAGCCCCCATTGTTCCCAATCCCTTTTAGGTGATATGACTCCTTATTTCTGCCTCCTGGCTTTCCTGGCTTCCTTCAAGCCCCAGCTACCATCCCACCCTCTGCAAGAAGCCTTTCCCAATACTCCGTTCTCGTGCCATCTTTCTGTTGATTCTTTCCTATTTTATAACTTGTTTGTACAAAACTGTTTGCACATTGATTCTCCTTAAAGGCAGGGACCGTCTCTTGCCTTTCTGTGTATCCATGTGCCTGGCCCATGGTAGGCACTTAATAAATGTTTATGAACTAACAGCTAAATTCCACGAGACCAGGAAATATGTCTTATCTGAATGTTGCACCTCCTTCAGGGACCAGTAGGGAACTAGTTTGTTGTCACTTTTGTTATTCAGTCATTCAGCATCTTGGCAAAGATACTGGAGTGGTTTGCCATTTCCTTCTCCAGCTCATTTTACTGATGAGGAAACTGAGGCAAACAGTGAAGTGACTTGCCTGGGGTCGCACAGCTAGTAAGCGTCTGAGGCCAAATTTGAACTCAGGTCTTCCTAACTCCAGGCCTGATGCTCTATCTGCTGTGTCACTTAGCTGCCCTGATCAAAGGATCAGGGTTCAAGTCTAGATGTAGTACTTTTTACTTGTGACACCTTGAGCAAATCATGGCCTCTCTGGGCCTCAGTTTCTTCAGCTGTAAATTGAGTTAGATTAGATGAGCTCTAAATTCCCTTCTAGCTCTAAATTGATGCTACCTATGTTTCTTCAGTGCCATTGCTAGAGAAAGAACCCTGGAGTGGGTGGAATTGTGGTCTGACTCAGTGGGACAATCGTAGGTCAAGAGCCACTCCCACACCCAACTCAACCCCAACGCATATTAGTGCTGTTATCCGATGTGGTCGTCCTCTGTACTCTAGGGAAGAAGAAAGAGAAGCCATACTCTTTTGTGCGCATCAGTGTTTCTCCCTGTGGTTGTTTACACCTTTACCCTTTGTCTCCACCCCCAGGTCCCCCCACCCAGGGGGAGATTAGCATCAGAGAGAATACCTCCAGAATGACATCCAGGAAACCAGCAAGGGGCTGGGTTACCAGATGTAACAGGGTTCTACACGGGAGTTCTTGTATGCGAGATCTGGGGGTGGGTGCAGGAAGGGTTTCTTATCAACAAAAGTGGGATATACAGAATGGGGGTGGGATAGGGCAGGCAGAAGGGGGAGAGGGTACCTGCCGTACCTGTGGCTAGAAATGTAAAAAAACCCAAAACCCCATTCATTTGGAATGGATGTCAGAAAACCTCCCCTCCCTGCAGTAACAGCTCTTGGACCCTAGTGCCTGGCTGGAACCAATTTCACTGGAAAGCTTAGCAATACCACTGACCATCTAGTTTCTTGGCCTCTCTGAGTCTGTTTGGCTATCTGTAAAATGGGAGAGATTGCCTACTTCACTAGGCGGCTGTGAGCATCCAAAGAGATAGCAGATGCAACAGTTTTATAAACCCTAATATGCAATGAGCTGACATTTACGTGGTGTTTTACGGTAGGAAAATCATTTGACATATGTTAACTCATTTGATCCTTACAATAGTCCTACGTGGTAGGTATAGTATTATCTCCATTTTGCAGACAAATAGACTAAGGCTGAGCTTAAGGGTGATACAGCCTCCAAAGGTCTAAGCTGAAATTCTAACCTAGGTCTTCCTGACCCTAAGTGCAGTGGTCTATCCACTAGGCCATACTGCCTCCAAAGAACTTTATATTTGGAGACGGAAGACTTTGGTTTGAGCTGGGCCTTAGTTTCTTCTTCTGTAAAATATGGGAAGGGTGTATGGGGAATGGCCTAATGTTTCTTATGTCTCTTCTGGCTCTAGATCTAAGATCCTATTCTCCTTGCTGGTCCTCACACAAAACTGCATCTCCTGATTCCAGGCATTCGCTCTGGCTGTGCCCCACGCCGGGGTGTTCTCCTTCCGCGCTTCTACCTCCTGGCTTTCAGGGCTTCCTTCCAGATTCGCCTCAACCCCACTTTCTACAGGAGGGCTTTTCCAATCCTCTTGCTACTAGTCCTTTGCCAACCCTCCAAGATCACTGCTGTCTTTATCTTATATGTACATAGCTGTTTTGTTTTGGTTTGGTTTTTTGGCTAGGCAATGGGGTTAAGTGACTTGCCCATGGTCACACACCTAGTAAGTGTTATGTGTCTGAGGCCAGATTTGAACTCAGGTCCTCCTGAATCCAGGGCCAGTGCTCTATCCACTATGCCACCTAGCTGCCCCTACATAGCTGTTTGCATGTGGTCTCGCTGAGGGAGAAAGATCCACTGACCCTCCCAGAAGCCCACTCGGGCATAACAGGAGATCTCTTAGGAGACCAACATGGCGGCTGTAGTCTTTTCTGTCGAAGCAGTAGGCTCACTTTTCCAGCATACACTGGCTGCTGCCCTCGTGCTTTTTGCCACTGACTCTTTATCCTTATGTCCCCAGTTAATGGGGCGGCCAGTGTCTTCTTCAAGATTCTTCGAGCTGGGGCAGCTAGGTGGCACAGTGGATAGAGCAGCGGCCCTGAAGTCAGGAGGACCTGAGTTCAAATCTGGCCTCAGACCAAACACTTGACACTTACTAGCTGTGTGACCCCTGGGCAAGTCACTTAACCCCAATTGTCTTAAAAAAGAAAAAAGTCTTCGAGCTACCAGAGTTAAACACTGCTTTTTCCCAAACAATATGTGCTCCCCCTCCAGCAACAACAAACAACAACAGAAATCTGGGCTGTATAGGGCGGTGGATAGAGCCCAGCCTGGAGTCAGGAAGACCCAACATCAAATCTGGCCTCAGTTACTTATTAATTGTGTACCTTGGGCAAGTCACTTAACCTCCATTTACCTCAGTTTCTTCAACTGTAAAATGGGAATAATAATAATAGTACCTCCAGGGTTGTTGTAAAGATCAAATGAGATAATAATTATAAAGCACTTAGCACAGTCCTTAGCACATGGTAAGCGCTGTATGAATGTTTGCTCCCTTTATTATTTGTATAAATATCCAGTTTAATTTATATCCATTTTAATTTACATAAATGTGCCTCTTATGTATAGAAAGCCCTAATTCTCAGCATGTCAATCAGTTGATAAAGCATTTTTAAACACCTACTATGCGTCAGACACTGTGCTAAATGCTAGAGATTCAAAGAAAGGCAAAGCACAGCCTCTTCCCCCAAGGAGAGAACAAGCAGAAAGCTAGGTACAAACAAGACATATACAAGATAAGTCGGGGGTAGTTTCAGGGGGAAGGAATTAAGATTAAGGAGGACTGGGAAAGTATGTAAAATAAATGAATCTAGACAGCCTTCAGGAAGGGTATTTAAACCCATTGCTGAAGAACACTGGAAGAGAGAGGTCTACCAATGGTTGCAGGGGTGGGGGACCTGTGGCCTCAAGGCCTTCTAGGTCCTTAAGTGTGGCCCTTTGACTGAATCCAAATTTCACAGAATAAACCCCCTTAATAAAAGGATTTGTTCTGTCAAACTTGGACTCAGTCAAATGGACACACCTAGATGGCCACATGTGGCCTCAAGGCTGCAAGTTCCCCACCTTTGGGGAAAAATGAGCCAGATTAGATCTCTCCAGGGCAGACTGCTCCAATCAAGGCCATGATGTGGCTGGGGAGAGAAGGCCCCAGATGGGGCCTGTCCCTGTGAAGTCATGAGCCTATGTACTAGACCAGCCCGGACAACCACAAGGAGAAAGCTTTGATGCTCACCAAGGAGCACACCTTCTAACTCTCGCTCCCTAGAATTACAAGCATATACACACCTGGGGCAGTAACACCAAGCCTGACAGTCAGTGGGCTTTGGGGTGGAGCTGGGTGAAAGAATAGCTCTTGACTTTCTTTAGGAACAAAGATGGTAAACTCAGACCAAAATGCTCCAGAGGGCAAGCATGCACGGTGCAACAAAAGGAACTCTGGATTGAATTATCCTTTTGAAATGTACAAAAGAGAACTGAAAGAAGGCCAGGAAAAAAAAAAAGCACAGACTAGCAGGACAACTTTGAAAGTTACATGCTAAATTTAATGTAGACTTCAAAAGGAAAAGCAAGCTGTACAGAGCAGACATTTGCAGTTTCACGGATGATCCTTTTCTATTCTACTGTGTATATGGCAGTGCTCGTAACAGGGAGCCAAGTACTTTACATATGTTCTCTCATGGTAAGTTTTGTACTGCTTACCTTACAACTTTGGAAGGCAACGTCTTGATAAGTGTTAAAGCCCTCAAGAAATCTGAGTGATGAGGAATTATCCCTAAATTAGGCCAGTCAGCAGGGACCATGGTCCTCTTCCTGGTGGTTCATCTCATAGATGTGTGACCATGGTCCCAATGGAAGTTGGCTCTCTAGCCATATGGGATTGTGAGCTCCTCCAGTTCTGGAACTGCCTTTTGCCTTTGTGTGCATCTCCAGTGCTTAGCACATATCCCAGAGTATTGCTACATAAATATTTACTGACTGACTAACAAGGTGAATAATAATTTGGCACCACTAATGAACAAAATCGAGGCTTACTGATGGTGGGTCAAGGACATCACCATGGGTGGGTGGGAATAGGATGAGGATTCATACCTCCTGAAGACCTTTTCGAATCCCATAATAATCAATCATTTGGAGGGGAGCCTGGCAGCTGAGGTGAGAGAGTGACAGTCTGCCTCAGATCAGCACAGGGTAGAAACAAATGAATGAACACATGTAGGGAAAAGCATCATGGGAGCAGAGGGCAAAACCCCAGAGTGAGCAGTGCAGGAACAAAGGAACCCAAAAAAAGAAGGGAATTTGGCACCTGTTTTCCCCCGATCTCCGGGTCACGGCCTCTTCTCTTATCTAAAATGTCATATTCTTCTCTGCGTCCTAGGGAGAGCTCCTGCAATAAGAAGGCAAATGTCAGAGGAGCGTGGCTGATCCAGGTGAGGAGAGTAGAAGGTTCTAGAAGGAGAGGGCAATTTGGGGCCAGGAAGTCTGGGTCTGGGTGTGGGTCTGGGTCTGGGGCTTGGGGAAGGCAAGTAAAGTAAAAACAGACAACCAGGACCTGGGTGATGTAAGTGGCACCAGAGAAGCAGCAATCACATGCTGGCTCTTAACAGGCAGATTGGTGTGTTGTGTAAGAGGTCAGTACACTTGCCATCTGAAGACTTAGATTTGAGTCTTAGCCTCTGGCCCTCAGTAACGATGTGACCAAATCACTTAACCATTCTGAACCTCACTGTTTAGAAAAATTTAAGCAATTTCTCATTTAAGTTATTATTAGCAGCTCCGGAAGTGTCCCATGTTTCCGGTAACCTGGAGAGTGGTGGAAATGAAAGAGACCTCTGAAGGTGGAGCATCCCCTTCTGGGCAGGACTGTACCCGACTGGCCTCAGATGGGTATCCATCCTGGACTTAAGGTAAGAATCCCTGGTTTCCCCCAGTAAATCTTGAGAAATTGCTACATGGCCAGTTTGCATATAATTACCACAGATTTGCATGGCTTTACCCAAAAAAAGCCATTGCTGCTAGAGTGTGAAATAAAGTTCACAGGTGCATTGAGACCAAGTCCTCTGTAGGCCCTGGTAAAAGGGGGCCAGTGGCCCTATCAATAGAACAGGCTTCCCCAGGAACACAACAATTCAAGGCTACAGAGGCCGCAGAGAACGGAAGGATCAAAATGGGAAGCGTCTCTAAAATACAGCCAGGAACCTGGGCTTGGGGCTCTTCAGGCACCAGGCAATCGGATCTCTTTTCTCAAAAAATCATAGACCAGCAAGAACTCACTGAGGGGCCATAGTGTAGTTGGAGAAGCTCCAGACTTGGAGGCAGGAGGTTGTGGATTCAAATCCTGCAGGTGATGCAGGAACTGTGTGACTTGGTAAGTCCATCAACCTTTCAGAGCCTCAGTTTCTCCATCTGTAAAATGCAGATGATAATACTCACGCTATCCTACTTCACAGGGATGTTGTGAGCGATGCTCTGTAACAACTTAAAATACTAAATAAATGTGAGTTATTATTTGGTGGTGACACACCAGCCATGGGTGGCATTGCATAGCTATGGTACACAGCACACCGCAGTCTCTGAAGAACTTAAGTGGAGGGTCAACCAAAGGGCCTTGCGATGGTCCACGGTGGTGGTGACTAAGGGTGTGCTGGGAAATGTTTTAACAACTGGTTCTCCAGGAAAATAAATGTACACATGGCACGCTTTTACACAGCATCATTGATATTTCCTTCATCATTTTCTTAAGTCTAGACAATCAACAAAATTATCAACCAAGCCCTGATTCGTAGCATTTGATCATGAGGTTTAAAGGCTGAAAATTTAACAACCAGCTCTTGGGAGCCTGTATAAGCTGGTTCCAGCATGCCTTTGGGTATAAGCAGGCTATAACCTATTACCATAAAAAAAAAAAAGAATTACATAGGCAAAACCACGTAAGATGTCATCAAAGAAACGTCTGACCAGGAAAGAAAATGGACTGGTCACATGGCAAGAGAGAGGGACCCCCAGTAGATAACCTGCATCATGTTCCACTGGTATACTTAAGACATCAAGAGAACACAGGGTAGCAATGGGTGGACCTTCTCTATCGAATCTGTGCTAGGACAGAGTTGAGAGTTCTTTAGGGTAGGTGGGCGTGAATAAACTCTGATGGACATTGCTAGACACATCACATATCAATGAGATCCAGGGTACTCTGGAGCTAGCCACCATAAAATAGCCTGTAAAGTAGTGATTCTTCCTGTCCCCCAACATCTCCCTCTCTCTCTCTCTCTCTCTCTCTCTCTCTCACACACACACACACACACACACACACATCATAGATATTTACATTGTAAAGTTGATTCTGGTCCTGTTGGTAGCTGGAGACTCTGGCAGTCTTGCTGAACTAAAGGGAAAAAAAAAGAGAGAAAAGGAGAGTGTAAGAGAGAGAAAGAACAAAAATGATATTGACTTCATATGCGTATGCCAAGGACTCACAGAAAATGAGGACTAGATATCTGGCCTTTATGTCAACTGCTTCTAAAAAAGAGGCCCCATTCCATCTGGGTTCCAAACAAAGGTATTCCTGGTACCTGATGACCTTTCTGTAACTTGCCACATAGGGTGCAGCAAGGTAGAAGTCACCATAGCTGGAGCTCCCAAACCAATCCAATCCCATAAGCACTTGTACCTCTGCTCTGGACATCTGTTGTTCTAGATGCAAAGACCAGATTAAAAGCAGTCCCTCTGACTTCAAATCCAGCATTCTTTCCAATGGAACATCAAACATTTGATAGTAGGGTGAGGGAGTTTCCACACTGAGAGTTCCCCAAACTGAAGAAATCATAGGTTAGAAGAAGGGAAAAAGAGACCAACCTTTGCTCTCAGGAAGAGGGCCGTGATAATGACTCCATAGATGAAGAGGATGCCATCTAGAAGGTAGCACAGTCTTGGGTCGGCCAGTCCAAAACTCTGGGCCTCTGTGGGAAGGAGTTGTGTTGGGGATGATTCAAACTCTGTGCTCATGTGTAATATGAAGTTCGACTCCATGACCTCCTCCCTCCTCTCTTTCCCTCCCTCTTCACTCGCAGGCTTATTCTAGACTGGTTTCTAGGCATGATAGTTTCAAGAGAAACCCTCAGCTTTCAGGGAGCCTCCCTCCATTTATATAGGAGGGTCCCTCTCGCCCTCGTTCCATCCCCTACCCCAATGTAGGCCAAAGGCAGTAAACTCCCATTTATGACAACAGCTCACATCTCTTTAGGTTTACTTATAAGGTTTTATGAAGCATTTTCTTCATGGCAGCCCAACATTATACTGAAAGGAAGTAACAGGGCTATAGAATTTGAATCCGTCTAACTCCAGGGTCGAGGCTCTCTCTACTGCTTCACCCTGTTTATCTGGCATGGTCAGTATCCACCAAGGAGTTTATATTGAGCACTTGCCGAGTCTTAAGGAGTTTGCTAAATGCAATGGCAGTATGAGGGTTGAACTGCATATATTGACCAACTGAGAGTTCATTCATGCAGAACATTTATGAGTCATCTGCTGTATGTAAAGCCCTATACAAGGTTGGGGGGGGGAGGAAAAGGGAGGCACAGAAACATATTTTTGGTTCAGCATCTGAAACCTACATCACTATCAGTGGAAAGGAAGTTGTTGAAGAGGCTGCTATGACCTGCTGATCATGGGACCTTCCCATATATGTTGACTCCCTCACTGGAATGGGATTTCCTTGAGAACAGGGGCCATGTTACTTTTCCATTTGAATCTCAGAGCTTATCAAAATGAAAGCATTTAATAACTTTCATTCATTCTTTCATATTCATTCATCCATCCATCCATCTATCCATTCATTCATTCATAAGAAAGTTCCCTTCCTTCAAGGCACTTGGTGAAATGATAAGATGTAAGTAATCTCACAATCTTGCAGAAGAGATAAGATATAAACATACATCATTAATACAAAAAGGAATATGTGAAATTCATAGACTAAAACTAACTAAGCCTTGTGACCATGGCTAACATCACCTACATCTCTGAGTCTCAGTTTCCCTATTTGTAAGAAAGAGATAATAATGAAATATCCATGTCACAAAGGTCATGTAGGACCAGATTTGAACTCAAGTTACCCTATCCATTATACCAGCTAACTAAAGATTACAGAATGTAGGTGGAAGGATCTTAAAGGTCTTGTCTCGTCCACTCCCTCATTTAAAGCAGGCATGGTAGAATGTGCTTGTAATGCTGGAGTTAGCGGATTGTTTGAGTTTGGGAGTTCTGCAGTAAACTCAAAGTCAATCTGCTATCCACACCAAATTGGTACTAATATAGTAAACCTGTAGGAGTAGGAAGGGCTACCAGGCTGCCTAGAGAGGGTGCAAACTGGCCCAGGTTTGAATGGAGCAGGTGAGTGCTTTTGTACCAATGAGAAGTACAATCAGGCCCATGAGCAATTGTTGTCCCTCTAGCCAGGCTGAGGTAAGGGAACTCAGGCTCAGAAAAAGAAACCAAACCATATTTTAATTAAGTGTCTACTACATGCCAGGTACTGTGCAAAGTACCAGGATAAAAACATTTTTTAAATGACATAATCCCTCCCCTTCAAGATGTTTACATTCTACTGGGGGAGGGGGGAATGAATGTATATGACATGTAACTAAATTAAAAGATAAGGAGGAATAGAAGGAGAGGTATAAACAAAGTGATTTGGGCATATTGGCAAAGAGAAGGAAGATTAACAATTGAGAGACAGGAAAGAAACTGGGGAAGACTTGACCTAAGAGGTGGCCCCTAAGCATAGCTTTGAAGAGAGCACAAGATTGTAAGGAAGCGGAAGCCCAGAGAGATGCAACAACTTGCCAAAAGTCACAAGGCAGTGATTAGCAGAGCCAAGATTGAGTAAACTGCTCTCACACCATGCACCTCATCTGCAGTGGTGCCTAGCACTGCGATTACTAGGCTCTGCTCTGGATCATAGATTTTGTTTTGTTTTGTTTTTGTTTCCTCTCCACCCTGCGTCCCAGAAGAATTTTGGCTGTCGGGTTTTCTGTGTTTGGTCTTCTTCCCCCAAGGCCCCATCATCTTGGTATCTTTCTCCTCCATATTTTAAGTTGCTGGCCCAGCCTCTTGGCTTGGAGCAGGTGGGCCCAGCCTGCTGTGAATCTAGACAAGGTGCTGGCTCCCCCTAGTGGACGCTGGTACACCTGCAGGCTGCAGGTGCAACTCCCCATTCCTGCGGTGCCTCCAGGCTGCAGGAAGATGAATTAGGGCAGTGCTGGGGACTGACCTCTTTGTGAAGTTTGACAAACCACGGCTGAGCGCTCTGTTCTGCCTTCTCTTTGCCCAGCCCACCCCCGCCAAAACCACTTCAGTTTTTATTCCCTGGCTCTGAGTTTAGACGCAAGAGTGGGGAAGGGAGAAGAGGCTATGAGTCGCTTCTTCCTCTATCACCTCCCTCCCATCTCTTCTCTCTCCCCTCCTTTTCTCTCTCCTTTTCCTCTCCTCTCCCCTTTTCCCACTCCTCCTTTCCCCCTCTCCTCCTCCTCCTCTTCTTCTTCTTCTCCTCCTTCTCCTTCTCCTCCTCCTCCTCCTCTTCCTCTTCTTCCTCTTCTTCCTCTTCTTCTCCTTCTCCTCCTCCTCCTCCTTCTCCTTCTCCTCCTTCTCCTCCTCTTCTTCTTCTTCTCCTTCTCCTCCTTCTCCTCTCTCTCATTCCTTTCCCTCTCCTCTCTTCCTCCCTCTGTTTTCCCTCATTCCTTCCCCTCTTCTCTCTTCCTCTTTCCCTCCCTCCCTCTTTCTTTCTTCCTCTTCCTCTCCTTATACTTTGGCAAAAGTACAGGAGTCCTCCATCCATCAGCAGGGCTCACTCGAAGACAAGGGATTGTTCTTACAGACCCACGTTCTGCGTGGCTTCACAGAAAGAGCACCGGACTGAAAAACAGGACGTTGGGATCCTAGGCTCAGCTTTACCTTTCGGGCTAATCACGTGCCTCTGTGGGCCTCCGGTTCCGTTTTCCAGAGGGCCGAGAACCCTCCCAGCCTAGTGCTTTTTCTGCTCCTGCAGGGACAAGGGCTTGCCCAGCACCCCTCACAGTCAGTTCATTCTGGCATTGCTGATAGATGGGAACTTCTGCCCTCTTGCAGAGGGAGGGAGAAAGAAAATGGTGACACTCTGGAAGCTCCCTCCAAGCCCTAAAGACTGCCATTGGGACTTTTTTTCTCTCACCTTTGGATACGCAGCAGAGAATGGGCGTGGCTTTTGGGAGGGCAGCCAAGCTGGAGAGCTCAGGCTCCCTAGGGCTGGCTCAAAGGAATCATTAGCTTAGTCTCCACGTGCCGATCACGGCAATGACTTACATTGCCAAGCATTTTCCTCACAACAACCTTGGGGAGGCAGATAGTATCAGAACAATTATTCCCATTTTTCAGATAAGGAAAGTGAAGCCTAGAGAGGTAAGCAGCCTTACTCCAGGTAACACAGCTAGAAGCAGAATTCCAGCTTCCCACACTTCACTGCCAGCCCAATACCATTTCCCCCTAGTGTCTTAGCTATCTGTTCTCCTCTTGACGATAATAGTTGACATTCATATAGCTGCTTTAAAGTTGACAAAGCGCTTGACATGTATCTTCTCATTTGATCTTTGCAACAACCCTGGGAGGTGGGTGCTATTCTTATTATCCCCATTTTACAGATGAGGAGATGGAGGCAAACAGAAGTTTAGTGACTTGCCCAGGGTCACATAATTAGCGAGTTTGTCCAAAGCTGGATTTGAAGTCAGGTCTTCCTGATTTCAAGAGCGCTAGATCTGGAGTCAGGAAAAGCAGAGTTCAAATCCAACCTTGTACATTCACTAGCTGGGTGACCCTGGGCAAGTCTTAACCTTAGATGCTATTAGCTGGCTGACCTTGGGCAGGTCTCTTAACCTGCCTCAGTTTCCTCATCTGTAAAATGAGGACAACAATAACACCAACCTGCCAGGTTGTCGTGAGGATCAAATGAGTTTCTGAAGCACTTTGCAAACCTCAGAGTGCTGTATAAATGCTGGGCTATTATAATCCTCCATCGCACCTCGCTGCCTAAAGACAGCTAAAAGGGACATGGCTTAGAGGAGAGCAGTGAAGGCTTGCTTCTCAAATTTTCTCATGATGAAAGACACAAAAATAAGAATGTTTCTTTTTTCTTGTAAGCCCAGACAGGAGGATTTGGAGACAAGATACTGAGCTGCTGTTGACTCTGAAAGGTCTTCTTGAAAACAGCTCAGCTGTTCTTTCTTAGCCTGTCCCATAAAATGAGAACAGTGAAATTATGGAGCTGTAAATCCAGAACAAATAAAAAAGAATATTTCTTCCCACTCTGCGCAGTCAGCAGGGTGGAGACCTGGGGAGAATTGGGGGCTTCTGGAGAGAGAAGTCAGAGGGTGGGATTTTTTTTAAGGGATGACATAACTTTATGGAAAGTGTGCCATGTGCATTTCAGTCAGAGAGTGGAAATTAACCCCATCACTCAGGCTTTAGACGAAGCAACAGATTTCCCTGGCGTTCAGGGGGGACGGGGTCCTGGATCCATCCATCCATGGTGTCCCAAGCCAGGAGTCAGTGTACAGTGTCAAGAGGGTCATAGATCAATCAACAAACACTTATCTATATGCCTGGCCCTGTGATAGTCCCTGAAGATACAAAGACAAAACATTTCCTGCTCTCAAGTAACTTCCATTTGACTGGGGGAGAAAACACATACATATATAAGCATATGCAGAATAAGTTCAGAAGTACAACAAACACTCTCATAATACAGGGAGTTAAATGCAAGCCAGGGCAGCTAGGTGGCACAGTGGGCCTGGAGTCAGGAGCACCTGAGTTCAAATTTGACCTCAGACATATGCTAGACATGTGATTTTGGTCAAGTCACTTAATCCTGTTTGCCTCAGTTTCCTCATCTGTAGAACGAGCTAGAGAAGGAAATGGCAAACCACTCCAGTATCTCTGCCAACAAGTCACTTAACCCTGTTTGCCTCAGTTTCTTCATCTGTCAAATGGGCTGGGGAAGGAAATGGCAAAAACCACTCCAGTATCTTTGCCAAGAAAATCCCGAAAAGGGATCACAAAGAGTCAGATGCAATTGAAAACAACAAGATAACAACAAACACAAGGTAGTTTGGGAGGGAGGGTATGGAGAAAGGGGGTGGGGCTCAGGAAAGATCCTTAGAAGAGGGTGCTCTAGCTGTGTCTTAGAGGAAGAGAAGTTCCATGAGGCGGAGATGAGACAAGGAAGGAGCCCCAGAAAGAACCAGGCAAGGCCCAGGTTGCTAATGCATTTAAACAAATGTCTAGCATGTGCAGGTGCTGTGGGGGAGAATGACATAACCCAGCTATCAGGAAAATTCCAGGGACACGTTGATGGCCTAGTTCTTTCCACTCCCATATGGCATGCATTCCAGGCCATGCATCATCTTAGGTGCCCGCAGGAGGATTTTCTCCAGATCCTTCCCAAACTGAATATAGAGCTCCAGATGTGGCCTGAGCAGGTCAGACTACAGCAAAATCAATCAATCAGTCAATCATCAATAAACATGAGTTAAGTTCCTACTATGCGCCAGGCACTGTGCTAAGCAAAACCATCACCTCCTTTGTCCTGGAAGCTATGCCTCTCTTACTGCATCCCAAGATCACACAAGCTTGTTCGTTTTCTAAGTCAGTATGGACAAACACAGGAAATGAGGCATCACACCCTAAATTCATTGCTGCACAGACTCTGGGGACAGAGACCTTGGAGGTTCCTATTTCACCCTGGGCCTCTAAACTAGAAAAAGATGGTCTTTTCCCCCCAGCACAGCCCCATACCTTCCTATCCTTCTGGGTAGTGTCAAGGAATCTCCCTGATGCTTAACTAAGAATTGTGTCACCCATACATTCACCAAGAACCACCTTTGTGTGTCCTGAGTTAGGACAGATACAAAGATAATATGACCCAGTTCCTGCCCATTGACTAACAAATCTCCTAACACCTTCACAGCCTGGCACGTTTCAAAGGCTTTTCACAGGAGTCATCTGGAATCAGAACTTACAACAACCAAGGGAGATCTCTAAGCTACCACCTGCTCTGGTCACCTTTCCACCCCCATCCATCTACTCTTTCCTCTATTATTGTGATACCAACTCATAGCAATCCAGTCTTGTGACAGCTCTTGTCTTGTATTCCTATTACAATGGAATTGTGTTTTCTTATTGTTTAAACAGAGAGGTAGCCTGGCTGCCAGTAGGAGGAAGAGCATTGGACTGGGAGGAGTCAGAAGGTCCCTCACTCTGCTCTTTGCTATTCATGTGAAGCAGAAGTCACTGAGCCTCTCTGAAACTCAGTTTCTTCATCTGCAAAACAGAATGGACATACGCGATCTCACAGGATTATTGTTAGGAAAGCGCTGTGTAACGTGAAAAGTCTTATTTAATTAGTAAAATTACAAAATTTTATCATACTGCTTTTTAAATAGTTATTGTTATACTTTTAATTCCCAAAGCTCAAACATTAAATGTACATACTTCACATTCAATACAGCAAATACGTGATAACACAGCTCATCTGTGCTACTGGCACTCAAAGCTGGCCTCTTTTATTATTAAATAATAGTATCCCACTTGTGACATATACAAGGCAGCTAGATGGCTCAGTGGATAAACATTGGGCCTAGTGTCAGAAAGATGTGAGTTCAAATCTAGCCTCAGATACTAGCTGTGTGACCCTGTTTGCCTCAGTTTCTTCATCTGAAAAATGAACTGGAGAAGGAAATGGCAAATCCCTCTAATATCTTCACCAAGAAAACCCCAGATGAGCTCACGAAGAGTTGAACACTACTGAAATAACAAATCTGCTATGTACCATTCTTATTATTGAATTTAAGGTGTCAAGCGCTACTAGGTTTGAAGAAACCTTCCATTTTATTCATCTACCAAATACTGATCACATATTCTCTTCAAGTAACTATAAAAATTCTCAAGCCAAGACATAAAAATAAAAATTCATATTTATATAGCACTTTAATTATTATCATTCCCATTTTACTGAAAATGAAGCTGTAAATAGTCACAGACAGTTAGGTGGCTTGCTGTGACCCAGAACCAGGCCTCTAGGTCATTTCTGGGTCTGCCATCTGCATACCAGGCTAACCGCACTCCAGTCATCTCTACGCCATGCTGACAGGGAGCACTTCTCCCCTCTTCCCTCTGCTGTCCTGTCCTCCCCGCCATTATAATGTATGCTTCTTGTAGGCAAGAACTGTCTTACTTGATTATATTTGTAACCCTAGAGCTTAGCACACTCTGATATCACTTCATAAATGTTCCGTTTATTATCTGAGTAATCTATCCATTTAATCTTATCTATCTATCCATCTATCTATACCCATCCATCCATCAATTTATCTATCTACCTATCAATCTATCTATTTACCCATCACTATCTATCTACCTTTCACTCTGTCAATCACTATATCTCTCTGTCTATCACTCTATCTGTCATCTGGAACTGGGATTTGAATGGGTCCAAGTCCACTACCTCTTCCATTACAATAGACCAGCACAGCTGGAGGAAGTCTTCCTTGCTGTCTGCCTCATCCCTAGGTCTAACACCCACAACACGTAAAAATGCCCTGAAGTCAATCTTGGTCCCTCCTCAATGACTCAGAAGAGAGGCAGCTTCCACAGCACACCCCTCTGACCTGGACTCTAGGATTCCCCTAGGTTCCTACACACAACTGATGATGAAGCTACTCACCTAGTAAACAAGAAATCTGGTGCCCTTGGGGAGGAGGCAGTAGCTTGGGGAATTTGAAATACATAGGTGCCTGAGAGGGGGGTGGGGGGGTGGGGGGATGGGGGGTGGTGCTTACACAGAGGTCCCCATCGGCCCAGACAGACCCAGGCTGAATAATCCTTCCTTTCCCCTGCCCAGGCTCCTTCCAAAATGCCAATTCTGGGACACATCAGGAAATAGAGAGGATGTCCCAAAAATCTTAGTACAGTTTTAAAAACTGTAAAAAAAAATCAGCAAATACACTTCACTACAGCAGGAAAGATTTGTGTTAGACATAAAGAATAATTTCCTGTCCATTAGAGTGTAAGTTCCTTGAGAGCAGGGGCTGGGTTTTTTGCTTCATTTTGTATCTCCAGCACTTAGTGCCTGACACATAGTAGGCACTTAATAAATGTTGATCTCGATTGATTGACCATCTGAAAATATGTGACATGCTGGAAAGATATCTCTCAAGTAGGCTGAGAATTTGCCTTCCCCAAGCAGAATTTAGGAACAAGTAAAATTCTGCCCATACTTTCTCTTCAGGAACAGAACACGAGACAGTGAGAAGAGCATTCTACTGGATTTAAAGTTCAGTTCTGCCACTTAATACCTGTATGGCATCAGAGAAGTCTCTTCACCTGTCTGGGTCTCCGTTTACTCATCTGTAAAATGGAAAGGTTGAACTAGATGACCTTTAAGATCCCTTCTAGCTCTGAATCGATGACATGTCTAAAGCTAATGAATGACATTGTTGCCATGTGGTGTGGCAGAAAGGATGTTGGACCTGAAGTCAGAAGAGACTGGTGTTCAAATCTGGTCTCAGACACTAGCTGTGTGACCCTGTGCAAGTCACTTGACCCTGTTTGCCTCAGTTTCCTCATCTGTAAAATGAGCTGGAGAAGGAAGTGGCAAATTGCTCCAGTGTCTTTGCCAAGAAAACCCCAAATGGGGTCACAGAGAATCAGACAGTGACTGAAAAGACTGGACAGCAACAAAATAATGCTTATAGTCTCTACATTTTAGGGTTCCAAAAGGCTCGAATGAGATGATGTATGTAAAGCACTTCTGCAGACATTATGGTTCTAGATAAATATCCGTTAAGCTTTTGGGAACTGAGTATGAGGCCTCCTTTGGTTACGCAGACAGAGGGAGAGTGATAGTGATGATGGCTAGCATTTATATAGACCTTTAAACTTTGCTAAGCAATTTACAAACATTATCTCACTCAATCCTCACCACCACCCTGGGAGGTAGGTGCTATTATCCCCATTTTACAAATGAGGAAACTGAGACTAAGAGAGTAGGATCTCACAGCTAGAAAGAGGTTCGGGGCTGGATTCAAATCCAGGTTTTCCTGGCTCCAAATCAGGAACTCAATATGCCTCCTAAGGCAGTAAGAACACCCACCTCATAGGACTATTGTAAGGATCAGATGAGATCATATAAAAAGTGATTTGCCAACTTTATGTTTGCTATGTTTATTCATATTTATATACAATATTTATCTTGCTATATTGGTTATAATTATTCTTACAGAAGCCGTGATGGAATCTACCCCATACTTGTCCTTCAACCTCATGTCCAGTCTTCATACTGCTCGTCTTTAGCGATATTGTGATATACATGCATACTCACATGTGTGTTACCATAGTCACACATTAATATAGGAATTGGGGCAAGGGTAGGAGGACGAGACATGTTCCTTCCCCATCAAGCCTCAGACCCCAGAGATCTGTAAAGGGACACAAATGTTCAGGGTGACCGTCAAGCCAGTGTGCCCTCCCCTGGCTGAGCCCCTCCTCACCCTGTCAGAGAAAGGGTAGCAAGGAGGAGGGCAGAGGGGTCCTATTCTCTCTTTGTTGTCCTGGGAGGAGGGGACTTCAAATTTTATTAAAACAGTTATATTCAGAATCAGCATTCTTTTATTTCTGACATAAAAATTCAGCCCTGAGGGGAGGCTCTTCTGGTGAGGACCTGCAAGAATTATTCATGGAGTAGATTAAAAGTTAGGGGCAATTGCCTGGGGCAATTTCATGTAGATATATAGAGATAGAAAGACAGACAGACAGACAGACAGACAGACAGACAGACAGACAGACAGATAGATAGATAGATAGATAGATAGATAGATAGATAGATAGATAGATAGATAGATAATCTCCCAACTCCCTTACTCTGTCTCCTTGACAAGGGGACCTCCTTATCAGGCAGGTCTCATTGTAGTAAACTCCAAGAGAGACTATCTTCTTAAAAAAAAAAAAACCTCTAGAACAACTAGAAGACCTCCATCGCCGGTGTGCAGGCAGAAAGGGCTCAGCCCTACTCGCTCTTGGCTTGGGGCTCACAGTCCCCAAAGACACAAGCCCTAAGTTAAAAATTCTAACTGGAAAACCCAAAGAGGTTTCAAGGTGAGTTAGAGGAAATCTAGGGGCAGAGAAAGCAGGAGGGAGGGAGGGAGGAGCCAAGGACGCTTCCCCCCAGCCCAGCCCAGCTAGCCCCTTTCTCAGTGGGTCCCCTTTCCCCCTCCCTCCTCTCGACTGCTCTTAGTGTGGTTAGAGAGAACAGTTCACCCTCCCCTCCCGGCCGAGTTTGACAGCTGTTTCTCTGAGTTGGAGGTTTCCTGTGCAGCGCAGTAATTCAGAGGGGAGGGGGGTTATCACCGCATGATCTCAGTATCTGAGGCACTCACACGTACGCCCGCCGCCCCCACATGCGGTTCCTTCTTTCAACACCACTCTTCACTTCCAATGTCTCCCCCCCTCCTCTCCCTCCCACCCACCCAGGCTCACTCTGAGACGTATCACAGGCTTCAGAAGCCTAAGGGTCTCCCTGGTGTCGGGCCCAGGGGCTAGGAAAGGTGTCCAACCCTCACTCACGACTCCTGGGCACTGAACCTGAGGCATCTTCTGGTTAGGGTACAGAAACCCCACTAGAAAGTCTCCAATAGAAGCTAAATAAATAAATATTGACTCCTGAGACCTGGTTTCTGAGGGTCTTCCTTAGCACATGCTACGTGCACACCCCAAACACATGCACAGGCATGGTGACACACACACAGTTTTATGTTGGAAAGGACCTTAGAAACCTAGTTCAATAGCCAAGTCATTTTTAAGTGACTTGGAAGAGGTCACACTGTAAGCAGTATGTCCATGTCTGTCTGTCTGTCTGTGAAAGCAGGCCACTTTCTATCAGAAGGGGGTAGGGGGAGATACCCCAGGGGACTAATGTAAGAGCCTGAAAGCTCAGAAGAATTGTCAAGTGAGGAGCTCTCTCCATCTGTGAGTCTTCCTAACCTTCCATCAGAGAAGAAGCAGGAATGAGGAGTGGGTCTGTCTCTGTCTCTGTCTGTCTGTGTCTCTCTGTCCCTTTCCTCACACAGGGGAACTCCAAAATGTCATCATAACGGCACTTCTCAGAATCAAGACTCTATTTCTGCAACTTATTTTTTTTAAATGCATAGTTTAATAAACTATGTATTTTTGTAAAAATAAGAAAGTAAATCACAGTAATAAACAAGATGTGATAAATCTGAGGTGTCAAAGCCTACATTTAATATAATGAAAAAAAACTAAGTTCAGAGAAATGTTCAGCAAAATATTTTGTACCCTCCTAAAATAAAATTGCAAAAATACCAAAGGGCAATTAAAAAGCAAACACAAATATTTTAATTAGTCAAAGAAAACTGTACTCAGCAACTTCATCTGACGTTCACACTATGAAAATGTGATCTATTGATTTCCAGGATATTTGCCAATGATCAACGATATCAACAGATGGCTGTCTTCCTCTTCATCCTTGGTGACTGCTGAATCCACACTGGTGGCCCACTAATACTCTGACCTCCAAGTTCCTTTATCTCCAAGACTTACTCTTAAGAATTAACGCTAAGGGAGAGCTTTTGCTCTCCCTGGTGAGAACCCAAAAGATCCCCTGCCTCAGGCCAGAGAGGGAACACTCTTTGCCATGGGGATGGTGGAAGAGGGGTGTCTTTCTTTGGACAGCTATGGTTATATGTTGGGTCCACCCATGGTACAGAGTAAAGGGTCTATGACAGAGGTTCCCAAACTTATTTGACCTGTCCCCTTTTAAAAAAAATTTACTCAGTGCCCCTCGGGAAATCTAATTTCTTTAACTCTTTAAACAATTTTAAAAAAAAATTGTGTCATTTCAAAAAATATATATAATTTAAAAAGTGACATCTTAAATTTAATAATTTATTGTAAATTTGTGGGGTTTTCCTGCATTGAAATTTTGATGATGAAATATTGCATCATGTAACTGTATAGTATCATATTGTAAGCAAGTCATTACGTGCACATATTCCTACCAATGCATGCTGGATTTCCCAACAAAGCACACATGCTTACCTGCCAACACTTCCTTGTTATGACCTGTCGTAGATTTGACCACTGATCGGTTATAACTTACATTTTGTGTGTCTATTTGGAAAATAATGTAGTCACTGCAACTTCAACTCTGTTACACAAGGGATGAAACATGTAGGAATGGCTTTTCAAAAATTTCTTATCTTTTCTTTCCTTATGCTTCCACTGCACCCTTATTTTTATTCAATGCTCCCTAATTGCATCCAAGGCTACTACTGCCCTCCCCCATTGTTCCAGTGCCCCTCCAGGGGGTGGTATGGCTATGATAAAAGCTAGTGTGACAATCTGGGTCAGTCTTGTCAGGCCTGAGATGCTCTTGAGCTGCTGGGGTGGAGGGGAAGTGGGGTGCAAATCAGTGGAAGTGCCTGTGGCTTACTTAGGACCTGGGTTGAAGCCCAGGATCTCTCATTGACTTTGTGACTTGAAGCAATTCATTTATTTCTTTTCGTTTCCTCCTCTCTAAAGTAGTGATAATATTTGCACCAGCCACTTGAAGTCTCCTGTCAACCCTCTCATTTGAAGATAAAGAAACTAGTTTAATTCAATTAACTTTTGTGAAATGCTTACTATGAGTAAGGCACTGTGCTAGGCACAGGACTGTATCTTTGTGGATTTTGTACTCTAATGTGGGATAGGACACACACAAATGCAAACTAATGCATGAAAGCAGGAGAGAGGTACAAAGTCCTACATGGAGGACTACAAATGATGACTCCCTTAAGCCTATTTTCTCATCTGTGAAATGGGGATGTCTACTTGGACTGCTACCTCAGGATTGTAATAAGGATCAAATAAGAGAATGTTGTTTTTCATTATTATATCATATCATATCAATACAGACAGTATGTGTCAGAGGCAGACCTTAAATCCACGTTTTTCTTTGATTTGAGGCCAGCTTTTCTAGCTACTACTCTATGACGCTTCTCCTTAAATGCTAATTTTTATTAACAAACCTAGGCAATTCTAAGTCTATAAGTTTCAGAGAAGAGGACACCTGCATTGGAATTCCTAAGGTTGAACCAGGAAGGAGCAGGGCAGCCTTTTCAAGGGGTCAGATAACTGCCTGGAAAGTGCAGTTTACTCCACATGGGCCTAAGAGTCTCCAGCAAAGAATCAAGCGTTCTGGGAAGCCTTTAACTTTACCACCTTGGTGGACACCTGTCCCTAGCCTTCCCTCTCCCCTCAGAGGTATTGCTCGTTTTCTTTTCATTGCAGGTAGGCTCAATGGTTGAGGAAAAATGAATGAGTGCAAGGTGAAGAGAATCAGAATATGAGACTTTACCTGTGTCCTCATATTTGGGCTTGAACTCAAGAGCTTCCACCTATACCCCTCAACCGAAGCCATACGGCCTCCATTGTCCCCAACTCCCCAAAAGTGCTAAGACAGTGAAGAAATAAGATGTGATTGAGTAAATTCTGTTTTCTATTTTTTAAAAAAATTCTGTAGATAGACAGAACTCATGCCCACGGTGAAGTCCCACCTGGCTCATGACTGTAAGCCTTGGCTTGGGCGGAGTCTGCTCGAGGGGAGTTCAGGGGACTCCTTATTTATGGTTCCCTCTGAATTCACTAGGGCCTAGTGGACATTTTCTCCTGGTCCAAGTCACTTCTAAAATTGGCAAAGTGGGAATCAGAAGGGTGGGGGTTAAAGAGATGGAGAGCAATACAGAACAGAAAGAGATTCCCCCTCCTCCCCACAGTGTGTTTTTCAGTTTGCCAACACAGCAAACAAAACCCACTCGATGTGAGCATTCGTTTGTGACGCACTTAATCATGGATCAAAGATCCCACAGATTCTTCTGATGCTGCCACCAACTTTGCTGGTGGGTGCACAAGTACATATGTATACACACACACACACACACACACACGCACACACACACACCCCTGCATATTACCTGCTCTTTAAAAAATTTTTTTTTAATTTATGGTATAAGACAAGCATTTCCATGACACAGTATAAAAATAATTTTAAAAATTATTGTACATGGAACTCAACAGTCTAAGCTCTTAGTTGAAGACACAGGAGGGAAAAAAGGGCCCTCCAATTCAACATTATGCTTGATTGGGTTCCTCTAGGTCTCGAAGGTCCCTTCCATTCTTAATTCTCTGGTCCTACCATCCTTTTATATGTATACAGGTGTCCACAGTGAGTCGAGTAATAGCTCTAAACCAGATTGTATGAATAATTTCACCTCTTCTGACTTAGTCTTGCCACCTGTTATAGGAAGGTAATAATAAAGATCTCTGATCTATCTCATAGGGATAATATGGCAATAAATGTGATATGGCCAACTCTTATCTATCCATGCCAATAGATGGGCAAAGTAGTATAAACAGCCTAAAAGAATGAAGTATGGCAGAGCCATACTTAGTTGGCTCTACAATGCCTTTACATGATTTTCTTTTCCCAGGAAGATTTCTCTTCAAATTATATTTTGCTTAAACTAATGCAAATTCCTTTGTATTATTTCTGGAGCATAGGCCATCTGGGAGATGGTAGGGAATTTGCTGGGTGATGAGAAGATATTCTAGGATTTAACATGGGCTTAAATAGGACATTATCTGTACCTAAAAGATCAAGATGCAAAGGTGATTTGACTTCCAAGTGATGTTATCAGAAGGTCCAAAAGGTTGCAGGGACTTCTCTGAGGTCACATGAAAGGTTAGAGGCAGCAGCCAAGCATGTTTCCCAGTCTCCTCGGCCATCACACTGAGGCAGGAAGGTGCTTCATCCTTGTTCCCCCAAGCACAAGGTTTTCTCACTCAAGAAAAAATGGCCAATTGAGGAGCATCTTTCGTCATGGCCCCAAAGGTCAATGGTGTCTTCTAGACTCATTGAGATGGGAGGGTTGGGGAGGAAAGTGGCTTGTGCTGGGTGATATAAATGATGTATGTTGCATGGTACCATAGAACAGGTGTGTAGTGTACCAGGGATGGAAGGGAGAAATCCACGTAAAGGTAGAAATGACCTACCAGGAAGGGCATGATTAAGACTTTAGAGACAGCACCTTTGGCTGTTTGAGGGCAGGAACACAGGCAAAAATTTGCGTGCGGCTTCCATTTTGCATGTGCAGATGGACACAGTTGGGTTGTAGTACATGGTTATATCTCTGCGTGTTCTTTTCTCTCTCTGGGTGGGTGTGGTAGGGTATATGTTAGTGTATCTATGTACAGGTATAAAAGTATGTATTAACATGTGTACATGTAAAGCTGTAATTGTATATGAATGTGTGCATGTAAGTATATATGGGTGAATGTGCATGTGTATGCATGCCTGGGTGTATATATGCATCTATGATATATGTATATATATATATATATATATGTATATATATGGTATCTTATGTATCTGTGTATATATTTGCATATATAGACACATGAAGGTGTATATGAATGTGTCTTGTATGTATGTGTACATCAGTATACATGCATAGCGAGCTCCTTGATGGTAGTTCCAGGCAGAGGCAGAGTTAAAGCAGCCTTCTCCAGGCTGAGCCCTGGCCAGGAGAGGGTTAAAGCAGTCTTTCCTATTACAGTCAATCTCCTGCTGCTGACCCATTTATAATGGAGAGTCATTTGTGCCTCTCTTCCCCTGTCTCAGTTCTGCTTCTGTAGTGGAAAAGGGACGTGGACAGAATACACACAACCAGAGCCCAATCGATAAGAGGGGCAAGTTTGAGCAGTATTTACACCTTAAAGGAGGTCTACCCACCCTATTTTCATTGCTGCAGTCTTTCTTCCCACCTCCTCCTCCTCCTGTCTCTTTTTCTGCCTCTCAGTCTGACTTTTGCTCTTATTTCAGTCTCCAGTTTCCCCAATTTCTTCTTCATTAGCCCCTTTACACTCTAGATGGACACTTCCCGGATTCCCTCTTCATTAGGAAATGATAGGCAAGGCACTATTCAGGAACGTTTAAGACCTGGCAGGGAAGAGGTGGTATTTCTGGAGAGCCCCCCTTGAAAGACCAGAGGGTTGGACCTGAATAGGAACTGGGTGGATGAGCCCCGGCTCTTTTCTGACACCTCCCTTCGATAACCTAGCTGCAATGACTTCTGTGTTCAGTATGCCCACTAAGGCATGAACCATTCCTGGCTATTAAGCAATGAAGGTCATGCCATATGTCATTCCATACAGGAATTTTCTCTGGGATTTGTAAGGTCTCCAATTTGACCCATGACCCTCAGACTTCTAGCTATCCATAATCCTCAGACAGACAGCGCACACAGAACCCCACTGTTAGATTTGCTGCCATTTTTAAGACTTGGTAAGACACACTCAATTAACAGAACTCATTCCTGCCTCCAGTTTGGTTAAAAATGTTCAAATAGCCACTGATCCATTACCTGAGGAACTTATGATTTCTAAAAGCCAAAATGAACTGCCCTAATTTACAAACACCAAGTGGGACCAACCTGAGAAAGAAATCAAAATATTTTTCTCTTGGGGAAAAAAAAAAAGAAACAAATAGAACCATCCTATGAATTAGTTTCAATTGGAACTTTATCAACATATATTTCCTAAAACTATGGAGCCCAATCAGAACATTAAAATATATTCAAATGATCAGCTATTTCACTTGGTACAACCCAGATACGATTTTCCAGGGGGTGTGGTAGGGAATAGGGCAGTTTTAAAAGAAATAATATGCATGTTTATATATACATATTTATAAACCACACATAAGTGTATCTTACACATAGATTTATAAAACTATATTCAATATACATGGAAACTAGTATTTAGAAAGCACGGATTAATGTTTTTATTTGCTAACTTAGGAAGCTCACAGCCATGGAAGTGTCCTTCAGATGAAATGAGCTAATGGAACACCCTGCAGAAATTCTAACACTGGCTAATAAAATATATCTCCATGGTACCTCAGGCCCAGAGACAAAAAGCCATAATTGGAGATGGCGTATGTCTACGTCAGAATTGAAAGTATGCACGTACATGTCAAATGAGATAATGTATGCAAAACACTTTGCATATTTATTGACAGGATGTGTCAATTAGAAGTATCATGCAAACTATACTTTCTCTGCAGTGTCTTTCCTGAAGATCTTTAATTAAGAGACATGCTAGTTCATTTATAATTAATTTTGAAATAGGTACACCTCAGCCACAATTCCTAGTCTGAGCTATACTGAAGGTAGCTTATTGACTTCCCCTCCCCATCTTTTCAGGAACACTTAGCCAACACTCAAAGTGTGCCCCAGACAGCCACTAGTTCTGCACTGGGTTCAACGCCAGCTAATTCCATACCCTGCTTTTCTCCATTCAAGAAATGGCTTGATGATGAATATTTCGGGAATATGCCCTTTGGGGAAACTGAAGCTGTGTGTCTGTGTGGGTGTGCACATAAGCTGGATGTAAAAAGGACCCGTTTCCTTTAAGTAGAAACTGACCAAAGCACTTTTACTGTCCAAATCTATTTCTAGTTTTTTTCCTTGGAAAATCTTCCTCTGTATTTCTGGAAGCAGCAGGTTGGGGGAAACATACCATAGTTATAAGAGGAGAGAGGGAGGAATTTTAATTAGAGGCTGACTAGCTTTGAAGCACCTGGGGACTGGGGGGTGGAGGGTGGGGGGTGGGGTGGGAAACATGAGCCCTAAAACTCAAAAAATGTCACTGTTTAGAAAGCAAAATGAAATAGCCCGAAGGGGAGAAAATAGTACTACAGACCAGTACTTGCTGAAATGGCTCCAGATATAGCAATAAGCAAGCATTGCTATTCAGCCAAAGAGAAGATTGTGAAACACCAGAGGTAATCTGTTTTCTTGATTTCCTTCCATGTCTTTGTCTTTCCGTCTTTTCCTAGTTTTGTTTTCCTTTTCATCTTTTTTTCTCTTTCCTTGTCTTTTTATTTTCCCATCCCTTCCATTTTCTTTCTGCCTTTCATCTCTTACTTCCTTTCTTCTTTATTTGTTTTCGCTTTCCTTACTTTTTTTCTTTTATCTCTTTTTCATTTTTAATTGCAAATATTTCTCTTTTTCTTTTCTTTTCTTTTCTGTCTCCATTTTTTTCCCCCTTGAAGAATCTCCCGGCCTCTGTTTCTTAGGGTTTTTTAGTTTTTGCTTGTTTACAGATCTGCATTTAGTGGGCTTTTAAAATAAAATAAGGCCCTTCCCTCATCCCTACCCCCACTTCTCTCTTAACTATATGAAATGAGTCTGTCACCCAAAAGATCCATTCTATCCTCTTCCTTCAATCATTCACCATGCTTCCTTTCAAATCTTTAGGCTAGATTAGCTGTGGGGCAAAAGGACTGGCTTTCCTGAAATATTTGGGGGATTTATTTCACAGCAGGAATTATTTATCTAGCCAGGTCTGCCAGGAAATTCCAAGCACCCAGTCATTCGGAGGTCATTGATGACTGACCATGCCCTCTTCATATTTCTCAGGCTAGTGGTAAAGCAGCTCCTGGAGTGTTCGGCTGGGCTATATTAGCTCGCTATCTTTCTTCCCTGTTAATTTGAGTGCTCAGATGCTACATTGCTTATGTACTTTCTCTCTCTCTCTCTCTCTCTCTCTCTCTCTCTCTGTCTCTCTCTCTCTCTCTCTCTCTCTCTCTCTCTCTCTCTCTCTCTCTCTCTCCCTCCCTCTCTCTCTCTCTCTCTCTCTCTCTCTCTCTCTCTCTCTCTCTCTCTCTCTCTCTGTCTCTCTCTCTCTCTCTGTCTCTCTCTCTCTCTCTCTCTCTCTGTCTCTCTCTCTCTCTGTCTCTCTCTCTCTCTCTCTCTCTCTCTCTCTCTCTCTCTCTCTCTCTGTCTCTCTCTCTGTCTCTCTCTCTCTCTCTCTCTCTCTCTCTCTCTCTCTCTCTCTCTCTCTCTCTCTCTCTCTCTCTCTCTCTCTCTCTCCTGACAGTGGTAGCCAGCAAATATTGCTTTTTTGGACTTTGACACTGGCTCCAACTTTGAGAGGAATTTAAGTGATATTTACTGCATAGAAATTTCTCGTTGGAGCTCTGCTCTTCTGGTTCATCTTGGACAACACAGTAGATTTATTCTGTTATCAACTAACCACTCAGTATGAGATTTAAACTTAATTAACTTCATTGGAGGCTGAGGCTGTGGGACCTTCAGCCACCTAGCAAGGTTCTGTGTGCAGCTCATTATTAGCTCTCACAAAAGGAGAAATGTTAATAGTATTGCTTAGGAAAATTAAAAAATAAAACTCCGAACCACGCTGTTTTCCCCTTCACACACTTCTCAAGCTGTTTTGTGGAGATGGTGATAACCTGCCTAGAAACAAACAAACAAGCAAACAAAAAAATCACTATGCTATCAGACTTACAGGAGGATGAAAGATGGTTTGGATATTAATTGCAAATTAATCTTTATGTGGCACAGTGTTAGTGTCACTGAAGACCAAATAATAACCTAAAATCCTGGGTTCCCATCTTGCTCGTTTGTTTTTATGATCCCTGAGGAGATCTCAAGGGATCATAAGCTTTCTTTCACAATAAGGAAAACAACCTTAAATTGACTTTACCTATTTCATAGATCCATAATTTCACTGGCACGATATGGATAATCCTCTGTCCATGTAGATCACAATCCCTCTATGCTTTACTGGGAAGTTTTGATGAATTGCTGGGGCTAGAAAAATGAGACACTTGGTGGTCTGGCTTTGGTCGAGGGGCACCTCTGTCTTTAGCTAGTTCTAATCCCAAAGTTGATGGACACATGGCATGGCCTAATTGATGGGGCCTTCGTTCAAAGTGTTTCCCACTTCATGGAAGCAGGATGGAGCTCAAAGATTATTCCTACTAGAACTTGTTTTTCTGTTAGTATAATTTTCAAGACTCCATGGTCACTTCCATGCCACAATGGCGTAGAAGCAAGACTTTAGTGGAGGATATTGATTTCAACTGCAAAAAATAAAGATATACCCAGAAGGTAAAAAAATCAATAAATGGCACCATCAAAAAGCAAGGAATCCTGTATTATAGAGTTAAGGAAGCCAAAGGGATAGTTTCACGTTGAAAATATACCTGATCCTCTTCATATGCTCTGGTGGAATTGGAGAGCTGGTGATCAGAAAATGAAAGTGCTTTGTAAGTCACGAAGTGCTGTCCAAATGGAAGGTATTCATTATAACAATAACAATAATGATGATGACAGTCTTCTACTAAAGTCGCACTCCTATACCTCATCATGGCATGAAGGTGACCTTGGCTATGATGCTCAAAGTCTATTTCTACTGACCTGAAAAGGCTTGACCTATAATAAAGGACAGACTGCATGTCTGTCCTCAGAGGAGCAGCCTTGTTAAGCATGGAGAGGGTCCTCCTTAGATAGCTGATGGAATGAATACTGACAAATGAAATCGAAAGCATTGAAATACATAATAATAACAGTAAAGTAATAATAAAAATCATTATTATTGCTGGGAGAAAGAAACCATTTGTTGCAATCAAACGAGGCGGATATGAACTGGCATTCTCATTCTCTCTACACACACACTACTGACTTGTTTTTCTCTTCCTTTAAGATCCTTCAGAGAATAACAAACCTGCTGAATTCCACTAGAAATTGAACCAGGTAGAGGATAAAGAATGTCATCATCATGTTTCTTTTTCTCAATAACAATTCCACACAGAGATCCAGCTTTTCATTTAGAATATTATCGAAGTTTTTTTTGTTCTGTTTTTAACAATGGCTCACCATTAGCCACTGGCTATTCTGAAGCTTAACCGTAGTCTAGTCTTTATATATCTTTTAGACAAACACAAGCAAAAACAAACAAAAATTTACCAATCTGAGGACTCAATACATAAATTATGTGTTGTGATTTACATTCCCATGCCCCTCTTTTGTACTTATTGGGCCACCCAAAACCCCCTTTTGGAATGATCAAGAAATATAGATTCACTGGGGAATTTATCTAACCAGTAATTCCATTGTATTAAGTTATTACCTCCTCTCAGTGCACTTTTCTACCCACCATGACACAGGATACAGACACTTTGCAGATAAATAGGAAATGCCATAAAAGTTTACATGCCTTCCCTGGAGCTAAGGCTGAGGTTGAAGTTGGGTCCCAAGTTAGTTGGCAATTTCTCTAATTGCCACCAGTGTTGCAGACACCACAACCTATGGGATTGGAATGCGTTAGGGACGACAATGCTCTCCCTAGGCTGATCTGTTTTTCATCCTGGTGTTTTAGGCAGTCCTAGCATCTCAGTTTAGTGCTCAGATTTATGTGTGTGCACCTGTCCTCCCCTCTGTGCTCACATACATACACATACATCCCAACAATAAAACCTGGCTGAATTGATTGTCTCCCAGTGACCTAGAGCCTCTGTCTGTCTTGATATTGGTACTATTAGGCTGTAGGCTACAATACTCACCCTAATCACACCCCCACCCCCAACACCTTCCTCATTCCAGACATTTGGTAACAAATTGAAATTGCAAGACCCATATTACACACCATAGCTCACCAATCCCCTTAACCAATTCATAATTGACTTTTAAATCATTTAGGTACAAAAGCAAATAATAATAGGCCCACTGTTCAGCAGCTAATAAATTCTAGCTCATGAAAACGGAGGGAGAAAGCTTAGATCATAAAAATTAAATATTTATGTAGATACCATACCCACACAGATATATAAATGCATACACACACATTTTAGACATCGCTATACATTTTTAATTTCTTATGTGATGTCTAATAATAAAGGTTTTTCCAAAGGAGAAATGAAAGGACGGTTTATTGCCTCCAAATTAATAAGAGAAAACTTCAGTGTAATATCTAATGTTCTCACTCCCTTCCAAAAAAAAAAGATGCCAAAATATTAAATCAACAAAATTATCTTTTCTCTATTGCGAGGATCAGCAAGTTAATATCCATAAAACACTACGAGCTCCCTTGGTTGAAGGGTGCTATATAAATACAAAATATCATTGTAATTTATTATTGAACAGAGTCAGTTTTTCCACCGAAACCATTTTTCAAACCTTCCACAACCTAGGTTTCTCTGATGGGTGCTTTGACAATGAGCCAAAACACCTCTCCTGGCCATGGGGAGATGATCAATCAATTTAATACAAAGACTCCTAAAAGACGTTCTGCTGATAACCTAGCAAAAACAGACATAGAATCTCACTTTCTCAATTAAGTTCCAAGGAACACATAGTGAGCCCAGGTCAATGGGCTGCCCAACATCTCAGGACTAAGTATTATTTTGTCCTCTCTACTTTGCTGACAGCTTGTTCAAAGTCTGAAGAGGGGTGGCACTCTTTTATGTCAAAGCAGCTCCAGTAAGCACCCCTCCCCCCCCTGCAAATCACCTTCTCTGCCCTCCTACCCGCAGCTAAAAATTTAAACAATAGGTGATAAGAATTTACAATATTTCTGTTCCCTAAGCCAGTAATTTGAATTGTATTTCTATTTTAGCAAGTTGGCAGCAGCTCCCAAAGTTTCCCAAGCTAGCTAGTTATTGTGATGGTAGTTAATAATAATAAAGGACTTTCTCACTCCCAGCCAGCCAGAAAACTGGGTTGAGTTTTTGAGCAGCTGTATATGAGCATAGAAAACAAATCACAACCCAAAACAAGGAGTTCCTATAACTGAAATCTCTAAGAAGGATTAGAAATAGAAATACAGCTTTTGAAATTGGCTCGATGAGTGAGATCAGTACCATCTGGGGAATGATTCAAATTTGAATAAGTAGAAACTGTTTGATTAGAAGAAACAAGAGACCAAAGGACTAGTTTATCAAACAGAAGCTTAAAGTTCCATTGGATTTTCTGTTGTGAGATCATTTTTGATATGCCAAAGGGAATTTTTAGGAGAAAGAGACGGCAGCTGTTTCAGTTTTAGAGCTCCTAGAATTCTGTGTGTGTGTGTGTGTGTGTGTGTGTGTGTGTGTGTGTGTGTGTGTGCATGTGTGTGAAGTAGATTCAGTTTTGTAATTAAGGCAGACAAATACTGGGTCAACCATTTTTCGATTGGGTGCATTTCATTGTCCCAACAGCGCTTTCTTCACTGCAAAACCAACACGGCTCCTCTCCTACGCACAGCTAGCCTTTCACATTTCATTTCCAAGATAACCGGATCTCTAAAATTCATCATCATTCACTAATAAAAGCTCAGGAACAAATATAAAACTCAGCTGCAACAACCCATGACTTTTAGTTGTTGAGACTCAGAAGATTTTATAATTTGATTTGTCACAGAGAGAATCAAGTCTGCTTCATCGACTCAGATCTGGTGAGGAGGGGAGGGGATTGAAGGGGGAAAGGAAATTCCATTTGGAATGACCTCCAGCAAACCTTCACAACTAACAAAATTGGAAGTGTTTGCAGCCGAAGGCCAAGGTTTTCAAAACCCTTTTGTGTATCCATCAATAAATCGCTATTTATGTGCACACAGACACAGACATAAAAGTAGTCTGGGTAAGAAAAACACATGTGGAAAATTTAACTTTGCTAAAACGTAAATTCAGAAAATGCAAAATTTGAGGACTTTTTTTTTTTCCAGGGCTGGGATAACTCTTGGAAACCACCTAAGATACATGTTTTGTAGTCTATTCAAATTCTCGATTCCACGGTTATGAATATTTTTTGACTTCCAAAATCTGGCCTCCTTGCCTGTCTAGGAGTTTAAGTCGGCATTGGGCTTCTTTAAAAGAAAGACATAAATCTAAAGGCTGTAGAAGAAAGAAGAAAATTATAAAAGTGAATCCTCGAGAAAGGATTTCTCTTGCAGTGCTCAACAAAGCTGGTGATTGCCTGGTTCAGGCCTTCACGGTGCCCCGATGCTGAATTCTGGGACTAGGTGAGCATCGGTGGGGCCAAAATAACGGATGGGGAGCTGGGCGCCACATACACACAGGTGCACCTTAGCTGCTGCTGCTGCTGCTGCTGCTGCAGCCATCACTTTGCCCCATTCCAACTGCCAATCTACTGCTCTAGAGAAAAAGTTCCACCCTTCCACTTGGGGAAACATCCTACCATGCATACTCAGAATTGCTCGGGGAGTTGCGTCCATACCCTCAATAGGCATGCTTTTCCATCTTCCAGGGACTGTTGTTGGTGCAGGGAAAAGGGCAGGGGGAGCCAGTCTGAATCATCATGGGGAGAAGGATCGAGCCCCAGTTTCCTCACCCTTCTCTTTATCTTCCTCCCCCTCTTTTCACACCTCTACGCTCCCCTACGGCCAAGAGCCAAGTTTCTCTTGTTTCTTTTCTTCCTCCACAACCACTGTTCTAGGGCAGCAGGCTCCCTGGCAAGCCCTGGGAGCCCCGGCGCTCGTTTCTTCTCAGTCTGCAGGATAGACTCTGCCCACTCAGAGAATCTGAGAATTGGAAGGTCCTTTACAAGTGCAACCTCCCACCCAATATAGGAATCGGAGACATTTCCGTGCTTGAAAGCACTAGCGGATGGGAATATCATTATCTCACAAGGTAGCCGGCTAATGTTTTGGTGAACAAGCCTATTAGATAGAATGCTCTTTTTTTGTCATGGTAAACCTAAGTTCCCAAATCTGCCTCCTTCCGATGCCTACCTGTGGAGACTAGCCTACTTCTTCAGGCAGCTAACGGGCCTTCCAAGATGTGAACACCGACAACATTCCCCCTCCCCCGGTCTCCTCTTACACCCCTTAAGTACAGATGTTTGAAGCAGACCTCCGCCCCCTTTTCTCCCCCCTGCCCCCTCCCAGCTTGTTTGCTTTCTGCTTTGGTTTTAAAAGATGGAGCCTTTGCCTAAATTCTAAATATGGGCAGGGATATATAAATAGTCTTACTGTTTTCCCTTCCTCTTCCCCTATCCCTCCCGCCTAAGCCTCTCTCTTTCCCCTGGCTCAGGCTCCAAGCACTCGGGGGGCCTCCTGGCAAATCGACGTCAGTTCCTTTAAAGTTAGATGTGAATCTCCCTTCTAACCCAACCTAACCCAGCCCGACCGAGCCCGTGCCCCTCTGGGCAGAGCCACCTGTTATCAGGAGGGGCGTACGCGGGCTGAAGGGCGGTAAGCCACCGCCCCTGCCCCTGCTCCAAAGACACAGAAACCCGGTTAAACGAATCTGTAAGGGCACGGGTCCCACCCCCACCCCCCACCCCAGACTGTTATTAAATTAGAACCGCAGCTGAAAAAAGGGTTTGTTTCCCCTCCTGGAGTGGAGGAGAGCAGGAGGAGAGATATGAACAGAATTTTCATCTCAGTAATGATGATAACATCCTGGCTGTGCAACTAAAACCGCTGAGCAGATGTATCTGCTCTTCTAGCTGGGCGCTCTCTCCGGGCATAAACTCGTGTACGTGCTTGCGTGTGTGTGTGTGTAAATTTGGGGTATCTGAGATCCTGGGGCTGGGGAGTTAAGCAGAAGCCGGGGCAGCGGTAGGAGAGGGAACGGCAGGTTTCAATATTCTGACACATTGGTATAATTTCTTCAGAAAAATCTCCAGCAATGCGCCTCCACAATGAGCTGCTCCCCCCCCCCCCAAGCTTGCTGGGTATACACTCAGTCTACACAGACCATGATTTGCCCGTTCTCATCGTTTCTAAAAGTCCGAAGTGCTGGAGTGAGGGAAGTTGGAGTGATGATGGGACTCAAGGCAAAGGCGGGTGACCAGGGGTTGATAATGGATTGAGGAAAGAGGAAAACCACTTTATGCTTGTTGGACCTAGGTGCTATAAGAATAAAAGGTAAAACTTAAGTGGGACATATGGCAACTCCGTGGAGCAGTGGATAGAGTGTTGGGTCTGAAGTCAGGAAGAATCATCTTCATGACTTCAAATCTGGCCTCAGACACTTACAGCTGTGTGACCTTGGGCAAGTCATTTAACTCTGCCTCAGTTTCCTTATTTGTAAAATGAGCTAGAGAAGGAAATGACAAGCCATTCCAGTATCTTTGCCAAGAAAACCCTAAATGGGGGGTTGGAGAGAACTGCACAAAAACAAAAATGATTTGTCCTCCTTGCCTTCAGAGCACAGACAGTTGTGTTCTTGTGGCCAGTTGCAAAGAGACAGATAGAAGTTTGATTGTTAGAGGGAAATTTCCTGACCATTGGAGCTATTTCAAGGTGGAATATAAGTAATTTCTCTTTAAGAAAGAAGGAAACCATTGTCCTCAAGAACAGTCTGATTGACCAATGTCAGATACATTAGCTGTCCCTCTTAGGTACAGGTTGGACTGGATGTCTATGAAAGTCGCTCCCAATTCTGAAAAATAATTGCCTAGTGGGGGTGACTTTCACTCAAGAAATGGGGTAAAAGCCATTGGCAAGAACATGTATGACTCAAAAAGGTAAGTGGGCTGTCTGGTAAGCCCAGAGTTAGGGAACCAGGATTAGTCACCACGGAGAAGGGGTGGGAGTGGGTGCAACCGAATGATTTGAAGGCAAAAGATGCAGGGAAAGTATCTTCAAATAAAAAAAAAAAGGATAATATCAGGAATAATTGTTATATTATTGAAAAGGAGAGAAACTCTAAAACTATAATTCTATAAGCCACAAGAGGGATTTAAGTTAGATATTAGGAAAAACTTCATAAATGAAATGTTTATTTAAACAATGGTAAAGATTGCTTAAACATCAAGGGTTTTCCAGAACCAGCTCTAATGCTTACCAAAGCTGATTGTTAAATTTTCAGTGTGATCATTTATACCTCAGAAATCTACAAATCAGGGACTGAATTATTGTTTTGTTGATTCTTTAGACTCAAGAAAATGTAACGATGCAGATTAAATTTTTTTTTAGGCAATTGGGGTTAAGTGACTTGCCCAGGGTCACAGAGCTAGTAAGTGTCAAGTGTTTGGTCTGAGGCTGGATTTGAACTCAGGTCCTCCTGACTTCAGGGCCAGTGCTCTATCCACTGTGCCACCTAGCTGCCCCAAAATTGGGCTTGTCCAGCATTTGAACCCGGAAAGTGAGAATCATACCCCTAGACCAACGAGCAGCTTCTCAGGTTAAATTTAAAAGTGTGTGTATATATACTCGCCCCCACCCCAGCCCAATTGTTAAATATTTCCCAGCACACACCCTAAAGACTTAGGGAATGAAATCATCACTAGACCAGAGGCCTGGTGATTGAAGGCTAACTACAAAGCAACAGCAGCTGGAATTTACATAGCATTTTCAGGCTTGCAAAGTGCTGGACTTCCGCTATTTCATTTGAGTCTCACAAACCATGCTGAAAGGGATGGTAGAATTTTCCTCTTTGGTAATCTTAGAGAAGGTAGAGCAAGCTATTTGGGAGTGAGGAATGGTTCACGTATGCTTGAAGATGGGGAAAGATTCAGCATCTTTCCAAAAATCAGTTTCAGTCCTATAATTTTAAAACAAAGATCCCTCCCTAAAGCTAATCTCTCTATCTGTGCTCTATAACTCCATTTTTTTTTTTTACTATCCAAGCTTTTCTTGTCATTTTCATGCTGATGACTCCGAGGTCCATATTGAACCCCAGCCCAATTGCTTTCAGAACCTTGAATATCTAGCCATTTTCACAAATGCATTACCGCACCCTCATTTTCTCATTTCTGCCAAATCCAGTGTAAGAGACAAAATAGAGTCAGGAGGGACCTGTGTTTGATTATTAAATCCAATATTTACTAGCAGGGTGACCATGGTCTAGCTTTCCTGAGACTCACTTTTCTCATCTATAAAATGGGGGCAATCTTCATCTTCCCTACATCACAGGAAACATTTTGTAAGTTTTAAAGTGCTATATAAATGGAAGTTAGTATTACCAGTGCATTTATTATTTGGAGGTCTTTAAGCAAAGGCTGGAAGGGGATATTATGGGTAGAAGGGTTACCAGTAAGGCATGGATGGGACTAGGTGACTTCTGAGGTCTCTTCCAACCCTGAGATTCTATTCTCTCCATTTCTAGGGTTTATCCTCCAGTCTTTCCCCTTCAATATTCAACTTGTAACCAAGTTCTGTCATTCCTTGCAATATATATGTCATTCCCAATTCTAACATAGCCTGCACAATATTTTCCTACTAATCTTCCTAAAATAACATTTTTATCATGTCACTGTCCTAATAAAACAAACAACCTACAACAGCTTTTTATTACGAACTCTTATTAGATTGCCTATCAGTCAATTCAGCAAACATTTACAAGACAAAAGCCACTGCCCTCATGGAACTTACAGTCTAGTAATGGAGCTTAACAATAACATTTAGATTGTACTTTAATATTTGCAAGGTGCTTTATGGACATGATGGATAATACAGTTAATATTATTGCCATTTTACAGATGAAAAAGCTAAATCTTTGAGAGGGTTACTAACTTGGCCAACATCGCACTAGCTAGTAAATATCTAAAGGGGTATTTTAATCCAGCTCTCCTGACTCCAAATCCAGATGTACTTCCGCATTTTATAGTCTCAGTATGGTATTCAAGGCGTTTCACCAATTAACCTGACCAAGCTTTCCAACTTCTCCACTACTCTCCAACACCCATCTTTCATTCCAGCCAGTTGGTCTCCTCACAGCCTGCCAAACATGCAATGTTCATACCCACCTCTATGCCTTCAATCACGCTCCTTTTTTTTTTGTTTGTAATTGTCTTTGCCTTCATTTCTGCAAAGCCAAATCCTAGTTACATCTTTGAGATTAACCTCTTCCATCAAACCTTCTCTGATTATCCTCTTACTCACAATGAGGTTTCCATTACTTCGAATTCCCTTAAGACTTGAGGATGGTCTGTGCCACTACATCATGCCCTTGCTTAGAGACACCTTTGAACTGTTCTTTCCCTGGATCTTCTGTCTTTTTCCCCCAAATAGATGACAAGCTACCAAGGGATAGCAGCTGCATCTTCTGGTACTGTCCAGGGTGCCTGACACAGTGCCGGGCATATTGGGCTTTATGTTGATCAAGCTGAACCCTGAGTTGAACCAAATTACAAAATGATATTGACATGGCTTCAACTTTTTCGGTTGAAAAATGAATTGCAAGAGACTCTACCCTACTGTCACAAAAACCATGCCTTAGTTCTCCAAGTAGGTTCACTCACTTCTTTGTGAGCCTCATTTTATAGGAGGTGATAAACTAGGATATATGGGTAGCTAGGTTGCACAGCAGAGACAGCACTGGGCTTGGAGTCAGGAAGACTCATCTACCTGAGTTCAGTTCTGGCCTCGAACACTTACTAGCTGTGTGACCCTGGGCAAGTAACTTCACCCTGTTTGCCTCAGTTTCCTCATCTGTATGTAAAATGAGCCGGAGAAGGAAATGGCAAACCACTCCAGTATCTTTGCCAAGAAAACCCCACATTGGGGTCACAAAGAGTCAGACACAACTGAAACAACTCGACAACAACATGGAGGAGAAATAGCTTTGAGAGTCACAGCTAGGAATCTAGAGTTGCTGCCTCCAAAGGCTGCTAATAGCCAAAGAGGCTTGGACTGTGTATCTTTCCTTGACATTTATTGTATTATATCTCTCAGTGACTGAAAACCTACATAGGTCTTGGTAGGAGCATAAGTGCCTCGAGAGGAAGTAATCATTCCTTTTACCCCTCTCTGCCTCTAACCCCTGACCTTCCTGGACATGGTGTCATAAGGAGATCCCTGGACTTGGAATCCTACCCCTAACACATAACAGCTATATTATGCTGGGCAAATTAGTTTCTTCATCTGTCCTCTCTCAAAGGCTCTGTAGTTGTTAGTTCTAAAGAAAGATCAAAGCCCAACCCTGGAAGTGAGTTGGGAAGATGTACCTCCTTCCCTTTTTTGTAGAGGTAGGGGCAGGTAGGTGGGGCAGTGGAGAGAGCTCTGGGCCTGGAGTCAGGAACCTGAGTTCAAATATGGCCCCAGACACTTACGGCTGTATGCCTCTGGGCAAGTCACTTAACCTTGTTTGTCTCAGTTTCCTCATCTGTAAAATGATCTGGAGAAGGAAATGGCAAACCATTCCTGTGTCTTTGACAAGAAAATTCCAAATGGGTCATGAAGAATCAAACATGACTAAACAGTAGCAGGGGACTATAGGTATGGAATATTGTCAGAGAGTCAATGGGTTGGTTTTATTGAATTGTTTTTTAATTTTCTTTCAAAATCTTTGTTATAAATGCTGGCTCACTAGGGGAGGGGGCAGGAGATGTATTCAGAAATGAATGTGATATAAAAAATGAATGATATCACTAAGATACAATTACCAACATTTTAAAAAATAAATAAAATGAAAGGTCAGATTCTGCTGGCCCCAGGTGTCCTTCATCACAAATAAATGACAGCGTGGTCTTCCTGGCTCGCCTTCAGGCTTTGTTTTGAATCTGTATCTCACTGAGAGTGGGTGGGGTGGAGCGAACCTCTCTACTCACTCAGACTTTCCTGTAAAACTCAATTCTTAGTAGTCAGTCAGCATTATCTTCCCCGACTCTCACCAACCCTGGCCTCTTTCCCCCATTCCCTTCTGCCTCCAAGAAGGAAAACTTCCCAAGTCCAGAGGGAAGGGCTGACCTTGGAACCCTTTGGGGCAGGTAGAGTAGATAGGGAAGACAGGGCAGGACAGCCATAGCCTCCTGGAGCCATGTCCAGCAGTAGCCTTCCTTTTCTTCTCACCACCATGGAGAATGAAGAGAGTATTTTTAAAAACCCAATATAATCCCTTGATACTGAGTGCCACCTGACCTCCAGACAGATTGCCAAAGGGCTTTGTAATAAGTCTCCTCTCTCTAGATGGATTGCTTTAGTCACCACTGAGATGCCATCATCTCTGGCTTGGGAAATAAATAGGCATTTAGCCCTGCCTCTTCCTCAGTGGATTGGAGTATGAAGCCAGATTGAATCATGGGTGTGAGTGAAACTGAAAGAAGAGGGGAAGATAAATTCCCAGGATGTTAGAGGGTTCATCATTGTGCCCACCAGGGCATAACTGAGCCTTTGTTTGTCAGGTTACCCCCACAAAACAATTCTCAAAATCATAGAATTCTAGAATTGAAAAGGGGCTCAGAGATCAAATCTATAGCCTTCTTTTTACAGTTGAGAAAACTGACTCCTGTAATTGGCAGATGGCAATAGTTTTTTTTCAAAAAAGTTAAAGCCTTTAATAGTCGTAATGCTCACTTATATAAATTATTTACATATACACATACACAAATGTATATATATATATATATATATATATATATATAAAAATTATACAAATTTAAATATGAATGGCATATAAGTTATAGTGTCTAAAAGACTCCGTTTTGGGAGGTATTTCAGCTTTAAACATATATCCACATCCATATACTTTATGAATTTTTGATGGCCTCAATTTCCTCACCTACAAAATTAGATTCACCTCAACAAATATTAGATGCATAATATGTGCAGCTCCCCTTTCGATTATAGATCATAGGATTTCACGCTGGACAGGACCTTAGAGGTCATGTGCAAGCTAAGAAGCAGTAATGGATGGCGAGCTCAAGTGATGGACCTGCGTTCAAGTCCTGTCACTAGATCTTAGACGTACAGTTATTTACATGATGTCTCCCTTGTTAAAATGTGAGCTCCTTGAAAGCAGGGACCATGGTTTTTCGCTTGTCATTGTATCCTCGCTCTTTGCTTAATGTCTGGCTCATAGTAAGCAGTTAAATGTTTGTTGATTGATTGACCCAACTGGTCTGTGTGGATTCTGCAAATCACTTAACCTTTCAGTGTCCCTGGACAGTCAAGATCATAAATTATACAGAAGTTGCTGATTTGCATTGGCGGAGGGATTTTCATGCATAGGGAGTCCCCTACATTAATAAAATTACAAATGCAGACCAAAAGAAAATGTCCAAGGCACTGTACCAGGACCTGAGGTAAAAAAAAAATGTATAGTCCATTCCCTCAAAGAATTTACCTTCTACTTTAAATAATAGGGCTGGACTCTATGACCTCTAAGGACCTATCCAGCTTGAAATCCTATGATTTATAATCTTTTTAAAAAAATAGTATTTCATTTTTTCCCCAGTTACATGTCAAGAAAATTTTTAGCATTCGTTTTTACTGGATTTTGAGTAGGCCCAAATTTTTCTTCCTCCCCTACCCTCTTCAGAAAATGGCAGGCAGTCTGATATTGTTTACATATGTGCTGCTATGATTTATAATCTAAAGCAAGGCTCCCCTCACACCTTCACCCATTTTACACTTTCAAAGGTGCTTCCGTTGACTTCCACATGTGCCAGAAGGTCTCTGTCACTCCCTCCCATACTGACTCCGGCCAATCGGGATCTCTCAGGGGTGAGTGGCCACAGAGAAGACATACCTCAGAATTAGGGTCCCTCTTCCCGTACTGAATCACTTTTACCACTTCCTGCTAAATGCAAGCCTCCTCAGAGGTCCCTCTCACTATGGCTGGCTTTGTGACACCTGGCAATTATCTGAACACCTGCTGGCTCATGTTTTATAAGGGACTCCCAAAGCATGGTCCCTCGATGGAGCAAGCTGGCTGCCTGTTCTTGGAGGGGGAGTGGGGAGCAGATGGGAGCCAGGATTAAAGAAAGGGCAGGCCTGGTGCAGCTGGCTGAAAGGTCACTGTCAAAGGTCTGTTTGATTTGGAGCTACCCGTTCTGATGGGAAGGAAGGGGGAGATTTAAAGAGGTAGATTAAGGTAGAGAGCCAGGGAAGATGCTGCTGTGGCTGTTCTCCCAGAGCCTCTTATCTTGGCCCAGTCGCATCCCCTCCCTCCTTTTCTCTACACCCCTTTTTTCACTCCGCCTTTCTCTAGGAGCAACCCCACCTTCAGTAGTCTTAATTCTCTGGGCCAGCCTTTTCACAATCATCATTTACTCCCCTCTCCTAATTGTCTCTCTCCTTGCCTCTCCTCCCACCTTCCTTTCCTCCATCCCTCTATTGTTCTTTCCCTCCCTCTCTCTTCCTTTCATCTTCCTACAAAAAGACTGCCATCATCTTTCCCTGCCCCAATGCTAATGAGTTATCTGAGGCCATAGAGGGGATGAGGCCAAGGGCCTGGGGGCAACCCAAATCATGAAGGACAGATCTTTTACATGGCGTCTAGGCAGCCTAGCTGTGTGACCCTGATCAAGTCACTTAACTTTTGTCTGCCTCAGTTTCCTCAACTGTAAAATGGGGACCATAATAGTATGACCTCCCAGGATGGTTGTATGGATCAAATGACAAGGGTGCTTAATAAATTATTGTTTCCTTCCTTACTTAGAGATGAGCTTATTTAAATTAATGATTTTTTCCTCTCCCTAAGAAGTGTTTTAAGAGAGAAGGCAGAAGGAGACAGAAAAAAAAAAATAGAACCAACGTGGCATTGTAGATTGAGTGATGAAAGATCTGGGTTAGAATTCTACCTCAGGAACCTAACTGTGTGAGCCTGGGCAAGTCACAATCCTGTTGGCCTCATTGCCCTTCCTCATTTGTAAAATGGATGACTTTTTTGGTTTCTCCCTGTTCTGTATCAATAATCCCATGAGGATAGGAAGAGCAGAGCTTAGGGGAATGGAGACTCTCTGCTCAAGGAAAATGAGTCACAGCCTTCCATGACCAAGAGAAACGCCAGATGGAAATTTGTGGGAAGAGTCCAGGGAAAATCCATACCAAATGGACAGTTGGGCTGCTGCCTAGAAAACAGTCTATCCTTGAAGCTCAGAAGAGTAGATCCAGGGACCAGGCAAGAAGAGACCCTGCTTGAAGCTCATCTTGGGTCTGCAGATGGAAAGAGGAAGGACTTATCAGAAAAAAGTGACCCCAAGGGTGGTGAATGAGAGGGGACCCTTCAGACTTAAAGACTAGCTTGTGGTTATTTAAAAAAAAAAGCGAGGGTAGAATCTGCCGTCTAGAAGCTTACATTCTCATGGAGATAACATGCAGAAGGGAGCGGTGGCCTCGAAGGGATATTTTGGTGTGGAAAGCTACCTAAATGGTGAGCGGTGCCACCGGCAGTAAAGAAACAGAACTTCCCAGTAACTGTAACGAATATTGAGCTCACCACGACACAATTATAGTTCCAGAAACCAAAGGCAGAGGGGCCTGGTAAATAAAACTGACCTTGAAGCCAGGAAGACTGGGAGTCATCACACCCTTGACACAGAAGCTGTGCAACCCTTTGCTACTCTGCCCAGCCTCTCTGTGCTCTGGACAACTCGTATCTAAGACTGCAAGTTAAATACAAATTGCTCATATATATTAGTGGAGAAAATTTACACAACCAAAGGTTCCCAATACTTATGAACCTACAGGCTCAGGCCATATAATAGACCAAATGTTCCCTAAGCTTTCTTCCAATGCTAATATTCTGTGGTTCAGTCGCATCCAAGATAAGCACGTTAATTTGTTCAGCAAATGTTTATTCATTCCTTCACCAAATATTTACTGAGTGACTCTTATGCATATGCCACTGTGCTATGTACAACACCCTCAAGAACACACACACACACATACACACACACACACACACACACACACACACACCCCTTTTGCATGGGCACATATACCGGCATAAAGCAACCAGTGTGTTGGCACTCAGTTCTTGTGGTATAGTTTCTCTAAAGGACCAGGATGTCTGTGGGTTGAGAACTTTCCCCCACCCCTTTCTCCCACCCCCACCCCCACCCCAACAGCAGGGGCAGCTGTGTCACCGGACATTTCATTAGTTTGCACCTCATTAGGAGGCGACTCAAAAGGTTGCTCTGAGAACCACATAATGGATCTCTGGGATTTTCAATATCCAGCCTCCAACAAAAGCCTAATAAAAATTTGAGGACAGGATTCTCCCAGGAGGGATGTGTCATCATGGAATAAAAATGGAAGAGATAAAGAACAACTCCTGGAGCGACTTTCTAGATTGTAAACTCGTTTCTTAGAAAAAGTGAGAGCTGGGGATATGTGTGTGTAGTCATAACGACAGCTTTAAGGTTTACAAAATTGTTTCCTCACAACAACTCGGTGAGGTAGGTCGCACAAATATTACCATTTTGCAGACAAGGAAATTTAACCTCAAAAAGGTTGTGACTTACTAGAATCAGCCGGCTGTCAAGTGTCGGAATTAGAAATGGAAGAGTTGGTCTGATCCAAGCCCTTCTCACTTCTGCCTAAGGATAATGTACTGTTTACATATTTGTATAAATATGCATGCACACACACTTGGTGAGCAGAGACTGTGTACATAAATTTTACGCGTACTTTATATTTTACACGTATTTGACCTTTTATATGTATATGAAAATCCATGCCATCTCCATTAAAATACAAGTGGGAGGGAAATCTTACCCGGTCACCTTTGCTTGGGTTGGTATCTTCAAGAGGCTTTGATTCCCTTTCCATCTGGAATAATGGTCAAATAAAAATATCCTGCCTGCTTCTTTTTACGCACACAGTTCATCAGCTTTTGTAGAAGAGGAGAAACGTCAACGAAGGGAAGAAAAAGACAAAGAAAGGAAGAAGGAAAGAGATAGGGGTTCGAAACTTCCCTTCCTCCTATTCATGATTTTTACCTTCTATTTGGCCTGTAGAATCTGAAGAATAGAAAATGTGGCAGGTTTGGAGAGGATTTAGGTTGACTCCTGTCTCTGCTTACTTATATAGGCATACCTTGGAGATACTGTGGGTTCAGTTCCAGACCTCCAAAATAAAGTGAATGGGGCAACTAGGTGGGGCAGTGGATAGAGCCCTGGCCCTGGAGTCAGGAATACCTGAGTTCAAGTTCAAATCCAGCCTCAGACATGTAAAACTTACTAGCTGTGTGACTCTGGGCAAGTCACTTAACCCCAATTGCCTCACCAAAACAAACAAATAAACAAAAAATAAAGTGAATATCACAATAGAGTCACATGAATTTTTTGGCTTCCTAGTGCACATAAAAGTTATGTTTACACTATACTGTAGTCTATTAAATGTGCAATAGTATTATGTCTAAAACAATGTTCATACCTTAATTTAAAAATAGTTTATTGCTAAAAAATGCTAACCATCATCTGAGCCTTCAGTGAGTCGTAATCTTTTACTAGCAGAGGGTCTTGCCTCGATGTTGACAGCTGCTGACTTATCAGGGTCCTGGTGGTTGCTGAAGAATGAGGTGGCTGTGGCGATTTCTTGAAATAAGACAACAGTTTGCCACATGGATTGACTCTTCCTTTTACCCAATACATAGAGGGCATTGTAGGGTTACTAGTTGGTTATTAATTTAATTAATTAGTTGGTTATTAATTAATAATTAATTAAATTATTATTTTCAATATTGTTACGTCTCACGGAATACGGAAGCCCAAGGAAAGGGAGAGACACGGGGATAGTGGGTCAGTGGAGCAGTCAGAACACACACGTTTATCAATTACGTTCACCATCTTATATGGACATGGTTCGAGCACCCCAGAACAATGACGATAGTAACCTCAGAGATCACTGATCACAGATCACCATAACAGATATGATAATAATGAAAACTCTTGAAATATTGAGAGAATTGCCAGAATGTGACAGAGACACAATGTGAGCACATGCTGCTGGAAAAATGGCATCGAAAGAGTTGCTCGATGCAAGGTTGCCAGAAACCTTCAATTTGTTTTAAAAAATTCAATAGCTGTGAAGTGCAATAAAATAAGGCACAGTAAAACAAGGAGTGTCTGTATTGGTGTCCTTGAGCAAGTGAAACAAACATTCGTGTTTCTCCTTGACTTGCACACACCATGCTTAACCTCAGTTTCATCAGTGAAATGAGGGGGCTGTGCTGTAATCATAGCTCTAGACCCAAAAGGGGCCTCAACAGTCATCTAGCCCAAATCCCCCATTCTACAGAAGAGAAAACTGAGGCCCAGGGAAGTAAAATGCCTTGCCCAAGATCACACAGGAGGTAGGACTTGAATGCAAGCCCTCTTACTTCAGAGTCTGTTCTTTCCACTGTCATGTTGCTTCCCTAGATGGTCTCTGAGGTCCCTGCTAGTGCAACCACAGGTTGAGTCCTTGTAAGTCAGACACTTCACCCGTAGAATTTGAAAGAAGGTTGGCCTCATTCTGGGGAGAGAGGCTCTGAGACGGGATCCCAAGCTGAACTTTCTTGGAGATATATATGCAGGAGAGGCACCAAAGCTAAATTCAGAGATGGGAATGCAAGCCCGTGGGCTGTTGGACATGGCAGGCCTCCGACCTCACGTATAAGATGTGCAGAAGCAATTTTTCTTAAGCACAGATCTGACTGGGTCACCTCTCTCCTCATTAAACTCTGTTAGCTCCCTATTACTTCTAAGATAAAATGTAAACTCCCTTGTTGGGCATTTACAGCCCCTAACAACTTGGCCCCAACCTGCCTTACTCCCTTTAGAACCTGCAAGGGTTCTGCCAAACCTGCCCTCTATCTGTCCTTCATATGGCGCCCTGTCTCTGATTTTTCACTTGCTGCTCTCCTCCATACCTGGAATATACTCCTCCCTTACCTCCTCCTTGGATAGAATCATCCCTCATTTCCTTCAAATGCCATACCACCTCCTATCAGAAGCCTTTCCTGCTTTCCACAACTTCCCAAACTACCTTTTGTTTAACTGCCTTGAATTTATTTTACATTGACTCTGTATATATTTATTCCATATTGATTCATGTATGAATATAGATAGAATGTAAGCTTTTGGGGAGTAGGGACAATATTGTTTCTTGTCTTTGTATTCCTAGCATCTTGAGATTGAGAGCAGCCAGGTAGAACAGAGGATAGAGCATTGAGCCTAGAGTCAGGAGAGACCTGAGTTCAAATCCAGCCTCAGACCGTGACTCTGGGTGACTGGGCAAGTCACCCTCTGTCTGCCTCAAATTCCTCAACTGTAAAATGGGGATCATAATAGCACTTTACTTCTCAGGGTGGCTGTGAGGACTAAATGAAATATTTGTAGAGCACTTATCCCGGTGCCTGGCAAATAGTAAGTGCTTAATAAATGCTCATCTCCTTCCCCACCTTCAGCCCCTTTACCTAGCATGATATCTGGTACGTAGCAGGCACTTGATCAATGGCTGTTGCTTAATGTTACGTACTCTTTATAGCCAGGCATTAGGTGGAACTACTGGCCCAGAAGACATGTTCATACATGATGTATTCTGTTATTGTCATTGTGTCATGTCTAAGTTTCTGCTGGAAACCATTGGAGTGGTTGGCCATTTCCTTCTCCAGCTCATTTTACAGATGAGGAAACTGAGGCAAACAAGAGTAAGTGACCTACCCAGGGTCACACAGCTAGTAAGTGTCTGAGCCTGGATTTGAACTCTGGTTTTCCTAACTCCAGGCCCAGGGCACTATCCACTGTCCACCTAGTTGCCCACATAATATATGTGTGTGTGTGTGTGTGTGTGTGTGTGTGTATCTATATATATCTACATATTTAAATGAAAGGTAGTGAGACAAAGAAAACAGAGAATCAGCCTTGGAGTCAGAAAGATCTAGGTTGAAGTACTGCCTCTAAAACATCCATCGGTATGACCCTTGACATCTCAAAACTTCCGGTGGCCCACAGAATTCTCTAATTGTTAGTTAAAACTCTCTAATGTGATGGGGGTGGAAGGAGTTTCGGGTTGGGGAGTTTCCCCAAACTAACAGAATCATAGGTATAGCCTAAAGGGGAAAAATATTTCAATGCCTTTGTCCTCCTCTACCACATGCACACCTCCACAGCCAGCCCCCTAATCTCATTGTAGAAGATGGAGGCAATCCTGAGTTTTTAAAGACTATGTCTCTGTAGGATCGCTTAGAGACAGGTGGAGCCTTAGCAATCATTAGCCCAATTCTCTCATTTTACAGTTAAGGAAATAGAGGCCAGGACACTTTTGCAAGACCACACAGGTAATCACTGGCAGAGGTGGGATCAGAACTCGCTTCCCATTGTCTAAAGCCAGTGTTGTGCCATCAAGCAGAAACTCTGTTGACCTTGGGTTGGAGAACCTTTGAGAACCATCCTGGCAACAGATTGTCTGTTACCTCACAATCTTTACCTATTCAGAAACAGAGCGATATTAATGTCCAACCAAAAATAACTGTGATGTCCTGCCCCTGCTTGACATCAATGCAAACCCTATGAAGCAGAGACCTACAGGGCATTGATAATTTTCATCCATTTTAGATGTCCACTCAACAGAGGTCAAACGTCATCTCACACTTCTGAATGGAGACAATCTTTGGTCTGCCACGCTCCCCTGAGATCCCCAGGGACCTCAGCTGAAGAAAGGAAGCATGGGAGCATATGTTTAGACCTGAAAAGGACCTTAAGGTCCTTCACTTTATGGACGAGGAAACTGAATAGTTAGCCTAGGTGAATTCAAAGAGGTTCATTAACAAAGACTGGCCACTAGGTGATGATTTTTATTTTTAGCCTCAGTAATCCTTGAAGTCCATGTACTACGGTACACGTATGTATGTGTGGGTGATGATGCTGATCTATATTAATATGTGGCACCAATGAAATCCCAGGCTTTCTGAGTATTGAAGTGTTCAATTTCATACATATGTGTTTGTTATCTATCCGTCTGTCTGTCTGCCTGTCTTCTGTGCACCTATCTCTGCATTAGTCTATTGATCTGTCCATCCTGTCTATCTATCTACCTGAATCTGTTTTATTTTCTTTCTTTTTTTTTTTAAGTCCATTGGGGTTAAGTGACTTGCCCAAGGTCACACAGCTAGTAAGTGTTAAGTGTCTGAGGCTGGATTTGAACTCAGGTCCTCCTGACTCTAAGCTGAGCTCTACTCACTGCGCCACCTCGCTGCCCCATCTACTTGCATCTGTGCATCCACCATCTGTCCATCAATCAATCTATCAATCTATCAGTCTATTGATATATCTGTCCATCTTGTCTATCTATTTATATGCATCTGTTTATCCATTGATCAGTTGATCTATCAACCTATTGATCTGTCTGTCCTATCTGTCTATCCTGTCTCTCATCTGTGTATCTGTCTATCTACCTGCAGAGTGGCATAATGGAAAAAGTCAGAAAGAGCTGGGTTTAGGTCTTGCCTCTGACACGGGCCATCTCTAGACCCATAGGCTAGTCGCTAAAACTCTTTATGTCTCCAGGCAAGGCTAAGACTATTCGCTTAGTAAATGTTTGTTGATTGATTTTTTTTGGTTAGTTACAGATGAGTTGCTAATGTGTATAGGCAGAGAGAGTTTCTATACTGGGAGTTCCCACCAATGAAATCACAGGTCCAGAGTAAAACAAAACAAAACAAAACACATTCATAGAATCTGTAGTTGTGTGTATATATACACACAGACACAAATGTACATGCTCACATGTGTGTATATGTGAGTGTACATATGAGTGTATGTATATATGTGTATATTTATACATGTGTATATATCATATATATGTCATATATGCGAGAAACACGTGGAGGCCCCAAAATACAAAGATAATCCTAGGCAGGGACTTGATCCTGGGTGAAATGGCATGAAGGAAAGGTTTAACTTTTGTTGTGCTCAGTGAAATGATAACGTTGGCTTGCTTCTTCTGCTCACCAGTTTGGGGCCCCAGCATTTTCTGCTGATTTAGGGGGAAAAGGAAAGCCATGGCTAGTGATTTCAGAAGCCAGTACAGATACAAATGGAAAACCTACAAAAACAAAATGGCCTGTGAGACTTTGTGAAACTTTTGCCTAGGCACTAGTGAATTTTCCTTTAAGTATCACGGGCTGCTTGCTTGATCTGAGTCACAGGAAGGGCTAGCCCTGAGAGGAAACCCTGGCCCACCTATTATTCTTCTCTAGAATGGATGCCCTTCCACCTAGTGAGAAATGAGGCTGACTGTCCCTTCAGAAGAACAGTGTATTTGGCTTGTGAGAATTAGGCGTCTGCTACTCATCACTTATATTATCTTAACTCTTAACCTCTCAGCTTCAGTTTCCTCATCTGTAAAGTGAAGGAGACGGAATCTTAAGATTCCTTCCAGATCTAAACATATGCTCTCATAATTCTCTTTTTCAACGGAAGTCCCTGGGGATCTCAGAGAAACGTGACAGACTGAAGGTTGTCTCCACTCAGAAGTATGAGACGGCAATCGGTCTTTGTTGAGCACACATCTAAAATGGATGGAAAGTTAAAGATCGTGTTTACATGTAATTGAGGGAAAAAATAAAATATTTTTAAAAATAAAATGTATGAAAATATCAACGCCCCCTCAGTCTCTGTTTTGCAGGATTTGCATCAAGATCAAGTAGTCTTACAGCTATTTTTAGTTAGACACTAATTTCCTTATATTTCTGAATAGGTAAAGAAAATGTCCCCTGTTCCTTAGCGGCTTCTTGCCTCCTTTCTCTTTTCCTTTTTTTTCACTCGCTCCCATAGAGTAGCTGTGCAGGCAGGGGCCCCACAGAACATTTAGTTCCACCCGTTTGTTTTCCAGCTACCAAAATTGAGGCCCAGAGTGGAGCACTAACTGCTCCAGGTCACACAGCAAAGTTAAAATCGGAGCCCCTCCCCTTGTCCTCCCTTTCTTTCTTCTACATCTACATCTCTCCTCTCTCCTCTCTCTCCCTTCCCATGTACCCCTCTCTATTTCCTGTATAGTCTGGTATCGTGGAAAGCCTGGGTTCAGATGCTGGTTACCTGAAGGAGTCAAGGAATCTCTTTGAGACATTGTTGCCGCCTCTTTAATAACACAAATAGCTCACTTTTACACGGCACTCTAATGTTTGCAAAGCACCTACATACATTAGGTAGAGTCTCAGCTGCCCCTATGAGCCAGATGCCGCACATATTATCATCTTGATTTTGCAGATGGAGAAACTGAGTCTTCAAGAGGTTAAAAGACTTCCCCTTGGTCATGCTACTAGGATGTGTCAGAGGTAAGATTCAAACTCAGGTTTTCCTGACTCTGGATCTGGTATTCTAAATCCGGAGTACTCAACTAGGTTGCATATTGACTTAGAAAACCAACATCATCAATATTGTGTTTCTATTTATATTTTGTTAAATATTTCCCAATTAAATTTGGATCTCGTTGGGCTCACTCCAAAGCTTTGCAGCCTTCTGGCTCCCTCCTATACCACACTACCTCTCAAAGTGAGGAGGCTGAACCAGCTAAAGTTCCTTCCACCTACAAATCTGGTGACCCCATGAAAAATGAGTTCAAGTCCTGCCTATGCCACTTAATAATTTGTGACCTTGGGGGAAGGGAACAAACATTTGTTAAGCGTTTACTATGTGTCAGGCACTGTGCTAAGTGCTTTAGTGATGTTATCTCATTTGATCCTCATGACAACACTGAGAGGTATAGTTAATTATGACTTTCACAGGTGAGGAAACGGAGGCAGACAGCGATTAAGTGACGTGCCCAGGGTCACACAACTAGGATGTATCTGAGACCAGATTTGATATTAAATCTCCCCGACTCCAGGCCATATACTCTATGCACCATGGTATCACATAAGTTGTCTTGGACAAGGTACTGAACACCCCTCAGCCTTAGTTCTCTTATCTGTGAGATAAGAATAGTTTGCACAGCCTCACTTAAATACAATTCATGCGCAAGTCACGACATCACCCTCGGGTTGTCATTGGTCCTCTTCAAGAATGAAGAACCACTCACAACACAACACAACAATAACAGTAACAACAACAAACAATATTTTCTCTGTCTCATTAAGTCATTGTGACGAGTAACCGTATGTCTGTGAAAACATTTGTACCTGCAAACCAGTATTCAAAAGTGGGCTATTCTACCCGCCTTGTTCCCTTCCTCCCTTCTCTTTTCCCTTTCTTATTTCTCCCTTCCCCTCTAATCTCTTTTCCCTTCACTCCCTCACTCAGCTCTTTCCCTTTCTTCCTTTTCCTCCTCTGCCATTTTCTCTTTCTCTCTCTCTGTTCTCCTCACTATCTTCTCAACTCCTTCTCTTTCTTTGGGGTTAGAGAAATAGTGAGAGTGAGGGTAGACAGGGTGAATTGGGAGGAAGGGGCAAGGCGGAAGAGAAATAGTCCAGTTCCTTTTTTCACACCTCTGTCCAGTGGAGAGGTGTTTATTTCTGAGATTAAAAAAAAAAAAAAGACCCTTTTTTGGAAGGTTGGCGGTTGAAACAGGCTCAAACCATAGTTCTTCTGCCTCTCTAGTCAGCGTTCTGTACCCAGTATTACTAGGTCATGGTCTCTTTGTTTGGTGTTGAGTTTTATAGCTTAACCCTAAAAAAAAATACAATCCCATCCAAGAGTTTTGCCAATTATTGCCTCAGAAATCACTGAATTAAGAAGAAGAAAGGAAGAGGGAAAAGGTATTCATTAAATGCCTACTGTCTTCCAGACACTGAGCTAGGTACTGGGGATATGAGTCTGTGCCCTGGAGGAGTTTACATTAGTCCCCCTTTAAACTGTGAGCTCCTTGAGGGCAGGGACTGTCTTTTGCCTTTTATCCCCAGTACTTAGCACAGTGCCTAGCACATAGTAGGTGCTTAACAACAACAACAAAAAAACCCACAACTTTTTTTCACGGACTGACATTCTAATTGAAGGAGATAACACATATAGAGGAGGCATGTGTCCCCAGGGAAGAGAATTTGGGTTTGGGGAGTCACAGGGATGGTGAGTGGAAGCACAGGGCAACTGACCATTAACCATTTTGCCCTTTGCAGAAGTAATATTAGTAATTGATTTGATTACTGTTCCCACAGCAAAAACAGAAAGTGTGTGAGGGGCATAGGGTGATGGGGTGGAAGAGCTGTTACACACCTGAAGATGCTGAGCAGACAGCAAGATGCTCAGGGTGAATGGTTGGATGGAACGAAGAGCTTAGGGGCCTACAAGAGGAACTTCTTACCCCTAAAGTTCATGGCAACAATACCCAAAAGTCTTTGGGCAGCTTTAAGCTTTAGTATTTTAAAACTAAGCTACTAAAGCTTAAAGCTGCCCAAAGACTTTGGGACACCCTGTATTTCATTTCAACTTAATAAGCATTTATCAAATGCCAACTGTGTGCAAGGCATCACATGTGATGAATGATAGGAGTACAAAGCTAAATCCATTTGGGCCCTGCTGTCAAGCAGCTTATACTCTAATGCGGATTGGGGTAAGACATGTATGCACTCAAATAGTCATGATCCTAAGGATCACAAGATTCAAAAAGGGAAGATATCTCAGAGATCACCTAGACTATTGAGATAGATGAGAATGAAAGAGAGGTCCAGGCAAAGGGCTCTGAGAAGTTTAAGGAGGAAGAGATCATATTTCAAGGGACATTTGCATTTTGCCCAAGACTCCAATGTTTATCCTGGCACAGCTGTCGCTAAGCAGGAACAGTTTTATTTTTGTCTTTGTAGCCTTGATATCTGGCCTGGTGGCTGGCACAGAGCACAAGATAAACGTTTGTGGAGGGCTTGATTGATACAGGTTCATTGAAGTACCATATTCCTTCCTTGTGCCTTACACAAGGCTGGAGCACCGTTGCGGTTCAATAAATACTTCATGGTTGATCAGCTAATGGCTTAACCCTATGATGACGTCTTCATTCCACAGGGGATGAAAGCTTCCTGCAGCATCAGTCTATACCATCAGGGAGAACCTAGTAGGAATAGAATAGTCCTACATGTTCACTCTTTGGCTGGGCTACCCGCTTCCAGATGGGATATCATCAGAGTGTTACATTGCCTTTTTTGTTCAAGAACTAGACCCTCCGGGTCTAAGAAGAATAAGTCTGTTCCCTCTTAGACATGATAATCCTTCAAATGCTTGGAGACAGCTATTGTGTCCCTCCTAACTTACTGAGCTAGATTGTGGCTCGACAGAACCCCAAGCAGAGTTTGACAGCATCTAGCCTGTTTACCTCTTTCTCTCTTTTCAGAGAGATCTGCTTTCCTCTCATTTATTTTGTTTATTTTCTGTAGAGAGAGGCAACTCCCTCATCCAGGAGCTCTCTGTGCCAATGAAATTACAAGTCTAGTCCCTATACTTTATCCTTCTATATTTTGTATATACTTATGTGGGTATGTGTTGTTTCCCCTGATACAACATAAACTCCTTAAGGCTGGGCACCATTTCATTTTTGTCTTTGAACCCAAAGCACCTAGCACGATCAATTCTTCCCACTCCTCCAACCTCTTCCTCCATTTTTCTTTTCCCATGAAAAGAGAATTTCATTTTCATCTGTTCTCTCTTGCCTTTTTTCCTTCTTCTTTGTCTATGTCTTAGACTCCCTAGTGATTCAGCCTTAATCATTGAATGGCATTGCCTCAGTTAAAGACCTTAGCTTGAAAAGGCCAAGGTCTTCCACTGCATCCAGGGCCATCTCCAGTCATCCTGATCTATGTCTTGCCCCTGGACCCAGATGGCTCTGGAGGAGAAAATGAGGCTAGTGATTTTGCACAGTCCTCCCTCACTTAAATCCAATTCACTTGCATGTCATGGCATTATCTCCCTGATGTCATGGTCCTCTTTAAGAACAAAGGATGAGCAGCAGCAGCAGATCCCCCAGTAGCATTGACATCTTCACTAAAAGCCAGGACTAAGAACATTGCTGATCTCTGACTGAGATACATTTATGTACATACGTGCCTGATGGAGCTTATATTCTTCTGATACCCGCCTCTAAGACGATTCTTTGGTTGACCACCATGGTCAAACCATCTAGAGGACATCCCTCAGACAATGTGGAACAGCTCTCATTTCTCATGCATGCCACATTTTCCTGACTGACAGTTATTCATCAAATATTTACTAAATCAAATGAAATAATTTTTATAAAAAGTGCTTAGCACAGTACCTGGCCCATAACGAGCACTATATAAATTCTTCCCTTCCCTTCCCTTCCCTTCCCTTCCTTCCCTTCCCTTCCCTTCCCTTCCCTTCCCTTCCCTTCCCTTCCCTTCCCTTCCCTTCCCTTCCCTTCCCTTCCCTTCCCTTCCCTTCCCTTCCCTTCCCTTCCCTTCCCTTCTCTTTCCCTTCCTTACTGAGTGCCGCAAGCTGTCCATACAAAGAAAGTCACAATGCAATCCCTGACTTCAAGGAGTTTCCCTACTATTGACGAAGACAACATGTAAATAATGAGGCACTTTAAAGATTTATGCACTGTGATCTATTGAGGCTTACTGCTTGATGTCAGGCATTACCTCAGATTTCCATGTTCATTTCTCAGTCTACTTTGTCTGAGAGAATCAAACCAAAGAATGTTTAAGCAGGAAAGGACTTCAACCATCATTTAGTCCAACTGCTTTGTTTTAGAGATAAGAAAACTCCAGCACAAAGAGGTCCCAGGGGTAGCCAATACAAGAGCTGGGATTGGGCTTCAGGATCCCCTGACTTCAAATCTGGGCAATTTCCCACTTCACCGCCCTGGCATTGCCCATGAATCAGCCTCAGCAAGCCCTGATTCAGGACAAGGGGCTGAGGAGGTGGCCAGCCTCACACCACTCTCCACAGTTCCCCAGAGTGGGGGTCTCTGGTTCCTCTAAGATGGGGCATTCCCAAGGAAGCTAGGGTCCCAAACTCCAGAGGCAGATGGAGGCAGGTGTTTGCAGTAGGCTGTCACAGGAGACCAAGAGACAAGAAAGCAAACTTTGGCGTAGTGTAAGAAAGAACTCTCTAATGGTTCTAGCTACCTAAAAGTGGAACGGGCCATTTTAAGGAGTAGTGAGCATGTAAGCACTGGAAAGAAAGATTCAAAGAATCTTACAGTTGGGAGGGATCTTAGAAGCCATCTATGTCAACACCTACCTGAAGTATTGCAGTACCTCTTCTGCAATATCCCTAACAAATAGTCATTCTGTCTCTGATTGAAGACCCCTAGTGATGGGGAACTCACTACCCCTTAAGGCAAGCCATTCCATTTTTGGAGAAATTTATTTGTTTGGGAGCTTTTTTCTTATGTCAAACTGAAATATGCTTCTTTGTAACTTTCACCCATTAATCTTCCTCCTGCCCTCTAGGTCTAAGACGAATAAGTCTGTTCCCTCTTCGACATGATAATCCTTCAAATGCTTGAAGACAGCTATCATGTCCCTCTTAAATCTTCTTTTCTCCAGGCTAAGCAACTACAATTTCATTAACCCATCCTAGACAGCATAGTTTCTATTCCCCTCCATGGTCTGGTACCCTAACTCTGGGCATGGTCTTGTTTGTCAGTTTCCCTCCTAAAATGAGGCACTCAAAAGTGGACAAAATACACCAAGCATGATCTGAGTCAAGAGTGTGCTGGAACCAGCTCAAACCGGCTCATAAGATTTAATTGTTAAATTTTCAGTTGGGAGTATTTGTATCTAGGAAATCAGCAAATTATATATATACACATACATCAGAGCTTGATTTCATTATTCTGTTGATTGTTTAGACTTCAGAAAGTAATGGAGAAAATATTAACAATATAGATTAGATTTTAAAGTATCTTGCTTAAATCCCCACCCCCCCACCCCTGATAGAGAACTGGCTGATAAACCAGCATACCCCTGGGTCTGACCAGTGCGAAGTACAGCTGGACAAAAAGCTCCCTTGTCCTAGATATCATACTTTATTAATATACCGTAGCTTTTCCGGCAGCCCTCACAGGTGTCCAACTCAAATAAAGTATGGAGACCACTTAACCCTCAGATATTTTTCATGAGTTTCTAGCCAGCCCTGGTGGCTGTTGCAGACTTGAAGCAGAGGTTTCATGACCATCTTTGTTGACAAAAGACTGCCTTAACTGGGTGAGAGGTAGGAAGAGGTAATCTCTAAGATTCTTTTGAGCTCTAAGGTTCTATGGCTGCTGGGACCACCTCAAAGTCTATTTGAGTCACTCTAGACCGTTCCTATGGCCCTTGACCGCCCAGATGGGGTGGTGAAGAAGAAAAAACTGATTATGCAAACCACTCCAAATTTAATCTTCAGGGTTTGTATTATCACTAGAAACCTGGGATGGAAGCATCCACAGATAATTCACACTGGCCTATTACTTATTCTTTATCTCAGTGGAATAAAGAGAAATAATTACTTTGGTGTGTCACACAAAAAGCTCCCTGTTCCTGAGACTTTGCCAGTAGCAAAAATAAATGCTTTGAATTTCATAGAGACTAGCAAAACTCTCAGAAATGGCCTTTAAAGTTCATCACTTAGTTTGGTCCTCTACTAAGGGAACTAAATTATTCAGAGGTACAAGGGAAGGCCTAGAGGGAGAAAACAAAAGTAACCAGCTTTACCTATATTATAACCACTAACATAGGTGGGTGGTTTTGCTATTTGACCTTAGAAATAGTTTCAATTGCAAAGCCTCTTTAAAAGAATTAATTTTAGCAAGTAAACTATTTACTATGTTAGGCCACTCTGGAATAAACATGGCCCATTTTTTAATAGTTTTTTTTATTTTTAAAAAAATTCATGCTTCTGTTAAGAAAACAGAGCAATTTCCCAATAACATTTCCTAGAATGGGTCTAGAGTGACTTATTTTCTATTAACATTTGTCCCTGCAACCCTCCTCCAACCTTTGATGTGTATTTTTTTAGGATTCATGGGAGAAGAAATGTAGAGGTAGAAGGAATATTAGAAGCCATATAGCCCAACCCCTACATTTTTACAGATGAGTAAACTGAGGCAGATAATGGTGAAGTCATTTGCCTCAAGGTTTGTGCCTTGTAAGTTTCAGAGGTGGAGTTTGACCCAGGTGTTCTTTACTCTGAGTTGAGTACTTTATTGTTGATGACATTTTTCTTTGCTTCATTCTCTACCATTCCTAGATATTCATACTGAGAGTCCTAAAAAACCCAAAGATATTAATAATGGCTATCATTGATGTAATATTTAACTATATATAAATATTATCTCATTTTATCCTCAAAACAATGTGAGATGTATGCCATATTATTATCCTCATTTTGTAGAAGAGAAAACTAAGGCAGGTAGAGGTCAAGTGATTTGCTCAGAATTAAGTGTTAGAGATAGAAATTTATGAATCCAGATCTTTAGTGACTGTGACATCTAGCTACTTCTAGATTTTATAGTTTAAAGGGACCTTATAAATTATCAGTCTTCTTCAACTCCCACCTCAAGTCTCTTTTTCCCTTCCCCTACCATTCATGGCTTGAAGACTCCATGATGGAGGAACAGTTGTTTATGGTTAACAAGCAGTAATCAGGGGATAAATGTGTGGGATTAAGCTCTCCGAGGTCTTCTCATGCCATGGTGTCTCTTTGATCCTGGTGATGAACCAGGGTCTCACTTTGGAGGGTCTAGGCTGGGAGTATAAGGTATCTTAAATTGACACAAAGGGCTGAAGTGATGACTCTGGCATCCATAGACTGGGTTATGAACAGTAAAAGAAAGATGACAAGGATGTCAGTAGTGGTAATGGGACTGTATTCAAGCCAAAGTACAGAACCTGCAGTAAGAGTCACCAGGTATTAACTCATAAAAGTCTTTGTCAATTTTCTTTGGTTTTACTTTCTTTGATAAGAAGTCTGACCCTGGGCAAGTCACTTAACCCCTATTGCCTAAAAAAAAAAAAAAGCCTGAAACTTTTCCACTGTCAAGTGTTAACTAAAGACTTAGAACTTCAAAAGTCTTTCTTTAAAGTGAAGGAAAACATTGATAGGACTTATTGGGAGATGAAGTTTCTCAAATGATCACAGATTAAAATCTATCATGTAACACCCAGATATAGACCAGGCTAGTAACATGCTTTTGGAACTTCTTTGAGCCTGACTGTCTGTATTGCAAATGTGACCTATTTACCAGTAATTCATGGAATTCCTGGATGACATTGCTGAAGAGTGTTGTTCTGTGGCTTTGAACTGACTGAGATTAATATAAATCTTGACATGTTAGTGTGGACATATTCTTTACGCCTGTTGTCCAGACTCTATGCAACTGGATGGATGGCCCATAGAATGGGTCTGTCAGTATATATATCTTGGATACATGAAAGATGAACGGGGCCCAGAAATGACTAGAAGGAAGAGAAAGGGAAGGATTGTGTTTGAAAAACTGTAGAGCAAGCACTTCCAATGACCCCAAGCTTCTCCTCAAACAAAAACTCATCCTTTTCTTTTCTTTTCTTTTTTTAAGACACCAATATCCTTCCAGTGAAGCTATGTGACTGTGAATCATAGAATACCATAATCTCTGAGAAATCAAAATTGTAGGTCACTCACAGGACAATGGAGAGATATACAGTGGATGTAAATAGGCTGCAAAGCAGTTAGATAGAGCAGCGTGTAATGGATAGACAGCTGGGCCCGGAGTCAAGAAGATGTAAGTTCAAATCTGGCCTCAGACACTTCCTAGCTGCGTGACCCTGGGCAAGTCACTTCACCCTGTTTGTCTCGGTTTCCCCATCTGTAAAATGAGATGGGGAGGAAATGGCAAACCACTCCAGTGTCTTTGCCAAGAAATTGCAACAACAATAAACAATAAAGGTGGAAAACCCTGGACTCTAGTTAGAGTGGCATTTGGGTAGGGGTGGAGGCAAATGGATGTCTTTGAGCATTGTGAGGACGGGAAGAGGGAGGAATGTGCTTTGGAAAGTAAAAATTCCTGTACTGGTAGGGGAAGGTAGACTTCCAACTATTTTGTGTAGCCGAAACCTGTTCCTCATGTCTGCTAACTGACCAATGAAGCGTGAAGATAATTCTAGGTTTCCTCTATACTACAGGCCATGACGTAGGGACATCCAGGAACAACACGATCAATTATTCAAGGACTAGACGGACAAAATGGTGGCTCGAGGGACCCTCTCCCGTTGGGAAGGGATTGACTTTGAAAGTTCAGGCATTTTTGATTTTGTCTTAATAGTGGGTCCTTGAAAAGACCAGGCAGATCTACATCCTGTTTGATTAATGTCCATCACACACACACACACACACACACACACACACACAATATATATATGTTATATTTATTCGTGTGTGTGTGTGTGTGTGTGTGTGTGTGTGTGTTTCTCTTTTTCCTTTGCCAAAATTGATTGATTAAATTTGCTCCAAAGTTCACAGCTAAATATACTTCTTTTGGTAAAATCAAGAATGGAAATTTTAACCTCTAAAACAAACTGTCTCTGAGAACAAAACAGCAAATGAAAATAGTGTGTAATAATGGAAGTTGATTTGCAAATTTCAGTAAAGCTTCTTTTCTTCTTTGAGGTTGTGACACTCATGCATACAGTGGCACAGCGGAAAGCTTGAAGCTGAAAGACAGGGGCACAAGGAACAACCTTGCCGCTAACTTTTCTGATCGGGGGCAAATCGCTAAGCCTCAGTTTCCTCACTGGCAAAACAGTGGCAAATAACACTTGTCCTGTCTACCTGATCCAGTTTCTGTGAGTATTGAATGGAATAATATATGTGAAATCACTTCAAAACATTGTAAAGTCAATCCATAAGCATTTATGAGGTGCCTACTACATGCCAAGCACTGTGAAAGGTGGCAAGGTTACAAATACAAAAATGAAATAGTTCCTGCCCTCCAGGGGCTTATATTCTATTGGGGCAAAATGTTCATAGAAATAGCAAATGTGAAGTATTATTATCACAGACCTCCTCAGTAGCTCGGAAATCTGTCTCTTCTCTCCATTCCTACTGCCAGTGCCTTGGTGCAGGTCAACACCACCTATTGGAATAGTCTCCTAATTGTTTGCTCTGCCTCCACTCAGTCTTCCCAATATACTGCCCTGCTTTCATGGACCCACCATCTTCTGAGGGACACCATTACACTTCTCAATGTTCCTCAATGCCTTCCAGCTCAAGTACAAATTCCTTAACTTGGCATTCAAATCTTTCTGCAATCTGGCTCTAACCTACCTCTTCAGTTTCATCTTGTACTACAACCTTTAATACTATCTATATTCCAGCTAAACTCAGCTACTCACCATCTCTTGGTTGCATCCTTCCCTTTTCTATCTCTGGGCCCTATAGGCAAGCTGTCCCTCACACCTAGAACAGATATCTCCCTCCACCACTGTACATTTTGACTTCTCTTCCACACACCTTTCAGGGTCTATCCAGGAATATGCTGCAAATGTTTAAGTACTGGCTCTCCAGGGGGAGAATGCATCATTAACATTTTCTCCATCACTTTCTAGTCTAGAGGTCAGAGGTTCCCAAAGTGGGTGATACTGCCCCTTGAGGGGGGTGCTGGAACAATCCAGGGGGGCAGTAGTAGCCTTGGATGCAACTGGGGGGTATTGAATAAAAATAAGGGGGGGGGGTGGAAATATAAGGAAAGAAGAGAAGAGAAAACAATTTTGAAAAACTGTTCATACATGTTTCTTTTGTTGTATAACAGATTTAAAGTCATACTGACTGCATTATTTTCCAAATAAGCACACACAATGCAAGTTATAACGATACCCTTTAGCTGGAAGTGATTCCTTCCTCCTCAAATCTCCCCTAGCACCTTGCAAGGATCTCCCCTTTGCGCTTATCAATTCTGCTGTGCATTGTACTCATTTGGATCCATCTTCCCTGTTAAAATGTAAGCTCCTTGAGGGAAAGCAGCATGAATGGTTTCAGCTTGGCATCTCCCCTGCCATGGCTAACAATGAACCTTGCACAGAAGGAGACTTCAATGCTTTTTTATTAAATTTATTGCTCACACAGAGAGAGAGAGAGAGCCTCCACCTGACGTAATTGGGACCTGTTCGTGAGATTTCTGCACATTATCGGGGCCAGTATAGAATTTCTACTGGGTGGTGTTCTCTTCCTTATGCTGCATTGTAGAAATGTTCTCTGTGTAATGAAACTTTGACATTGAACCAAAATCATTTTAACCATGACCCAGAGGAGATTATTGCTTCCAGGAGGACAATACATCCCATTAAAATGAGAAAGCTTATGATGACTAGGCAGACAACACCTTTTATGGGCCAGCTTTTCATTTTCCAAGCGAAGGAAATCCTTGAACATCATATACCAGCCTAATGTCCTACAATAATTCTTGCCATATCGATCCAGGCTGTTATTGCTCCACTTCCTTCTTTCTTCAATGTAACAGGATGCTGTATTTACATTTTAAAAAATCAACACCATTTTAAGATTGGGTGTTGTTTTTTTTAATTATAATTTTCCTCCCACCCACATCAACTCCAAAATAGCCTAAGTTTGTAGTGTGGAAATGGAAAAAAAAAGGACTTCATCAGTCATGATGATCTCAAAGTGTTTCAATATGCCTACCAGTAATTTTTACAAAAGTAAACCAGATCTCTCTCTCTCTCTCTCTTGCCTAGTAATGAGCTTGCTATGCAAAGCAGTGTAATTATTAAGAGGAGAGAAGACCCATAATGTAATGTGCTCTCAGTTCTTGGAAATCGAAATTCTTGAGCCGAGAGTCTCCTTGAGTAAAACTAAATAATATTAAAGTAACTGTCCTTGTCATTTGGGCCTAAACCCATTTCCCCTTGCATCGAATGGCACAATAATTTCAATTCTCTATTTCAGGTCACTTTATAGCTAGGGAAACTGAAGTCCAGGGGGTTAAGAGACTTGCCCAAGGTCACTCAGTAAGTTGACACTAAGTGTTAGAGACAGGACTGCAGTAATAAAGAACCCAAAGCACTTTATAAGTGAATACATGTCATCCTCTCCTTTAAATAAATAAACAATAGCTTTCCACCTACTGCCTGCCATGAAGCCGTGGAAGGAAGTATGTATGTCCCTCCTTGGTACATTGTCAGAGTCAGTCAACACATAGATCATACTAGAATCTCAGAACAGGAAAGGATTTCAGAGGTCTAGGACATGAACAAGAATCAAGATGGATTTTTCTTTAATGGAATATTTTGAGTCATACAAACACAGCCTGACTGACCTTGATCAGTTCTCTAGGAGAGAGCTCATCTGACCTGGACATACCAAGTACAACACTAATCTCCAAGGTCCCCAAACATGATGGGAGAGACTCAAGATGAAAATACAAAAACTTTCACACCCAATGATATTTTTTTAAAAGCAACTGGACACCAAAAACAGAGAAAATTCTCAGCAGAGGATAGATTAGGGGAGAAAGAAAAGATGATAACCATGTAAAAAGGAGCTAAAAATGTGATTGAGATGGAAACATTTCATTAGAAGAAGTTGTTAAAAAGGCATGAGTATATTTCCAGATTTTAAGAATAGTGGAGATAATATAATTTGATCCTCTGGCCTGAAAATCAGCCCTTCTATGGATTTATGGTAGATGGAAAGGATTTCATAATATCATAGGATTTGGAACTTGAAGAAACCTTAAGGATCTCCCAATACAGGGGTTCTTAATCTGGTGTCCATAAACTTGGGTTTTTTTTAATTTAATAGCTATATTTTAATAAAAATTCATTTCCTTTATAATCTTATATATTTTATGCATTTAACAACATTATTCTTTGAAAGGATCCATAGGCTTCACCAGACTGTCAAAGGAGTCATGATACAGAAAAGTCTAAACTCCCCTGCTCCAATCCATCCTCCCTCATTTATCTATTTGGGGTGGGGGTATATATCACCATTGCTTCTCTGGAATTGTGAGTGGTCTCTGCATTGACCAGAGTTCTTAAGACTTTCAAAGTTGTTTGTCTTTACAATCCAAGAACATGTACATACACCTATGTGTATCCACATATGCATGCATGCATACATATGTACCTATTTGTGTATACATGTGTATCTACTTGTGCATATATGTGTAAGCATGAAGGGTTTTTTGGTTTGTGTGTATGTGTGTCTATAAGATGAGGCACCAAATATTTAAGTCAAATTAAATTAAATCTTTCATATCAGGCAGTTGGTTTTTTGTTACTGCTGTTCATCCTTTGCTCTCAAAGGTCAGTGACATCACAGGATGACGTCTTGACTTGTGTGTGAACTGGATTTAAGTGAGGCAGAGTTGGTCAAAGACATCAGCCTCAACAATTTGTTCCAGAGTCAACTAAGTCCAGTGGCAAGGCAAAAATCAAGACGACTCTTGATGGCCTGGGATGTAGTGGGTGACCTTGGCCTTTCTAAATCAAGGTTGTTTCCAGGCCTTGGTCTGTCTGAGTCAAAGCCCTTCAATGACTAAGGGAGTGGCAAGAATTAAGACAAAAGATGGTCTAATTTACCATCAAACAATGTCAAGCTGAGAGGGGAAGACTTTCAAAGTTCCTTGCCCAGAACAGAAAACAATTGCTGTTTATACTCATTCTAAGCCAGGCAGTTACAGAGCCTGAGAGAAGTACCCTCTTTGCCTACAGCCACCTGCTGCTGCCTTCCCATAGCTTTCCCTTCCTCATATGGGCCACCAGCCAACAATGTTGGGCCTTTACCCTACCCTGGCTGGAATTTGAATTTTGAATTTGATTCCCTTACTCATAAGAACCATCTACACATCTATACAGTCTCTCTATCCAGGAAAAAAAAAATTCAAAACTCCTGAACACGTCCTCCCCACTTTCAGACCAGCGGCATTGCTAAGACCCTCCCGCATGAAGAAAGGCCAAAGAACAACGGTCTCATCACAGGTGTGCAGCTGCAGTTGTGTGGGCAACCCTGTGGGTTCCTGTTCTTGGCATCACAGTCGTGGGTATTGTTGCCAGCTTCACCTCTCCTATAGCCACCAGCATATATCTCCCCTGTTCTCAAATGACCAGATTCTAAAGAAGTCAATGCAGACTTAAGAAGGCTAGCCTCCTCTCGCTCCAGGTCTGCAGCAGCTTTCACAAGGCCAAGTGCTTAGAAGAAAGGTTTCCCTGATCATTGAAAGCTTGTTGAGGGCAGAGACAGTTTTCACTCTAGTCTCTGCACAGTGCCAGCCACACAGTAGGTGCTTAATAAATGCTTGTTGGTTGATTGATTTGGTGGACTCTCCCACCCCATCTCTCCCACAGAATGACCATACTTCAACGTCTATCTAAAGTTCCTGGTCTACCTCTACAGCCAGGACAGTAGGCATTTATATGTGTGTGTGTGTGTGTGTGTGTGTGTGTGTGTGTGTGTGTGTGTGTAGAATACAACTTCCAGGAAATTAAAAACAAACAAACTTGAGAAATGCCATTCTGGATGAGTCTAATATCCTATCCATCTCAGTCTTGTAGGTAAGTACCCTAGTGAGGCTATCACATCTTCACAGGTTAGGGATGTATCTGAAATGGCCACAACTCTCTGGTTCCTTAGGATGGATAATACCAATAGCATTCATTGACATTCTCAGTGTCAGAGATTCACACAAGTACTATTAGGTGAGCTGATGTCTCAACATGTAACAAATCTAAGGACATCTCCTTGGCACAGGACCTAAACATGGGCCTTGACTTTATCCTAAGTATTCCCATAAATGAGGCTATAAAGGTAAGGTAAGGAAGTAAGGTGATATAGGAGACAGAAGTGAAGACAGGCCACAGCTAATAAATTAATGATTCAAGACCTTCAATTAAATGCTGCCCAAGGAACCTAGCCAAGACTCAAAAAATCTATTAGCGTTTAATTGTTCACAACCACCAGGGAGTCACCCATTCATTTACTACCACAGAGATGGAAATTATCTGTCAAATATAGTATCAGCACCAGGGGATAGAATGTGGGTGTTGTGAAGAAAAAGTCCCACTCTTCTGAAAACAATCTGGATTTAATACTAAAACTTGTACTTAAAAAACAAAGCAAAACAAACCAAAAAAAATCAACTGAACGTATCCTGTAACATAGCATATACCTTAAGGTAAATATCCATTAGTAGACATGTATGCCAATAAGATTTTAACATAGATGGAAAGGTCCCAGATACTTAAACATATTTGTAACATATTTCATACTATTTTTTGGAGTAATCGAGAACTGGGAGAGTGATTACCCATCAGTTGGGAAAATACTATACAAATTGTGGTATATGAATGTTATGGGATGTTATGATAATAAAAGAAATGACAGAATTGGGAAGACTTGTATCGTCTGATAGTGGATGAAATCATCAGAACCAAGGGAGCAATTTACACGGTGACCCCAGTGTTGTGGAGGAAAACAGAATAGAAAGACCTCATAACTCTGATTGTTGCAGTCAGCATCGAGACTTGAGAGGACTGATGGAGAAGCACAGATAATATTTTTATATAGTGCCATAAGGTTTGCAAAGTGCTTTACGTTCACATATATTTATATAAATATATAAGTTTTATATCATTTTACATAGGTTTAGGTTGTTTCTTTTGACCTTCACAACAACCCTGAGATGTGGGTGACATGATTATTCCCATTTTGCAGATAGGGCAGGTAGGTGTCAAAGTTGATAGAGTACCAGGCCTGAAGTCAGGGAAGACTTATCTTCCTGACTTCAAATCTGGCCTCAGACTAGCTGTGTGACCCTGGGCAAGTCTCTCTACCCTGTTTGCCTCAGTTTCCTCATCTGTAAAATGAGCTGGAGAAGGAAATGGAAAGTCACTCTAGTATCTTTGCCAAGAAAATGGGGTCAGGAGGAGTTGGAGGCAATTGAACAACAAATTTTACAAATGATGAAACTGAGGTTTAATGCTTAAATGACTTGCCCAGGTCCCACATCTAGTAAGTATCTGAGACAAGATTTACTCTCTGGCTTTCTTGATGGTAAGTCCACCACTCTATGCACCTTGCTACCCAGCTGCTCCTTGGCATTGAGATGGTAGACTACAGGTACAGAATGAGACATGGATTTTCAGACAGATAATATGTTGATTTATTTTCCTTGCCTCTACTTACTAGTTACAAGAGAGGATGCTATTTGGTTAGGGGTAGTGGGGAAGAGTCATTAGGAAGTGACAGTTATAAAAATCAGAAAAGACCAACAATAAAATATTCTTTCAAAAAGTAAAAAATAGTCCCCAAATACAGGTTTGGTTTGGTTTTGGGTTTTGGTTTGTTTTTTTGCTTTTTTAATTCTAAGCCACACAGGCAAATGGAGATACCTTTTTGCCAGTGACACTTGGCTCAGAACCCCTTTCTGTACTAGCGTGCATGACCGCCATTTTCTAACAGCAGAGAGAAGCAGAGGAAGCTCTTCCTCCATTTTCCGTACCCTATATCTGCAGACCTTTTTCTATGAATGCTAAGAGGAAAAAGAAATGAAGTAGGTAAGTTGTTGTTTTCCTCTGACCAAGTTGCCTTTGATTCTCCATTCCATCCCTTTTGTTACCACCAAGAAAAATCCTAGATTGCAGCCCAGATCCCTCTTCTGGAAAAAAAGAAAAAACAGTCTCACCAGAAACTCACATGACTCAAAGTGAAAACAAACACGGATGTCCATTTTCCCCCTCGACCCGGGGCTGGCCCTAAGTCTTATTTCTCAAAAAGTTATTGACCTCAATTCAGAATCAAATGAGAGCAGAAGAACTGAATTCAAGTGGTAGCTTTGCTACTTACTAGCTATATGCATGATCATATGCAAGTCCCTTTTTCTCTGAGCCTCAGTCTTCCTTTCTGTAAATTGAGGCTGGATTCAATGATCAACATGGTATAGCAGAAAGAGTATTATATTTGTAGCCACAGGAACTGGACTTAAATCCTTCCTGTTCTACTCACTTGCCTATGGGCAAATCCCATCACTTCTCTCTGCCTCAATTTCTCATCTGATCAATGTGGGCTCCTAGACTAGCTGACTTCTTAGATCCCTCCAAGCTCTGACATTCTGGGACTCTGACTTCTAATGATCTTTCTCAGAAGGACATGAGCAAATTAGAGCAGTCATCCTGCTTCAGCTGAGCCCCTGATGGCAGTGACCTGAAAACCTGCCTTTTGTCCACCTCTCCCTGCTGTGGGGGTTGTACTGAGGAGTGGATCTGGTTGCTGTTTGCTCTGTGGGGCAGAGGTGTCAGGTGAAGAGCAGGAAAAGGGGGTCTGTGCACATATGAACAAAAGCTGCCTTCCACCCACATTCGGCTCTGTAGGCTATACAGCCGCTCATGCTCATTTCGAGAGCAGAGAATATGCTGGTGATGTTTCTCCGAAGGGCAACCCCTGGTGAAACTGGAATCCCAGGCAACCTTACTTCTGGGTGAGACTCATTTACTCCATCTCCTGGGGGTGGGGGGAGGGCCTGGCTGAGCAATGACAAAAATCACTATATGTGCATGTCTACTGACCGAGCTATGTGTTTTCAGGGGATGCTGTCTCTAAGATGCCTAGATCAGAAAAGTACATCTCTGTGCCTTCTGTGCCTCTGGACTGGGTTCTCCACTGTTCATTTCTAAGGTGGTGGTGGTGATAGTTCAGAGGTTCCTAGCCTGGACCTGGGTTCAGACAGATCTTGGATACTTGCTGTATGAACTATCTGAACCTATTTCCTTCGTGACAAAAATAGGCTAATAACACCATCTTTTTCACAAAGTTGTTGTAAGATTCAAATGAGTTAACATATACAAAGCATTCTGCAAACCTTAAAACCTAGTATCCATGTAAAAGCCAGCTAGGTGGTACCGTGGGTAGAGCATTGGACCTGGAGTCAAGAAGAGCCAAGTTCATAAACCCATCTCAAACACTGACTAGCCATGAGACCCTGGGCAAGTCACTGGGAATTAAATAACAATAATAATAACCATGAGCCTCCCTCGACCAGAAAGAGGAAACAGAAACCTTAATCATCATCAAGAGAAGGCCGGGTAGGAAGGGGGGAGGTTCTAAGTCTTGGGTTGACTCTGACTCTGGGTAAGTCATCTAATACCTCTAGGCTTTGGTTTCTCTGGTAGTAAAATCAAGAGACAGAGCTAAACAACCATAACTAGGATGAGGTACCTAGAGTCATATGCTTGGGCACTAAAATTTCAAAGATGCAAAAATTTAATATAAATTTGTTATTGTTGTTGTTCAGTCATTTTCGACTCTACGACCCCATCTGAGGCTTTCTTGGCAAAGATACTGGAGTGGTTGGCCATTTCCTTCTCCGGCTCATTTTACAGATGTGGAAACTGAGGCAAACAGGGTGAAGTGACTTGCCTAGGGCCACACAGCTAGTAAGTGTCTGAGGCTAGATTTGAACTCGGAAAGATGAGTCTTCCTGACTCTAGTCCTGGCACTCCACTGTGTCACCTGCTTTATAGTATTTAATATAAATACTCTGGCAAAAAAGAAACAATAGAGCTTGCTTCTCACACCAGAGATTATGCCCTAGGAGGAGTTCTTAACCTAGGTTCATGGAACTTTAAAAAAAAATTGATAACTGCATTTCAATGTAATTAGTTTTCTTTTTTTAATGCTATGTATTTTATTGCATAGGTAAATAGGTGATTTAGGGTTGCTGGGAATCCAGAAATGTCAGAGTGTAGGGTGGAATCCGCCTGGAATGAATTTATACACTCAAACCATCTTCCAGTCAAAGTGGCAAGGTTTATTGTAATGCCTCCATAGTGCAGTTGAGATTCTTAGAGAATCTGCAACTCAATGGGGGTTAGATTGATGCTTATATATAAAAAGGACAGTGAAAGGATCTGGATGTAGTCAATCTATGCAAGTAGTCTGGAGTGGACCAAGTCCACAGTGAAAGGATATCAAGTACACTAATTAGGTGATCTAGTTAGGTTGAGTTAGACCAGGCTAGTTGCCTTGGGCGGAGGTGCTAGTGATCTGTGCTGTTGAAATGTATGGGAAAATTCAGGGACTGGGTTGCTTTCAAAGACATGGTCTTTTCCTTTTAGAAGTCCAAGTCACATCACCCCATCAGACAGGCACCAGACCTGGAGTTAGGACAACTCATCTTTCTGAGTTTAAATCTAGCCTCAGACACTTACTAACTGTGTGGCCCTAGGCAAGTCACTTCATCTGTAAAATGGGCTGGAGAAGGATATGACAAAACACTCTAGGATCTTTGCCAAGAAAACCCCAAAATGGGGTCACAAAGAGTCACAGGACTGAAATGATTGAACAACAATAACAAATTTTATTGTGTACATTAAAAACATTATTCTGAAGAGTCCATAGGTTTCACCAGACTGTTAAAGCAGTTTATGACACAAAAAGGCTAAGAATCCCTACCCTCAAGAAACTTTTACCCTGGGATCCTGCTGTTCTGATTGGTGACTCTCCAAATATTTTCTGGGAAATAGCCCAGCCACTATGCTTCACTTCATTCCCAACTCTCCAACCACTTCCTTCACAGCCTTGCCTTGCCTTCCCTTTGCTTCCCTTACCCTCTCCCTCCGGTTCTGGAACCGTGATCATCAAATGAACTCTGCCATTGTTTCTGCATGGGGCAGGAATCTCCTTTACTATGTCCCCATTCACCATCTCAGGCCACCACTTCTCTATATGGTTGTATCTTTCTTAGAAGGTAAGTTTCTTGAGGGTAGAGATTATCTTTTTGCTTTTGTATTTACAGACTATCTCCAGTGCTTACTTAGCAAAGTTCTTGGAACATCATAATCACTTAACAAATGCTTTTTCACTCATTCACGTGACTTAGCATCTAGTTAACAAGAAAATTAGTTAAAATAAGAAGCTGCCAGATGTACCCATCTGTGAGTCATTGTGGCAACTAATTCCCCTCATTACTCAAGTGAGTTTGCCTAAATTTTTTCTTGTATTATTTTCACATCATGAATTACAAGGTTGATCTCCTATTGTTTGCCCCAGATGCCCAAATTGCTAGTTATGACAATGAGGCCAAATAATCTCCAGGGTCCCCTTCTAGCTCTGAAATGCTAAGGTTCTTTGAACAGATAAATTGAAACATCATTGAAACAACTCAAAATGAAACTATCCCCTTATTCGGGCAGTTGGGGAAGATATACTTTGTGTTTGAATCTTTGGTTCAGCAAGGAATTTATATCATGGTAATCAAAGGAACTTTATCACCCCTATGAATCAGTGGTCCCTTTCTTAAAGATGAGAATGTTAGAACCTATCCAGGTTGTTGGAAGGTTTTATGTCAATGGATAAGATTCTCTCTTCTTTTTTGTGGTGGCTGACTAAGGGCAAAATATGATTGCTGGTCTTTCTTATTTATCTTTTCATTGCCTATCACTGAATATCCTTTAGATTATCTATCCTAAGTACCTTGGGTGGGTCAGAGAGTCAAGGATGATGAAAAAGAATAAAGGGTTGGGTTTAGAAATTAGCTTTTGGCTGTGAATTTGTCTGATCCTTCTCCTTATACACACTAAAAGAGTACATGCGTGCTCTTGGTACTCTTCCCTACCCCCAACTCCCTATTCATATAAACTTTATTTTCTTTCTTCAAGGTCCTACTCATCTACTACCTTCTTCAGGAAGCCTTCTTTAAGCACCCCGATCCACTCTGAAACCTTCCTTGACTATCCCAACCTAACTGAACTATATAACTGACTGTATAACTATATAACTGAACTGTTATGTAGTCTGGACCATACAACTTCACTGTGTATGGTGATACCAGTTATCATAGGCCAGGCCTGGCCTAGGGTCAATTTGGTATCTCAGGTTGGAGACTAAGGCAAAATGGATCACTGGTGGTACATTTAATAGTTTACAGAAGGTTTACTTGGATATAGCATGGAAAGGATACTCAACAAGATTGTGACCTTGATTCATTGAGTGGGGCTCTCTGCTAACTGTTGCCTGTGATGGTCCTAGGGTCAGAAGCCTGAGGAACATCTGAAGCCTCTCCTGTCCCTGGGCTTTTTGTAATCAAGCAACCAGAAAACTGCCCAAGTCTCAGTCATCTAAGACAATTAAACCTGGAGGACCATATTTTAATGCCTTTAAGGCCTAGACTGTCTGGCCTTAGGAAAAGGCAGCCAAACCCATGTGTTAGAACCCTTGGAAATATTGCTCCTGTCACAGATGATGCACAAATTCTCTGGAAACAGAGACTTTTTTAATAGAGTTAGCCTGGAGGTAGAGAAATTTGGGGAAAGTTTCAGGTGGCACTGGATGTCAGCTTCAATTGCCTGGGGCATCCAAGAACCTCAGAGCAGATAGGCAGTTGCCTGGGAATATGGCAGATAGACAGAAAGAGCATTTATTAAGCGCTTTCTGTGTGCTGGGCACTGTGCTAAGTGCTAGGGAAACATACAAAAGCAGACAAAACAGTCTTGCTATTAACAAGCTTAAATTCTAATGAGAGAAGATAACACATAAAGAGATTCTGGAAAGCTGGGGAAGGAAAAGTCACCTAGCTAGCAAAATTGAAGAGCCGAGATTTGAACTCAGATCCCCTAAATTGAAATTCAGCACTTTTTCTAGTGCAAGACATTGTAGTCAGCTCTTTAAAATAAATTCTTCCTACAACCCTCCTCCACAACCCTCTAAAAATTTGTCAAGCTGACCCTAATGATGTAATAATCTCCTACCAAAACTCAGATTAATACAGGGTTTCCCAAAAGTCTTAGTGCAATTTTAAGCTACTAAAGCTTAAAAAGTAATAGGTTTGCCTCACTTTAAGAAAACCCAATGTACCTATTCTCTACCCCAAGAAACCTTTAAAAACCACGCACTTAAAAACAAGATGAATTAAGTGGAGGGAGGAAGATTATTTATATTATAAAAAGATCCATCCATGTTCAAAATAATTTGCCACAAGACTCTTTAAAGAGCAAGCTCCTAGATGCATTTAATATGTGATTTGTTTCATGCTAAACTCTTCCAAGAATGGATTTACTCTATAAAGTGAAGTGTACCTTGCCTATCAGTGGCATGTTCCAGTTCAGATTCAGTCCAAGCTGTTTGGCTTATTACCCTAACTTTCACGCTGACGTTTTCCTTTTAAAGACTTTTTAGCTGGGAACATTGCTGGGTTTTTTTGTTTGTTTGTTTGCTTTGTTTGTGTTTTTCCTGGAAATGTTATGTATAAAATGGCCGCAAGGTCAGGCGGAAGCTAATGTAGAGTGATGGGGGAACCAGCCCTGTTTGCATGTAGAATAATGAATGAATTGCTATGGAAGAAAAAGAACCAAAAGGTAGAAGGGAGCTGTGTGTATTATTCAAGTACCGGACAAGTTGACCTCTGAAGGGAGAATCTAGCTAGTTGGCCTTGAGATTCTGGAAAGGCTGATCAACAAAGGACCACAGCTTCTAGAGCCCACCACTACTCCATGGAACCAGCCCCCTCAAAAAAATCCTGGGTGAGGATTTTCCCCTGTGAAAACTACTCTAGCTATTGGACCAGGCATTCGAATTAACACAGGCCCACAAACCAAAAAGTTGACCAAAATCAGTCTGAGACCTTGAAGAAATCCATCTGTAGGCAAGCTGAGATATTGATAAAAACTGACACTGTAACACATAGTACCAGTAGTACCTACCTCGGGTTTCTGCCATTTCATACCACCAAATTTACCTTCTCTGTAACACTGGCCCAGTCAACATGACTGACTTGAATGAACTGTTTGCTAGCCTGTTGGCATGATGTAGGACACACAGTAATAAATATGGACTGATCGCTGAGCTTTAGGCCAGATTGTTGAAATGACTAGAATGTCTAAACGATCTGATTGCAAAACTAGCAGTCTAGTTTTAGCAACCTTCTTAATGACCAGGTTGTATTATCTATGGAAATTCAATGTATTGTTTTGCAATTAATTGACTATTCAGATGACTGAAAATTTTTTACCATCTTAGTACAGCAACAAAGAACCATAGGCATGGCCTTTGGGGACATTCATTGAACATTTTATAGTCCGGTCATATTTTTTCTTAACCAGAAGGTAAATTTAGGGTTGGTTTGTTTGACCATTCTATGAGTCGGACCTAACCTTATCTATGCTTGTGGCTCACTCACCATGACAGATGACATATGGAACTTCAACTATGAGTTCTGAGAATTACCATTTTCCATTTCCCCCCTCACTAACAACTTATGAACCAAATGAACAACAAGCCAGGGAAATTCCCATCAATCTGTAACTCAGCTCTTCATGTTCCATAGATTCCCAAGCTCAATAAGTTTTTTTTTTCCATTCTCTTCTCCATAGAAAGGATTTTGCTGGGGTTTGCTAAATAACAACTCATTTGTGTGAGTGAAACCAAGTACAGTTCATCTTCATTCCCCAAAGAACATGAATACACACACAAACACACATACACACTCACATCATGACTGTGAGCCATAGAATGGTCTGAATAGCTCCACGATTAAATGTGATATAAGGAACAGACAGTCTTCCTCTGGACCCTGTAGCAGCACTAACAACCATTGCTAGACCTAACAACACTACTGGCTCCAGAATCTTCAGGACTTGCCCCTTCTTTTCATCTTTCCCTAAATTCTCTGTGATCACTTCTCACAGGCAACAGAGCTGTTGTTTTAATGGAGCCGTGTATGGTGGATTATGGTTTACATTTCTCAGAGACAGGAATGTTATTTAACAGATGCAGTCAACCCTCAATTATCCACACTGGTGGAGGGAAATAGCATCTCATTTAATCCTCAAATATTAGGTGGATAACAGGAAAATCACTGGAGTAGATTTGAATACTGAATTCCCAAGCAAAATTTGGCAAAGATCTTTTGTTACCTTGTGAATTCCTGCTAATGCCTCTTTCCAGTGGAAGCCACCCTTAACAGTGATTGATTTTCAACTGTGTTCTATACATTGTTAGTTTTTCTTTATGGCATTAAGTTTCTTTTCATGGCATTATTTGGCTAAAGCTACCTTAAATGTCTTTGCATTTGCTGAACATGCACCAGCAATTGGTCCTGTGACTGGAGTTGGCCCAGAATAGACCAGATACTTAGCTTGGGTGGTACAGAAGAGCTAATCTGGGATTAAAATTAGGCCAATTGAGGGTTTATCTATTTAAATCCTAGCATTTGTTATTCAAAACTAATTCTTCCTTTCCAAGAGTTGGGGTTTGGGGGGGGGTAGCAGAAACAGGTATTTTATGTCCAGGTATACTTGGTTTTATGAAAACCTGTAATGCTGTCCAAACTTACAAAATATACTAATTAGGGGGCTATCATTCGCTTTACAAAGCAATTTATGGGAAGGTTCCCTAGCGCAATTAAAATATGAACTAATTTGCAAAGATGTGATTTACATGAGAATCTTAATTAACATATGCATATAAGTGACAAACTCCAGAATGAGTAAAACCTCACTGAAATACCTCATTAAAATCATCAGATTTTGTAAAGGACCTATGATCCCTTCAGTATGCATGTTCCTTCCAACAATTCAGATTACAATCAATGCATATTTGTTCATCCTGGATGACTCCTGTCCAAGTCCTCCTGTAAATTTGCCACGGGAAGGTCCTTCCTAATGTTCCGGGAATTTCACTTGTGTATTTTTGGCTGCCATGTAAATAGACAGTACAGTCTGTCTGGGTCTGGAGTCAGGAAGACCTGACTTCAAATCCAACCTCACACACTAGCCCTATGACTCTAGGCAGGTCATTTAACTTCTGTCTCAGTTTCTTCAATTGTAAAATGGGGTGTAAAATGAGGTGTAATAAAAGTACACTATTGATTAAAGAAATGAAAATTAAAACAACTTTGAGGCACCATCTCACACCTGTCAGATTAGCTAACATTACAAAAAAGAGAAATGATGGATGTTGAAGGGGATGTGGGAAAACTGGGACACTAATGCCCTGTTAGTAGGAATGTGAACTGATTCAACCATTGTGAAGATCAATTTGGATCTATGCCCAAAGAGCTATAAAACTATGCGTACCTTTTGATCCAGCAATCCCACTGCTAGGTCTCTATCCCAAATATGTTAAAAAAGGGGGAGAAGGACCTATTTGTACAAAATTATTTATAGCAGCTCTTTTGTGGTAGCCAAGAATTGGAAATCCCCACTAATTGGGGAATGGCTAAACAAGCTGTGGTGTATGTGACTGTGATGGAACACCATTGTGCTTTAAGAGATGACAAGCAGGATGATTTCAGAAAAATGGAAAGACTTACAAAGGAACTGATACAAAGTGAAATGAACAGAACCAGGAGAATGTACAGAGTCGCAGCATCAAAATGGGGATGATAACAGTACCTGTCTCCCGGGGTTATTGGAAGACCAGATGAAGCAATATTTGTAAAGCACTTAGGCAGTGTCTGGCTTATTAAAGTAGGTGCTTCATAAATGCTTGTTTCCTCCCTTCCAAGGTTGGTTCTGTGGTCAAGGCAAAATATTTGTCTGTTGGATGTAGAATAGGAGAGCTACTTGGGCACTAAAAGGCTAAGTGACATGCAAAGGGTCACACGGCCAGGATGTATTTGAGGCAGGACTCAGCCCAGCTCCTCCTGACTTGAGGGCCTACTCTCTACTCACTTTTCTCTTAGACTTAGACAAGTAACTCTCTAAAACTAAAAGTTGCCCTGCATTATTGAAAGCTGCCAACACTAATGAAATCTCAGGTCTGGTAGGGGAAAAAAAAAAGACAAATTACACACACACACACACACACACACACACACACACAAGTACGTATCTCATATATATCATACATACACATATGCACACATATACACATCTATGTACACATATATGCATACATGCACATTTTGTGTGTGTGTGTGGTCACTTAATGAGTGCATTTGTCTTTTTGACTCTAAAATGTGGCTGGATATATTGTGACTGAATTCCATTTTATTCAATCAATTTAATCAACCTTTATTAAGCACCTACTATTTAAGTAGATTTCACTGGGATCCAGTTGGCTGCGTAATTATGGTTGTTTTCCCCTCCCTTTACTGAATTAGCAGATTGACCAAATCAAGTATTTGTCTTAGCATTTTTTAGATGCTACCTTTGTCCCTACCAAACTAACAAGGAATTTAGATTCATTGCTAATTGTTTGCTAATTTATAACCAACTCATAGACAGAAGTTCTCAAAGTGGTATCTCCAAACAAATTCATATAGGGTTGTCTTGGACTTTTTTTTCAGCTGATCTAAAATGCAAGTAGCATTGTGACATTTTTTATCTTTTTTTTTAAAGTACTTACATTGAAAACCTCATTTACCAGAAATGTGGCAAAAACTCCAAAGAATAGTAATTTTTTGTAGCACTTCAATTAAACATCAATAATGAAATATAGGCTCATGGGATTTAGCTCTAGCTAGAACCTTAAAGGTCATCTAGTCTAAATTCATCATTGTTATTGTTCAGCCATGTCCAATTTTTCATAACTCTGAGAACCATATTGTCCCGGGGATTTTCTTGGCAAAGATACTGGAGTTATTTTCCATTTTCTTCTCCAGCTCATTTTACAGATGAGGAAACTGAGGCAAACAAGGTTAAGTGACTTGCCCAAGGTCACACAGCTAGTGAGTGTCTGAGGCCAGATCTGAACTCAGGAAGATGAGTCTTCCTGACTCCACTCTTACAACTGTACCATCTAGCTTCCTCCTCCAAACCCATCATTACAAATGAGTAAACTGAGAATGATAGAAAGGAGGTGATTTGCCCAAAATCACAGAGCAATGGAGAAGACTGAACAGAGGACTTGTTGGAAAAGGACTTCAGTTTTGTCCTGCTTTTGCAATTTAACCAGCTGTGATTTGGGGAGGGGGGCTCAAATCTGTTGCCCTCCAGGGGCCTCAGTGTCTTCCTCTGTAAAATGAGGGAGGCAGCTAGATAATCTTAAACATTCTGTGATTCTGTCATTTTACCCAAGACTAATGCCAGACTTACTAGTCTGCAGTAAATAGCAGAGCCCAGATTCAAAGCCTAGGACCCTGGCTTCAAACCCAGGATTCATTCTGCTGGACTATATAATCAGAGAGAATTACATTAAGTGAAAATATCCGGCAAAGAATTAATCATCTCTAACTTCTCAAACAGGAAGCCATGTTGGCCAGGGCGAACCCTTTAAAAAGATCCTGCTTCAGAAATCAACCATTATAAATTATCTTATACGTTGATTAATAAGAACCTAGCCAAGGGCCCATTTGACTGGGTGCAGCAAAGAAGGAAATTTATATTCCATTTTTCCCCTTTTCTTTTTTTTCTTTTTCTCTTCTCTCCTTTTTTTTCTTTTTTCTTTTCTTTTCTTCTTTTCTTTTCTTTTCATTTAAGAATTAAGTGCCTGATTGTACAACTATTAGCTAAGGATGTAATGTGCAAAGCAAACATAGGCAATGGCTACTCAGAGCATTGTGGGGCCCTTGACTACTTCCTATATTAGCCTGCTCCATGTTGTCAGGTCTGCCTCATGCACTTCAACGGCCTCCCTTCCCCTTCCTCCCCTCTCGCTACACCTCCTCCACCCCAACTTTTACTCCTTTGGTTATCATAATAAATACCTACTTACTGCAGCACAGCATGTGATTCCAGCTCCATGCCCACAGTCTAGGGGGCGGTTTTTTTTAAATGGTTCCAAGGTTTATCCTAAGCCGATGTCCCTCTGCATGGAGCCCTGGGATTGGAGTAGCTGACTTCAGAAGTCCTCTAGTCCACTTCCCCAACAAAGGCATGAAATCTTCTACAAGGTCCTTGATAAGTAGTCTTCTGGCCTCCTTAGAACACTTCCAGGGATGGGGAACGTCTTCCTTCATGAGGAAGCTCATTTCATTTTTAGACAGCTCTAATTACTAGGAAGCTATTCAGTCTGTTGAGCTGAAATCTGTCTTCTTGTCATTTCTACCCCATGCCCCTATACTCTAGTCTGGAGGAAATCATCTAAACACTAATTCGTGCTCAGCAGGGTAACATTTGAAGACAGCTATCATGCCCTTCCCTAAGTCTTGTCTATCCTCAGTTCTTTCAACCACTCATAAAATGACTTCTTCACTCCCTATCCAAAGCACAAGGAAAAAGAGCCCTAGATAATTAAGGTTTGAATAGAAAACACCGCAAAAGACTTGCATGAACTGATAGAATGAAATAAGCTGGACCAGGAGAGCAATTTAGTAATTGATCATAATCATTTAAAGAAAAACTACTTTGAAAAACCGTGGAATTTTAATCAATGTAGCAGCAGTTCTGACTTCAGAAGTCTGGTGATGACACATGCCACCCACATCTTGGCGGACAGCACCTCTCTCTGCCTCAGTTTCCTTAACTATAAAATGTGGCTAACGATAACACCTACCTCCTAGGGTTGTTGTGAGGATCAAATGAGATAACATTTATAAAGCACTTAGCACAGTTCCTGGTACATAGTAGATGCTTCATAAATGTTTGTTCCCTTCACCTTCCCCTTTTTCTCCTTGCCTTATTGCTAATGGACCAGAAGTACAGAATGAATAGGGGCAAAAGACTGACAATAATATGTCTGGCCCACCAGAAAACTCCGGAGAGTAATTTAACCCTCTCTTGCTATTGTTGCTCAGTCTTCATTGTCGAGGAGGACCAATGACATCACGGGGTGATGTCTTGACACAAAGACATCTAAGTCTTCTGCGTCACTCTCTCTTCCAGAGTCATCTAAGTCCAGTGACAAGACAAAGGTCAAGAGGACTGGTGAGGGCCTGGGATGCAGTGGATGACCTGGGCATCTTCAATGTCTGACCAATCTCTAAGCACTCCACCGTGCTGGCTTCAGCCTGCTTCATGGCCTTTGGAACAAATTATTCTCATCTGCACATTCTGCCAGGCAAAATCTTCATAAGCTTAGAGTAGGTATCCCCCAGGTTTGAAGCCTGCCGGTTACCTTCAACCTGGTTTAGCCCATCTACCGAGATGGTTTAAAGGGGTGTAACCATTCTGCCAGGGAAAGTCTCCACATGTTGAGATAGACACCCTGATAACTCACCGATAGGTTTGAGGCCCATCAGTCACCCTCAACCTGGTTGAGGCAGTTTGCCCAGGCAGTTTACTGGAGTGTAGACACTGCAAATGCTACAGCTTCTTGGAGCCACAGGTGAGAGTTGAGTTCCAGATAGACAGCAAAGGTGGATGAGTAGCCCTGAAAAGAGCTCGTCAAACCCTCATACCAGAGGTGCTAGTCTTCCTAAAAAGCCCCATATACTCTATACATACTCAGATGAAGAAGGAAAGAGGCTTAAGAATGAGCTAGCATTTCTGATGCCCAGGTGACCTGGTAATATGTTGATTTTGCAGAATGAGACATATATTTTTGATCAATGTCAGTGCAGTGATTTGTTTTGCCTGACTATACTTACTACAAGGGAGGGCTGGGGGAAAAAAGAGAGCAGGGCAGAGGTGGGGTGCGGGGAATTGGATGGAGTGGAAGAACTACTTTTATCTGACCTAAATACATAGGAAATAGTCAGGCTGACTCCATGGTTATCCTGTAGATTTAAAAAAAAATACATTTGGGGCATATTTTCTGATATTCTCTGTATGCTATTGTTTGAGGGCCAACCTAGCTAAGTTCAGAGAGGTTAACCATCAGACATTTGGCTGCCAGGTCATGAATTATTCTGACCTGATCAATTCATGACCATCTTTTATTAAGGCATGGCAGCACTGAGATCTATTTTTGTTCAACAGACTTCCCCACAAGTCATGAATCCTTTAAGAATTGAAGTTTTCCTCTTCAATAATTTTTTTCACCAGCTTTTATTGGGAGGGAATACTTGGGCCTTTTTTTTTTTAAACTAACAATGGCGTGCCTTTATAGGGTGCTTTAAGATTTATAAAAGCCTTTTCCTTTCTGCTGAAGAACTCAAAACTTATCACCTAATCTGATTACTTTTCCTTTAAGAAGGAATAACAGAATGGTAGAACTGAAAAGAACCATCAACATAATTTAGTTCGACAGCTCCATGAAACTAGCGTATCAGGGAAGGCCTTGCCCTCTGGGTCATAGCATAGTCAGGACTGTAACCCAAGTCACCTGATTCCCAGTCCGGGGACCCTTCCATTCTACTGTCCATGGTGTGTGTGTGTGTGTGTGTGTGTGTGTGTGTGTGTGTGTGTGTGAAAGAGAGAGAGAGAGACACACACACACACACACACACACACATTCTGTTCATTCTTCTGTTGGAGAAAATGAAGCACAGAAATGGAAAATGACTTGTTTATGATAACATGGAGTCCAACATGGGGTCCAGTTTATATCCCATTGTTTTCTGTGTCACAATCCATGCTATGTCATCGAGGCATTGTTTTACTTCAAATTTTCTTAAAGGAATACCCAGAGTCTGCCTTGGATTGACTATACCCAGGCTGTCTATTATGGATCAAGAACCAGCTTAGGCTTTCTGGTTCTCCATCCTCTTGACTACTTCAACTATAAATCCTAGTCATAGACCTCAGAGCCATGGAAAGAATGTTGGATTTAGAATTCAAGGACCCAATTTCAAATCCCTCTTCTACTTCTACTTCTTGCTGCCTTACTTCTTGCTTCTTTCTACCCCTTGTGTCTTTTCACCTTTCTGGGCCTCAGTTTCCTCATCTCTAAAATGAAAGGATTGGACAAGTTGACCTCTAAAGTCCATTCTAAATCCCTGATCTTATGACCTCAAACTGGAAAGGATCTTAGAGATCTTCTGTTCCAACGCTGTCATTTTACAGATGAGGAATTCAAGGCTCAGAGGGGTAGAATAATCAGCCCCAAATCACGCAGCAGTTAGCAACAGGCTTAGGATGAGAATTCGGGTCTGCTGACTGCTTGTATCAAACACAAATTTGAGCTAGGTTGCTGCCTATATAGTCCTTCCTTTCTCCTTCCCTGGAGGGTTCACGTATTTATTAATGTAACAGCCATTAAACCACAAAAACCTATTCTTGTTTTCCATACTAACAGTTTAGCTGCCCCAAATGCTTTTTCAAAGTTTTCTACTGGTCTACTTTAAAGTAATGTAATGAGAAAGACAGAAGTCATAAATGTTCTTGGCTTTTCCATGATGGTTTAGGTCAAGGTGGAGAATGCATTGGACACCCTTTCCCCATTTTAATTACTTTAATAACTGTAAATTTCTCTTCATTAACAGCCTTCTCACCTCACACAGGATGGTATGAGTCAGGTCCTTTGTTTTGTACTATTTGACCTGCCATTTTAACTGCTCAAATTTTTAGGAGGTATTTTGCAGCATCCTTCTTTCTGTTCTCCACAGAAAAAGGCCTGATAGAAATAAAAAATCCAGTCCAATAGAAAATAAAATCAGTCCATAAGGACTATCTTAACCATATGACCATTTAATAAGGATACTTGTCTTTTAGGCCCTGGCTGAAGGAGATGGCCGTATTCAACTTAGCGCAATTCAAAAAACTTTTGTTTTGCCTCTGCTACAAAAGCTAGGTCAGTGGGGCTCAGTTAACTTTCCAAACTTTCAGTGTGGCTTTTAAAATTTTTTTTACTAAATTAACTGATTGACCAAATTGACAGAATCAACTCGTTGTCTTAGCACTGTATAAATACTGCCTTTGACTCTGGTTGACCCAAGAAATTTCAGTTCATTGCCAGTTGTTTGCCAATTTGTAATTAATTCATAGACCCAAGAGAATAGGAGTTCTCAAAGAGAGATCTCCAGGCTGCTCTAGATCCACCAAGGGTTCTCTTGGACTATCTTTCAACTAAGACGCAAGTCAGATCATAAAATGTATCTTTAAAAAAATACCCTTTTAAAATTATGCACTTAATTATCAACAAGCATAAAAATCCAAACACACAAAGAAAAAAAGGGTTGTATATGAAATGCTGAACTTTGGTTATGTATGTTTGCTTTAAAACAGAACATAGTAAGTTTAAGAAGGTAGTAATAAAACTACCATTTGTTTCTGTGGCCCTTTGTGAATTTTTTTTCCTGTTTTATTGATGCTTTATTTTTTAAATACTTGAATTCTTTTAAAATAGTTTTTCAAGGCACACATGAAACATACACATTATTTTCTAAAGTAGCCACATTTATCATTATTCATTCAGGCAAAAGCTCCACAAAATTGTATTGTGGTTTCAAGGGTTTTGGAAGGGATTGCAACAGCAAATCCAAGGAGACTTTTGCCCTGCCCTAAGAAGTTCACGGACCAAGAAATCTGAGAAATGCTGGGTTACAAGGAGAAATTGGCTCTTGTATATCGGTGAAACAAGAATTTTTAGGGGCATAAATGAACTAACATGAAAGATTCCATTCTTATATCACTTGCATGAATATCCCTGTTATACTTAAACATTTCTCCCAACCTGATGGGATACAAGTTGCTTGTACTAGGAACATTGTGTAGCAGTTGTTTTTAAGTTTATATTAAAAGAGTTTTTCCTAGAGCCTCAGTTACGTGTTACGCATACGCTCTTATGTATGCACAGATTTCCTTCCGCATATGCGATTAAATTTCAAGACTGTGTAATACTGATCATTGACAACTAGATGGATTTTTCTTTAAAATGTTCTTTGAGTCAATTCTATGTAATAGTCCTAGGATGCTGAATTACTCAAATATGTTGTTTCCTGAGGACACTTCCCTACAAAACAAAGAATAATAAGATATGTATGTGCATTATCATTGGGCCAGCCAAATCCTTGAAGGGATTAGGGAATATCCCCATTTGGGGGTCAAGGTAGAGGGGTCAGTATTGAATGCCTAAATTTGTGACCAGTTATACTAATAAAGTTCCAGTGAGATGAGTAAAGCATTATTGGATCGATTGAATCACTCATTATTTGCTTTATGATGTAATTGGGTGCCAATGGGCAAACACAAACTGTAGGTAGTCATGTCCCTGTTCTGCAAGTCTCCTGTATATAGGCCCAGGTTCAGATAATCTCGTGAAGACAACTATAATACCAGGTCACTTGGCTTCATTCGCAAAGGTGGTAGATCCCTGTTTGTTGGCCCTCGGGGTTGTCTGTGGGACACAAGTATTATTCTCTTGTTCTAACTCTCCATCATGGGAAAAAAGGAGCATCCTTGGGACGTGGATGGAAAGTATCAATAAGGATACAAAAGCAGAACTGATCTTTGTAGTGTGAATATTTATGTTATTTCAAATGCTTCTCAACTTAAGCTTTAGTATCTTCTGGAAAAGTCAATAATAGCGTATCCGGTTATTACTTGGCTTTGTTTTTTTTTAATTGCTTATTTTTTGTTTGCTTTGTAGAACAACCTATATATTATTGCTTTACAAATAAAGGTTAAGGTGATGGTAATGCTGTCAAAATCACAGTAAAAATGAAGGGTAAATATAATTTTTTAAAAATATTATAGGTAAGAGAAAAAAAGGCCTCCGTTCAAATTCTAGCTTATGGCCATTTCATAGGACCGTAGCCTTAGAGTCAGAAGGAACCTTAGGGTTAATTAGTTTAATGCTCTTATTCTATAGGTAAGGAAACTGAGGACCCTACAGGTGAAGTAACTTGTCCAACGTCCCACTGGTAGTAAACAGTCAAACCAGGATTTGAACCCAAGTCATTTGACTCCAGATCCAGGGTTCTTTCTACAGTATCAAATTGCTACCTCAGTAAGAAAATGGTACTGACTTGGCCAGTGGGACCAAAACCACTCTATTTCTTTTCTTCCACAACAAATTTGGAGTGTCTGTCTGTACTTAATGAGGAGATCTTCCATCAGGTCCTGGACTGCTATGGCAGCCATTTGAAGAAAAAAAGTCCTTTCGCCAGCAGCCTTGAGTTAAATCATTTTCATTTGGGCAGCTACAGATGTCATTCAGATGTTGAAATAATAGGATTGAAGAAAAGCTGACAAGGTAGCCCATTGGCTTTCTGTTTTGTCTCCAAGGGTCAAAGGGCCCAGCTCCCTATACCGTCCTATCCTCATTAGATGGATCTCAGGTTTACTCTTCGCCACCACTACCCTATGGTAAAAAGGCCTGCCTTTTCTTTCCACTCTGGCTTCTCCAGTGGTACTGTTTCCTATATATTTGTCTACTACTCATCTACAAACATTACAGTTTGGGATCACGGCTAAGTTTCACTTTGGTTTGAGGTAGTTTTTTTTTAAGTGGGGGGAAGTGCAAACCAGTCATAGTTATAGTATCTCACGGGTAAGATCTATATCACCCAATCAGCTTAGTCCTAGATCCCCCCATAACCCCCACATACCAACTGATTGATTTTCTCCACCCTCTACATTCAACACATTTTTACTGTTTGCTTGGGCATCATGGAGCTTCCATAGGTCACCTGAATCCAATATATTGTTTTCACAGGAAGATAGACTCTGGTTTCTCTTATGTGCAAACAGCTATGCAATGTGACTCATTCACAATGAAAATATTGAGCAGAAAAAGTTGTGTTCTTACAGAAAATGTCATGTCGCCCAATTTCCCATAACCTAACTCCAAAGAAATGAAGAGAGCGTGTGCTCCTGAAAGAGGCATAGGTGCCATGTTGCTCTCTTAATCACCCAGACTTTCTTCCTCATCTCTCAGAGGCTTGAGAGCGTAGAGTGGAATATCGGACTATGTAAAATGGTGGGAAACTAGGTATGGAGAGAAGTCTACATCTGTTGGAAGGCAGTTTCCATTTCCAGCTCCTTTCTTTACCTCTTTAAGTTCAAACCAGGCTCATCCCACCCTTGATGAAAATAAAAACCCTATATATGTAAGATGTCCAATACCGAAGCTACCCATTCACTTTCTTCCCTGCGCCCTGAGCTAGAAGACAGGGCAAAACTGAAAAAATCCTGAAGTGAACATTGGAAGAAAGTCACTTGATGGTTATTGCCATTTGGGGTGTCTCTAGAAAAGGCCAGCGCCAAGGGCCAGCCTCAGCATCCCCTAGCCTCTTGCTCCCTATTTGCCCCCCCACTCCTTTTAAGCCTAGAGAGTGACTTGAGAGCTGTTGCAGAGCCCAGGTTGGGTGTGTCAAGGGCCTGCCTGCAGGCCTCTCTCTAGGCCATGGATCTACAGGGCCAACTATGACAAAGCTTTTTGAAAGTCCAGGCTTTTCACCAACACTTTTTGATAGCATGCAAAATGAGGGCCTGGTCTGGCTGAAGTGCCTAGATACCCTCTTAGGGACTCAGGAAAAACTGGCTGCAAAGGAAAGAGCCTTCCCAACTCCAGCTCTTCCTGTTGGCCCACTTAACATTCATCATTCATCCTGAGACAGCCCAACAGGAAACCTGAGAATACTTTTTAGTTTGCAAAGAAGAAAAGGGTCCAAACAAGAGTGGTAGCAAGTGGAAGGCTCAAATCCCAAAGCAGGACAAGCAACACAGCTCAGATGACAGTTTCTGGTTCAGGTCTGCCTTCTCTTGTGCCCTCCTCCCCGAAGACACCAGCAACTGCTTCCGTTGTCCTTATGTCTTGACCCCTACCTCATTCCCTTCTGCAGGCTTTTTTTATACCTAGGGGGGAAAATCTATGTCTAGGAGAGTCAGGGGACATGTAGGAAAGTTATGTCTTTGAGTGGCTAGCTCTGAAATTATGCCCAACTTTCTTGTAATGAGGAGGACAAGCGTAATACAGGTAGGGTTCCATCCTGTCTCCCCCATCACCACTCTCCTTCTCTGATGCCAGGAGGATGGAGAGACCCATTTCTTTCCCCCTTCTCCAATGGATTTCTAAAAGAGTCCCCCCTGCTATCTGAAAACGTGGCCTTACCTGTAATTGGGACTCGTGCCTGCAGGATGGCTGCGATAACAATCCCCTTCCACTTCATCTCTTTCTTTCCCCCAGGATGGTGCTGGGGGGGACAGGAGGCCAATTGGCAGCCGGGTCTGGGACGATGAAGAGAAAAGCTACCTCCGCAGGCTTTGTTCTTCTGACTGCCTCCTCAGGAAGTGTGAGGACTAGAAGATCTTTCAGAAAGCACCTGCCAACAGGGAGGCTGCATAACACACACTCCCCCTTTCGGTTCACAATGAAGAAGCTTCAGAGGTTTGAGGTTTTGGGGTGTGTGTGTGTGTGTGTGTGTGTGTGTGTGTGTGTGTGTGTGTGTGTGTGCTTTTTCTCTTATCTCTGGATTGATCTTTCATTTTCCTTTTTTTCAATAGGGTTGTTATAAATGGCTAATTGCACACCCCATGCTCTAGGGATCAGGTAAGTTTGCTTCCTGGACAGACATGACCCAGCTGCTTGGTAGAACTGAGAGCTACCTGTTCCCTGGCCCCTTTTCTTGCACCTCCTAATGTCAGTGCCTATCTGACTGACAGAACCTGCCGGGTAGCTAGGAACCAACAGACATCAATGAATCAGATTTTATATTTTGCAGAGTACATTTTGAAGAAAGGAGTTGGCCACTTAGAGATAAGTTTTAGAGACCCTCTTCCCACTCCACCCACCCCCAATCATGTTCACCAACCCTTTCTACATGTTCCAACTTGACAGTAGGGATGTTGATAACAGATCTGGTTCTCTCCCCTTTCCTGCCCCTGACCTGGTAGCTTAGATCTGAAGAAATGTCCCAATTTTCTGATACTGAATGGAGGCAGGCTAACCCTAAGTTTCATTAAAGATTTGTGAGAATTGAGTTTCAGTGGAACAGGAGAGTGTTTCACAGCCTTACACATTCCAGCAAGATTAGTCCTGACTTGGGTTTGGAGAGGGAGGTCAGCTTGCATTGAATATACATATCTAGACCCATCCTGGGTCACTTTTCACACTATGTGGTAGTAGGTCATCTGGAAGCACTCTTGAAAGTTATTATTCTGGAGGCAGCACAGTAGAAAGCAAGGTGGATATAGATTTGAAGTACTTGGTTTCAAATCCTGGCTCCATTAATGTGACCTGTATTAACCTTAGTCAGATCGCTAAACCTCTTTGGGAATCTGTTCTTCATCTATAAAATAAGAGTGTCAGACAGCTAGGTGGAGCAGTGGATAGAGCACTGGCCCTGAAGTCAGGAGGACCTGAGTTCAAAACCGGCCTCAGACACTTGACACTTACTAGCTGTGTGACCCTGGGCAAGTCACTTAACCCCAATTGCCTAAAACTAACTAAATAAAGAAGAGTGTTGAAATAGATGACTTCTAGATGGTAGGTACAGCTTCCAATTATAGATAAAGATATCCAGCTCTATGTCATATAGTCTATTTTTTTTCCTCCAGTAGAATGTTAGCTCTTTGAAGGCAGGAATGATTTTGTGTTTCATTTCATTTTTGTCTTTGTAGCTCTAACACCTAACCCAGGAACTTGCACATAAAAAGTGCTTAATAATAATTGTTGGATTGGACTGACTAGGACTGGATTAGACTGAAGTTGGGTCATAACGTTCCTACAGAACTCACCTGTTCTCCACATAATCTTTGGGCCTGAGAAAGACTGAAGGCTGGTTTGACCAGAGCTAAAATGGTCTTGGGAACATTGCAAGTTAAATAGCTTTTGGAATCACTTCTATTAACTATTAATGAGCAAGAGTGACAGCTGCTGAGTTTCAGGCTAGAGATCAAGGGATATGTAACTTAGGTAGAAGGTGGTAATGCCTTCTTGTGTCATTTACATGATTAGATTAAGTCCTTGTTAACCAAATTAACATAGATGAGGCCTTGGCCCCGGCATGGATGATGTCTCCTTGGTAAGTCAACTTGACCCTAGTACTTATTGGTATTTTAACACCACTTTAAGGATCATTTGTTGAATTGTAGCTAATAACATCCTTGAGCTATGGCTGAAGTCCAGTGACCTTGGAATTAGCTGTAGAGAGGCAGAGAGGAACAGAGATTTAAAAAGCCGTAGAGAGAGATTCTGGTCCTCTGGAAGCAAGCCAATGTAGCCCTTCCAGGGAACTAGGTCCTTCAAGGAATGGAAAAGAGAACCTTGTCATCTCTGGGATGGCAGCAAATGGAGACAATGGTGGAACAGAGAAGACAAGCCAGGACCAGCCAGGAGCTACAGGACCTAACCTGGCATCACTGTGGCAGCAGTGGTAGAGTGATGGAGGGAGGAGTTCTTGGACAAGAAGTAAAATGATCAGACCGAGCCTCCTGGACATGGAGAAGGAGTTCCCAGACAAAGCAGGACCCACAGCTAAGGAACAATGAGGAACAGATGTGGACTTAGAAAGGTGTGGAGAGGGGGAAGCCAATTTTCTACAAACCCTGAATTGTTTCCCCTTTGAGAGGAACCCCAACAAAGGTATTATTATAAGTTTAGAAGATTATATAAGTTCTAAGGAAGGTGAGATTCATTAGAAGGAAGGGTTGCTTGACTCTTTAGCAACCCTCAATGTTTGTCCTTACTGGAGGGACCTCAGCAAACATAATGCTTTAAGTCTGGAGGTGACTTCCCTGGGAAGGTGGAGCTTATCCAAGGGAGAAGTATTAACTGTCTAGAGTCTCCTCGGGCTTTCCCTTTCTCCAGAGTGCTCTAAGTCTTGAAGATTATTTAGATCTCTGGGAGAGGTGGAGGTCCACCAGAGAGAGAAGGAAATTTCTCTTGACTATTTATGGATTAATTGTGAGTTATTTGAATTTTCTTTCAGGTGAAATTAAAGTCTGTCCTTTATTTGATATGCTGTTAGACTGAGTGCTTGCATGGGAACTGAAAGTCTTTTTTCCTTTCTGTGGAGATCAAGGAATGAACCTAATTCTAATGTTTCCAGGGAAACCTTGGATGGGGTCACAAACCAAAGAGAGAGTATGACTACTGAGAAGCCCCCAAGACTGGGTTCAGATTATAATACTCAAAGCTATTGGTTCTGGACCACAGGTTACACTTAGAAATTGGTGCTGAATGAAAAAAGAAAAGATGTCATCGTTGTTACTTTGACACTCAGGTTTTTCTCCCTTAACGCAAGATCACTCTTCAACCCAAGATCTGTGGAAATATCCCAACTATCTATAAGTGGACAGAAGGTGGTCTTTCCTCACATTCATGCAAAACTGTGAAAGTTGAATCCATAGCTAGACAGAAGAGAACCTCAAAGACTTACACACTACGGAAAGACGAGAGTTTGTGTACTGCTGGTATTGGGGTTTGAACCTAGGAGCAGCTCCTCAGATAGGGCTGATTTCATGAGAGTCATCCAATCTTTTATCCCAGAGACTTCAAGGTATCTAGGCCAAAACACTCAGAGGAAGCTGTGTCTCTGGGACACACACACACACACACACACACACACACATCTTACAGAGCTAGAAGGGACTTGACCAAGATTCAGAATCTCTAACTTCCTTCAAGGTTCACCTCATGTGCCATCTCACACAGGAAGACGTTACAGCTTGCTCCTTCCTCCTCAAAGTCTCATGTACACACACACATCTGTTTACGTGTTGTTCCCCCGCCTCCCCATCCTGCCTCTGACTAGCACTTACTGGGTGACTCTGGGTACTGGGCTTAACCTCTCCATTCTCTGGGCTGATGGTGTCAAACTCACATAGAAATGGGAGCTGCTAAACCATACATAAGGATTTCTACGGCTGCATATTGAATTAGAAAACCACATTATTGTCATTATTTATGTTCTATTGTACTCTTATTTATTTTTTTCATTGTTTCTTAATTACATTCTAATCTACCCAGGGCCACATGTGACCCACAAGCTGGGTGTCTGCCACCTGGGCCACATGCAACTCTTGAAGACTATGAATTGCCTGGACCTACAGTGATAGAGAGTTCCTTATCCAAGAATTCCCTTTATTAAGTCCAATCTCTACCCCCCATCCCTTATCTCCCCAAGGTGAGCTCCTTGAGGGCAAGACTAATCACTAGGACAGACCAAGGGCCAGGTTCTCTTCAGTCTGGAGGACCAGTCTCACATCTACTACTCTTCTTAGGCTCCCCACACCCTCCCAGCATGTATGCACTCAACCCAACACCAGAGAATGATCCAGGGAAACACCAAGCTTTCCGTGGCTTTCAGAGAGCTGACTATCTCTGCCCCTAGTAACACCCCTTTTGTGAGTAGCAGTTGTCCCTTATTCTAAGATCGTGGTGTGTAGATATACGCAATTAGACTAGCATGGCTTGTGGTTCCCCTAATTCAGTTCTAGCTTTCGCTTTCTAGTGGCATAAACATTATAGGACCCCTGATCAATTCTTGCTGCTTGCTTATTAGTAATGAAAAAGCAAAGCCAGGCTCAAGGACAGGCTAATGTGCAGAGATAGACCCTTCCCGTGGCTTCCATTTCTCCGTCTTGCCTTATTGTCTTATTCCTTTCTGAAAAGACTGCATCCCAGCCTAGCCCGGCCCCACAGCCCTTTACCTAGTTTTGACATTGCCCTGGGAACTGAAATTTTAGGGGCAGTGCTTCATCTTCCCTCTATGCCCTTGGTAGATTCACAAATCAGTATAACCGTTTCAGAAAGCAATTTGGAATTATGCAAATAAAATGACTAGAATACCCACACCCTTTGACCCAGAAATTCTTTTTACTTAATCTTTTACCCCCAAGGAAATGATAAATAAGAAGAAAGTCCTCACATACACCAAAATATTTATGGCAGCACTTTTTGTGGTAGCAAAGAATTGGAAGCAAAGTAGATGCCCATCAGTTAGGGGATGGCGAAACAAATTGTGGTACGTGAATGTAATAGAATACTCCCATGAATATTCCCCATAAGAATTCTTAGAATATACCTTATAAGAAACAATAAATATGACGAATACAGGGAAGCATGGGGAGATGTACATGATATGATGCAGAGGGAAGTAAGCAGAATTAAGCAAACAACATACATAAGGACCACAACAATGTAGATAGAAAGAAAAACCACAAAATGCTATGTGTGAAGGACAAAGAGGGGTGGTTGGCTGAATCACAGAGTATTGTAAGGATAATAATATATAATGAGGCTAGAAAGATAGAGTGGGGCCAAGTTGTGAAGAGCTTTAAAAGCTAGACAGAGGCCTTTCTATTTTATCCTAAAGGCAATTAGAGAGCCACTAGAATTTACTGAGCAGAGGAATGACCTAGTCAGATGGACACTTAGGGAAAATCACTTTGGCAAATGCATAGAGGATGGATTGCACTGGAGACAGAACTGGGCTAGAGAGACCAACTATAAGGCCTTTACAGATTCCTTCCTAGATATATTCAAATGAGAAGGCAAAGACCACTCCCTCTCGGTGGGGAGAGAGGCCGCAGGCCTTTATCCCTCCACTAGGACCACGTTGCCTTAGAGCATATGACCTTGTTGCTTTTTCTTCTGTAGTATCCATTCTTTCTGGCTTTCAGTTGAAGGAGATGAGATGTGATTCTGACCTTGTGAACTTCGAAAGATCAGGAAAGCAAGCCAACAGAAGTCTGGAAGTGTAGTCCATGTTGGGCATTGCCAGGAACAAAGTCCTGATTGATCTGCCTGGTCCAATTAATTGATCATTAGCAGAGATGTAGAATTTGGTGGGGCAAATGCTATGCAGACAGAGCCCAGAGACTCAGATGGTAAAAGGAAAAATGTGCCCCTAAGTGTTGGGGGAAAGTGTTTGCACTTTTATTCTTACTATATCTTTTTAGTAAATATCCTTTCCTAAAAACAAAAAATGAAAACAAGGCCATCTCAATAGTCTAGAAAGATAGACTAGAGAGAATGAGGTAGAGAAGCAATAATATCTTGAACTAAGCAGATCCTGGCTAAGCATTTACTGAGTAAGGAAGTGACCTTAGTTAGATGGGCACTTAGGGAAAATTGCTTTGGCAAATGTTTAGAGGATGGATGTAATGGGGAGAGAACTGAGACCAATTAGAATGCCATTACAGATTCCTTCCTGGGTATATTCAAATGAGAAGGCAAAGACTACTCCCTTGTGGTGGGGAAGGTTGAGTATAATGCTGAGGTCATGAACCTGGGAGACTAGAAGAATGATAATGCCTTCAATGAAAACAGGGAATTTAGAAGAGAGGTGGGGACATGAACTTCATACATGTTGAGTTTGAAATGACTCTGAGTCATGAAGTCTAAAATGTCCAATTGCAGCTGCTGATGAGGGACTGAAGCTCAGGAGAGAGGCTGGGGCTGGATATATAGATCTGGAAACCATCTGCATAGAGCTGATAATTAAACCCATGGTGAGGTCACCAAGAGAATATAGAGGGAGAAGAGTGTCCAAGACAGAACCTTTAGAGACACACACAGTTATTGGGTATGACTTGGGGAAAGATTCTACAAAGGAGCTGGAGGACAGGTTAGATATGTGGAAGAACCGGGAGAAAACAGCATCATGAAAACCTGGAAAAGAAAGGGTAACCAGGAGTAGACGGTGACTAGCAGTGTCAAATGCAGCAGAGAGGTCAAGATGGATGAGGCCTGAGAAAAGACCCTAAGATTTGGCAATTAAGAAATCATTAGTAACTTTAGAGATAGTAGTTTCAGTTTAGTGAAGAGATTGGAAGCCAACTTGCAAAGATATGAAGAGGGAGAGGGAGGGGAAGTGGAGGCAATAAATATGGATAGCTTTTTTTTGAGTTTGGTTGAGAAAGGGAAGAAAAATTTAGGATGATAGCTTGAGGGGATGGTAGGCTTTTGTGAAGTTTTTGTGGTTGTCATTTTGGTTTTTTAGGATGGGAAGATTTGAGCTGGTTTGAAAGCTGTAGGAAAGGAATCGCTAGACAGGGAGAAGGTAAGGATTGGGAGGAGGCGGTAACCGAGGTTTCACAGAAGAGTGGGGGATTTGCTGAGGTGTTGGACTTGGCAAGGAGAAGGGCTTCGTCTTTATCAGAGACTGGAGGAAAGGAAGAGGGAGAGCACCAATGCAGAGGGGTTTTGAAATGAAAAGTTACCTAGCTCACTTTGAACGGCCTCAAATGTCTTATAAAGTAGCTGGGTAGGAAAAGGAAGAAGTATAAATGGCTTGAGAAGAGAAGAGAACATTTTAGGGAGGAGCATGCGGATTGCTTTGCTGCAGTGAGGACCCAGTTCACGTTGAATAACAGATCTGTTGGGTACTCAGTCAGCCTGTTTACATGACTTCCACCAGCGCTGTTTTAGAAGCACAAGAGCAGCATTAGAGCAGGCAGATGATGGGAGTAATCCAAGGATGGGGCTCAGCAAGAGATGAGTGGCAAATGGACGAGAGAGTAAAGGATTCAAAAATAGGGTATAGTGTGGAGTTGAATTGCTTAACTACAAGGTCAAGATTGGAAATGAGGACACTTAAATCAGAGCAGGGGTAATGGCCTAAAAAAGTACTGAGGGGAGGTCTTGATAGATTTAGGAATAGATGGGGAGAGGTGGAATGTCAGGAAGTTATGGTCAGATAGAGGACTTTCCAAGTTTTTGACAGAGAAAGTGGAGCACTGGTTAGTGATGGTGAGATCAAGGGTGGGACCTGCCCTGACTAGGTACAGTGCACATTTATGTCATCCAACTTCAACTGGACCCTCAGTATATCAAGGCTATCCTTTTATTCCCCTTTAATAGATTCTCCATTGTAACGGATTTCAGTGAGATATCTGAGTCTTTCACGCTATCCTCACGGACAAAACGAAGAAGCGTGGGCTCCATGATTAACTTAATTCATGGGTAAAGGGCTGTCCCCACAAATAATTAATAGAATGAGTCCTGGAAGGCTCTATGTAATGTCTTAAGACCCTGTCTTGGACGCTTCCTGAGATTTGTATCAATGATTTCGAGGGAAAACTATCATAAGATGCAATCAATATATCTTCCACTGTCCTTTAATATAGAAACTGCAGCCTTCTAAATAGAATGAGGAGGTGTGGCTGGTGTCGTGACCTCAAGCTCAGAAGTGGAGCGAACAAACACTAGGAAGGTAAGTGTCTGAGGTTGCCATGATCAATAACACCCTACTTTTGATCACTGTGTCATTCATACGTTACTTTGAACTGGGTCCTGGACTTAGCCTGAGACCCACTCAGGTGTTACTGCTGACTGTTTAATTCTCCGCTGTTGAACTGGCAAGCCTCCCTCTCTCTCATAGCTGGACCCTGGTTGGTCTCTGGTTGTTTTGGCCTATGACTGCACTTCCATGCCTCAGGTCAAGGTCCTTTGAGAGGTTCCCTAGAACACACTGAGGTCTTCCCCTCAGGTCCTTATAATAGAGGAGTAAACAGTCTCCCTGCCAGGTGGGGTCAAATATGATAGGACACAGGATAACAGAAGATCTTGATAGGCTTAAATAATGATGGAAAGAAGTAAACAAGCATTTATTAAACACCTACTATGTGCCAGGCATGGTCCTCAGTTCTGTACAAATATTATCTCGTATATCCTCAACCCTGGGAGCTAGATGCTATTATTATCTCCATTTTACAGTCGTAGACACTGAGGCAGACAGGGAGTAAGTGACTTGCCCAGGGTCACACAGCTAGTAAGTGTCTGAGGCCAGACTTGAACTTGGGTCTTTCCTGACCCCAAGCCTGGGGCTCAATCTACTGCATCACTTGGTTGCCTAGCTTCACTTAAAACCGTCCAGATATTTTTCAGACAAATTGTTACCTAACCATATATCCCCCTAATTATACCTTTGAAGTTGGTTTTTTAAATATTGGTATAAGACTTCATATTTATCCCTACTGAATTTAATCATATTAGATTTAGTTAGATGCTCTAAACTTGTCAAAATCTTTTCTGGACACTGGCCATCCATCAGCCAGTGTTTTAACTACCAGCCTCCAGTCTAGGAACAAAGACCATCTTTAATCCACACTCCTTCTTCAGGCAGTGATGGAAGGGTTTGGGGAAGGAAGGATTAATCTACTCAAGACTGGAATGAGTCCTTAATAGGCACTTAATAATGGGCATTGATTTAACAATTGATTCCTTTTGTTTTAATTAAAGAAAATTAGGTTTTATTAAGACTTTTTGGGGGATCTATTATTATAATCACATGGTTGGTTTTAAGCCTGTCTGCCCTATTTTCTTGGTCGTTTTTCTAATGTTGAAATCTGCTACAAATTCTGTTTGGTCAAAAGAGCTAAAGGCCTGGGGCAGAAATGACACACAATGCAATTGGGTAGACATCCCAGGAATGGACAAAGAGAAGGAATGGCAGGCCTGGAGAGTCTTTCTTCATGCCTGAGCAGCTATTTATTCTTCACTGACTGACTAACAAGTGAGTGAATTTCACAGAGAAATAGGAGTCCCGTACAGCCTAGCCCAGGGGTGGGGAACCAATCTGTGGCCTAGAGGCCACATGAGATCTTCTAGGTCCTTGGGTGCAGCTTTTTGACTAGTTCAAGTTTTACAAAACAAATCCTTTTATTAAGGGGATTTGTTCTGTGTAGTTTGCATTTAATCAAAGGGCTGCACTTGAGGACCTAGAGGGTCACATGGGGCCTTGAGGTTTCCCACCCCAGGCCTAGCCAATGAGCCACCCACAACAGAAGCAATGGGAAGGAACCATCTGTGGTCTCAGCCAGTTAGGGAGGAAAAGTAGCCAGAGGACACCTCTGAACCTTAGGTCCTTGGCTACTTCAAGTGACTGGGTATTGACTCTCTAGGAAGTCATGAATGGGAACAGTATTGGGGGCCTGGCTAGCTCTAGCACTAGAACCATTCACCAGCTCCTACCAAGAGTGGCTGATAGGTCATTCTGAATCTAAGTACTTGAAATGTGTCCCTGGATCTTCTGGATTTGGGTTAGAACCACAGGTTAATTTTGTACTATATAGATCTGAGAGAAAATACCAAATGGTAGTCATTTTGATACATTTGATTGTATTCCTTTTATTTGTATACGGGCATAAGAGCTGTATAACACAAATTGTGCTTGTATGATTGACACCATTATACAATGCTCATTTGATTGGGGTCTATTAAAACTTAGTGGCATGGGAAAGTAGGAAAGATGTTTGGCAGAATTAGATTTAGGTTATTTAAAACCATTCACCAGAATAAGCTCAAAATGGCCTATGACTTGAATATAATATTTTTCTCATTAAAAAAATGAGAAAATAATTGGATCAGGTATCTTTCACATCTATGGCTAGGAGAATTCTTAACCAAACAAAGAATAGAGGTAAACACACAAAAATTTAATTACATGAAATTGATAAGCTTTTGCATAAACAGAACCAATGTTGTCAGAATAAGAACAAAAAGCAGTAACTGAGGAAAAAAAAATCTTTGCATGACATATTTCTCATAAGAATCTGGTATTCAGGGGCAGCCGGGTGACACAGTGGATTCAGCACCAGCCCTGGATTCAGGAGGACCTGAATCCAAATCCACCCTCAGACACATAACACTTACTAGCTGTGTGACCCTGGGCAAGTCTCTTAACTCCATTGCCTAGCCAAAAAAAAATAAATAAATAAATATTTTTAAAAGTCTGGTATCCAAGGTATATTGTGTCAACCCAGAAATATTAAAAAATAGCGTCATTCCCCAAAGGATATGAAGTTATCAAAAGAACCGCAAACTATTGATAACAAAATGAAAGATTATTCCAAATCACTAATAAGCAAAGAAATTAACTCAAAATATCTCTGAGAGTTCACCTTACACTAAGTAAATTGGCAAAGGTGACAAAGATGGAAATAGTTTTGGAGAGGTAGCAGAAAGACTAGCAGACTTTGGTGTTCACTGATTGTGTTTCTGTAAATTGCTTCAACCATCTGGAAAGCAATTTGGAATTATGCAACAACAAAAACATTTCCCTAAGGAGATCAACAAATGAATAAATGCATGAATAAACGTTTTAAGTACTAGGTTCCACCTACTGTGTTAAGAATAGAGGACACAAACACATAAAAATAGTCCCTGGCTTTAGGGAGTTTACATTTTACCTCATTTTGTGGTACTAAAGAACCAGAAATAAAATAGATGCCCACAAGTTGGGGAATAGCTCAACAAATTGTGGCCCATGAATATAATGTTATTGTGCTACAAGAAATGACAAATTCAAGATTTCAGAGAAGTGTGGGAAGATTTCTATGAACTGATACGAAGTGAAGTAAGTAGAACCAGGAAAACAACATGCCTGTCTAAAACAATGTAAAAATACAACAAGACAAAAATGAAATCTCTGTCAGTAAAATGACTGAGCTTAGCCCTAGAGATGAGCAAATGTACCTCTCTATCCACTTTACAAAGATAGTCTATAGGTGTGGAATATTACATATGCCAACATTGCATTAATCAAACATGGTTGATGTTGGTTTTGCTAAGCTCCTTTTTTTTTCCTTTTATCAATCCTTGTCACCAGGGATAGTTTTTTTATAGGGGAGGGATATATTCAGAAATGGAGGGTATGTAAAAATAAAATATTAATAGAAATAAGAGGGGGAAGAGATAGTTTAAAAAGACAACTCTAGCAGCAAGGAAAGAGGAAGGAGTCCACAAAGTGGATAGGGGTTGAGCCAATAGACAAATTGGATAAATCCTTAGATAACACAATCCTACTCATAAAAGGTGCGGCCTGGGGGCAGCTAGGTGGCACAGCAGATAGAGCACTAGTCCCTGAGTCAGGATAACCTGAGTTCAAGTTGGGCTTCAGACACTTACTAGCTGTGTGACTCTGAGCAAGCCACTTAACCCCAATTGCCTAAAAAATAAATAAATAAATGTATAAAGAAAATAAGATGTAAAGAAAAGGAATGGCACTAAGGGATAGCATTCTCTAGCTCTCTGAGCAGAGAACTTGGCACTTTCCTCAAGAGACTGCTGATGTTTAGTAGTGCAAATAACTACTCAGATGGGTGTCCGACTGCCGATATCTGGTTTTTATTGTTGTACAGCACCAGGCAAATAGCCACCCTGATGATGAAGAATAGATCCATAAAGCATGCCCTTCACCATTCTCGCGATCCTTTAATGTCTTTCCTAGACGTAGCACCCAGAATACTGCAGAGGGAGTCTTTCAGGATATTCACATCCTCATATCCTCCCCAGATTTCCTGCCATTATGTTGCTGCCCCTGAATACCAGGTTTGGAGCCTGCTCCATATTTATATGGACATCCACAGCAAAATTTTTGTGCTGAAAGCAGGAGAAAAGAGAGTGTGCTCTGGGAAAAGCCAGGCTCCCAGAATTACCCCACCCTGATTTTAGCTCTGCCTCTCTAGCCTGGAGAGGTCCCCACCTCTCAACCCCAAACATACCAGTATCTATGCCTAATTTCCTCCTTCATCTACTTCTCTCTTCCCCAAAGACCCAGATAGGTCCTCCATCTTATTACAGGGAGACTAAAGGTCCCAACCATGGCATTGCTGTTAGCATTTCAGCCCTGAAGCCTGTGGGTCACAGGACCTCCATGATTGATGCAGTACCTCAACCATGACTGAATAAGACCCTCCCACCTCTGAGTAAGCCTGGGCTTGGTCTGTGGATTGTAAGTACCACAGCATGATGCCAAAAAGTGGATCATGTTTTCCTCAATATTTGTAGTAAAGGAATAAAGTTGAGGAGGTGTAAAGGTATAGTCAGTGAAAGACCTCAATTCTGCCTTCTCCCCAACCATCCCTTCCCTCAAAACCTCACCCTGTCCCTCACTGTTCAATAGATTTTTATCATCCCTCAGGATCTTCTGATGAGTGAGTTCATTTCTTATAAGGGATGTTAACAGTGACAAATATATTCCACAAACTTTTTCACTGTCATTCTGTCCTCTGATATTTCCATTGGTGTTTCTGAAGAAATTGCTTTTGGCACCAGGTGACTCCATGAAGTTTTGTTTTTTTTAAGGCAATTGGGGTTAAGTGACTTGCCAAGGGTCACACAGTTAGTGAATGTCGAGTGTTTGGTCTGAGGCCACATTTGAACTCAGGTCCTCCTGACTTCAGGGCCGGTGCTCTATCCACTGCGCCACCTAGCTGCCCCTCCATCAAGTTTTAATCGGACCCTGGGACACACTGGGGCTCAGACTCGGGGTTGAGGTCAGATAGCTGGGCTCCTTGGGTTCTGGTGGCAAAGAGATTACCTGCCACCTGTCTGGGGCCTGCCCATGCATTTTGTCATCTTCCTTTTCTCTCATGTTAGCCACTCTGATAAGTGTGAGATGGTACCTCAAAATTGTTTTAATGACAAAATGCTGGAGGGGATATGGAAAAAAAAGGGACACTAATGCATTGTTGGTGGAGTTGTGAACTGATCTAACCATTCTGGAGAATAATTTGGAACTAAGCCCTAGAGCTATAAAACTGTGCATACCACTAGTAGGTTTCAATTCCAAAGACATCAAAGAAAAAGGAAAAGCACCTATACGTACAAAAACATTTATAGTTTGTGTGTGTGTGTGTGTGTGTGTGTGTGTGTGTGTGTGTGGTGGCAAAGAATTGGAAATCGAGGGGATGCCCATCAATTGAGGAATGGTTGAACAAGTTGTGGTATATGACTGTGATGGAATACTATTGTGCCATAAGAAATGATGAGCAGGATGGTTTCAGAAAAACCTGGGATGTCTTATATGAATGGATGCAAAGTGAAGTGATCAGAACCAGAGCATCGTACACAGCAGCATCATTATTGTAATGATGATCAACTGTGAAAGACTTAGCAATTCTGATCAAGATTAATGATCTAAGACAATTTCAAAGGACCCATGATGAAAAATGGTTATCTACCTCTAGAGAACTGATTCAGGTTCAGAGAACTGAATTCAGAATGCAGATTAAAGCATACTTTTTAAACTTTATTTTTCTTGGGGTTTTTGATGTGTTTTCTTTTGCAATATGGTTAATGTGGAAATGTTTTGCATGACTTCACATGTATAACTGATATATTGCTTACCTTCTTAAGGGGTAGAGAAGAGACAGGAGGGAGAGAATTTGGAGCTCAAAATTTAAAATAAATGTTAAAAATTTTTATGTAATTGGGAAATGTTTAATGAAATAAATAAAAATATATTAAAAAAGAGCTTGGCTATAAGTGATTCCTGGGAAGGAGAAGTACAGAGAAGGAGTTGGGGCAGTTTGCTGTCTTCAGGCACACAGGAAACCAGATATGGCTTAGTCCTAAGTTGATAATGAGACAGAGGTGGAGGCACCTTCCTGTATGTGTGTGTGTGTGTGTGTGTGTGTGTGTGTGTGTGTGTGTGTGTGTGTGTGTGTGTGTTGGGGAGTCAGGATAACTCCCCAAGTTCCCTAAGTGCCAGGACTTTGTCTTCCCTTACCATTCATCCCTTCATATTTTGTATCCTCCATTGTTGTTCAGTTATTTTTCAGTTGTGTCCAACTCTTCGTAACTCCATATGTGGTTTTCTTGGCAAAGGTACTGGAGTGGTTTTCCATTTCCTTCTGCAGCTCATTTTACAGATGAGGAAACTGAGACAAATAGGGTGAAGTGACTTTCCCTGGGTTATACTTAGTAAGTGTCTGAGGCCAGATTTTAACTCACAAAGATGAGTCTTCCTGATTCCAGGCCTGGTATTCTATCCACTGTACCACCTCAGCTTGGCACTTAATAAATACTGATGTCTCTAAGTTGGCAGCCAATCCTAGGTTTGGATACAAATTTCATGTTTGTAGGCTTAGAGTAGCCCACGAAGTGACCTAAACAAGATGAGCCTTTCTGACTTCAGGCCTGACGCTCTATCCACTGCACCATTTAGCTGCCCCAAGCCAGTATCTAGCTTGTTATAATATCTCCATGTTGCTACCAAAGGAACCATAACCATCTGAAAAATAAATTCAGTGCACCTATTTAAATCCTAAGTAATAACAGTAAGAAACTAATTCATGTATCAAGATAATTGGTGTTGGAGGCTACATGGTGGTTGACAAATACTTTGGAATTACCTCAAAAAATGCTGATTAACCAGTTCCATAATTAATTGTCTTAGCTGAACTAAGAATTTAAAATTTTACTGTTTTTAGGAGGGGAAAATGCTCACTGCCGGACAGCACTGAAGAAAGGTAAAAGGCATTGGAAGTATGTTGATTTGGCAATCTCAATGTATACAAGGTTTTATAATTTCTGGTATACCTGAAATAGATATTCTATAGCCTTATGCTCTAATAGCAAGTACAGGCTATGTTATTTTATGTGAAAATCGAGATTGTCTTTCAGTGTGTACTTTTGCTTTTGGTTCATTGACTCAAACAAACAGTGACATGTCTGCAATATCTACGCATTCAGGGAGTTATAAAAATAAATAAGACAGCCTCTGCACCCAGGGTGTATTTGTCAGGATAGCTCACTTTAAGCAAACCCTATAAATTAAAATCTCCATTTTACTCCTAAAAGATAATTAGGTAGTGACTATTCACTTTATAAAAGAATTTATTATAGGATTCCTTGACCTATAAAGTTCTCTTAGTAAAATTAAAATAGTATCTAGTTTAAAACTAAACAAGAAAGTAGGCCTTACATTTATCTAACAATTCAGACTTTACATAATGCTGTTTTCCTTTTTATTAAATTTATCGAATAAAACAAGCATTTCCATAACACAGTATAATCAAAAAAAGATGATTGAATATGAAACTGCAAATCTATTATGTAAAACTTGCTCTTCCTTTTAAATATATAATAAAGTTATCATGCAAATTTCTTTTCCTCCCTATAATGCTGTTTTCTAAATAAACTCATTTGTTCACAACAAGCCATGGGGTATACATGGTGGGTATTTTAATTCCCTTTTTTTTTTCAACTAATAGCACAGAAAGGCTATGTCACTTGCCTATAGTTACACAGCTAGTAAGCAGTTGAGTAAGCAAGGCATAAAATGAGGGAACAAATGTTTTGTTCAACCTTCCAAAACATTGTAACAGTATCAAATTCTCACATTTATTTGCTATTTTCATTATTAGAAACTCATCCTAGCCCACCCAAAACACAAATTTTTGGTACCTAACAGCTAGCCAACGTAGATTTCTTTAATTCTCCTCCTCATCTATGTCTCCTGCCCTCCCAATCTTCCTTCAAGTCCCAGCTAAAACCACACCTCCTATAAGCCACTCCAGATCCCACTTACTGCTACTGCCTTCTGTCTCTCGATTTATCTCCAATTTATTGGGCACCTATCTTGTTTGTACATAGTTGCTGGAATGTTGTGTCCCCTGTAAACACCTTGGAAACAGTCTTTCTGCTGTTCTGTATCCCCCATGTGTAGCATCTGGCACCGGCCAGGTTGCTTGAAAAATGCTTGTTGATTTAACTCATTAACCAGATGCATTAAGTTAGTATTTCTAAAGAAAAATGCTTTCCTTTCTGTAGAGGATGAGAGGTCAAAGCTCCTTGGCAGGTATCCAAAGAAAATTTTAGATAGTATGCTCAAAACCCTTTCTAATGGCAGGACCCACCAGAGTCTGAGTTCCACTGGCATTGCCTTGTAGAATGTATATCATAAGGCAGCTAAATAGACAGTTTAACGGAGGATCTCTGTATATAGTCCGCTTCAAATACCTGTTCTGCTGTTTTTCAGTTACGGCCGGCGCTCTGTGACCCCATTCGGGGTTTTTGTGGCAAAGATACTAAAGCAGTTTGCCATTTCCTTCTCTAGATCATTTTACAGTTGAGGACTCTGAGGCAAACAGGATGAAGTGACTTGCTCAGGGTCACATAGCTAGGAAGTATCTGAGGCCAGATTTGAATTCATGAAGATAATAAGTCTTCCTAATTCCAAGCCCAGTGTTCTATCCACTAACAAAAGAAAGAACGGGGCAAAGCAAACAATGGAACAATTAACTAACAATCAACAATCACCTCTGCCCAAGTCCTACAGAACTCATGTTCTATAGTCTTAAGGACTTCGGATCTTGCCCTAACTGTACTTAGGGCACTGGTAAGGAAGATTTAGTGTTTCAAAGTTTTTCCTAGTTCTCGCCTGGATTTTTGCCCTTTGAACCTACATAAAACCACATACAGGCACCCTTTTGAAAGTTACATCCCCATCAGCTTCAGAGGAGAAAAGGTCTCCCAGGATGAGGAAGAGAAAGATGAGAACCCATCGTCTCATCTACCATCACTCAGAGACTCCCCAATGAACTATTTCCCTATTATTTCTATTGGCGTCGACCAAGTAGGGGACAGAACAAAACAGTGCTTTTCCTTGCTCAAAACTTCTAAGATCTACTTTACATTATGAAAGTTCATAGACTCAAATTCAAAAGTGGTTAGTGGGAAGCCCCAAACAGACTACCATCCTTTCTTAGATAAAGATTTTTGTTTTTGTTTTTCCCCTCAGCAGGCTTTTTCAGCTATCTAAGAATTTTGGTGAAGTTGAAACTACCCAGCAAATAGAGCAGCTGTGATGGCCCTGGACTCCAAAAATTTAGTTTTAAGGCCTTTCACATGTACTAGTTGTTCAGCCTTCATTTTTGAAGCAGACCAATGACGTCACCCCATGACTTTCGAATGAATGGAAGTGAGGCAGAGTTGCACAAAGCTCAGCCTCACTCTTCCAGAGTCATGGAAGTCCAGTGGCAAGCCAAAAATCAGGATGGCTGGCCATGGCCCAGGATGCAGTGGATTGATGAAGGGCAAGTCATTTAACCTGGACAAGAGTTAAAAAAATAAAAGGTGCTTAACATGTGCTAGTTGAATTGAATAACTGAATTAACACCTGAGCTCTTTTCCCTATTTATAAATTGGAAACGATTCAAGGAACACTTGCTTAAATGCCCAGCATTATGCTGGGAATAAACAAAACAAGTCTCTGCCCTCAAAGATTACATAGCCTACTGGAGGTAGGGAATAGAACACACACACAAAAAAGTAAACAAAAGTAACTGAATGAGAGTACTAAAAAATGAGAGCATCAGTGAATGATCCATAGGCGAGACCCAGGTACCACCGAGACTCAAGAACCTTGGAGGAAGATATTTTTTCCTGTAACTGGTGGAGCAGGAAAAACAATCCAGCCACACGAGACAACCTAAGGCAAATTCAGAGGAGGGCGAATGGGACATTGGAGTTTGGAGAACAGCTTAGCAGTCTTGTTAGACTAGAACTACGAGCATAAGGAGTGATCCGAAATAATTGGGGAGGAGAAAGAGGAGTGTAGGTAGGAGCTAAACTGTAGAGGGCCTTAAATTTAAGACTCAGGAGTTTGTATTTCATTCTTGAGGCAATGGGGAGCTACTCAAGGTTTCTGGGTAGAATCAAACCTGTGCCTTAGTAAGATTTTTGTGGCAACTATGTGGAAAATGGATTTGGAGGTAGGCAGTGAATGGAATAGGAAGAGCAATTAGGCTCTTACAACAGTGCCCCCCTTCTGAGGATACTTTACCATGCTTTCCACCTTGTTCCAACTTTGATACCCATCTACTATTTTTCCTCATTCTAAATTACTCCATTGTCTTTAAACTATCCATAAACCAAGTTTATAGTTATTTAGCATTCTTACCTTTTAATACTTTACCACAAACCTCTGAAAAAACGAGATGGTTGGATTAAATGATCTTTAAAGCCCCTTTCAGCTCTAAATCCCCAAATCTAGCATAAAATGCTTTCATCTACTCAAAAACTGTAGTCTACAGTACCCTCTGGTGGCCAATAAGAATGTATTGCTTCAGGTTTTAACGCTCTTCATATTTAATTAAAAGAAAAGCAAGCACCTGCTGGTTCACTTTACTTTTATAAGAAAAATGAGAACTTAAATAAGTTCCAAAGGGCTTTTATATGGTAGAAAGAGAGGACTGGAATAAAAGTTTCCAAGGCTAACAATAAATGAGGAGATAACCAGACTGGTCATCTTCATCCTAATTTGTACGAAAAGGTAAGTTTACGAGAGGCAAGCTTCCATAACAACATGCTGGACTCTGGCTTCTCCATAAATTTCAGCATATGATTAGCTTTTTGGCAACAAAAAGAGAAGAAAAAGCATCCTGCACTTAATCAAAAGATCATCGGCCAAGCTTTGAAATAGCAGTTTATCTTCTCTGGCTGTCGCTGTAACAGCCAGGCTAAAATGAAAGCAAAAATACAAAGGATTAACAACAGAGCCAAGAAGAAAGCAAAAATCAGTAATAAGACCTTTATACAAGACAATAAATCAAACACATTTTGTTAAAGAATAAATTTTAATTATTAGTGCTTTGTTTGAGAGACCAATCTCATAACAAAATTTTATAAAAAAAACTTTTTAAAGCATTAATTGAGCCTGATGGAATACTATAAATCAATTTTATAGTTTTCAAATAAATTCATTTTTTCACTTCGCAGTTTTTGAATCTAGCACTTAACTTCCAACATAAAATACATCAAAAGGAGTCCTAAAGAATCTACTGAAATTATTTCTGCATAGAGTAAATGAGTAATTTTCTTTCTTTTTTTTTTTTATAACATTTAAAGAAAGATAGCTGGTAGGCTTCTAAAAACCCATTTCATCTAAAGAGCTCCCAAAATCTTTTCAAACATTGTGTTTCCCTGAGTTACATAAATTCACTGGAATCTCAAGAGCAATCAATTTACAGTACAAATATTTGTTGAAGAGCTATTATTCATTGCAAGACAGAATTCAGGGTAAGGCAAATCTCTATAGGACCTGATCTTACTTAATGAAATTCTAAAGGACCTTACATATAAGGTTTCATCCCTATTTCATTTCCTTGATGTTGATTTAAACAACTAGTAATAAAGCATTTTAAAAAATGAGTCAATAACAGAGCTATGAAGGGAACCCAAGAAGTACTGTGTCACTATGGCTACTGTTTACACACACTTTCAAATAAAGAATTTTGTCTGAAAATGACCATTAGAGATTTAGAAAAGAATATTTTAGTTTATGCTATTTAGGAAGAAAATAAAAATAATCTTAAAACAATAACCAATTTTACATAACTCAAACAGGGGATAGGAATTGGACCTGTGATTTTAATTGTTGTAGGGAACTCCCAGACAAGGAAATTTCTTCTACCAATGCAAGTCAGCACCTTCTCTGCAACTTATAACTTTAAGAGACTTGTCCAGGGTCCTACAGTCAGTATGTATGTCTCAGGGGTGAGATCTGAATCCAGGTCTTTTTGGCCTCTCCACCATACTATCCCTCATAACATTTAAGATAATCACTCTTCATGCTTTTCAAAAGTATTCAGACTTATTTTTATAATCATTAACAATAATGTCCTCCATTATATTTTATTTTGAGTAAAGAATATTTCCTTTTCTTTATATGATCTTACCCTCTCCTGCTTCCTTCAAGAGGACTTGAAAAGACCAAGTAAAAAAGCCTGAATGACCTTATTTGCAAAAAGTAAGAAAGTATAAACAACAGTTAAAGGACACTGTAGAATGGGTAAAATTATGCGCTGATACAGCACCTGAAACCATGGACTCATCTGGTTAATGAGGATCTCAATATTTACCCACAAATTCCATTGTGGAATTTGTCTTTCCATTCAAAAGATAAAACATTTATTTTTTTTTAAGGGAAGGGAACCACAAGTAGGAAGAAGTTCAAATAAAATGGGTAAAATCAAACTTAGGAAAAATTTCACATGCCTACTTGATTCTATATTATTGTTACAGCAATTTCTTCTGAGTCTAGCTTTGTTCTTGTATAACAAGCAAAACCCCACAATCGCCATACATAAGCTGATTAGCTGTCTGAAGTTGCATTTGTGTTTAAATAAACAGGTTTTCTGTTTGGCAAGATTCAGACACATTGAGGATATGGGCAAATTAACCCCTTTTCATCCTGTTCAGGTAAAACTATCAGAAGCCTCGTAGTGAATGGTAGGTTTAGTGAACAAAGAGATCTCCAGGAATACACAACACATGCTGAAACAACTTCCAATCTCAAAGGCCAATTTAAATGTGCAACTTTTGTTTCTGGGGAAACGACCTTAATGCTCAGTGAAACCATGATTCCTTAATGATATTATTTCTTCAAAATAATTTTTTAAATGTCATACAAATACTTAAATCTCAATTTCTCACAGCAAGCCTCTAATTTAATATTAAGCATATAAAAATAAGCTTTTTTTCTTTTATAAAACTATGCACAGAAGAACTTTAAGCAGTTTTTCTACATATCCCAAAGTGACTCAAGCATCTTGATGGAATTACAGAATTGATCACACCTGGGGAAGGGAGAAAAGAATTTTTTATTAAACTGAGTTTATACATACAAATACTTAAAAAAAAATTTATTCTAGGACAGAAACAAAGTAAGCATTAGACCTCCAGCCTAAGCTCATCTAGTCTATAAAGTAATATTGCTTTGGTTGTTATTAGCCCAGAAGATAATTTCCCATCTGGTGGGCTGCTCTGATAACTTTGGTTCAAAGCAACCTCTTTCAAAGGTGAGAACAATGGTTAAATAGACTACTAATTAACATTCTGAATGGCAGTAAATAGGTGATGATCGAGAAGTAGCAGGACATAATAAGAATAGTTTATTAAACTACCAATAATAACTCACACTTAGTAACAATGAAGCAGGTAATACAAGTATTATTCCCATTTCACAGATGAGGAATTACAATAAGTGGCAGAGCTGGGACAAATTTTCCCATCTCGGTTTTGACATAAGGTCGGTATAAGAAATTAAGTGGGTACTTTGGGGGAGTTTTGCAGAAGCCACAGACAATATGTGAAGGTTGGCAGATGACAAAGAAAAAGTTCAGAAACTCAAAAATGCATAAATATTATAATATATAATATATTGTATATAATATATAATGTATATTATGTATAATATAACATATACTATAATATTATATAATATCAACATATTTCATCTTTCAATACCATAATAATTCAGACTTCTACTCTGGTGCAAGGGGGGGGCTAAAAAATTTTGTACTGATTTTCCAGAACACAGGGGTGCTGTGCCCCTAACCCCTGAGGTGTGGAAGGGATAACTGTAGGTGCATAATAAATGCTTGTTGACTTGACCTAACACTTAAATAGTCTTCCTTTCATCCCAGTTCTGTATTAGCATTGGCAAATGGCACCTATGGAGATTATCACAGGGTAAATCTTTGTCAAAGTATTACATCTAAGCAAAATGAAATTCTAGTTTAAAAAGTTTTTTGTTATTTGGAAAAATAACATACCTTCTAAGACCAATATTTACACATGGAAAGAGAAGAAATGATTTAAACATTTACAAATATCATTTATATTTCCCCCTAAAAAATTCTTTCAACAACCAATTTTTCAGATAAACTTTTCCTCACAAAAATGTTTGCTCTCCTCTTTTCCTATATCACAATGAACTACTAGCCCAGGATTAAATTAATTTAAAATTTTCTTCCCACCGCACTGGCCAAATCTTAATCCCTATGCTTCTTTTTGCCAAGAGTTGAAATGATTTCTATTCCAGTTGAATTATTTTGCATATAAAACAATTCTATAATGTGAAAAGGCAGCATGATGTTGTGCAGAGAGCTCTGGCCTTGAAGTCAAGAGACCCAGGTTTAAGTGCTGCTCCAGTCTTCATTAGCCCTGTAACCACAGGCCCAGGTCAACCTCCCACCCTACATTTCCTCATCTACAAATGAGAATAACAGCATTCATACTCTCAACCTCCAGGGCTTGTTATGTGTCTTAAATAAGAGGTGTGCAAAGTACTTTGTAAAGTATACAGTGCTCCATGTTTATTTTTGTTATTAGAACAGTACAAATAAAGTTTGATTCAAATAAAAAATGTTGTAATTGACAGAGCAACTACTCAAAATTCAATTCACTTCAGCTCAAACATTTATCAAATGCCTACTATATCAAGGCATTGTGTTGGGCATTGGTCTGTTTTACTGAGGGATAAAACATGCATGTAAGTTAAGGAAATACCAAGTATATATCAGTAATTTCAAGAGGGAGAGAGTACTGATCACTGAAGAAATCAGGAAAGGCTTCCAGAAGATGGCCACTGAGCTGTGAGTCTCTATTTCCCCTTTTCCTTCAACATGACCACACCAACCCTTCCCTAAACTCCATGGAATCTGATCTCATTCCCTAATTCCTGTCCCTCTGCTAAAATGTCTTCTCCCTTTCCCCTGGACTCTCTCCTCGTTCAACTTGCTCCCATTTTTTTTTTCCTGTGGTTCTTCCCCAATCTGTTCCAATATCCTAATTTCCTGATACACTAGCCCACATCTCCCGGCATGTACTCACTATTTTTATTGTTGGCCCATTGCACAAGGATAAAGTTCTAGAAACACCTGGGTCTCCAAGGACTGCCCTTAAGGGTGACTCTGAGAATGGGTGGTCCATAGTCTAGAAGAGTCATATAAATAGATAGGTTATAAGTACCTTCCCCCTGCCCTTTCTTCATTTGGTGACTGTGATACTTTTTTTGGGGGGGTGGGGGGAAGAGATGTTTCAAACTTTCCTCATCTGTAATAAAACCCCAACACTGGATTTAAACTTTAATCAATTCTGGGAGCTCAGGCAACAAGTGTATAGACTACTAGAAAGAGCAACATTATCAGAAAGAAGGTAGGTACTTACTAAGGTTTGGCTTTAAAATATTCTTCAGGTGTCACTGTTTTGGCTCCACCAAAGAAGTCTATGATCCAGATGTGGGTTATAGCTAATTTGGCAAAGAACCAGTTATGATCTGAAGGCCATGATTCCATTTCAGGGTGACGACTGAATAATGACTTTTTTGCAAAGGTCACTTCTGTATCATTCACCTAAAAATTATCAAAGAAGAATGCAATTTTTTTCTCCATTGGAAACAAAAATTCTTACAGCTTTAATACTTGACTTTCTAATCTATTAAGAATATGTAGTACCAAAAATCTATAGAATGAATCAGTTGTAAATTTTGATTTTGAAGTCAGGGGAATAGGAAGAAGTAAGATCATTATAACAGATACAAAGAAGTTACAAAATACTACTGGAACTGATTATTCTCTGGAGAATGGATGGTATTTCTTAAAATACTTAAGTAACTTCTTAAAATAGTTAAGTCAGAGGGGCTCACTAGTTACAACAGTAAAAGTTATGATACCTCTACCTTCAGAATCCTTAAACCAAACATGCACAATTAGTTTGTTAAATATACAGTTTGAAACAAAAGAAATGTTACTGATAGAAAGAGTTAACAGTACAGATGGCATTTGAAGAAAGTACACAAAAGACAAAACTAATATATATTTGGAGGTAGACGCTTAAAACATTTAAATAAAATCCAACAACAAAACATTTATTAAAAGAGTGGAACTGGATTGAACAACATTTAGGATATCCAATTTCCCTCTGCTATTTTTGCCATTTTCTCCTTTTCAGCAACTAAATACCCACAAGCGATTCCCAACTGCTCTTCAAATAAAGCTTTCCTCAAGTGAAAAATACTCCAAGTGCTACGAAGAATGTTTGTTAGTTCAGCAGTATAAGTAATTTTAAGATCAATACGGTGACATTTTACCTACCGTTTCTTCCACATTTTGTCTCTGTTTCCCTCCTGGCCATCATTTGCTATTTTTCAAATTTAAACCCAGGGATGCTGCACCTATGTTGTGTCTACCACCTTATATTAGGATGCTTTTCCTCTACAGTCCTCTCTACAACCTTAATTACAAATCAATATAATTAAGTTCACCAAGTTCTTCTTTACTTGATTAAAAAAATAAAATCACATTACTTTGTCTATCTTTCTTATTATAGAATGATAACAACTTACCTTAGTGATTGTTCCTGACAGCATTATATGAGCACAAAGGGGGCTCTGAGGATCATATCCTTGTTTTTTGCAAAACTCAGTCTGTGCCAAAGACATTGTCAAACTGGCCGTTGGATTCACCTGCAGAATGACAATGAAGACTGAAATCTTTCTGTTAAGTGATACCTGCAAAGGGAATAAATTTCACAGATGCCATGTAACCCCCAATACCATCACACATTTTCAATAGCCATTTCCATTCACCTCCTCGCTTCAAATAGTCACCACTATAGACAGCATCTTCTACTCATGGCAGGCATGCTTCTTAAGCCTGCAGTCAAGTGATCTCTGATAAATTCATGGAGAATGGTAAAGGTGCTACAAGGCTGGAGATCAAATGATGTCCCAATTTCCAAAAATAGAAAATGGACAGATTCTGAGAAGCAGTAATTATTAAAAAGTAGCCTAAGTTTATCAAGACCAGCTCATGCCAGACTAACCCCATTTTCTTTGACAGAGTATCTACCCTTGCGGATCATGGGAACACTGTAGATACAGTATTACTTAGATTTCCTTATATGAGCTGAAGAGATATGGGCTGGATGGTAGCATAAATAGGTGGATTTGGAAACGGATGAATGACTGTACCAAAAGAGCAATGGGTCAACATTAACTTGAAGAGAGATGTCTAATGGAACAGAAATCTATGATTAGTTCTGTGCTTTTCAACATAAATTTTCAGGTTGCATGAAGTTAAGAGGGTTGGGTGCCAGAATCTGGATCCAAAAAAGAACTTGACAAGCTAGTACAACGGATCAAATAGAATAAGATGAAATTTAATAAACAAATGTCAAGTATTCAACACTAATTCACAAATGTCAACTTTACCACTACAGGCTGGAAGTAGCACAGATAGACAAGAGTCCTTGTGAAAGAAATCTATGGGTTTTACTTGGCTCCAAACTCATTCTGCTCAGCAGCATGGCAAGGCAGCCCAAACTTCTGCTGCTTCCACCCAGAACACATTAAGAAAACAAAAGGGTCCAGAACGAGGGAGTTGATAGCTTCCTGTCGGAGGGGCTCACAGATCTCATTGCTGGAGGGCCCTCAGAGGCCATCTGGGCCAACCTTCTCATTTTGTAGGTGAACAAATTCAGATACAGCAAGATGAAATTATATGCCCACAGCCATGCAACTCACAAAGAACAGTGCTAGCATTCAAACCCAGATCCTTGACTCCAACTCTTAAGCTTCTACTATATCAAGCTGCTTCACTGTAGTACTAGCAGCTAGGGGGTGCCATAGTGCCCAGAGCACCAGGCCACTAGGCCACTGACCAGCTGGATGACCTATCACTGGTGTCAAACTCAAACAGAAATGGCCTCATAGTGACTCAGAAAACCACAGATTAAGATTCTCTATTTTGTGCCGTATTTTCATTTACTGTGTTAAACACTTCCAAGGGCATCTTTCTCTGGTAAGCTGGATGCCTCTGCCCTTTCCACTAAGAGCTTCTGAGCTCAATGGATGGAGGGAATTTCCTCACCCAAGCAATCACAGGTTCAAATTCTGACTTCAGTTTTCAGCCTATGTAACCCTGTACAAATCACTTAATTCTCTCCAGGGCTTCAGTTTCCAAATCTATAAAACGAGGAGGTTGAGATAAATTATCTCTGAGGTTCTTTTTCACTCTAAATCCTTCCTGCTTATGAATGATATTCCATCAGTTAAATTAAATAAGCTTCTATTTAATATAAAAGTAGCAAGGCAGGCTCTCTGATTAAGAAATAAGATTGTACGATTCACATATACGTGTAAAACTCTTGTCTCGCTGAAATTAGTGAAACACTTCATTAAGAAGTAATAATTAAAATAGAAATAAACAAGTTTAGGAATTAGAATTATAAGGAATAATAATTACAATAGGAATAAACACATGTCCCTGACTAATGAACTTTTAAAGTGCTGTTCCCTGTTTATGAACCTAATGAGTCTAGTTCTGGTCTTTAATCGATCCACAAGCATTTATTAAGTATTTACTTGATGTGCCTGTCGTTGTGAAAAGTGCTGGGGATACAAAGGAAAGCAAAGATAGTCCACGTCTTAAGGAACTTACATAGTTAGCCATAATTCTCTCTCTGCATGAGGTTATGATGTGATATGAAACTCAGTATAGACAGAAGTTGCTCAAGTAGCTAATTCTAAAATTCATTAAAGTCCAAAGTGCCTGAATCACTTTGTATTGGGGATAGCATGGGCTAGCAGAATCCGTCATGTGATTTTAACATAGAAGAAACTGTTGTAAGATCCAGATAAGACCAGTTCTTCTAAGATTAAAGTTTGCAAAATGCTAGGCAAACACTGTTCACAACCCATGTCTGCTGGGATATGAGGCTAGTAAAATGTGCCACTGCTAGATAAAAAACAAGTCACAATTTGGGTCTCAAGACTGTGCCGGCTTTCTGTACAGACTCTTTTGAGTATATTTAACTCAGACACCAGGCCAGAGAGAGCCAGCACCCCCCACCCCGAGCCAGAAAGATCTCTCAGCCTATCCACTCTAAATACAGGGGCCAGCTTCGCGCTGGCAAAGGGCCCTGAGTCACAACTACCACAAAGGCCACAAGCAAAGTGTTGTGAGATCCCACTTCACGATCCAACAAAAACTATTTCTTGAGCAATAATTTTGAAGGTGCTGGTGACCCCTGCCCTCAGGAAGCTCTCTAGCTGGAAGACAAGTTATGAAAAGACTGAAAAATTAAAAATTCAATACAATGTGTAAGATGTCACATGACAGACGATGATCAATTACAAAATCATAATATTGAAAGGTCACCCCAGCTGCTAGAGTGATTAGGAAAGGCTTCCTAAGAGAACACTGAGATGTGACCCGGATCTTGAAGGATGAGTGGAGTGTGGAACAAGTGTCTCATTTAGCAGTGCACCACAATTTGTTCTGTTTTGTGGGGGGTTTTGTTGTTGTTGTTGTTTGGGGGGGGGATCTGGACTCGTGATTCCATCAGTGTGGGAAATTATCCAAATGTCAAGTTGTCTGTAATTTATAGAGTACTGAACCTAGAGTCAGTCGGGTAGACCCGGGTTCTCACGAGCTGTGGGATCCTGGACAAGTCATTTAACTTCTCAACCCCAGTTTCCTCTACTGTAAAATGGGGATCATAATAGCACCTACCTTTTCGAGGCTGTTGAGAGGATCAAACGAGAAAATATTTGTAAAGTGCTGATTTCAGCACAGTGCCTGGCACGAAGGCAGAGGTCCCTTTGCTCAGAGTCGCACCCCCACCGGCCCCGTGCGGCCCCCGAGCTTGCCCCCCCACCCCGTGCCCCTAGGCCCACGGAGAGTCTCCCGACCCCCCGCGGAGGTTCCTTTCCCCCCCCCCCCGCCCCCCGGGCCCGCGTGGAGGCGGCGCCCCGGAGCCGGCCCTCGTCCTCCCCCGCCCCCGCGGCCTCACCTGCAGGTCCCCCACGGACATCTGGAGCGGGCTGAGGTAGAAGTAGGGCACGCCGCTGCTCTGGCCCACCGGCCCGTCGCTGAGGGAGAAGATGTTGGCGAAGGGCCGCCCGCGCACCGCCGGCACAGTGGACAAGGTGGCCACTGCGCCCCAGTTGCAGGCATGGGCCACGAACCGCGCCACGCGCGCCACGTCCTCGCGGGGGGGCAGGTCGGGCTCCTCCGGAGCGGCCGGCGAGGCCGGCGCCAGCAGCAGCAGCAGCAGTAGCAGGGGCGGGAGCGCCGCCGTCCGAAGCCTCATCTTGACGGTGATCCGACAGGAGCCAGAGCCGGGAGAGGCGGCGAGCCGACTTGGGTTATCGCCCGGCCGGCCCAGGTCACCGCGAAGCTCCACCCCCGAGAAGCCCCGCCTCCACGCCGGGCCAATCGGAGCCGAGAGCGGGGGCGGGGCTGGGCTGGGGGCGGGCACTCGCGGGGCGCGTGACTCGCTGTTTACTCTCCAGACCATCTCCGGGAGCGGTACGGGGGTTAGGTGGGTCAGCATTTCTTTCAGGGACCTTCCCAATTTATCGGGGCCCGGGACCGTGTGACCATGAGAGGATCTTCCTCTTTTCGGGGGAGGGGGGCTCGGCCTTTCCGTGCATCCCCAGCGCCCAGCTCAGCGTCTGGTATACAGTGGGCGCTGGATAATTGCTCCCCTTCTTGTTATCGAACGTGAGCAGCGGTGCCCTTTTGGCGAGGCTCCAGCCAGCGAGCCGCCTTGGGCAAGGCAAAGGGCCACGGGGGATAAACCGGGCACAGGGCCCTGCACAAAGACGGGCCCGCGGAGCCCAGGAGCCTGGCCTTGACGGTGGCCAGTCAGGGATAGTGGCGGGAGGTCCCCTGGTGAAGTCACGTGCCCCCGGACGGGCCCACTGCCCCTTACCCCTGCCCACCCGGGAATGGACCTTCCCCAGCCCCTCCTAATGCCAGCCTTCCCTCTGTCTGCTATTTCCCAGCTCTCCCCTATGCAACTTGCCTCGTATGTGGTGCCCTCCAACAGAGGGTAAGCTCCCTGAGCGCAGAGACTCTTGCCTCTTTTTGTATCCTCCCCGCTTAGCACAGTGCCTGGCACATAGTAGGCGCTTAATAAATGTTTGTTGAATAGAAAAAAATTGAATTTGAACCAGGGATTCTTAACTTTGGGGGGGGAGGGGATGGGCTGGTGAATTCCTTGTATCCCTACTCAGAGTAATGTTTGAAAATGCATAAAATAAAACAAAAGGAAATTAGGATTATAGTTATGGGGGGGGCAGTTCAAGCTCCCCTTGAACTAAGAAGTTTATTAGCCAAAGGGTAAAGCAGTATTTTCTCCTGAAGTTAAGTGTTTCAGAAGGGTCTCAAATCCACCACTTAATAAATGTGTCACTTAAGGCAGGCAAGTCCCTTCAAAGAGCAGTGAAAACAGCAGTGGATTTGGAGTAATAGACCTACAGCTGAAAGGGACCTTTAGGTCTTTACTAGGCCACCTCCCTCATTTTATTGATGACGGAACTGAGACCCAAAGAGTGCTGATGACAGTGCTTGGCACATAGTAGTGCTTTATAAGTGTTTACTGATTTCACCTTTCCCCCTGTTGTCCATATCAGCTGTAAAATTAATCTTCCTTTAGGAGAATCTAACCATGACTCACACACCTCCTCCATTCAATTAATTCCAGTCACTATCTTGTCTACTGAAAACAGGTTCCTTACCCTTCATAGTTTGGAAAATCTAGGTTCTAAAGCAAAATGCAAATTGCATTTACAGACCAGTCAAATGATTAATCAGCAGGTCTTTATTGCCCCTATTTCCTTTTCTGAGCAAGTATGTTTTAAATTTTGGACTGTATAAAGAATATTTTATAAATGTATCATTCAGAGCTTTAACTTGAAAAAGTTATTCATTTCATATTTCAGGAAGAGTATGAATTTGAGGATTTTGTATTGATTTATTTAAAATACTCAGATTTCCCCCAAAAACTATGTACCAAATACACAGTAGAAAATTTTTGTAGGATGATTTTCATTTGTGTAACTAAGAAAAATAACAGTTTTTTAGGTCAAATGACATCCAAAGTACTTTAACACGAGGAAGCCAGCGTGTTTTGCAATAATATAATTGCCCTATGCTCCACCCCTATATTGTTGCAATTTTGCAGAGAAACTTCCTTTTTTTTTTTATTAAAGTTTTGTTTTGTTTTTTAATAAAACTGGTTACTCTTGTAACAATGTGGAAAACTGTAGCTCTTCATGCATATTTCTTAATACAAATAATTGTCTATGAAGCATATCTAACATTTAAAATCACAAATAGTTCAGGAGGACATTAGTACTTTGCCCTCTTGTTCCTGTTAAGGGGTCTGTCTGCTCTGGACCCATGTACCAGATTGGACTAGGTTCACTTGAGGGAGTGTGACAACCTAGAAAAAGGATCAGACTTTTTCTCTTTGTGTCTTTATGCCCCCAATCCCGTACTCTTTGGGGAAGATTTACTTAAAGCTTATATTTTGGCTCATATCTAGGCTATCCCTAAGTGGGGGAGTTTCAGTGTATAATATGAATCAATGATAGAACAGGTATTTGTTTGCCACATACAAAAGAAATGCTAACACATAGCACCCACAAGCATAAAATGACAAAAAAAAATTTTAGCAGGATTCAGTAACTTAATATGTAATTATTGCTATACTCTTAGGCAGGGCAACTAGATGGCACAGTAAATAGAGTGCCAGGCTTGAAATCAGGAAGACACAAATCTGACCTCAGACACTTACTAGCCTTGTGACCCTGGGCAAGTCACTTAACCCTGCTTGCTTCAGTTTCCTCATTTGTAAAATTAGCTAGAGAAGGAAATGGCAAACCACTCCAGCGTCTTTGCCAAGGAAACCCTACATGGGGTCATGAAGACTCTGACACAACTGAAAAATGATTGAATGATAACATAGTTTTAGGAAGTTGATTCTTAAACTTCATCAGAACACAAAACAAACACAACTGTTTGCTTGTAGGAATACCGAATATTGTTACCTTTCATCTTGATTCTGCCCAGTACCCTTAAAGCCCACATTTATAGACTAGCTAAGCCAGGGCTTGGGCTCCTCCTCTTATTGACAGCGTTTTTCTCCAGCGTGGAAACCTCCCCATTGCAAATAAGTTCTACACTATGCCAATGGAGCATGGTAGGCTTTGTCTCCACTATCTCAGGGCCAGGCTTCTGTAACACCCCTCAGGGTTATAGAAAGGGGTGTCTCATTGGCTCTAGCCCCGACTGCCTGTTTCCTCCCTCTCTTCTTCCCTACCTCCACTGTTAGGAGGATATGACTAGCTCCTAGTTCAATTTAACCACTTAATATCAAGTAGCTTTCGAAAGTTGATATTTATGTTTAATATGATTGCACATGTATAGGTTATAGGTTATGATATAGGTTATATCAGATTGCTTGCTGTCTTGGGAGTTGGGAGGGAGGGAGACAATTTTGGAACTCAAAATCTTATAAAAAATGAATGTTGAAAACTATTTTTATGTGTAATTAGAAAAAAATACCATTTACTTAAAAAAAAGTTGACATTCACTTCAAGGGGGCTGCTAAGTGGCTCAGTAGATAGTGTCAGGCCTGGAATCTGGAAGTCTCATCTTCCTGAGTTCAGATTTGGCCTCAGACACTAATTAGTGGTGTGACCCTGGGCAAGGAGTTTGTTTCTGTTTCCACATCTGTAAAATAAGTTGGAGAAGGAAATGGTAAATCACTCTAGTATCTTTGCCAAGAAAACTCAAAATGGGATCGTGAAGGGTTGGGCATGACTGATACTGGATACTAGGGTGGTTTGCCATTTCCTTCTCCAGCTCATTTTACAGATGAGGAAATTGAGGCAAACAGGGTTAAGTGATTTACTCAGGGTCATATAGCTAGTAAGTGTCTGAGGTCAGATTTGGACTCAGGAAGATGAGTCTTTCTGACTCTAGGCCTGGTGTTCTATCCAGTTCATGATGTCTGAAAGGCAGATGGAGATGCAAGACTGGAGGTCAGCAGAGAGGCAGGGCTGAATGATTAGATTTAAGAATCATTAGCATAGAGATGTCATTTGAATCTGTGAGCTGATGAGATCACTAAGTGAAGTGGTATAGAGGTCATTCCCAAAGATTGCTCCGTGGGGTTTTTGCTGACTGTAAAACCAGTCTGACCCTCAGGTTCCTATGGCCTGTTCCCCCAACCAAGGTTGGAGTCTCCACTCCCTTCACTTAGAAGGGAAAAGAATGAATGAAAAGGTAAATGATTGAACCTCATTTCTCAGGGGACCATATTGACTCTAGGTCCCTCTCCTTACCACATGGTCTCAAGAATGAAGCAAAGAGAGGCAAACAGGTCATCACTGAGGCTGACAGGCTTTAAAAAATTCCTCCAAAGCCAATCAAAGAGGCTTCTCTTCAACTAGTCAACCAGTGCTAGCCACATAACGTCTCTCCAGATTCCATGGTCTCTCCCTGGCATTTCCTTTAAATATCATGAGTCTCCCAGAAGCAAGCTCCCCAGCATCCTCTGTCTTCTATATGGAGAAGCTGCACCAGTGGAGTAAAGCTGAGGGGACCTGAGCATGCACCGGGCCCCCAGTACACCAATACAAATGGGGAATATAAATCTATGAGATGATAGTTCCTGCCCTCAGAGTTTATGTTATCATAGGAGGAGATAACATAGAAAAGGGAGCGGTGGATAAGAAGGGACATCTTGTTTTGGAAAGTTACAGGGACATTCGTGGAGTCGTAGAGGACTAGATCCACATCTCTTTTCCAGGAGCAGTGCTAAAGATGATTTGGTTATTGTTACAGCGCTTAGCACAGTGCCTTCCTTGTACGTAGTGATGCTCAATAATATTTGTCAACTTAGTGATTGATCCAAACGGCAGGAGGTGTCAGACTCCTCACCAAAACCCTTTAGTGGTTTCAGAAGCAAATTAAAATGTGCTTGGGGAATGTGAAACAAAATAAAAATACAATAAAACATAGATAATGTTTCTTTGTGGTTTTCTAAGCCAATATGTGATCTGAAGATTGTTTCTATTTGAATTTGATACCGCTGCTCCAGAGCATAGTTTCTGGCTCCTACGAAGTGTAATGAAGCATGGCTTAGGCTGGGCCTAGATGTAGTGGGTAACTAAGACAAACACCACTCAAGATAGTGGGGCCCCAAGGTAGTAGTTACTGGCACTGAGACAGTTAAGTCCTCCAAGCATGGTAGAAAATCACCATAACATAATGACAAAAGACCTCAATATAATGTAATTTTAAAAACATTTTAAAAGATCCAGAGAAAAGGCTTCCACATGTTGACAAAAATACATCTCACAGTATGAAAGTATGTGGAGGGATTACTTCCATCTACATAAGTTAATAGATCTATTGAAGTGACCTTAGGTGTGTCAATTCACATCTTAGGGTCTGCATTTCTTCATCTGTAAGATGAGAAGGTTAGATTGAGTGATTTCTCAAATCTCTTCTAGCTCTAAAATCTTATAATGTGGCAGTCTTGGTTATGGAGGTAAACAAGCTCATGTTCTTTTCATAATTAGAAGCTTGATTCTCCTTTAGTCTATCTTTTCAGGCTGAAAAGTCTTCCTCTTTTTCACTTTGCTGTCATGTAACAGCCCCTCCCATTTTAGTAAGTTATGCAGCTTGCAAAAAACAGCTCAAATTGTAATATCATTCTTAAGTTGTTTTTTTTTATAGAGATGGAGAAATGCTATTATATGAGGACAAGCCAGTGACATGAGTAACAGCAAGGTGTATATGAGCAAAAGTTAGACTGGTCATGGGAATTGTGGATTATTATTATTTGGGACTCAGAATCAACAATTCCTCCTGCAATTTTTTGTTAACTAAAAGTCTATATATTAACCTCACCTGAACAAAATCTGTCCCAAAGGATGTAAAAACTAATTGAAGAGCCTTACGCATTCCTTAGATAAGAAGCCCGAGGAAGAATCTCAATTGTCCCTAACTCTTTGGTGATGTGTAAATCCTCCCCTTCAGCCTATTTGTTAACCCAAATCACTCTGCTCCCTGACCAAGCTCTACTTGGGCCTTGTTTGGACCCTGAATGTAAATAACAATTGTTTCTGTTTTGGCCACAAACCCTGAGAGTCTTTCCCCCCCCCCATCATTTTTTTTTAAGAGTCAAACTGAGACCTGTTAAAGACCTTAGCTTGAAAAGGGCAAGTCCCCCACTGTATTCTGGACCATCTCCAGTCCAGTCCAGATCCATATCTGGCCACTGGACCCAGATGGCTCTGAGGAGAAAGTGAGCCTGGTGGCTTTGCACAGCCCTCACTCACTCAAATTCAATTGCATGTCTCAGCATCACCTCCCTGATGTCATGAATAAAGGACAAACAGCAAGCTAGCAAACCTTCTAAATGTAGTTTAAATTGTAACCTGACTTAGTTTAGCCATGGAGTTAGTTTCCTAAGGGGCTGTATGAGATTATGATTCTGTTAAGTTTGTTCAACTTTTGTGACATTGAAAAAAGTCTGGGATTATGGATCTATCTTCTCTTTAACTTTTATGGCCCAAGAGGAATGTATAAGATTGTAATATATAAATGAATTATTTCTCTGTCACTCTAACAGTAAATTTTTTCTATAAGAAGCCTTGTCAGAATCCTCATGATTGTTTAGGTTTTCTCTGAGAGCTGAACCTATGCTTGAGCATAATGATAAAATGTAGGACTTTATCTTCATAATTTCTGCATTGTGGCAATTACCCACCATGTAAACTCAGAGAGGAAATTATTTCTCCTGTTAACAGAGCTTTGCTATTAAACTTTCATGACTACTTTCTTATTTAGGAGAATGTCTAGACCAGTGGTCCCCAAGGTAGGGTTTTGCATGCGCCCCAGACGGTATGTAAGTGTCCTTGAGAAATGAGGGTGTGTAAAGAAAATAAGGACCTGGGGCCTCCCTTCTTCTGCTCAGGCCAATTTCTGGTGGAGGGGACACTATCTGGATGGTAGGTAGCTGTAACAGAGTGGGCTGCAGCTTCTTCTCTCCCTTCCCCCCTTCCTCCAAGGACCAGCAGTGGTGTCCGTCACAGATACAGGGTAGTAGTAGCTCAATGACCACTAGCTGGGTGCAGGAGCATCTTTGGGAGCTGGGGGCAATGGAGGTGGCACCAGTGGCCAACGAGGCCTCAGCTCAGGAGGCTGAGGAGGCTGGTGCACTTGGCCTCCAAAGGGGTAGGGTGGCAGCCAGGAGCAATGAGCCCAGTACACTTATAAAAGGTGATCATGATACAGGAAATTGGTGAGCAAGAGAACACTGAATGGTGGCATTCCAGAGGAAAGATTGTCTCTAGCTAGGATCAAATTGAAAAAGAGGTTGAATGAAATAGTTAATTACTAAAAAATCTTCACTCTTAAGAATTTTATTCTTTGTACTTCTATCCCAAGCACCTACCATAATTCCTGGAACCTAGTAGGTGCCCAATAAATGCATGATTGCTTAATAGATTTCAGACCTCTGTGTCAGCTGTGAATTATTGTTCTGGGCTCATTTGTCAGTCTAAACATTTATTAAGCTCCTAGCATGAGCCAAACCCTGTGTTCAGCACTGAGGGTACAAAGAAAGGTAAAAGACGGTCTCTGGTCACAGGCTGATGGGGGAGATGTTATGCAAACAACTATGTGCAAACAACATCTATGTAGGATAAATTGGAAATAATCAACAGAGAGAAGGCACTAGAATCAAAGGGGACTGGGAATGACTTCCTGCATAGAAGGTTGGATTTTAGCTGGCACTTTGTGGAGAGTGAAAGATGAAATGACTGAGGAAGCAAAGGTTTGATCTTCCAAACATATCAATTTATTAAACAACGCATGGCAATTGCCCAACAAATGGAGACTGGGCCCCTTCCTCGGCTTAGTTCTGGACCCTGAATACAGGGGGGGACATACTTGCATACATTAAAAATAATTAATTAATTAAGGCCAATTAATTAAAAGGAAATAATTAACCAAGATTTAATGTTAGGTAATCTGATTTCTAATTGGAGGAAAGATTAGGGACTTTCCATGTTGGGAGTGGGACAGTGAATAGGCACAATTCTCTGAAATCAGAAAAGGTGGTGTCCCACTCACCCCAAGTATCTGTAAACAATCAAAGGAACGTGGAAACAATGATTAATCCATACGGGGCCAGTTTTCAGATAAGACATATGGGTTGCTTGAGATGTATAATTGTGATAAAACTCCTTAAATCAATCTTTGGATCTGAGTTTCTGGTCAGCATAAACTAGGTCTTTAGTTAAGGGTCTCTAAGCAGCGGGTAGGGGTGGTCCAGCTTCCCAGCCATGAAGGCCTAGGCTCAAACAAAACAATAAGGTTTTCTCCTAACTCTCACAAGTGAATCAGGTTTTCTCACAAGACAGAAGTTAGACTAAGCCCGTAATTGAATAAAAGGGAGTTGAGCTAGCTCCAGAATTGAGTCACAAGACGGAGTCAGTGTGGTTCACTCAATTCCCACAATTAACCACTTGCTGTCCTAATCCCCTCTATTCCCTCAATTTTTCCCCCTTTGGATTTATGGGGGAGTGGGCAGTCCATTCCCCCATGGATCACTTATCTATAAGCCAAATCTGCAAGATTTTTTTTTCACATGTTCATAATCAAAATTACATAAGTCAGGTTACAGATCAAACTACTTAGGGGACTCACAATGGGCTTATTTTGAAAAGAGAGATTTATATGTCACCAAGGTAACCAAGAAAACGTAAACATATATATTTTTTCTAATCTTCAGAATGCTCAGAAGATCAAATCTTTGTTTCTTCCATCATTTTATCTTTTATCGGCCGTAACTTAAAGGAAGCCAGGAGGTAGGAGAGCATTTCAGGCACAGGGGACAAACAGTTAAATGATTCTATCACTCTTGATCTATGAGGCTCCTTAGTCCAAGTGACAGCCCCTCTAGAGTACTCATAGATGAAACCAAAGAAAATGGAAGACTTTAAAGGACTGGGTATGCAGATGAGATGGCCCTTGGTACCAGTATGATATGATAATTGATGCTGCCAGACATCTAGTGCCCACAGGTAAAGATGAATTCAGGGCATGTTTTTTGGAAGCTTTTTCAGAAATCACAGCCCCATTGCAGTCACCTGTGGCCCATTTGGATGAAGAACTAGATATGGCAGCTAAATTTAGATGCTGATATTAAGGAGGAACACTCTTATGGCTCAAATATCTCAGGATCTCAAATGCAAGAAAGAAGAGAAGAAAGAAGATGAAAATGATCCTATTAAATTTTCTGTCACTGAAGGAAAAAATTTGGAATCTGAGCAGACTTTAAGTGTATCAAAAACCACATGATTTCTTAAAAGAAAAAAAAGAGCTTTAAAAATTGTGGCTGCCTTATTATTTACAGTTGATTTAAAGCAGTAGTGTCAAACTCAAAAGGAAATGGATCCCTGTGGGCTTCATATTGACTTGGAAAACCACAAATTGACATTATCTATGTTGTATTGCATTCTTATGTACTATGTCAAACATTTTCCAATTACATTTTAATCTAGTTTGGGCAGCACTGCCCATTTGAGGCCAGCAGGCCAGTTTGACAACTCTGAAAAGGGTTAGGACACAGAAGAAGACAATACTTCAGGAAGAGCTCTTTGTAAGCGAGCCCCAAGTCAGTGCTCCAGCATGGTTACTGCAATATGCATACCTTCACATTTCAGACAGAGGTTAACACAACAGAATTCTGATGAGCTGACTTCTTCAAGCAAATGGAATGCTGTCCGTGTGCCCTGTGTCTCATCTGCCAATGGTAATGCAATCCAGGTTCCACCTCATCCCCATGTTCATTTGCTGCAAATCAGGTGCTCTAACAGGATGTGACATGAGAAAGGTCTGATTGAGGTCTGCATACTTGTGGGTAAAATTAATTATGAGTAATGTTAAAAAAAAATTAAAAGAAAATAAGCTTTCCTAAACTTTAATACATGTATTGACACTGTGAGAGTCTCCTAGCATGGAGGGTTTGACAGTGGTAATCACACTAAACCAAGATTTTAAAAATTAAAGAAGCATATTTAATCATATTACTATTACTACTAATAGTATTTTAATAAGAGCCAAAAGAGTTTGTACCACTAACAAAAATAATTTTTAAAATATCATTAATTATATTATTTTATTTTGCTCACATTTTTAAATTTTCTTTTTTGTATGTTTTATAATATACACAATATATTAGTGCAATAGCAAAAACATATTTTATACAGTTACAATTTTTGTCTGATGATGGTGCTGGATCAAAAAAAAAAAATTGGAGATCACTGAACTTAGACCATCCATCATTCCTAGAATTTATAGTAGTAACAACCTCATCAACTCAAACTAGTTTATAGTGTTCTCTAGTGCCCCCCAAAATGCAACCTGGATTCTGCATTCAATTAAGATGGGAGTGAGTACCTGTTACTCAAGGATTTATGTGGAACATAAAAATCTGGTCAGCTGAGTTTAGAAGTACTTTTATGTAGTGCCAGATACTTGAGACAAAATGGAGAAGGAAGTAAACAAGCTAGCCTTATCAACAAATATTTAACCAATTAACACATTTTTGTTGCCTGCCGCCTATGTGTAAAGCATTTCATTCTAATTATGTCACAAGATGCTTTAACCCACCATGAGCTAGGCCTAGGCCTAGAAGTTAGGAAATCTTAGTTCTAGGACCTTCCTTCCAGAAACTGGCTGTGGGACTTAGAGAGGTCACAACTTTTCTGCTCCTCAGTTTTGTTTTGTTTTTTTGTAAAATGAAAAGGATGGTTTATAAGATCCCTATTTGCTCCTTCTAGCCTAGAAGTTTCATAATTTTATAAACATGTTAGAAACTGACTATTCTAGGAAAGCTAAGTATTCATTTATTGACTTTATCACAGATTTTTGGCATTTATCATCATACTAATATCATATTGTTTTCTTATTGTTGGTAGACTTTAGTATCTTCATCTGTAAAAATGAGGAAGTTGGATGTGATGACCTCCAAGATCCCATCCAACTTGAAATCAGTGATCCAATGGTTTAACTAAATGATGATACTGAAAAAGATAGAATCCCAACATTGAAATAGACCTTGGAGGCCAATTAACCCAACTAGTACCTGAACAAGAATCCATTCTACAACATTTCCAACAAATAATTGTCCAGCCTTTCCAGTGATGGAAAGCCCACTGTTGTCTGAGGCCATTTCACTTTTGGAGAACTCTAATTGTTAGGAAGTATATTTTTACATCAGGCCAAATTCTGCCCTCTACCACTTGTAACCATTGCTCTTACTTCTGCTTATTGGACACAAACAGAAGGTGTCTAATCCCCCATCATAGCATTTCAGCACTCAAATACCTGAAAGCCAAGTATCGTTCCAAGGCCTTCCAAGTCTTCCCTTTTCCAATTCCTTCAACTAATTTCTGTATGGTATGACCTTTTGTCTTCTTACCTCATCTTTATCATCCTTTTCTAGATGCTTTCCAGCTTATAGAATCTTAGGACTATAGATTTAGAGCTAGAAGGAGATTTAAAGGCCATCTGTTCCAGTCCCTTCATTTTACAGATAAAAAGCAACTGTGACCTGTCTATGGTCACACAGCTAATAAACAGCAGAAGCTGAATTTGAAGCCAGGTCTTCCTGCCTCTAAATCCAGCACTCTATCCACTTTGCTATGGTTATCAATCTCCTTCCTAAAATGTGGTGAACAAAAATGAAGAGAATACTTCAGGTGTGGTCTGACCAAGGCAGAGTAAGAATGGTACTATAACTTTTAAACTCCTTGACACACTGTTCCTCTAAACATAGCCTTAGATCCCATTAGCTTTGGGGGTTGCCATATTATATTGTTGACTCCCATTGAGCTTACAGATCATTAAAACCTAAAAATTTTGTTCAGAGAAATTGCTATCTATTGATGCCTCCTTCTTCTTGTACTTCTGAAATTGATATTTTGAACTGAACTGTAGGGATCTAAATTTATTCAAATTTCATCAATCTCCACCAAAATCCTACCCCAAGGTTTCATTGTAACATGGAGTTTGTGCTGGGCTCTCTAAGGCTATGTGAATGTAATAGAAATTCTGGCAAGTTCTATCACATTGGAAAGACTTTGGAAACGCTTCTGGCAATAGACTATGTTGGCTTTCCAAAGGCCAACCTAAGTATGAAAATGCTCATCACAAGTAAGTAGTCTAGGGTTCTTTAGCCACAGCAATCCATGAAACAAAGAAATATACACAATGTCCCCTAGTCCTGATGGTCCCCTTCTGTTTCTGCTGTGTTGGAGGCAGAGAGTTGGAGAAGGGTGCAGAAGGTGATAAGAAACACAGTTTTTAGACCTTCTAAAATATTAATTTAGTTGATGCCACTCTAAATGTGAGGTCCTTGTCTAATGACTAACAAATGGATATACTATTATAGAAATGGCATTGAATCAATCTTGGTATTCTCCCCGCAAAGAAAACACAACCAAGTGGACGAATGAAGAAATATTTATCAAATGCTTACAATATGTCAGGCAATACACTAAACCCCAAGAATATAAATACAAAAGTCCTTGTCCTCAAGGTATTTGTGTTTTAATAGGGAGATGGAACACAGAGAGGAGGATTGGTGTCTGAGGAAGGGAGTTTAGGGCTGTGAAGTCACTGGGTTAGTGAGTTGATCCATAAGGCAATTCATTAACATGCTCTTTCCAGAGTAGAAGGTAGAAAGCTGGAGTGGAAAGGTGGCCCAGGGGAGATGTTTGGATGGGATGTAAACCATAGTCTGATATGGGGCTGGCTAGATATAGTGGTCTAGGTGAATTTCCACTCACTTATCCAGTAACCAATACAGCTCAGCTACTGGGGCTGGAGTTCCACATTTGAGTAGATTAATTGCCTAAGGGACTATTGGCATGATACATGGAGGTCTGGTCTAGAGCATTCTAGCACCCAAAGACTTAAAGGAAGTTGCTGAATGGAAGGATGGCTCGCAAATTCTTCTTGGATGTAAATAAGAATTGGAAGAACTGGTTTTATTGTGTATCCAAAGGTACTCATGATACTCCATGAGATATTTCATCATTTCCCATTGCAATGCTCATGATATTGCAGAAAGACCACCATGATGTCATTATGGTTTATGCTCAAATATTTTTTGTGCAGGATTAGGAATTCACCAATCCATCTAGACTTTTGAAAAATACACGTCTAAAAGATGCAAAGTCAGGTAACAAAGCATCAAAGTGAGAACATGGCTCAATCTTATAAATATAATTTTAGCTGTGCTAAGCTCAAAACGATCCGAGACTAATGAAAAAAAAGACAACAATAAAGTTTATGGTTTTGATTTATTTAAGTCATATTGGAAGGAGAAGATCAAAGAAGGCTAGGACCACTTCTTGAGCATGGTGATCATGGACAAGAAAGCCAAGGAAGAACCAGTCAAGTCTTGTTTTGGTTTTGCATTCTTTACCACTGAGAATCCCTCCTAGTGGAGCTAACCCAACAAAAATGGCTAACATGGAGAGGATATCTGAAATAAATAAAGAAAGGTCCCTGCTGTTGTAAGAGAAAACTTAGTGAAGGGCTCTGATGCATTCTCATCATCTGGTTCAGATGAACTAAACACTTGCATACTGAAAGTACTGATGGATGTTATCACTGAGCTGCTATCAGTGATATCTGAAAGGCTAGGAAGAATAGGAGAGATCTCACAGGACTAGAGAAGGGAAGATATTCACCCCATTTTCACTAAAAGAGAGAAAATAGAATGTAAACTAGAGGCCAGGTGATTCCTAGAAAAATACAGAATGGATCTGTAGTTGGGGTAAAGAGACCCCTTAAGGAGGCTCTGGTTATGGGCTCAAAAGGACCAGGTTCTGTTCTGGGGGAGTCTGACAGCAAAGAAAGGCAGTCAAGCTATTTCTTACACTCTCTGGCTCATTGTGCCCCAACTATGGCGCTCTAGAGAAAATCTCTTATACAAAGCTGTGGTTTTGTTTATGTTTAGGGTTTTAGGCCCTAAAAGGGATTAATATGGTCCCCATAAAAGGATAATCAATGTACAAAGTAAATGAGATATTTGTAAAGCACTTAGCACGGGGCCTGGCATGTCATAGGCACTATATGGTGGCTATTATTATTACATAAGGCATAGGATAACAATATATTTCCTCCACTACAAAATAAATGCTTAAACACAAGAAACTTATAAGCACACATTAGCAAATAATTAAAACAGGTAATGGGGCTCTTGGATAGTGGGCCTGGTCATACTCACTACACATGAAACACTGTGGTACTGCTGAACAGATGTTTCACTTTCACTTCTAACCTGTACTTCCTGGATAATTCATAAGTCCAGATCTCCTGGCCATCCAAGGCATGGCTTAAGCTTTAGTGCTTTGGAAACAGAATCCTCCTGCTGGTAATTCTCTCTTGCTGCAAGAAGTGGCACAGTTACAGGAAGTAACCAGGAACTCTCAACTTCCCAAATTCATCATGCACCCCCCAGGGCTGGAAGAGTCTGTCTCTCAATATCACTGTTCAGTCCTCCGTGCTGAGGGAAAGAAACCTAAAGTGTAAGAGGGAGCCAGGACTTTGAGGTCCAAGTGTCATATTTGCCTAGGCAAGCATGCAGTTGGCACTGCTCCTGGGGTGGTGGTGAGAAATCCCCTCTCTGGAAGTTCAAAGAAGAGCTGGCTTTAGCTCTTGATCCCAACCAAGAGGCTGCTTGAAAGGGCTAAAAGCTGTTCTGCTTCCTCTTTTTAAGAAAGAGAGGGATAGTTTTTCCTGGTTTAATCATCAATCCTCTGTGACACAGTCCTTGCCACAAAAAGCAAAGGACAAACTAGGAGCTATTAGTCATGGATTTCTTTTTATTTCTTTTTTTTCCTTATTTAATATTTTATTTTTCCCAGTTACATGTGAAAGCAATATTAACATCCTTCCTTTTTTTTTTTCTTCAAATTTTGAGTTCCAAATTCTCTCCCTCCCTTCCCTCCCCCACAACCAACATTGAGAAGGCAAGCAATTTGACATCGGTTATACGAGTATAGAAAATGCATTTCTTTTTAACTAGAAGCCGGAGTACATGTGGCTCATTAGAAGAGGCCAGAGTGCAAGTCCATTCCAACATATGCCCCATGGGATAGCTCCTATAACAGGTCATTAAAGAGATGTTTAGTGAACATTTAGAAAAAGAAGCAATAATTGCAAAGGACTAACAGGCTTCATCAAGAATAGGTGAGGCTAGACTAAGTGTATTTTTTTTTGAAAGGGTTACTAAACTGGTAGGTCAGGGGAATAGTATAGATACATTTTATGTAGATTTTAGCAAAGGATTTGATAAAGTTTCTCATATTATTCTTGTGGAAAAGATGGAGAGATATGGACTAGGCAATCATATAATTAGGTATATTTCCAACTGATTGAATGGATGGTCTCAGAGTAGTCACTGTTGCAATATCCCTTTGGGAGGGCCTCCAGTGGGGGAACCTCAAGAATCTGTGCTTGACTCTGTGCCATTGAACACTCTCATCAATAGCCTGGCTAAAGACATAAGTGGCATTCTTACTAAATTTGCAGATAACACAAATGAGGGAGGGATAGCTAACACATTTGGTGAGAGGATCTCAAAAGATATTGATAAGTGAATGCTATTTCAAAATTTAAAAAAAATTCTTAGTTCTTGAACATTACACAAAATAGACTGCAAACCAGATTTGGTTACTAGCCAGATCTGGTCCACAGGCTGTAGTATACTGACCCCTGGACTAGAGCATTGGATTGAATTGTAATAAGATGAAATTCATTTAGAAAAAAAAAAACATGGTCTTATACTCAAATTGAAAAAAAAAACAATTTTGTAGCAAGATGGAAGAGGCATGATTGGGCAGCACTTGTCTAAAAATAAAGATGGGGGCTTTAGTGGTCAGCTGACTTAACATGTAGCCAGCAGTGCGACATGGCAGCCCAGAAAGCTAACGTGATCCTGGGCTATGTTAAGTAAAAGAGAGATGGCTGTGAGGGATAAAGAAGTCCCCCTACCCCTGATCAGATTGTGTATGGAGCATTGTGATCAGTTCTGGCCACGACAGTTTAAGGAGGACATGATAAGCCAAAGTGCATCCTAAATGCAAAATGGCCTCTCGTGTTTGTGGCTCACAGAATATATATAGTAATTAGGGTCTCTAAGACTGAATAAAGTTGAGGATCACCAAATGGAAATGGAGAAGTGTCATGGTGCCCACGAGCAGGATAGAGCACATTACACAGAAGAATTGTTTAAAATTGTAAAGGATGTCTGTCATCAGAAAAAAAGATATGACCATAAAAACCAATGGGCTGGAGGACCATGTCACCACTGGCATCTGCATAATAAGAGAATATGACAAAGGAAGATCCATTGCAATTTTGGGTAGATCCCCTGTGACAGATGTATGGGAATTGTGGGAAATGGATGGAAGGATGCGGGCAAGAATCATACAGAAGCAGCAACAGGGGAGGGGTTGTGATCTGTTATCCCTGGAGAAAATAGCTACATCAATGAAATAACAGATCCAGTTACAGTATAAATTTCTTATTATTAGGCATAAGGCAGGCCACTAGGTAGCGCCATAGTGCATAGAACACCGGAATTGTAATCGGGCAGACTTGATTTGAAATTTGGGCTTAGACATTTCTTAGCTATGCAATGCTGAACTAGTCACTTAACCTCTGTCTGCCTCAGTTTCTTCAGCTGTAAAACGGGGATTATAACAGCACCGCCTTCCCAGGATTGTTGTGAGGATAAAATGAGATAATATTTGTAAAGCACTTTGTAAACCTTAAAGCACTATATAAATAAATGTTGGTTATTATGATTCAACACAACATTCTAGCCTGCTAAAATATTTTTGGATCCTGACTCTTATTTTTTATTCCTTCCATCATTATGTCCTTGAAGGTTTGCTAAATGTACCATCCAAGTTTTTATCGAAATCACTGATAAGAATAGAGTCAAGTAGAAATCCCTGGGGCACTCCACTACAGACTTCTTTCTGGGTTAACATTTGTTGACTAAGGAGGATCTAAGTTCAGGAATTGTGGGAAATGCCATGACAGTAACAGCCATAATAAAATGGTAAAAATAATTTTATCATAGTGATAGAAAAAACAAGAGAGAGAACTTACATTTAGGGAAGAGGGAGGAGCTCTGCCTGCATGAGCAGCTTTATGGGGAATTCCCTGCATCTTAAGAATTCTTACTAGGGCAAAGTAGCACTTTTTTATATGAAATGTCTTTTTCTGCAAACTGGTGTCAGCAGTTGGGTCTTGCACAACACGTGTAAACTGATGGGTCAACACTTGGGTGTTATATAACATACAGGGACAAATAAGAATCACACTGGCTGGCTTCAAAGACAGGTCACAATGCAACTGAACCTGTAAGACTTTTTGTTCAACCTGTTTTGATACAAATAAATTCTTCATCAAAATCCCTTGTCTCCTCCAACATGGAGACCTTAATGACTACCCTTTGGATTTGACTATTCAACTAGATACAAATCTTCCTAAACCTAGCCTATATCTTTCCATCGGATGCACAAGTATAGCATGAGAGGCTTTGCAAAATGCTTTTAACTGCTGGTGCCCTCCCTTCTAAATTGTCTTGCATTCAATAACTTTGCATATATTTGATTTATTCACTTTATATTTGTGCTGTATAAATTTGTATATACATTTGTCTCTCCTATTAGAATATAAACACCTTGTGAGGAGGAATCTTTGCATTCCTTGTACTTGCATATTCAGCACCTTGCACAGTGCCTGGCACATAGTAGGTGCTTATCCTTGTCAATAAAAGATTACATGACCCGTTCTTGGTGAAACTACAACAGCTTTTGTGTCCCCTTTTAGATATTCACTTACTCATCCCTTCAGCAACAGATCCTAGAAGTTTGCCAGGAATCAAAGTCAAGCTCACTGGCCTGTAGACTTAAAGACTTTTCTTTCACTTTGTGAAAGCCGGAACAATGTTTCCCCTTTTCCTCTCCTGTGGCACTTCCCTTAATCTCCGGGATTGTTTCAAAATCACTGAGAATGGCTCAGTAGTTTATCTACCAGTTCTTTCAGTGCCCTAGAATGTGGACCACATAAGTCAGTGAGTTGGAGCCTCTCCCTTACTATCAACCTCCTTTTCTTGACCATCAACTAATTGTCTTTAGACCTTTTTCTCTGTTTTCTAGTCTAAAGGACAAAATGAGAGTTGAGCAGCTTGGCCTTCTCTCTGACATCCACTTTTTATCCTTCTGTCTCTCCCTTCTTTGATCCTCCTCCTTTCCCCAAAAGAACTAAAAAAAAAAAAACCATTTGCTTTTTGTTTCTTCCCCTCACTCCACACTTTAGCACTCCCAACACTATTCTCACACAATTACTCCATGCTTTTGCATTCATCATCCTCTCTTGCCCTACCTTGCTTTCATCTTCTTTATATGTCTTTTTAAAATATATTTTGGTTGGTAAGTTCCTTATGTATCTGTGTTGGCCTCTTTGGACAGCTCCTCGTTACCTAGTGCCTTAAGGTTTGCAAAGAGCTTTATAGATTATTTCTTTCGATCTACAACCCTGGGAGGTAAGTACTATCATTCCTATTCTGTTATTGTTGTTGTGTCCAACTCTTCATGACCCTATTCAGGGTTTTCTTGGCAAAAATACTGGAGTGGTTGGCCATTTCCTTCTCCAGTTCATTTTACTGATGAGGAAACTGAGGCAAATAGGGTTAAGTTACTTGTCCAGGGTCACACAGCTAGTAAGTGTCTGAAGCCAGATTTGAACTCAAGTCATCCTGACTCCAAGCCCAGAGTTCAACCTACTGTGCTATAATCATCCCCGTTCTACAGATGGGGAAACTGAGACCAAAAGAGATTAAAATAATCTACCCATTTTCGCACAACTAGTAAGTGTATAGTTTTAGTTCTTGGGACCTTAGCTAGCTTTTCTCTGGACACTTTGAAATCTGTTCTGTCCATATATAGGTTGTATGGCAGTCTATGAACCTTGCTTTCACCTCTCTCTATCACAATTTTTACTTAATCTTGTTTCTTTTGAATAAAGTATATCCTTTCAAAGTCAGCATAAAATTGAGATTATAGACATGAAACGCTTTGCTAACCTTCAAGCACTACATGCATGCTAGTTATCACTCTATTCCAGTCAGCAGCCTCATCTCACTAAGTATCTGTAGGGCCAAATTTTCCTCCTTGCTTTCGACTCTCTAACACCTTGCTCAGAACCTGGCCTAAAAATAAGCAGATGTCTACAGCCCCTACCCACAAGGGAGCCCACTGGGCAGCCAGCATGTGCCAATCACCCCCTTGGCTGTATTTGCAAAGAGAGTAACAGCAGGAACAAGGAAGGGAGATGAGACAGGGGAATGTTGGCAGAGAAGGAGGGTGAGCGTGGGAGTCAGAAGAGGGATAGGCCTGCCCTGTGGATGGTGTGGTGCCAATAAGAGCCTTAAGGTCTTAGATCCTGAACGATCTTGGGCAGGGGTGGGGAACCTATGGCCTCGAGGCCACATGTGCCCCTCTAGGTCCTCAAGGGTGGTCCTTTGACTAAATCCAAACTTCACAGAACAAATCCTCTTAATAAAAGTTCTGTAAAACTTGAACTCAGTCAAAAGGCCACACCCAAGGACCTAGAGGGCCACATGTGGCCTCAAAGCCACAGGTTCCCCACCCCTGAAGTCTTGGTATGTTGTAGAGAGGACCTTTATGCAGGTCAAGGCTGGTTTATATGTTCTCTAGGGTCACCTATCAACTTTGAAATTCTGTGAGTCTGTGAGACAGGGGAGATAGAGAAACAAAGTAAGAGAGAGAGGGGGGAAGAAAAGGAGAAAGGGGAAAGAAAAGTGACCATTTGTATGTTCATTGCAAGTTAATTTCTGGGGCAGCTAGGTGGTACAGTGGATAACGTACCAGCCCTGGAGTCAGGCGAGTCCGAGTTCAAATCTGGCCTCAGATACTTAGTAGCTGTGTGACCCCAGGCAAGTCACTTAACCCTGATTGCCTCAAAAAAAAGAATGAAGTTTATTTTCCTTATGTAGACTCCTAATCTTGGAAGTAGAGCCAGGATGCTAGTAGTACCAGTGTGAGTGACTCATAAAGAACAGGTTTGCAATCAGAAAGGCTAGGAATAAAGCCCAGCTCTGCCACACTTGCCTGTGAGACCTCAAGCGAGCCACTTACCTTGTTTAGGCCTCCTTTTCCTCATTTGTAAAATGTGGGGATCAGGCTGACTGTTCTCTAAGATCACTTTCTGTTCTTCTCTTTAGTTGAGTTAGAAATAGGCAGAAGCTCCTGCTCAGGCTCCTGGGGGGGGTCCCCCTCTGCTCCCCATTACACAAATCTGGCTTCAAGTACCAAAGATGCTCCACACATTTGACATTTCTCCATTTCAGAGGATACTTTTGTGCTCGCTCAGATAGCCAGGAAATGAACCCTGTAATACCTTAGGGATCAAGTTTATCCCTCCCCAGACAATGCCTAAAACTAGTATTGTCTACCAACTAACACAGTTCCAAAGTGCCAAGATCATGGAAGAGACAAAGTATGAAGAAGGCAAGGTCTTGGTCCTTGAAGAGCTTGGGAATTATCCTCATGTCCCCAGAAGGGTCCCTCCATACTCATCTCCTAGTCAGCCTCATCATCATGGAACCTGGCAGTGTCTACTAGGAGAAAATAGTCCAGCCTGACTCCTTTTCTGACCTCATTCTTCTTTCCTTTCACAGAAATCACGTGCTGGCAGCCTCTAAATCTGACTCCTTTGAAACCTGAGTCTTTCTTATGGACAGTGACTGCAACCTTCAATTTCCTTGTATAAAAGCGACCTCTGCCTAAATCCTTTAACGATTTAGAAATGTCACCCAACTCTCTGCTGGACCATGTAAGAAAAAAACCCAACCCAATAATGTAACAACCGTCTACTAGTTATAGCAAGACGGAAGTAGGCAATAGCTCAGAAAATTATGCTTCTGGTGAGGAAGACACAATGCACAGAAACGCGTCAGTTTCCACTAGAGCTGAGACCCCATTTCTGACAATGAAACAGTCATCCACCTAGAGACAATGCACTCTCTGCTTAGCTCTCTTCAGTTCTAGTCTCCCAGGCTAAAAAGACAACAAGCAAGAGAGTTTAGAAACATTGGTAGAAAGTCTGCAACATCAAGACAGTAAAAAAATTGGCAGGTGGATCTAGAAAAAAATGTGACTGTTGCTGCTAACTTTGCAATTGTTTCTTTTATGCTGTTCTACTGCCCTGGGGTCCAGAGGCCCCCTCTGGTCCTACGATACAGCCAGTCCTAATGCATCCGGTACCTTTAGCTCCCTAAGAGAACTCATAGACCACCTCCCCTCTTCACGCCTGTTTGAGATGAGGACCCACAAGTTCCTAAGCCTTCTTTCACTACAGTTTCCTGGGCACATCAGGTCCTGAGCCACCACCCACAAGCAGGCCCCAGACAGGTGACTGGGAGTCTCCTCTCCTCTCCAACCAGTGCACAAAGTGTCTGGTCCTAGTCCCCAGCCCTTACACAGAGATCAGTGTCATCCCCAACATTTCAGATCTTTGCTCAGCCAGGTCCTAGAATCCAATCAAAGCTTAGCAGAGTCACCTGGCACCTTACCACAACAGTTCCCATCTTGGTGAAAAGCAGTGGGGACCCCCAATCCTAAGCTTCCGTACCAGGGCTTAAAGCTTTCTCATAGGCCTTGTTCCATCTCCTCTCCTCACCTCCCTGCTCCACTGAAAAGAAGGGAGGGTGGTCAGTGATGCCATGTGTACAGTTGGCCCCAGCAGGTACATTCACACCAGCATGAGGCATGGACCCAGGAGAGGTCATTTACAGCCATGGCAAGATCAAGAGCCGGCATCCTTATGGGAAGCTGGACGTTGTAGACAGTTCCAAGGCTTCTGGAGAAAGTGAGTGTCTGCCCCACTCCTAGGACAATAGTCCCCCAAGGCAAAGCCCCAGCCATCCTGGAGTAGTTATGGTTCTGAGTTCTAATTCTGGGTCTTCTCCCACTCCTCCCTTCCTACAACACAAACAGCAGCCAGCCAGGGAGTGCCAAGCCCTGCCTCTTCCTTACCCTAACCCCAAGAAAGCTATGGGATTACTCTACAGGGCTGCTGCTCACCCATAAACTAGAGACTTCCTGGTCTCCTAAAGCTAAAAAGATTTCACCACTCTCCCTGCAAAACTTCTTGTTCTCCCCCAGACCCCTCACTTAGTTCATAGTAAGTGAGAGGTTCTATTCCTACTCCTAGCACCAAAAACAAAACAAAAACAATAAAACCCCAAACAAAACTATTATCAAACTTTAAACATTATAAAAGCTTAAAGAAATTTATCAAGACATACAATTTTTTTCTGAAATACAAGTTGAAGCCTCAGTGGATGGGGTGACAGTGAAGGAGTTTAAGAGGCAGATTGCTGCCAAACATATCCCCTCAGAGATAATGAGTTATCTTGGGGAGTGGGTGATACTGTAGAATGAGGAAAAATGGAAGGAATACAGTGAAGACCTGGCTGGGGCTTTGAGAGAAAGGTGACCCATCTGGCGAAGCAGAGTCCCCTTTACAGAGCCAGCCCAGTCTCCCTCAGACACTCACAGTGGGGGACAGACCCCACTCAGTCTCCAAGGTCCTGAGGTCCCCATCCATGACTAGAATGTTAACAGTGATGTCATGATTTCAATCTTTGTAAACTGGAAGGGAAAGCTAGGTTTGGTGGAGAATGGAATGGTGATGGATAGAGAAATCTAAGGGGCCATTAACTTATGTTTTTAGGTTTGGAGCAAAGGGCCAGATGTCTGGGTCCCTTTCCTGGGTGGTGAGATCTCCCTTAGGAAGAGCTAGGGCCAGAGACATGTAGCTCCTGGCCCTCTGTTATCATGGCATTCTCTCTTCCCTCACCTCACACTTCCAGAGTGACAACTTTGCTATTTATGTTCACACAAACATGAAGCAGGCCCTAATCCAAATATCCAGCGGCTAGAAGCATTACAGGTTTTGTAATACAGGAAGTATATTTGGCACAGGGATGTGAATACACCACATTATACCTGGAATATTATGTTCAGCAGGTGGTGCAGTGGATAGGGCACCGGGCCTGGAGTCAGGAAGAGCTGAGTTCAAATCTGGCCTCAGGCACTTCCTGGCTGTGTGAACTTGGGCAAATCATATAACCCTGTTTGCCTCAGTTTCCTCATCTGTAAAATGAGCTAGAGAAGGAAATGGCAAACCACTCCAGTATCTTTGCCAAGAAAAACCCAAATGGGGTCACAAAAAGTTGGACACAACTGAAAAAATGACTGAACAATCCATTATGTTCAGTTCTGTGTGCCACATTTTAGGAAGGACATTAAAAAGCTGGCAGACAGTGAGATGGTGAAGGTCCTTGAAGTTAAGACATATGAAGGTCAGTAAAAGAAATTCAGAATGTTTAGCCTAAAAAATACCGGGTCAGGGTGAGGTTAGGGGTGGCGTGGGAATCAGCTGTATTCAAGCATTTGAAAGCTGTCATGCAGAAGAGAGATCAGACTCTGGTTGGCTCCAGTGGGAAAAACTAGAAGCAGTGGGTAGAAGTCACAGAAACAAGTTTAAGCTCTATATGAGGGGGGAAAAATCCCAACCACGAGTACTATGCCAAAGTAGGATGGATTCCCTTGGGGGCGGTGAGTTTCCACTCACTCCAGGTCTTCAAGCAATGGTGTCTTGTGCAGGGGATTCTCCTTTAGGTAACAGTTAGACTATATGGCCTCTGGTTCCTTCTCACTCTAAGATTCTGTGAAAGCAATTCTCAGAGGTAATTGTATGTTGCTCTGGTTCAGTGATTTTGCAGTTGTGTTCGACTCTTCCTGACCCCATTTGAGCTTTCTTGGTAAAGATACTGGAGTGGTTTGCCCTTCTCCAGCTCATTTTACAGATAAGAAAACTGAGGCAAACAGGTTAAGTGACTTGCCCAGGGTCACACGGCTAGAAAGTACCTGAGGCCAGATTTGAACTCAGGAAGATGAGTCTTCCAGTCTTCAGGCCCTGAGCTCTATCCACTGTACCACTTAGGTAATTTTATACATGGTTATCAACACAAGTACCTAAATATCTGTGTATATCTTTTACTAAATGCCTACATCAATTAATGAAAAAAGGAGGAAATAAATTAAGTGTGTACCTGAAGATACTGGAGAAGTATAAAATCAAAAGTTCAAAGTAAAACAGGTTTTTAAAAAATATAAAGGCAGAAACATAAAGTGAACAAATTAAATTGGCAAATAAAACCAGGAGCTGTGTCTTTTTGAAGAATAAATGAATGGGAAAAAAAGCACTTATTAAGTATTTATTATATACAAAGTGCTGTGCTAAGTATAAGAGATAAAAAATCAAACTTAAGATAGTCACTGCTCTCAAAGAACTCACATTCTAAGAGACAGGGATTCATATAGGAGGATTCAGCCACTATAGAAGCTCTTCCTCGTGTGCCTCTTGTACGTGAGAAAATGTTCCCATTCTACTTCTCCCTCCCACCTTCTCCCAGTGCAGCCCTCTTTCTCACCCCTTCATATTCTTTTAGATCATACCAACATAATCAACTCACCCCCATAAGCTCTGTCTATAGACTTCTAACTGCTCTATTGATGATAAAGTTCTTAGGAGTTATATGTATCATCTTCCCACCTAGAAATGTAAACAATTTAACTTCATTGAGTCTCTCAAGATTATTCTCCGATGTTTACCTTTTTATGCCTCTCTTGAGTCTTGTGTTTGAATGTCAGATTTTCTATTTAGCTCTGGTCTTTTCATCAGGAATGTTTGAAAGTCCTATATTATAATCAGTTTTGCTGGTTAGGTGATTCTTGGTTGTAACCCTAGCTCTTTTGCCTTCTGGATTATCATAGTCCAAGCCCTCCTTTAATGTAGAAGCTGCAAAATCTCGTGTAATCCTGATTGTGGCTTCACAGCATTTGAACAATTTCTTTCTGGCTGCTTGCATTATTTTCTCCCTTGACTTGGGAGCTCTGGCTATAATAGTCCTGGAAGTTTTTATTAGAGATATCTTTCAGGAGGTGATTGGTGAATTCTTTTTATTTCTATTTTACCACCTGGTTCTAGGATATTAGGGCAGTTTTCCTTGATAATTCCTTGAAATATGATGTCTAGGCTCTTTTCTTTGATCATGGCTTTCAGGTCCAATAATTCTTAACTTATCTCTCCTTGATCTATTATCCAGGTCAGTTGCTTTTCCAATGAGATATTTCACCTTTTCCTCTATTTTTTTTCATTCTTTTGACTTTGTTTGATTGTTTCTTGATGTCTCATAGAGTCATTAGCTTCCACTTGCTCAATTCTAATTTTTAAGGAATTATTTTCTTCAGTGAGCCTTTGTATGTCTTTATCCGTTTGATCTGTTCTGCTCTTTTCTTCCATGAAGTTTTGTGCCTCTTTTACATTAAGCTAATTCTGTTTTTGAAGGTATTATTTTCTTCAGTATTTTTTTGGGTATTTCTTAGCTGTTATTTTTCTTTTTCATAATTTTCTAACATTACTCTCATCTCTTTTATCAGTTTTTCTTCTACCACTTTCTTTAACTCTTCCAGGAATTCTTATTGGGCTCCAGTCCAAGTAGCATTTTCCTTTGAGGCTTTGCTTCTAGCTATTTTCAGATTGTCACCTTCTGAATTTATGTCTTGGTCTTCCTTGCCACTATAGTGGCTTTTTATGGCCAAGTTGTTTGGGTTTTTTGTTGTTGTTATTGTTGTTGTTGTTGTTGTTGTTCACTCATTTTACCAGCTTATTTCTTGACTTTGAACATTACGTTAAAATTGGACTTTGCCCACCTCAGAATGGGAAGGCACTGTCCCAAGCTTCAGACTTTTTCATGATGCTGTTTTCTGAGCTAGTTCTGAGGGGTCTGTAAGTTTCACTGCTTCCAAGGTGGTGTGATCTGAAGAGATATGTAGTTAACTGCTCTCTTGGTCTGTATCTAGTCTTTACCCAGGAAGGGACCCATTCCCCCTGCGGCCACAATCACTAGCTCTCCCCTTGGCCATGAAGTGTGATCAGAGCCTCTGATCTCCTGCAGCCCAAAGTGCTAGAATTCCTCTTTGCTGTGGAACTGTGACCAGGTCCCCTGCTCCATTGTGACTGACTACAAGGGCTCCTCTCTACCCTGGAATTGTGACCCAGAACTTCACATGGGAAAGAGAGTTGCCAAACAGTGCCAGCTGCATTAAGTGCCAGCAAAAGATCCCCTATAATCTCTTTCTAACCAGTTGTTTGACCCTCTTACCATCTCTGGGCCAAGAGCTACCAAGCTTTTACTGCTGCTGCCAATACCACTGCCAGTTCCTTCCCTGGTGTCACATACTTCTCCTGCTGACCTCCTAACTTGTCTTAGGCTGCAAAAATATCTCCCTCTGACCTTTTGTTGGCTCTGCTACTCTGAAATTTGATTTGAGGAGTTATTTCAAAGTTGTTTGGAGGGAAATGTTGGGAGTGTTCAGCTGAAATGCTGCCTGTACCCCTCCATCTTGGCTCACAATAAGCTATTATCTAGCAGAATATTGTGATATATTAAAAATTTTAGCCATGACCAAGCAGGGTTTATTTCAGGCATCATAGACCCAGAATTTCAAACTTAGAAGGGAACTAAGAGACCGTATCCTCCAATGCATATCTGAAAAAAGATTCATTCTGGAATATAATGGACAAGTGGTCATTTAGTCCTTGTTTGAAGACTGCCTATGAAGGGTAACTCACTACTTCCTGAGACAGCCCACTCCATTTCTGGATAGCTCTACTTGTTATGGAGTTTCCCAGACATCAAGGCTAAATTTGCTTCTTGGCAAGTAGCTCCACTTGAAACACATTGGACTTGTCTAGAGAATCATTGGACTCCTTTAAAACCAATTTTGTGTGTGTGTATGTTCTGGCCAGAAACTTTGAGGGTCTCACTCTCCCAGATTGATATTTTTTGTGATGGTAAATTAGGTCATCTTTTGTCTCAATTCTTACCTAGCCCTTAGTCATTTAACAGGCATTGCCTCAAACAAACTGAGACCTGGGAAAGACCTTAATTTAGGAAGGCCAAGGTCATCCGCTACATCCTGGGCCATTGCCAATCCTCTTGACTTTTGTCTTGTCACTGAACTCTGACGACTCTGGAGGACAGAGCGAGGCTGATGACTTTGCACAGCTCTGCCTCACTTAAATCTAATTCACCGCCAAGTGATATTACTGATCTCTTCCAAAATGAAGGATGAATAACCATAACAACAACCTCTTGGCACCTTTTACCCATTGCTCATAGTCTTGCCCTCTGGCGCAAAATAATACGAGCCCAAATCCCTCTTTCCAAAGCTAGCCTTCCAAGTACTTGAAGATGCCTATCATTCTCCCTGAGCCTTCTCTTCTCCAGGCTACACTATTCAAATGCCTTCAACTGGTCCTCATCTGGCACAGACTCAAAGTCCATTCTGGTTACGCCCTTTTGGATGCCCTTCAGTTTATCAAAGTCTCTTCAGTGTGCTCCTTGGAACCAAACTTGATGCTCCAGGTATTGTCTAATCTGGGCAGAGAACAGCAAAATCGTCAGCTTCTGGCTCCTGGAATTCTGCCTCTCTTAAGGGAACCCAATATTGCAGTATATTTTTTGGCTTCCAGATTACACTGTTGCCTCGTATTGACTTGGCGACCCACTGATACCACCATCTCTCTCAGAAGAGCTCTTGTTTAGCTATGCTTCCAGTGGGAGGTTGATTTTTCTTTAGTCAAAATGTAGAACTTTAAATCTATCCTTATTAAATGTCATCTTAGTAGATTCAGCCCATAGTGCTGCCCTGGCAGGAAATAAACTCCAGGAGAGCAGAGAATCAATCTTGGGATCGTTTTATCCAAATTTTGGACTTGCCTTCATCACCTAGCACTGTGCTCTCTATACAGCAGGTGCTTAATAACTATTTGGTGAATTATGTTGGTTGAATAGATGAAGAGCATGAATGTAAAAAGAAGTAACTGACTTGGCTGAGTCTCAACCAAGAAGATAATCTATTATCTGACCTTAGGGAGTAGGGCCTCTCAGCCTGCCAATGGGCTGCTTGGGAGAAGACTGAGTGGCACTGTGGAAAGCTGGATTTAGAGTTCACATCTTGCTTTGGTCACGTGCCAGCTGTGTGACCCCTGGCAAGTGGCTTCTCCTCTCTAATCCTCAGTCTCCTCATCTGTAAAAAGGAAGGGTTTGGACCAGATGGCCTCCAATGGATCCCTTCCAGCTCTGAGGGCAGAGAGCAGCAGAGCTGAGTGGACGTTGTTTGTTTTTGTTTCAAAGAGGGGACACAAGGAGGATTATATAAGAAAAAGAAATGACTGAAGAGGGGGACATTTGGAAACACTTCCATAAACCTACTTCACTCTATGTAATTATCACTTTAAAAACCAATTTCTCCATGAGTCTAGCTTTGTTCCTGGGTACAATCAAAAGCCCACAGGATCATCATGCATAAGCTGATTAGCTATCTGAAGCTCCACTTAGGTTTAAATAAATAGTTCTTCTGTTTGCCAAGATTCAGGTACATTCAGTGTATGAGCAAATTAACCCCTTTTCACCCTGTTTAAACAAACCCCTCAGAGGCCACTAGTGAGTTATGAATAGTAGAAATAAAGGAACACCTGCTGAAATTGCTTCCAATCTCAGCATTTCTAACTATTCTAGAAAAGGGAAAACTACAGGAAAATTACTTCAGTGATTGGTAGAAGCAGTCCTCCTTCAAGATAATGCATAATATTTCTCTCAGAAAATGGCTTCCAAAGTGCTGTTTAAAAACATCATCCAATCAAGTAAACACCTTTTAAGCAACTATGGTGGTATCTTGGATTGAGTTCTGGCCTCAGAGCCTGTCTGCAAGATTAGGCTGGCGTTTGGACCAAAGATACAGTCTGGTTTGGAGTCTGTACTTTAACGCTTTCCTAGAGAAAGAGGAGGACACAAAGAGAGAAAGAGAGAGAGAGAGAGAGAGAGAGAGAGAGAGAGAGAGAGAGAGAGAGAGAGAGAGAGAGAGAGAGAGAGGTGAAGAGGGAGGAAGGGAGGAAGGAAGGAAAAAGGAAAGAGAGAGAAAAAAAGAAAGGAAGAGAAAAAGAAAGAGAGAAAAAGGAAGGAAGGAAGAGAATGAAGGAGAGAGGAGAGGAGGAAAGAAGGAAGAAAGGAATGAGGGAAAGAAGGAAAGAAGCAAGGAAGAAAGGAAGGAAAATACAAAGAAAAAAATTGGGGGAAGAATAGAGGGAAAGTAAGGACCCTGTGAAGTAAAAAAAAAAAACACATCAGAGAGGAATGTTTAGGCAGCTGAGGAATACATTCCTGAAGGGTTAAAAGTCAAACCCAGGACTTTCCTAGGTGACATACTGCATTTGATCCTCTTAAATAAGGAGGCCAGTCCAAGTCTTTTTCTCTTTAGTCCTTCTCTTACTGGCTAGTTCTGGGACTTTAAAAAGTTGCCATTAATAGTAATAGAATCATAATTTTAGACTTAGGGCTGGAAAGAGCCTCAGGAGCCACTGAGTTCAACACCCCTCATTTTATAGTTGAAGGAACTGAGGCCCCGAGAGTTTAAGTGACTTATCCAGTGTCACACAGGACCAAGCCATGATTGAACCCAGGTCCTCTGATTCCAAATCCAGCACTTTTTACACTATACTCTGCTGCCCCTCTAGAATTCTGGAGGTCCCTATATTTCCTTAGAATGCTTCAAAACAATAGAAAGTCACCAAAGCTTGCCCTTTCCTTTACCAACACAAGAGGGAGCTCTTACTGCGGTCTGTAGTGTTCAGTTCCTGATTCAAAGAGCTGACCTTACAGGGCTGATTTACTGGGAGAGTAAGAAGGAAAAGAACTCGCCAATGGTCCAGTCTTTACCAGGATGACTAAAAGGACAGAATTTGCTGGTGTTCTTAACAAGGTTAGCAAGACCAGCTAGTTATACTTCCGGCCATTTATGTGTCAGTTGGAATAATAAAACTCTTTCCTCAAAACAATCTTGTTTGGGGAAAGATTGTTATACCCGTGTCACAGATGGGCAAAGTGAGGCTCAGACAGATGAAGCAATTTGTCCATGTTCACACAGCTATTAAGTATCAGAACTGGACTCAAACCCAGGTTTCATGGTTCTTTGGTTCAATGCTTGGGGTACAAAATTGCAATTGATTTTTTGGGTAGAAGAAAGCTATATTTGATATACTATCATAGGATACTTCCTGGATTGGCCAGTTTGGCTTTTAAGGATTAAGGATCATTAGTCTTATTCATTGAAGAAGATGATGCATGGTGCAATAAAAAGAGGACTGATTTGAATCTCAGGGTCTTTGTTTAAATCCGGCCCTGTTACTTGCTACCTGTGTGAACTTGGGGAAAATCTCTAACTTTCCCTGAATTTTAATAAAATGAGGGTCTGTACTAAAGGTCATCTGTGTGCACTTTCAGCTCTGTAAATACACAGATACATATATCCATATCTGTCTCTCTGGTTGTCTATCTCTATCATCTATCTATCTATCTATCTATCTATCTATCTATCTATCTATCTATCTATCTATCTATCTATCTATCTATCTATCTATCATCCTTTCCATCCAGGATTCCTAGAGAAAATTAAAAATTTATTCTCTTGTTGACTCTGTCTCATTGTGAATGGAGAAAGCATGCTAAATGGTGAATGATCAAGTGACCTTGTGATGGAGGAATATATTTAATACCCAGAGTGACCTCAATGTCTACTTAAGGTCACCTTATTTAAAAGGGCATCCTTGGAGCAAAGAGTTCTCATTTCTCCAAACTTGTTTCTTCTGTATGTTGCAAGTGGTCTTGGGTCATAGCTTCCCCTTGTGCAACCAGATCAAAAGAGTAATTTTTGCACCTCCCCTCCCGGACTTCTCTTCTGTCCTCACTTTCTTCTTGTCTTTACGAAGCAAAAATGAAATGCCCAGCTCAGTCTTTTGTCCTGGTCAGCTGTTTATGGTGGTAGGATAACAAAGAAACCTGATAACTTGATTTATATATCTAGCTCTCCCCTTTCCCAGGTAAAAGAGCTTGGTATGGTGGAATCTAGTGGCCTGTGGAATCTAGTTTTGCATCTCTAACTTCCTAGTGGACATTTCAGACTGGATGCCTCATAGAAATCTTAAACTCAACATGTCCAAAATGAAACCTATTATCTATCCCTCCCTCAAGCCCTCCCCCACTACTAACTTCCCTATTACTCTTAAGGGTACTACCATGCTCTCAGTCACCCAAGCTCTCAACCTAGGCGAGGGCCTCCTTACTCTCTCTGACACCCCCTCCCCATATCCAAGTGGTTGCCAAATCCTGTCATTTCTACTTTCATAACATCTCTCATATATGCCCCTTCTCTTTCCTGACATAGCCACCATCCTGGTGCAGACCTTCATCACTTCAGACCTGGACTATTGCAATAGGCTGCTGGTTGATCTTCCTGCCCTAAGTGTCTCCCCATTCCAATCCATCTTCTGCTTAGCTGTCAGATTGATCTTTCTCAAGCCAATTCTAACCATATCACCCTCACCCCCATCCAATCAACTCTAGTGCCTCCAGGATGAAATATAGATCCCTGTTTGCCTTTGGAAGCCCTTCATTGACTGGCCCCTTCATACCTTTCCTGTCTTCTTAGACCTTTTATCCCACCATATACTCTGAGATTCAGTAACACTGACTTTTTTCCTGTTCTTCATTCCAGAAGCTTCATCTCCTGACTTCAGGCATTTTCACTCGTGGGCCCCTATACCTGGAACTCTCCCCTTCTTCGTTTCTGACTGCTAGTCTCCTTGGCTTCCTTCAAGTCTCAGCTAAAGTCCCATCTTCTTCAAGAAACTTTTACCAGAATACTAGTGCCTTCCCTCTGCTGCAGGATGCCTAGGTCTGAACAGGCAGTTCTCAGGAGAAAAAGTCCAAGCTATCTGTAGCCATAAGAAAGAATGCTCCAAATCAAGAATAATTAGAGAATGAAAATGAAAGCAACCCTGAAGTTCCACCTCACACCCATTGGATCACCAAAGCTGACCAAAAAAGAAAATGAAAAATGTTGGAAGGGCTATGAGAAAACAGGAATTTACACATTGTTGGTGGAGCTGTGAATTGGTTCAACCATTTTGGAAAGCTGCCATTCCCAAAAGTTACTAAATTGCATATACTTTTTGATCCAGTAATAGCACTACTAGACCTATACCCAAAGTGATCAAATAAGGAAGAAAAAGTCCTACATCTACAAAAATATTTGTGGCTCTTTTTGTGGTATCAAAGAACTGAAAACTAAGGAAATGCTCATCAATTGAGGAATGGTTGTACAAATTACGATATATTCATGTAGTAGAATACAATGTGCATCAAAGGGTCAAATAATTCTTGATTACGACTTTCAAAATCCTCCCCCACTCAGACCCTGTTTTTAAGCACTTAACAGAAAGAATAAGTCCTGCCTCACCCCCAACCTGAGCCGTTTGCCCTTGGCTTCTGGCCTCTTTCCTTGTCTTTGAATTTCGCGCCTAGAATGTAAGCCCCACCTCCCAGTTAAGGGGATAGGAAGAAACTTTCGAGCTTAGAATGTAAGCCCCACCTCCCAGTTAGAATGTAAGCCCACCCCCACTTAGGGAGCAAGGGATAGCGGTGGGTGGAGACTTGTTTGCGTAGTGGGTGGAGACTTTGCGTGGTGGGCGGAGAATTGCTTTTATAAGGCGGGCCGAGGTTATGCCAGTCTCTCTCTTTCTCTCTCCACGTGTATCGGAGGAGCAGACAGCCATCTCGCGAGATTGTAATAAAGGTAACCTTTGCTTTCCACCTTGAAAAAAAAAAAAGAACACAATGTGCTATAAAATATGGAGAGAGAATTTCAGAGAAACCTGGGAAGACATATGGACTGATTTAAAATGAAGTGAGCAGAACCAGGAGAATAATTTATACTTTAGCATCAATATTATAAAAATGAATAATTTTGAAAGACTTAAGAGCTCTGATTCATATAATGATCAATCATTATTCCAGAGAACCAATGATGAAGAATAATACCCACCTCCTGACAGAGAGATGATGGATTAACATGCAGAATACATAGTTTTAGACATGGCAAATGTGGAAATTGTTTTTCTTTACTATGCTTATGTGTTATAAGGGTTTGTTTTCCTTTTTTTTTTCTAGTATGTATGGGGGAGGGAGACGAGGAGGGAGGAAAAAATAATAATTGAAAAAACTTGGTAATTTTAAAAAAAGTTATTCATCATCTCTGGGTCTCAACTTCCTTATTTGAAAAATTAGGAAATTGGACTAAATGATTTCTAAGGTTTCCCTATAAATCTATAACCACTCCCCAGTTGACCCATATATATGTGGCCAGACTTCATTTTACTTCTGGGCAATATCCATAGCCTTTTCACTCATTCATTTACTAAAAGCCAGTGTGCCTACCTCTCCATTGTTCTTTATGTTATCTCCCGCACATGTATTTGTGTTCATGTACATATACCATTATACATACCACTAGTAATGAGAGTCTGGCTCTTGAAAATTCCACTAAAGCAGAGTATCATGTGACTGAATCAGAAATGGATGTAGGACAGGGAAAGAACTTGGGGTAGAGCATGACCAACTGGTCCTTTCATCCCTGAACTATCTGTCTGATCACTATTCTCTTGTCATTCCTGGAGTAGGGTTGGATGGTGCATTTGTATTCATCTACCTCATCATTAACCTCATCAGTTTACACAATAGGAATTAACCTAAGAACCTATTGCCCCAGGGCAAAAGAGGCAGACATCAATCACACTTCAGTTCCTACAGATCTGATAAGGACAGTGAAAGCCATCAAAGGCATGGAGATGAGAGATAGGATGCCATATGTGAAAAATAGCAAGACCACTTTAGCTGGGTTGTAGTTTGTGAAGGAAAGCAGTGTGTAATAAGCTTGGAAAGAGTGAGTGGTTGTGGAAGGCTTCAGATGTCAAATAAAGGAGTTTATTTTGGATCTAAGAAACAAGAAGGAGTCACTGGATTTATTGAGCAGGAAATTGACATGATCAGACCTGGGCTTTAGAAATATTACTTTGGCAGCTGTATGTCAAATGGATTGGAGAGGGGACAGACTGGAGATGGGGAGACCAGGCTATCCCATTATGCTAAGCAAGAGGTGATGATGGACAGAACTAGGGCAGCGCAGATCACATCTTACATGCATCTCATCCATGCATTGCCATGACTCCTTCATAGAAGATCCATCAATTGAAAATCTTTCTCTAGCCCTTTGATATCTCTAGGGTAGTAAATATGGTTCAGACTGCCTATCTGTCGTCTCTTATTCTTCTCATATGACCAGCCCCGCTCCTTTTCCCAGAAATACATAGACTCAATAATGTCTTTTATGCCATTCCTTGAATGTAAGTCATCATTGGCAATATGCTGTAGCCCATGTACACCCACCATGAATTCCTTTATTGTTACTTGTAATTTTGTTAATTACAAAAATGTGACACTCTATGTTTCACAGACCATGTTTCACAGTCCATCGGTTAAACATTGTTCAAGAAGTGGGCTTTTGCAGCAGACAGCTTGCGATCATTGAACATGCTTAGTGGTTTCACCAGTTCAATCCAGTCCCATTCCTCCTACTCAGTTCTGGTCTAGCTTATTGTCCATATGTATTGCCTGTTCATGATATAGGTAGATAGAGAGGAAGAAAGAAATATGGCTAGATAATAATAGTATTTATATAGTGCTTTAAAATTTACAAAGTCCTTTATATACATTATCTCATTTGATCTTTGGCTGGAATATAGTCATCAGTTAGTCAACAAGCACTTAAGAGTTAGAATTACAAGCTGGATGTTGCCATCAGCCCAGCAGGAAAGAGTGAGAAGAGACTTAAGTCAGGAGGCCTGAGGCTATGAGCCAGCAGGTCCACTTCTAATGTGTGCAAAGCCCAGAGACAATTTCTTTTTCTATGTGGAGCCCCTATCTATATAAACAAATTACTTTTAAAACATATTACAAAATTCAGGAGTCTGCATGAGTTATGTTAATTTATCATTATGTTATAATGTAAATTAAATTTAAAAAATTTTAAGTTTTAATATCTTTTTAAAAATTTCTTCTAAAGAATTCAAAATTCTCACCTACATTTTTGAGTGATGTCATTAAATGAGGTCCAGAATAGTTTTAAAGGGCTGAATATAAATGTATATTTTGTTAATATCAATACTTTACTTTTGATTATCTACAACAATGAACTGAGCAAATTTGGTCTGCTTTAGAACCTTCATCTAAAGCACATTCATATCTACCTGTATTCATATTTGGTACTTTTATTGTCTCAATAATATGTATTAGCATAGCAACTGGCGTACCAGAAATATACATAAGGCAATTCAATATTATAAGGTCTCGGTTCTATTACCATACAACTGGTGATTAGCATGTTTGATGGGGTTTCCACATGAGTTTTCACAAAAATTCTTGAAGTATCATTGTTTCCAAGATAGGGCTTTTTAAAAAACTTTTTCAAAAAAGTTCAGGGTTTTGATTTTTGCTAATAACGATGTTTATATTTTTGGTGACCTCCTCTTAGGGTAATGTGGTGCAAATCACAAAATTACATTTTAAATAATGGTCTACTATACAGTTATAGTGAGTAGTGAATAGAATCATAATTTCAAATTTTTCTGTCAAGTAATTATTTTTAGCATGTCCCTCCTTTCCAGTGTTCAAATATGAAATAAAATATCATTTGATCTCTGGTCTACTTTGTGCATTAAAACATACCCTTAAACTGCTGGACAATTTGGTACCCTGAGAAACTTTTTTTGGGACAGAGAATCTTGAAAAATTGGATGATCTTATAAAATATTGGACAATGTATATCAACCCTATTAACCTTTTAGTGATTGCATGGATAACTATTGTAATACAGGTTTCTTTAGGTCATTGCTGTAAAGAAAATTTACTAAGATCTGGCTCAAGTTGCTTGGTACCTTTCCTGAAAATTCTTCCTCATATAAAAATCACTGAATTGTGGCGATCGATGCCAGCCATGTTGCTAATAAGTGCTCAAACCTGTTTGGATTGCAATAATAGCCTACATATGTGACTGCTTAGGTTGCAGTTCTGTGTAGCATTCATGACTGCTGGTTAGAGTGAATCCCACTCCCATCCAACCTCCAAACCATTCAAAACGTTGTTTATAAGATATTCTAGGAAAATGGTTTACACCAATGGTGTCAAACTCAAATAGAAACAGATTCCTGCTAGCCCCATATGTTGACTTAGAAAACAACAAATTAACATTATGTTATATTGTATTTTCGTTTATTTTGTTAAATCTTTCCCAATTACATTTTAATCTGGTTCAGCAGGCACTTGAGTCTGTTGGTTATAAGCTTGACACTCCTGATTTACACCATGATGGCTCACCTCACAGGTTTTTTGAGACTATAATGAGCAGAATTTTCCAAAGATTGGGAAAGGGGGGTAGGACCCTGAGGCTCAAGACCCAGGGCAGGGTGTTGAGATACCCAGGTCCAAGGATGATACTGTAAAAGGGTATCATTACCTCCTTTTTAATGAGCCAGTGAAGGAAGGCTGGAACCAGGTCTTTAAGGCCTTAAGATGCCCAAGAGAGGAGTTGGTATATTACCATGGGCTACTTGTTCAAGGAAACTGACATCATCAGATCTGTGCTTTAGGAATAATAATTTAGCAACTATGTGAAGGATGGATTTTGGTGAAATAAGACTTGAGGCAAGGAGACCAATTAGGAGGATGAGAGGTGATGAAGGCCTGAGATAGGATGGTGGCTGTAGGATTAGAGAGAAGAGAGCTGAAGCTTGAGATAGGGAAATAGAATCAAGACTTGGTTTAGATATGGGGCATAAACAGGAATATGCTCTTCAATGTTTAACAACTAGCTCTCTGGGGGAAAGAAGTGTAGGAACAATACCCTTCAAGTTTAGTCTTCATCATTACATTTGCACCATCATTTTCTTAAGTCTACAATCAATAAAATAATAAATCAAGCCCTGATTTATAGTGCTTGCCAATTTCTGAGATCTAACTGCTCACACTAAAAATGTAACAATTGGCTCTTAGAACCAGGCTCCCACACACTTTGGGGGATAAGGGAGAATAAAGAGCTAAAGATGATTCTGGTGATGGGGAAGATGGAAGTGCCTTCAGTAGAAATGGGGAAATTGGTGATTTGGGGGATGGAGGAAGCTAATGTGTTTCGAGTTGGACTTGTTGAGTTTACATGGATCAATACAATTTGAAATGTCCAATGTCAGGTGGTGATATGGGACTAGAGCTCAGTAGAGATACTAAAATTGGATAGATACATCTGCGAGTCATTTGCTTAGAGTGATAGTTGAATTCATGGGAGAAAATGAGATCACCAAGAGAGAGAGCAGAGAGAGAAAAGGGCTGAGGACAAACCCTTGAGGGACATCCACAGTTAAGAGGTCCAGCATGGTCAATGATTCAGCAAAGGAGACTGAACAATGGACAATCAGGCAAACCAAGAAATAGCAGTGTCATGACAACTTAGAGAGGAGAAGGTATCTAGAAAGAGCATGGCTGATGATGTTATACATTGCAGAGATGTCAAGAAGGATGGGGGCAGAGAAAAAGCCATCAGCTTTGACAATTGGGAAATCATTGATAAGATAGATATTCAGAGGAAAATGACTAGGATTATGAGGGGACTTCAGACCATGATACAGTTATCCCTTCCACATCCAGGAGGTTAGGGGCGCAGTGCCCCTGCAATCTGGAAAATCCAAGTAAAATTTTTTGGCCTTTCCTTCATACCAGAGAAGAAGTCTGAATTATTATGGTATTAAAAGACAAAATATATTGATATTATACAATACTATACATATATTTTTTGCATCTCTGAGTTTCTAAACTTTTTCTGTGTCACCTGCCAACCTTTGCATGTTGTCTCTGGCTTCCACAAAACTCTCCAGAAATTCCCATTTAATTTCTTAAGCTGATCTGTGATATATTGAAATTGCCATGGAGAAAGTCATGAGGTGGAGGGAATATCTGTATACATTGATCTGGTGGTGATACTGGGGCTGTTTAGTCAGGAGAATACAATACTTAGGGGAGACATGCAGGCTGTCATCAAATATTTGAAGAGATGTCTTACAGAAAAAGGACTACTAGACCTATACTTTCAAGTTTCTTAGAGCCCACCTAGGAGCAAGGGGCTAATTTTAGCTTGCTATAAGAAGACATTTTCACTTAGAACTGTTTTCCCTTACTAGAAATCTTCAAGTATACATATATTATTAGGTATGTTGTACACAAAATTCTTGTTCTGGTATGGTTAGACCAGATGGCTTCTAAGGTCCCTTCCAATGCTGCTATTGGGAATCTAAGGCCCTTTCCAGATCTATGATTCTGTCACCCTCATGTCACAGATTCCTGGAGAATCACCAGAGAAGGATGACACAAAAACCAGGAATATCATCCCTTTATTAGCCCAATATTCCCTCAAGAAACCTGGGAAAATCTCTCTATTGGACAGTGACCAAGTCAAATACTAGATAAGCTGTAGTGAAAGAAATTTTATTAACCAACCAAAAGTGACATAGCTTTATAAAAACATTTAAATTGCAGTATTTGTCCAAAATCCCACAAAAAAGCACTATTTGACATAATAGTCCCTGGGGCAAATGTTCAGTTCATCCAAAGGCTGCCATACAGTCCTCAGCCCAGTCTAGCATAACAGCAGCTAGGTGACCATAAGATCCAGCCAGTGATCATGAGAGCACAGCACCATAAAGTTAGAATAGAAAGTCCCTTAGGGAGGCCACCTGGTCCAATTCTCATTACAGATGAAATTAAATGACTAGCCCAAGGTCATACAAATATCAAGAGATAGAGGTGAGATGGGGACCTAGATCCTCTGACTAATCCAGGGATCTTTCTATCTACCATTCAGCCTTTCTAGGATTGACAAGTAGGAAGTTGCCAAGTTGGGACTGGTACCATGATCTCCATCATAGCCTTACCTTTTGCAGTCTGTACTGAAGAGGAGCCTTCGACAATATAACACCACCCTCCTATCCCTATGATATGGGTCCCATACAGCCTCCATGTCCAGAGCATGGACATCCACTTCATTTCTCAGTCTATTGAAATCAGTCAGTCAGTCAATAAACATTCATTAAGTGCCTATTATGTGTTAAGGCACTGTGTTAAGCGCTGGGGATACAAAAAGAGGCAAAAAGCAGTCTCTGTCCTCCAGGAGCTTACAACATGCAAACGAAGAGGGCAACTAGGTGACACAGGGAATAGAGCACTGGCCCTGGAGTCAGGAGGACCTGAGTTCAAATTCGACTTTAGACGCTTGACACTTAACTACCTGTGTGATCCTAGGCAAGTCACTTAACCCCAATTGCCTCACCAAACAAAACAAAACAAACAAAACTGTGCAAACAAATATATAAGGAGCAAGCTATATATAGGACAAATAGGAAATAACAGAGGGAAGGCACCAGAATGAAGAGTGGTTGGGAAAGGTTTCCTGTAAAAAATAGAATTTTAGCTAAAACTCAAAGGAGGCCAGGGGAGCTAGTAGGAGGAAATGAAGAGGGGAGAACATTCCAGGCATGGGGGACAGCCAGAGAAAGTGCCCAGAGCTGAGTGATGAAATGTCTTATTCACAAAATAGCAAGGAAGCCAATATCGCTGGATCAAAGAGCACATAAAGAGAAGAAGGCATAAGAAGACTGGAAAGGTAGGAATGGATGAGGTTATAAAGGGCTTTGAATACTAAATGGAGGTTTTTATATTTGATCCTGGAGGCATAAAGAGAACAAAGACAGGACAATGGCTAAATTATTTTGAGACTGACACTGGCATTCTGAAATCAAAGCTGAATGGGGAGAATGCATTTAAAATGATTAATACCTATGCCACAGAAGCAACTAGGTGGCTGGATTGGCTAGGACAGAGTGGAGTCAGGAAGACCTGAGTTCAGATTTGGCCTCAGACACTTATTAGCTGTGTGATCCTGGGCAAGTCACTTTACCTCTATTTGCCTTAATCCACCGAGAAGGAAATGGCAAACCACGCCAGTATCTTTGCCAAGAAAACCCCATGGACAGCATTGGGGTGCTATAGTCCACAGGTTCACATATGGTTCACAAAGGCTCAGAGGTGACTGAACAATAATAATGCAATACTAGTTAATGTGTACCTTTGGAATTGTAAAATGAACCACAACAGATTTGGAAATCATTCTAAAAAAAATCAGTACCATATTAACAAATCATTGGTCCTATCACCCCAAGGTAAATTTTAAAAAATGAATATTTCCACACCAAAAATGAGAAAGAGGATTCAAAGACTGATTTGAAAATGGAATACCTTCTACTTTTTCTCTAGAACCGTGGTCTGTAATTCTCTCTCTCTCTGTCTCTCTGTCTGTCTCTGTCTGTCTCTCTGTCTCTCTTCTCTCTGTCTCCATCTCTTCATCTGTCTGTCTCTCTCTTCTCTCTCCCTCTCTCTCTCTGTCTCTTTCTTCCTTCCTCCCTCCTCCCCCCTGCCAATTTCCAGTGAGGGATGAGTGGGTGGGGTCTCCTATAGAACTTAGGTCCCAGTCACCTCCCCATACCCTGGCAGAAATGGTGACGGCTTGTGCCTGGCCAGTAGAGCACATTTACTGAGTTACAAGGGTCTCTGGATACCTTTTTTGCATAATGTCTCCTTCCCTGAACCCAGGTGTGGGATCCTGAGCTGGACATTCCTAGTCTTGCTGGAAGTCTGGTGCGTTCAAGACACCAGGAGCTCCTGAGTCCTTCAGTCAGGGCTGACTGTCAGGAGGAATTTCTGGCAGTGGAGAAGATAACTACTAACCTGAAAAGGTCTGGCCTGGCTGGCCCGAGCCCCTTGGAGTTGCCTGAGCCACCTGGTGCATGGGGCCATTTCTGACCTCATCAACTTGGTTGATCATCTAGGTCCAATGATGCCCTGATCTGTGTTACCAGCTGTGAGTGGAGTAGACCTAGAGCAGAGGGGCAACAGCAGCTTCTGTGGCATGGCACAGGGCCTGGCATAAGGAGGCCAAGCTCAGCCTGGTACAGGAAGATAATGTTAAGGCCCTGGTACAGGAGGACATTTCTGGGCCCCAGAATAGAGGGGAAGACAGAGCTCAGCCCCAGAAGTAGCAGAGCCCATGACAGCATTCCTGTCCTGTCACAAAGGGGCAGAGGCAGTATCCATGGCATTACTTATGTCTGGCCGCCATCAGGCCCCAGCATTGGCAGCACTCATGCTCCAGGACAGCGGAGGTGGTGGCAGCTCATCAGTGCTCAGTGGCCATACTTGGCTCTGACATGGAGGGACAGAGTCATGTCTTGGCATAGGAGGCCATGTTGAGACCTGGGAGAGAGGGGCAGAGTATGGCCCCAAGCAGCTGATTCACCCACAGTAGCACCCAAGCCTCCAGTGGTGCTGAGTTCTAGCATAGGGAGTGGGGGGACAGGGGACAGAAGGCAGAGCCATGCCAGTCAAGAAGATACTGAGTCAAGAAGAGAGCCATTCAAGAGGAAGGCAGAAGTAATGAAGAACTACTGGTGTTTTCAGAAGGCCCCTTCCAGGCCTTTTTATTTTTATTTTTATTTTTTTAACCATCCTCTCATTTTCACTAACCCATAATCACTCTTTTCATCCCCCAGCTTTGTGATAACCATGTGTGTATGAGAGACAGACAGACAGGCAGACACAGGCACCCAGAGCCAGAGAGATAGTCCACCAAGGGTTCAGTACAGCTGCAGAATTAAAACAAAAATGTCAAGAGAACAAAGTGTTCCAGCTGACTTCACTTCCTGTTGATAAACTCTCTGGAGAGGAGGGGGTGAGGCCTGGAGCCTGAAATACTAGGTTAGGGGCTGGAGATTGGGGAGGGTTGGGAGAATGAGGGTTTGGGGTAGGGGTGGGGGTGGGATCTATTTTTCAGACTTGGTCAGCATGCACTTGGGTTCAGAAAAGCAAGGTTCCCATATGCAAGGCTGTTGACACTGACTTCCTGTCGGCTGGTCATTATAGCAGAAGCTTCCAGACACTGATGTGCCCAACCTACACAAAAACAGGATGTTAGCTTTTAAAGCCGATTAAGCCAAGTAATGCAAATTCCTTCTTCCCCCTCCTTCTCACTGCAGCCCCGTGCGTCTTTCTTTCCCTTTGCTTTAGAAGAGGCTAAATTCTCCTTGGACAAGTACTGCCAGATTTGGTCTGGGTTCTGCACTTCAGTAAGAGGATGGCTGAGATAATTGGGCATGATTATTGCTGTAGGGCAGCTACAGGCACTGAGCCTGGAGTTAGGAAGACCTGAGTTCAAATCCAGCCTCAGATACTTCCTAGATGTGTGACCCTGGGCAAGTCACTTAACCCTGTTTGCCTCAGTTTCCTCATTTGTAAAATGAGCTGGAGAAGGAAAAGGCAAACTGCTCCAGCATCTCTGCCAAGAAAACCCCAAATGGTGTCGTGAAGAGTTGGACTTTACCAAACAACAATAAACGGTTTGGGTCGTTTTGATTAGTGATTCCTGACCACATCCTTGCAGAGCCGGTAGAAATTGTTATCATAAAAGGAACTACAAACCGACAGTGGTTAAGCAGCTTGCTTGAATAGCAATTGAGGGTCAGGATCCCTGAGTTCTGAGGGCAGTAGTGGTGAAAAAGCCAGCTGGGGCAAACCCTTTGCTGGAGAACTGTCCTGAATTCTATCATAAACAATTATGGAAGACAAAAGGAGGCCAATGAAACAGAGGTAGAAAGATAGAGACATGGAAGTGTACAGGCTAAACATACATCAGTGCTTTAAAACAAGGCTGATTTTCTTGCATCCCTGGTAACCAACCTTCATTACAGTTGTAACTCAAAACAACTGCACATTAATAGCACATGTAGTACTATACAGAGCCTCATTTGGGAGGATACTCTGGTGACAACACGCCTAACTACCTACAGGACATAACCCATGCACATTTTGAAAGTATGTGCATATCCATGTTATCCTGTTCCCAGCAGGAGAGCTCCAACATTATAGATTGTCTGGTATTCTCTTATGTACAGTTATCTCTTCTGTGTAGCAGGGGTTGTGGTGCCTCTACAATCTCGAAAATATGTGTAAAATTTTTTAGCCTTCCCTTTGTACCAGAGAAATCTAATTTTTTTGTCTTTTTCTTTTATGGGGTGTTTATAGTACCTTATTACAAAATTTGGGTTGATATTATAGATATGATATACTATGCATATATTTTATGCATGTCTGAGTTTCTAAACTTTTTCTGTGTCATCAGCTGGCCTTCACATGTTGCCAGTGGCTGCCGCAAAACTCCCCTAAAACTTCTCATTTAATTTTTTATGCTGACCCACGATGTATTGACACCGCAGTAGGCAAAGTTGCAATGTAGATGGGACAACTGTATACTTTTTCTGATTTTTGTTTTGCTATTGACTTGAGGAAATAGTAAACTTTAGTATAATAAGTTTTAGCTTATATTTTTCACTTCAAAGCTTGGTGGGGTGTAGAGGAAGAATAGGGGATAGATACTCACCCGATATGGATGTAAGAGGATTTTGAAGAAGGGAGAGAGAGAAATGTTATTCATAGGGTCATAGGACCGTATATTTGAAGGTGGGAAATCTCTAGTTTTATTGATTATGAAATAATGTTTATGAAAGAATGAAAAAGAAAGAAAAGGAAGAGAGAGAGAGAGAGAGAGAGAGAAAAGGAGGAGGGAGAGAAACAGAGACTGAAAGAGACAAGAGAAAGAGAAAAGAAGGAAGGAAGAGAAAGAGAGAAGAAAGAAGGAAGAAAAAGAGAGAAAGAAAGGAAAGGAGGAGGGAAGGGAGAGGAAGGGAAAGGGATAGAGGAAGACCTAGAGGAAGACAGAGAAAGCGGGAGCAGGGTGTCTTCCTAGTGTGTCTCTACTATCTACAATCCACATACCTCCCCTCCCATCTCCTAGCTGTTCTTTTAGGTTCAAGAAGAGTTTATCTGTCTATATTCCACATCAGAATAATGGATACAGAGAGGCTATGTGCGAGCCTCTGACATAGCCACCTGTGTCTCTTTCCTGATTCAAGGCATACTACAGCACTCGTGAAATCCAACTAGGAACTGGCTAGCTCTGCCAGGACTTTAAATTGGCCATGAGTGACATCTGAATGTTGGTGTTCAAGAATAACACAAAGGGAACCATTACCCTTTAGAGTAGATCAGTCTGGGGTGAGAAACCTCCCCACCCACAACTGACTAAACCAGTCTGAAGCAAGCCAGACGCGGGCACCTGACTAGAATAGAAGGTGGGCTAGCCAGGTGTTGAGAGTGCGGAATTACAGTCAAAGGACTATGCCATGGGAAAGAGCAGTGCGGAATTTGGAATCAGAGGACCTGCGGTCAAATTCGTGCCCTGCTGCTATTCTGGGCCTGGCTAAGCTCAGGCCAGTCCAGTGATTAAAGCTCAGAATTAGAATCCAATGAAATGCTCATGGGCTGCAATAAAAATAGATTTACTTGCAATACAATTAAAAGGATGTAATTTACTAAAAACATATGCTGCTCCATATTCACCAAGGTAGCAATGCTGGGTCAGAGAGACATCCTGCAGGGCAATGTGAATTCTCCCAAGCCTCAGTAACACCAATTGCACATCAGTTCTACTTAGGGAAGCCCCAGACCAAACCAGTCCCAAAGATAGCCCCTGCAAACCTAGAGGGAAACCTGATCAGCCTACATAAAAAAAAAATGCCATTCCTACTACAGCTGCTGATTACCTGTGTGTCTTGGACACTTAACCAGTCTGTGCCTAATCAATAAAACTAGAGATTTCCCACCTTCAAATATATGGTCCTATGACCCTATGAATAACATTTCTCTCTCTCCCTTCTTCAAAATCCTCTTACATGCATATCAGGTGAGTATCTATCCCCTATTCTTCCTCTACACCCCACCAAGCTTTGAAGTGAAAAATATAAGCTAAAACTTACTATACTAAAGTTTACTATTTCCTGAAATGCAAATCTCACAGACTTTCACAGGTATGTCTAACAAATACAAAATACCCCTAGATCAACACACTGGAAATTGACTGCTTTGGATATATCATATTGAAATTGGCTATTTCGGACATATATGCTTATACACACTTATATTGGGTATCAGACTTAGACATGCAAGAAAGTAACTATGAATTGTTAAAATAGACATGTTCCAATTTGCCTCAGTGCTGGTGGTTTTTAGCAGCACTAGGGGTCCTTTAAAAATTTGTTTCTGATGCCTTTACAATTCTTCTTCTGTGCCCCTTTTCCACTTCCTGGCTATCTCTCTCCCCAACTTTGTATACTATTCCTCCTCTTCAGAATTCCCTCCTTCTTCCCCTCCACTTATCAAAGTCTTTTCCTTTCTTCAAAGTCCAAATCCCATTTCCTCCCTGCTACTCCATCCTACAGAGATCTCTCCCTCTTGTGAACTCCATGGCATTTCTTAGCATTCATATGGGAAACGGAATCATATACTTCCCTGTAATATCTTTTATGTATGATTGGTTGTGGGGTTTTTTTTAATTTTTTAACTCTTCTGCTGTTAAATTTTCATGTATACAGATGCAGCTAGGTGGTATGGTGGATAGAGTACTATACTTATAGTCAGGAAGACCTGAGTTCAAATCTTGCCTTGGATACTTATTAGCTATGTGACCTTAGACAACTCACTTATCTTTTCTGTGCCTCAGTTTCATCTCCTGCACAATGAGGGAGTTTGACTCAATATTTTCCAATGCCTCTTCTAACTCTAAATCTATGTTCCTTTGTAAGGAGGGAATGAGTTTGGGGGACTGCCAAAAGACAGGTGAAGAGGTTATTTGTTCCACTCGCCCATTTAGTCCCACGGTGATTTAAATGGACACAAGCTAGTGACCAAGGGCACAACGGGAATTGAAAGGAATATGCTTACTCATGTACTTTCCATCCTCCACCAGCTGCTCTGCTTAATTTCGACTCCATCATCATCTTCATCATGCCCTTTGGTCAGGCAGCCTCTGGCACTACCCCCTCCCCCAGCTTCCCTTTGTGTACTGTCTTCTCTCACTAGATTATAAGCTCTTTGAGGGCAGGGACTGGTTTTCTCTTTCTAATTGGTATCCCCAAAGTTTAATATAGTATCTGGCACATAATGGACACTTAATAAATGTTTATAGTATCATATTACTCCAACTCAAACAGCAGACTGAATTCAGGGAGTGGTAGCTGAGACAGAGACAAAGATGTTCAAAAGATAGTTTAAAAGCCCTAAGCCTAGGGTTTTTTGCTGGCTGGTTTCCCAGTTGTTGCTATGGGTATGCTGCATAAAAGAGCTAAAAAAGCCCCTGAAGCTATTGGATAAAATGGTTGTGGCCATTCCCCTATGATGATGTGGCTATATAGCAGCTGTAATTCAACAAAGTTGAGCGCAGTTAAAGGAGGACCAACTGATAACAACATAGCAGAAGAAATCGCCCAACAGTGCAGTATATAACTTACAGCACAGTAGAGAAAGTAGCAAACAGTATCATTGGAAGAAGGGGAGTTCAATGTAGGATATGTCATTAAGACTATGAGTTGCCTTGGCTACATGTATTCCTGTGTGTGCCTCTCACATTTGATGTGAGAAACATCTAACTGATGGTGTGGAATTTATGGGAGAGCATACACTTGTATATTAGAGGGAGTTTCCATGATAATTACTGTTATACTATTTAATTGATTGACTCTTACATTGAACTAATCTTCTGATTGGTATATTAAAAGAGAAATATTGGTAGGGGCTGATCCAAAATCTATTGATTCTTGAACTTAGGGTAGTTTTTAGAAGGCATTCATGAAGGGATCCTAAGCTACACATATATATTGCCCCTCCAACCTTTGAAGGAAGGTACCATGTGTTTATCTTTTTTTCCCATCCTAAGAGCTTAGCATAGAACTGGGTATACAGAAGATATTAAAAAAACAATCTGTTTAACAAATGTAGTTAAAACAATAATGATATGTCTCATATACATACTTCAAAGTGATGTATGTCCCCAAATATCCTAAGAAGTAAATGATACAAGTTAAAAGACAGTAATGTTCACTAGAAAACCAAGTTTGAATGTTAATGATCAGATTCCATGAACCAGTATATTTATAAATAATAATAAAAAAACTCTATTAATATAGCATATACAGTTTACATTTACAGGAGAGGCAGTGAGTATAGTGGTTAGAAAGCTGAGTCAGGAAGTCCTAAATTTAATTCTCCTTTCTTAACCACCCTGGAAGTAGGATACTGGGCAAGTGAACCTCTCAGACTGTTAAGGCAACTTTCTAAGACTACAAGTTGCAGCAACCTGCACTAGTAGAGAGAGTTTCCTCATCTGGGAATTCATTATGCCAGTGAAACCAGTGATCCAGTCCTTATCCTATTTTATAGTTACTAGGAATTTTACATATTTGCCTCGGAGTTAAAAAAAATCTGAGTTTGAATTATGGTTCTACCACTGCACAAATTCAACTGTGGAGCTAGAAAAGAAATCAGAAGTCAATGAGTAGGGGCAGCTAGGTGGCACAGTGCATAGAGAGCACTGGCCCTGGATTCAGGAGGACCTGAGTACAAATCCAGCCTCAGACACATAACACTTACTAGCTGTGTGACCCTGGGCAAGTCACTTAACCCCATTGCCTAACCAAATAATAATTAAAAAAAAATAATTTGAAAAAAAGAAGTCAATGAGTGCAACCATTGTATATGTAAGGGGTATGTGTGTGTATGTGTGTGTGTGTGTGTGTGTGTGTATATGTATGTATGTACATGTGTATTCATTTTGTTGCCCATGTAGATAGTGTGTTCATATGGAGCAGAGTTTATATGTGACTCACAGGGAGATGTGAACAAGTATCTCTAGAATTTCCTAGCCTAACTCTCTCCAAGGGAATATTTGATTTCTAACAGGAGCCATGAGGCTGGCTCCTCTGTTCTCCTCAGATAAAGGTTACCAGGTTAGAATTATATCTATCCTTCATGTGTCCTTTGTAGTTTCATGTGCAATCATCTTTGCTTTATTCTACTATGTTATGGAAATGCTTATTTTATTTCATAAATCAAATATAAAACAAATAAAATTTAAAAAGAATTATATCTATCCCATCCCCCAAGTACTGTTAATCTGAGGGAAATAATACTTTAGGTTCAAGCCACTCTCCTTATTGCTGTCCCTTTAATGGGGAATTGGTATTCCAAGTACTCTAAAAGTTTGACTTCATTTCCATCAAATGCCAGCTCCACAAAGACCATTACACAGAGTGTATAACAAATAAACCTATTTATCCAAGGCAATAACAAACAGAAGTCAGAGAAGTTACACAGATTAGAATATACCAGATAATACACACAGAAAGAAGAGCTCTCTCACTGGGAGCAAAATATGAGAGAGAGAGAGAGAGAGAAGAGAGAGAAAGAGAAAGAGTCCCAGATTTTACCCCAGAGTCTCTAGTATGGTAAGAGTAAGCTGTGGATAGGAACGTGATCAAGGCACCAGCTCCTCAGCATATCAGCATGCTCCTGGAGTCTATCTTTTCCTTTAGGGATCTCCCCTTGAAGAGAATCAGAATCTTCATAAAGAACTCAGATCTCTCCTCTCCTGAGCTCTCGATAACTCCTTACCCAACACAGATGTAAAGTATCAAGTAATCATTTCTCCACCAATGAGGAGGGTCTTATGCAGATGAGCTTGAGCCCTAGGTTACATATAGATGACAAAACTGACTTTACCTTTCTTACTCTCAGTCTCTTTATCTATAGGAAAAGAAGGAAGGAAGGAAGGAAGGAAGGAAGGAAGGAAGGAAGGAAGGAAGGAAGGAAGGAAGGAAGGAAGGAAGGAAGGAAGGACAATTCAGCTGGGGTGAGGGAAGGGGAAGTTCCTTAGCAGCTGTTGTCAACTTCATTATGTTTAAATCAATTTCTAGCCTATCAAAATCTATTCTCTAGAGTGCCTTGAGCAGTTGAAGTCACCAATCACCCTAAATGGTGGTGAAGTTTTTATTCCAATCGGGATGAAAATGTTATTCTCATAGCATAGCAAGTCCTACTCCCTTAGCCTCTAGTTTTATTGAGGCAGATGTTAGCCTCAGGGAAAGTTCCTCATGAGTTGTTGCCACGTCTATTCTTGGCCAACAATGAAAAGTAAGAAAGCATTCAAAGGTGAATGAACAGACAGACCTTTAGACCATTCCATAAATCATTTGAACAGTAGGCAGCAATATATCTATCAAGTATTTGAAGGCATATTATGTGGAAGAGAGAATACATTTGTTCTGCTTGGCTCTAGAGGTTAAAACAGGAGGCAATGAATAAAAGTGGCAAAGAGGCAGATTTAGATTTAATGCAGGGCAAAACGTCCTAATAATTAGAACTGTCCAAGAGTAGAATGGATTGCCTTACGAAGGATACTCCTCACTAGAGGTCTTCAGTCAATCAGTGGTGGGGTGCCTGCCTACTTGTTGGGTGTGTTAGAGGAGGGATTCTTGTTCAGTCTCTGATATCTCTCCCATTTCTGAGCTTCTGAGATTTTTACCCCCTCAGTGTATTCACGTCTATTTCTCTTCATCTCGTTTTCTGTGTTTACATTTCTGTGCATCTTTGTATATGTCTATTTCTTGCACTTTCTCTGCTTCTCTGTCTCTTTCCATCAGGAAAAACTAAGTGGATGAAAACTATCTGTTGCTCAAACTGTGACCCACAGCCAAATGAACAGTCCATTGAGAGAGTCCCTTAGTAGTAACTGTGAGCTGGCCTGAGAACTGAACTTCAGAAGAAAGAAAGCAGACTGGATTGCATTTGGGAAACTATGTCATGCTTTCTGTGACCCCAAGTTTTTCCATGATATGAAAACCCATTTTTTTAAACACTAGTGTTTGTCCTGTGATGTTTTGTTGTTATAAGTCCTGGAACAGCACTATTTCTGAAGAATTAAACTTGCAGGTAAGCCAATAGTCAATGGGTAGAGTGATGGTGGGCATTAGTGGGACATGGTATGGTTCTAACAATAGCCTATGAAATCAGAAATCTATTCCCATCCTATCTTGTCCCTTCAGCAACTTTTGAAAAGGTTCTAGTTTGTCCATGTCCCTCTAAAAATGTAACACTATGAGCTGAATAAAACATTCCTTTCGCTCTCTGGCCATGGCAAAATAGAAGGGGACTATTATAGCTTGTTTCTCTGGCTCTAGAAACCATGTCTGTTAATGAAGCCTAAGTCAGATGATACCAAGAGCATTTATAGATGATCCTGGAAGGAGAACAAGTAGAAAGAAAATGAAATTGATTTGTCAGCATTTCTTTAATGATTTGCTTTCATCATCAAGGAGGATGAAATCACAGTCAGTCAGCACCGGTCTTCAGTAAGAAATGCTCACCAGGGGCAGCTAGGTGGCACAGTGGATAGAGCACTGGCCCTGGATTCAGGAGGACCTGAGTCCAAATCCAGCCTCAGACACATAACACTTACTAGCTGTGTGACCCTGGGCAAGTCACTTAACCCCATTGCCTACCCAAAAAACAAACAAACAAACAAAAAAAGAGAAATGCCCACCAACTAGGGAATGACTGAACAAATGGCAGCATATGAATGTAATAGAATATTATTGTGCCATAAGAAACAACAAAAGGGACTATTTCTGAGAAACCCGGGAAGACTTATATGAACTGATTCAGAGTGAACAGAATCAGGTGAACAGTTTATGCAGTAACTAAACTGTACAGACAACTTTAAAAGCCTTAAGAACTCTGATCAATGCAATGACCAACCACAATTCCATTGGGTCAATGAGGAGCCATGTTACTCACCTCCTAACAGAGATGATGGATACAAGTTGCAGAGTGAAACATACATTTTAGATACAACTAATGTGAGAATTTGTTTTGCTTCACTCTGCATATTACAAGGATTTGGTATTTTTTTCCATGGGAAGAGGGAGAGAGAAAATAAATGCTTATTAACTGCAGCTAGGTGGCTCAGTGGATAGATCAGTAGGCCTGGAGTCAGGAAGACCTGAGTTCAAATGTGACCTCAATCACTTACTAGCTGCATGATCCTAGGCAAGTCACTTAACCTCTGTTTGCCTTAGTTCCCTGGAAAAGAAAATGGCAAACCACTCCAGTATCTTTGCCAAGAAAACTCCATGGACAAGGTCCATGGAGTCATGAAGGGTCAGACATAGTTGAACAGCTGTGTCAGAGGTGAGATTTGAACCCAGGTTTCCTGGATACTGAGGCTGGCTCTCTAGCCACTGTGCTATTCTCTCATATTTGTTTATTATTTAAAACAGGGCCACAAACTGTGGCCTGTGGGCCAAATCAGGCCTGCTGACTATTTTTGTGTGGCCTTCCTGGGAGCTAAGAATGGTTTTTACATTTTTAAATTAAAATTTATTGTATTTTAAAATATCAAAACCATTGTTAGCTTGGGGCAGCATAAAAACAAGTAGCCAGTAATATTAGGTAGTAGTTTGTTGACCTTTGATTTAAAACAACAACCAAAATGTGCTTCAGTAGAACAATACGTAACTATAAAGGCCCTTGTCCCAGAGGGGCTTTTTGTATCTACATTGAAACGATATGAGTTCCTGATAAACACAACCACGGGGATAACTCTATTCAACACTTCTGATTTATTAGTGTCAAGTGAGGCATAAAACAGGGAGAATTTGATTGCGAATGGTATTTGCCCCTATCATGAAGGATTTCCTGCACCAACATCAAAGGGAAAAGGATTTCCTATAGGTGGTGAAGTCTTCCACATGCTCCTGGCTATGTATGTCATTATTCTGATTTTCGTGAACACCGCAGTTCTGCAGGACTTCTGCGATGAGGTCTGTGGCCACTTAAAACAAATCAGCTTCACAAACACAAAAGTGAGTCAGTCCCCGGAATCTCAGAGCTGGTGGGATACAACAGATGCATAGGAAAATAAGCTCAGTACCAATAAATATAAAGTGATTTCAGAGTTGGGATGCAGAAGAAGGGGCAGGGATGACTAATAGCTGGTTGAACCAAGAAAGACCACTTGAAGGAGGGACATGGGCTGAAGAGCCAGGAAGTCCAAGAAGCAGAGGAGAGGACAGAAGAGAAGCAGATTCTGGCTAAACACAAGGAAAAACTTCCCAACAATTAGAATTGACTGAAAATGGAGTGGGCGTCCCTATGAGGTGGTAAGTTCCCTGTTACCAGAGATCTTCAAGCAGAACCTGGTTGACCCCTTGGCATGGATAATGAGAGAGAATTCTCTCAGATAGGAGCTGAGCTCAATTGCCTCTAAAGCCTCATCCTGCTCAGAGATTCTATGATACTCTGAATTCTCATCCACAGACCCCACACCTTTTATCCTCTTTCTTTCTTTTTTGCTTTTTAAAAGTTGATTTAATATTTATTTTCCCCCAACTATGACTTTTTCCCCTTTCCCTATTTGCTTTTCATCTCCAGCAGTACTGTTATCCAACACACAAGCAATTCAAGTGCACAGCTCATCTTTATTACTGAGGGAGAGAGGATTTGATGTCAATTATAAATATAGTTTCATATTATTCAGTGTGGTACAGGCCTAAATACTAAAAAAAAAAACAACCTGAAGTCAGCAAGTATTATTAAGCACTTACTATGTGCCAGGCACTGTGGTAAGCACTGGGGATGCATAGAAAGACAAAGACAAGATCCCACTCTCGAGAAACAACATACAAGCAACTGTGTGCAGACAAGATATATACAGCATAAATTGGACATAATCTCAGAGGGAAGGCAATAAAAGGCACTGGGAAAGTCTTCTTATAAAAAGTGGGATTTTAGCTGAGAAGGTAGAGGTAAGGAGGGACAGAGTTCTAGTAAGGGGGACAGCTAGTGAATATGGATGGAGTTGGGAGATGAAGTGTATTGTAAGAGGTATCAATCAATCAACATTTGCTAAGTACCTACTATGTGCCTGGCACTATGTTAACTGATGAGGCTCTGAGAAGAGGCAAGAAGGACAGTGTCACTAGATCACAGAGTAGATGGAGATAAGTAAGGTGGCACAGCAGATGGAGTGCCAGCCTTGAAGTCAGAAAGACCTGAGTTTGAATCTGGCCTGAGACACTTACTAGCTGTGTGACACTGGGCAAGTTACTTAACCCTGTTTGCCTCAGTTTCCTCATCTGTAAAATGAGCTGGAGAAGGAAATGGCAAACCACTCTAGTATCTTGGCCAAGAAAACACCAAATGGGGTTACAGAAAGTAAGATGTGACTGAAATGACAACAACTGGAAAGATAGGAAGGGGCCAGGCTATGGAGGGCTTTAAAAGCCAAACAGAGGAATTTATATTTGATCCTGGAGGCAGTAGGGAGCCACTGGACTTTACTGAATGGAGGGGAGGGGAGTTGTATATGTGGCATGGTTGGATCTACACTGTAGGAAGATTAGTTTGGCAGCTGAGTGGAGAATGTACTAGAGTGGGGAGAGACTTGAGACAGGGAAAGCAAAAGCCATGTGTGTAAGGTGATGAGGGCCTGAATCAGGATGGTGGTGGGGACAGAAGAGAGAAGGAGGAGTACAAGAGATGTTAGGAAAGCATAAAGAACAGGATAAGGAAAATGGCGGCAATGGGAGTAGCGGGGCAGGTATTGATAAAAATCGAGGAGTGGAGGTTGACCCCTAGGTTGCATGTCTGAGTGACGGAAGGAAAGTGGTTCCCTTGTCAGTAATCAGGAAGTTAGGAAAAGGGAAAATTGGGGTATGTGTGTGTGTGTTGGGGAGGTGATGAATTTAGACATGTAGTATTTGAGGAGTCCCATAGGTAGCTGAAGATGTGAGACAAGAGGTCAGGATAGTAATAAGGGCTGGATAAGTGTATCTGAGAGTCATCTGCACAGAGATGACAAATGAGTCCATAGGAGTTGACATACCATAGAAGCAAAAGGGAAGACAGCCAAGGAAAGAGCCTTGGAGAACACCCATGAAGATCCAGTAAGGAAGACTGAGAAGGAACAGATAGATAAGAGGAGAACTCTGAGATAATAGTACTCCCCAAACCTAAAAATTCTCTTATATATACTTCATGAGTCAACACTCTTTTTAGTTCAAAGATCCCTTTTCTAGGCCCTCATCTTTGGGAATCATTGCTTTTCCTGTTAGTCCCATAACCCTAGTCACCAGACTGAGGCTGAGTCCCCTCTTCTAATTTCTTAATGCCCAGGAGAGGAAGTGCAGTTTTCTAACCTGGGCTCCAAACTATGCTCTCAATAGTCAGGTTTAAAACCACTCTCCTGACAGCCACTTGAACTGTCAGTTTATCCAGTGACCTCCCAGGCCCGGAAAGTCTCCTAGTTGAGGGCACTTAGCCCTGACTCAGTTTCTCTGAACTGAGCCACCCAACCCGAACAGCACAAACTGGGCTTGCTTTTCCCTTTGTCCTGGTTCCTTTGTACCTCATTTTGTTCAAAAATGATAAGGATCAGATAAAGGCCTGCTCCTCTTTGCTCCAAACCAACAATTTAAGTTCTCTCAAATGCCTGTCTCATCCCTAGCACCACCACCCCCCCTCCAGTATCACTAATAAATCTTTTTCTCATTATAACTCTGCCCTACCCAAGTCCCACAAGTAACTAAACCACTGGTCCAATCCCACTTAGAGGCAGAGTGAGAGGTTGCTGTACAAGTTTATAGTTAAGCTATACTTTCACGCATTAAAGCAAGCTCCATCGTTCCCCCCAAGAAATTCCCCTTCACTTCCTTCAATACAGCAATATTTCAAAGACCTAAATTTCACAATGGTAACTTACCAGGACAACAATCTTTCCAGGTCAGTCAACAATCATATATTAAGTACTTTACTTTATGTTAAGCACTATGCTAAGTCCTGGAGATGCAAATATAAACTCCTATCCCCAAGTGGCTTCCATTCTAATGGGGAAAGACATCATATAAAAACTATTTGGAAAGGGTGAGGAAGGAGAGAAGGAAGGTACCTGGGGGAGACAGGGAAGAGGGCAAGAGTGAAGTATGGCTGGCCCCAGACCATTCCTCCAATGGAGGTGCTGGGAGGAACTCACCAATGGGATAAGAGGACCCCAGGAGCACAAGGAGAAGGCAGCTGAAGCATGGTAGCAAAGTCAGGCTGGACTTCATGAACTGTCAGAGCAAAAAAGATACAATTGCCTGCAGGTTGTATTTCTAGAATTCAGAATTTAGTAACGATTATTAATAAAAAAAAAATAATAATAGCTAACATTTCTACAAGATTTTTTAAAGGCTTGCAAAGCACTTTACGTATATTCTTATTTGATCCTTTTATCCTCACTGAAACCCTAGGAGATAGGTGCTATTTTATCCCCATTTTACAAATGAGGATAAGAAGACTGAAAGAGATTTGATCAAGGGCACACAATTGATAAGTATCTGAGGCAGCATTGGAACTCAGGTCTTTCTGGCTCTAAGTCCAACACTATCCACTGGGCCACATAGGTGCCATATGCCTACTATGTGCCCTAAGTGCTTTCACAAACATTATCTCATTTGATCTTTACAACAACCCTGAGAGGTAAGTACTGCTGTTATCACCATTTTACAGTTGTGGAAACAGAGGCAAACAGAGATTGAATGACTTTCCTAAGGTCACAGAGCTAGTAAGTATCAAAATCCAGATTTGAACTCAGGTCTTCCTGATTCCAGGCCCAACTCTCTATCCATTGTACCACCTAGCTACTTCTTCACCTGATGACCTCCAATGAGGGTAAACCCACCCCCTCCTGAGGTAGCCAATTTCACTTGTGGTCAGCTCTGTTCTTAGGAAGTTCTGCTTTATAACAAGCTCAAGGCTTCCTATAAAACCTTCACCCATTACTCCTCATTTCTCCTCACTTCATCTGGGGTCATGTTTAGCATAATCTATGTGCTAACATCTCACTAGTCCTTCCAGTATTCTTTTAGGGTTTTGCAGTCCTGGCTGTGCCCCACTGTAGAGTTGTATTGTGTTTATATGAAGACACCAAATCCGCTATCTCAAGTAGCTAATTAATTACTACTCTATGGATGGGTTCAACCCTAGAGGGACAGGGAATCTTATGGACTATTTATGGGCTACTATGAGTCCTGAATATTGCATTGGTACTTACTACACTGAGGAATAAAGGCTAACCAGCATTTTTGCCTTGAGTTGTTTGCGCAGAAGCTTGGGACCCTCTAAGTCAATATCTTTGGAGACCTAGATACAAGCTCTATTTCAACTGTACTCTGAGATTTCCCAGAGACAGCCCTGGATAGAGGCAACACAAACAAAACAGAAGCATATGTGGAAAGATACTGGGGCAAGAACTCACTTCGACAAGAACAGTTGAGAAAACTGGAAAGCAATGCACCAGCAGCTGGGTGTAGGTCTCCAGCTACAAAGTATACCATCGAAGACTTCTAGGTCATCTCTTGCATCCTGGGCCATCACCAGTCTCCTGCCCCATGTCTTGCCACTGGACTCAGATGACTCTGCAGGAGAGAGTGAGGCCGACAACTTTGCAGAGTGCTGCCTCACTTAAATCCAATTCATGAACAAGTCAAGACACCACTCCATGAAGTCACTGGTTCTTTTCAGAAATAAAGAATGAGCAACAACCAACCAACCAAGATAAATTCGCAACAGTTACATGAGTTAGAAATAAAGGCTGACTAGTAGAACATGGAAGAAGTTACCTGTCCGGTCTGTGCATGGAGGAAGAGTCTGTGACCAAACAATTGACAGAGAGATTCACATGGACAATTCTGATTACATAAAATTTAAAAGGTTTTTGCACAAACAAAACCAATGCAGTTAAAATTAGAAGAGAAGCAGGAAACTGGAAACAAACGTATTTGCAATAAGTTTCTCTGATAAAGGTCTCATTTCTAAGCTATGTAGGTAACTGAGTAAAATTTATAAAAATAAGAACCATTCCCCAGTTGATAAATGAGCAAAGGATATGAAGACAAGTTTCAGAGGAAGAAATCTAAACTATCAATAGTTGCATGAAAAAATGCTTTAAATCTATTAATTAGAGAAATGAAAATTCAAGCAACTTTGAAGTATCACCACGCCTATCAGATTGGAAAAGTTGACAAGAAGAAAAAATAATAAATTCTAGAGGGGTTGCAGGAAAACATTAATGCATTATTGATAGAGCTGAGAACTGGTTCAAGTATTCTGAAAAACAATTTGGAATTATGCCCCCAAAGCTATTAAGCTATGTATACCCTTTGACCCTAAGATACACTACTAGGTCTATGCCCCAAAGTGATCAAAGAAAGAAGAAAAAAGACCTATCCATACAAAAATATTTATAGCATCTCTTTTTGTGTTGGCAAAGCACTAGAAACTGAGGGGATACCCATGAATTGGGGAATTGCAGAACAAGTTATGGTATATTCAGTATTATTGTGCTGTAAGAAATGATGAAAGGGATAGTTTCAGAAAAACCTGAGAAAACTTGTATGAACTGATGCAAAGTGAAGTGAGTGCAACCAGGAGAACAATTTATACAATAATAACAATGATGTAACGATAAACAACTTTGAAAGAATTAAGAATTCTAAGCAATACAACACAACCAATCACAGTTTCAAAACACTCATGATGAAACATGTTATTCATGTCCAAGTAGAGAACTTTTTTCCCAATTCTTTAAAACAGTTTTATTTAAAGTTTTGAGTTCCAAATTCTATACCTCCTTTTCTCCCCTCCCACCTCTCTGAGACAGTGAACAATCAGATATAGGTTATACATGTGCAATTATGTATAACATTTCCATATTAATCATTTTGTACAAGAAGACTTGAATAAAAGGGGAAAAAAAAGAAAGTGAAAACTAGCATGCTTCAGTCTGTATTTAATCAATATCAGTTTCTGTGTTTGTCTTGGCAGGTAGACTCCCAAGTATTTTGTATTGTCTACAGTTATTTTAATTGGAATTTCTCTTTCTTTCTCTTACTGCTAGACTTTGTTGATAATATTTTAAATACTGATGATTTGTGGGGGTTTATTTTGTATCCTGCAACTTTGCTAAAGTTATTCATAATTTCAAGTAGTTTTTTAATTGGTTCTCTAGGACTGCAAAGAGTGATAGTTTTGTTTTCTTATTGCCTGTTCTAATTCTTTTAGTGTCTTTTTCTTCTCTTATTGCTATAGCTAATATTTCTAGTACAATAGTAAATAATAGAGGTGATAATAGGCATCCTTGCTTCACCCCAATTGTATTGGGAAAGTTTCTAGCTTATCCCCGCTATTACAAATAATGCTTGTGATGGTTTTAGATAGATACTACTTATCATTTTAAGGAAAGCTCTGTTTATTCCAATGCTCTTTAGTTGTTGTTGGTTTTTTTTTTATAGGAATAGGTGCTGTATTTTGTCTGAAGCTTTTTCTGCACCTATCAAGATAATCATATGATTTCTGTTGATTTTGTTTTTGATATGGTCAATGATGCTGATAGTTTTCCTAATATTTAACCAGCCCTGCATTCCTGGTATAAATCCCAGCTCATTGTAGTGTGTGATCCTGGTGATATATTGCTGTAATCTCCTTGGTAGTATTTTATTTAAAAATTTTGCATCAATATTCTATTAGCGAAGTTGGTCTGTAGCTTTCTTTCTCTGTTTTGGCTCTTCCTGTTCTGGATATCAGCACCATATTTGTGTCATAAAAAGCATTTGTTAGGGTTCCTTCTTCGCCTATTTTTCTACCAGGTAGAGAACTGATGGACTCAAAATGCAAATGAGAACATTTTCCTTCCTTCCTTCCTTCCTTCCTTCCTTCCTTCCTTTCTTCCTTCCTTCCTTCCTTCCTCTCTTTCCTTTTCTTTCTTCCTTTCTTTTTGGACAGGGCTAATGTAAGAAACTGTTTTATATGACTACACATTTTTATAATGGATTTTGGTTTTCCTTGCCTTTTCAATAGGGGATGGGAGGAAGGGGAAGTGGAGGGAGGGAGAGAATTTGGAAGTGAAAAAAAATAAAATTGAATTCAAACAAATAAAGTGATTTGGGAGGGGAGGGGCTGCCCCAAGATTGGGCTGGGTCTATATAAACCCAGAGACAGGAGCACTGAGCTATTAGTTATATCTTGAAAAATTGTTTCCTGTTCTTAATTTGAAAGATAGATGAATTGCAGTGTTGGGCTCAAAGTAAGTGTTCAAGAATTAATTAACTGCTATACTTCAATGCTTCAGTGGCTCTGTGATCTCAGTCATATGGGTACTTCCTCTAAGGATGCAGATTATAACTCATCCATTCCAGTTTCAGAAAAACCTGGAAAGACTTATATGGACTGATGCAAAGTGAAGTGACTGGATCTAAGAGAACACTGTACAAAGCAACAGCAATATTGTACGATGATCAACTGTTAATGACTTAGCTATTCTGATCAATACAATGATCCAAGACAATTCAAAGAACTGATGATGGAAAAAAATGCTATCTACTTCCAAAGAGAGAATGGATAGAGTCTGAGAACAGACTGAAGTATAATTTTCTCATTTTATTTCTCCTGCATTTTTTGCAACATGGTTAATATGGAAATGTTTTGCATGATTTTACATCTATAATTGATATCAAATTTCTTTCTTTCTCAGTGGGTAGGAGATGGGTAAGAGCGAGGAAAAAGAATTTGGAACTCAAATTTTTTAAATGGTATTAAAAATAAATAAATTTATTTTAAAAATAAGTTATTTAAATAGATAAAATGAAATAGAACTCATCCATTCCTTTCCATCCTGGGTGATTCTTTTACATATCTGCCTTAAGTTCTCCCCAGAGATCCACCCAGCTGGATGGGAACCTGTCTGTAATTCTCTTAACATTACATGGATACCAATGAAAACCATCTAGCTGGTATCTCTCAATTTCACCATAGGGCTTGCTTATTTTTTTTTCTGTCTCGACATCTCTCCAATGACATCCTTTATGCTGCTTCTCCTACACAATTCTTCATTTGTAATATGTCCCAGCCTGCTAATGCCCACCATGCGCCTCTCCATTGCCCTTCCGATGACCTCCAATCTTAATTCTTTGGAGACTGTGGCATTCCATGACTCATAGTCATATAGCATCCCCAGAAAAATATCATTGCTAAAAAAGATGGTCCTTTGTTCCAGGGAAGAGGTTGGAGTCATTGAAAGTATGTAACATGTTATATTTCTCTCTAAAAAACCTTTTACTGATATAGCCCCTTCATTGATTTTTTTCCCCTATAGCCCTACATAGAAAAAAAAAGTCCTCCAGTTGTGATTTAAAGGGAAAAGGAAGAAAAGACAATAATCCACCTCACTAAAGCCCTTATTCTATAGCAATGGTGCCCCATGTATTCCTAGCCCCCTTGTTCCTCCAAATAGCCCTACCTCATCATGGACCCGGTGTAGTTTTGCTGCATAAGCATATTTTTTATTGATCTTGTCTTTTTATATAACCTATATTTCCCAATGTATCCTTCCCCTTCCCCCTTGCAGAGAATTATCCCTTATAACAAATGGTAATAATAACTAGCATTTATATAGCACTTAAAAACTTGCAAAACACTTTACAAGTGTATCTCATTTGATCCTCACAATGACTCTGGGAGGTAGGTGCTAGTTTTGTCCCCATTTTCTGATGGGGAAACTGAGGCACGCAGCAGTTAAGTGACTAGCTTCCTTCAAGTTTCAACTAAAGTTCCAGCTTCTACAGGAAGTATCTTTCAGAACCTTGTAATTCTAGTACCTTTTCCTATTTATCCTGTAGAAAGCTTGTTTGTATAAATTGCTTGTTGTCTCCTCCATTAAATTGTGAATTCCTTTGCCTCTTTTTGTACTTAGCACAGTACCTGGTATTTTTGTTGTTGTTTGTCCTTTCATCCTCCAAGAGGACCATGACATCAGGGTGATGCCATGACATGCAAGTGAACTGAATTTTAGTGAGGTAGGGCTGTGAAGTCACCAGCCTCACTTTCTCCTCCAGAGCCATCTGGTTCTACTGGTTATAGATCAGGATGACTGGAGATGACCCTGGATGCAATGAGACGCCTTGGCCTTTTTAAGCTAAGATCTTTACCAGGTCTCAGTTTGATTGAGGCAATACCCATTCATTGATTAAGGCTAAGTAAGAAATGAGGCAAAGAATGGCCTCTTTTACCTAGTCAAAAAAAAAATCAATTTGGGAGGGGAAGACCCTTGGGGTTTCTGACCAAAACAGAAACAATTGCTATTTACATTCACTCTGAGCCAGTCAGCTCCCAAACAATCACCAAGTGGGGCTTGGCCTCGGACCTATTGTTGGCCAGTCACAGAGAACAAGAAGAAAATGTTTCAGAGATCAAAATTTACATTCCTTTGGACAGAGCACCCTCAGGTAAGGGTATGATACCCTGTGTGGAAAGAGGGAAGGGAAAGTAGGCACTCAATAAATGCTTATTGACTGACTGACTGACTTTCCCACACAGTCACATAACTATTAAGCTTCTGAGGCCACATTTGAACTCAATCTTCCTCATTCCAAGTCTAGCACCCTCTCCACTGAGTCACCTAGCTGCTGCAAATAAAAGGGATTGGGGGGAGGGAAGGGAAGGGAGGGAGGGAGCAGTTGAACTAACCAACTAAGTAACACAGAGTTCCATACCCTTAGAGTTCCTCCATAGCTACCCTGCCTCCACCCCAAAGATGAGAGGAAAGTACATTCTCATATCTGTTCTTTGGGGCCCACCTTGGTCATTTTAATTTCACAGTCCCCTGCTTACTCTCAACCTTCTGTTGATCTGCCCTGCTTCACTGATGCATGCATCCTGATCCTGGTGGTGTCCTGGGGTTGGGGGTAGGATGGGGGTGGGGAGGAGAGGTCCTCTTAGGGCTGCTCTCCCCAAAAGAAGGAAGGAAACCTCTAAGGCAGGCCACTCTTCCTTCCCCAAGAGTGATTCTTTTCTGGACAGGTCAAAACGCCAGGAAACACAAGCCAGACAGCCAGCTCAAAGGGAGTCCAATTCTGGGATTGCTTTGACTTGCTCTAAGTCTCCTGTTTCTGGGGGATAGGCTGACAATATTGCCTCACTCTATTAGGGCCTGAGGGAAAGAGGAAAAGAAAAGGAATGGCACCCTCCTGGTCTTTTATTGACTAAAATTTGCTCCCCAACTTTTGAGGGTGGTATGCTATGGTGAATGATACTCCTTTCTTCTTCCCCAATTTTCTCTTCCTTTCTCCACTTTGACACTTCAGTTTCTTCCAGTGAAGCCTTTCATTCTGCTCCCAAGGAATTCTGCGGTGGCCTCTATCTAGCTCAACTCATCTTGACTTCTGTGCCTTTTCTAAAGGGCTAGGGTCAGGGTGGGGGTCTAGGGAGGAGTGTTCCATTATGGGCTGGAAGATCTCTCTGACAGCCCAGTGGGCAGAAATAGCTTGACCTGGCCGAGGCAGAGGCCAGCAGCTGCAAGTCACCTTGGCTGATGTCAGAGGAGGAGCAGATCGATACTATCTCTGCCGGTTTCCTTTGGGTAGGCAACTTCCGCCTTGATGTTTGTCAAGTAAGAAACATGGGTTGGGGCAGCCCCTCTCAGAGCAGAGAATGGAGGAGAGCCTGAGAAAAAGGACTGGAAGATGAGGAGTCCCTAAATTGAGTGTGTTTAGAAGCCCTGATGTTTGATAAACTTCTTAAAGCAGTTATAGAACTGTGCCCCACTCCATCCCCAAAAGTCTAGCCTCCAAATAGAATCTTTAGTCACATATATATAGGCAATCTAAGTAGCATCTCTCTTTTCCTTCATGGTTCTCTTCTTGAGGCCAGTGTGGTCCCTTCATCTGACCCTTTGCCTTGTTGCTGGCTTGGTGCCTGAGATGGAAGAGACTTAACGCCTCTGTGAGCCACTGTGTCTCAGAGCTATCCATAGGACTTACTTGTAGATCAGGAAAATCCATAGTGATAAATCGTATAAGGACCCATTTCCCGTCTAGCTGGTACATCTAACTCTGCTTATATGTGGCTTGTGAATCTCTCTGTGTAGGTGGATATGTTGTGTTTTTTTTTTCCTCCAGTGATTAGTAGGGATAGCTGTCTTCCAGCACCTGACTTGTAAAGGTGTTAGGGCTCCATGACATCATACATGCACTAACATCATCTGAGTGACCAGACTTACTGATCCACTGTCAGTCTCCCCATATGGTTTATTAACTGGACCTAATGTGCTAGGTGATGTGCAGAGAAGGGATCTCCACCCTCATACGGCTTTTCATTTTTTCTTTAATAGGAAAACAGAGTTCCATCTAACTCTAGCTCCTTTCAGGAATCAAAACTTGCAAGACTGCAAATTGTAGTGGAAAGAAGTCTTCTAACTCTGGTCAAAAGACCTGGATTCAAGGCTCAGATCTACTGCTCACAATCTGTGTGATTTTGGCAAGTCATTGTACCTTTCTGGTCCTCAATTTCTTCTGCAAAATTAGAAAACTGGACTAAATGACCTCTCATGTTTCTTCCAGCTCTAAACCTGATTTAGAGAGGCAGTTGTGGGTAATGCACATGAGAGGTGGAGTTGAAAGACCTGGGTTTGTGTGCAACCTCTAGCACTTACTGTCTTGGGCAATTGGCCATAACCTCAGAGAGCCTCAGTTTATATATCTCTAAAAAGGTCATATCTCAAAAGTTTGCTATGATGAAAGTGCTCAAAAGGACTATACAAATGGATGAAGAGGTTGTTTTCTTTTTCCTGCTCTATAAAATATAATGCTGGAAACAGCTGAGTAGTGCAATGGATAGTTTTGGATCTGGAGTCAGAAAGAGCTGAGTTCAAGTATAGTCTCAGACACTCACTAACTGTGTGATTCTGGGCAAGTCGTTTAACCTGTCTGTCTCAATTTCCTCAATATTAAAATGAGAATAATAATAGCACTTATCTCACAAGGTTGCTGTGAGGATAAAATGAAGTAATATTTGTAAAGCACAGCACAGTGCTTAGCACACAGTAGGCACTTAATAAGTGTTTGTTCCCTCCCCATTCCCAAATAGAGAGTAAGAAAAGTCTTTGGTAATATATGTTTAAGCTCAATTCCTTTCTTTTTTCTCTTCTTCTTCTCTTCTTCTTCTTCTTCTTCTTCTTCTTCTTCTTCTTCTTCTCTCCTCCTCCTTATTTTTCTCCTCCTCTTCCTCCCCCTCCATCACCATCATCATCATCATCTTCTTCTTCTTCTTCTTCTTCTTCTTCTTCTCTTTCTCTCTCTCTCTCTCTCTCTCTCTCTCTCTCTCTCTCTCTCTCTCTCTCTCTCTCTCTCTCTCTCTCCACAATCTGACTTTAGCCTGCCTTATTTAATGCTGACGTTTCATACCACACATTCAATGTGCTAGCCAATGTGGCCTACTTACTGTTCTCTGAATTCAGTTTTCCATCTACCACCTCCACACCACTGTACGTTCTATGTACTGTACTCGCTCTAAATAAGATCATCAATCTCTGCCTAGCGGGGATTGGAAAGATAACCTCCAGGATCAATCTGTTTGGTTTTTAAGGTCCTTTGTAACTACCTTTCCAGTCTTATACCTTCTTTCCTTCCAGGTACTTTATGATCCAGTGATGCTGGTCTCCTGGCTGTTTCTCTCCCAAGATATTCCATCTGCAGACTAAGCATTTTCATTGGTTGTCCCCTGTGCCTTGACTGCTCTCTCTTCTCATGGCAAACTCCTACATTCCCTGGCTTTCCTCAAGTCTCAGCCAAAGCCCTACTTTCTACAAGAACTTTTTCCTAGTCCTCATTAATCACAGTGCCTCCCCTCTGAAACTACCTCCAATTTATTTTATCTATCTATCCATCATTCCATCCATCCATTCTATCAATCATTTGTTCATAGTTGTTAACATGTTGCCTTTCCCATTAGACTGTAAGTTATTGGAGAGCAGGGGCCATTTCCGCCCTTTCTTTGTATCCCCAGCGCTTAACACCATACCTGGAACGAAGTAGGTTCCTACATACGAGTTGACTTGACTCAGTCCTGAACTTCCTTCATGGCTTAGCTCAGGTGCCACCTCCCACGGGAAAGCTTCCCTGAGTTTCCTAGTTGTTACTTCTTAGAACAGTGCCTGGCACATAGTAGGTGCTTAAATGTTTATTGATTGATTGCCTACTACTCTATTTTATATACTTTTTTGTCTACATGTTTTATTCACCAATCAAATCTAAGTGTCCATGGATACAGTATTATTTTTCTTTTCTTTTCTTTTCTTTTATTCCTTTCTTTTCCTTCACCCCTCCTCCTCCCTTTTTGGGTCTCTGTATCCTCAAAACCTAGCACAGAGACTTAAACATAGTAGGCTCTTAAACACATGTCCCATTGAATTGAAGCCCCATTCTGGGTTGGCTCAGACAAGGGAGAACTATTGAACAATATGTTTCAGTAAAAGAAATCCCCCACTTTATATACTAATATCTGAATGTGTATATATGTATATACACATATGTAATGTATGTATATATGTATATATATTCCTTAAAAAAACTTTTTTTCTCCCTTCCTCATCTCTGTCCTAAAAGCAGAGCTACAGAAGCAGCAGCCCTTGGGGCTTGGGGCTCTTCCTGGCTGTGACTCAGGACATAGAACTGGCAGCAGAGAAGGCTCCCTGTCTAAATTCCTCTCCCTTCATCCCTCCCACCCCACCCCCACCTTCAATGCCTCCCTGGTCTCTCTGTGGGGGATGGGACAGACTATCTAGGGAGGAATTGTGGAAAGATTACTATAATGGGCCTGATGGGAATTTGGTGTATTTTGCCTTTTACTGATTTGGATGGGAATGGAGAAAAAACATTTGCTGAGTGCTAACAGCTTGTGAAGCTAAAATTCCCAGCAAAATGTAATGCCTATAACACCATAAATCAGGAGTAAGGGGAAGAAAGATTTATTACAGTGAACTTGGAAAACTTTTCTTGGATCCTTTGCTTTTCTTTTTTAAAAAAATAAATAAATAAATAGGGAAAAAGTAGCTTCCTGAAAATCTGTGTCTGGGAGGTGTACGGAAAAAGGGATAGAAATGGAAAATGTTAGTCCTGTTCTCCACATTGCCTTGAAATCTGCTTCACCTCTTTCCATAGCAGTAAGAGTACCTACAGAGAAGCAGAGAAACGTATATCCATCTGGTGACACAGTATCTTACTTCTCTTCCAATACACAAGCCAAGTGCAAAGAATAAAAAGGGAAAAGAATAAAAGGAGAAAGAATAAAAAGGAGGAAGGAAGAAAGAGAGAGGGAGGGAGGGAGGAAGGAAGGAAGGAAGGAAGGAAGGAAGGAAGGAAGGAAGGAAGGGAGGGAGGGAGGGAAGGAGGGATTGAGAAAGGGAAGGGATGGAGGGTGGGAAAGGAGACAGTAAGAGAAAAGAAGAAGAAGGAGAAGAAGAGGAAAAAGATGAAGAGAAGGAGGAGGAGGAGAGAGGAGAGAGCCCAATTTTAGAGGACCAAAAGATAGCATAATAAAAACAGTGGGAAAGCATGAAAAGAGAACGAGTGCAGATAGATGGAAGTAAAGTGGGCAGTAAAAATAAAGAGGGAAATTGGGAAAATGCAAGCATCTCATCCCCATGTTTGGGCAGATTAATGGAGTTTGCTGCTCCTTCTCTTGAGTTCTGCACTCTGGGAGGGACAATATCTGTTTAGATTTGTGTCTAAATTTAAACCCTGATTGCCTTGCCTCCTCTCCTCCTCTCCCCACCCTCTTTTCCTCCCTCCCTCCCTCCTTCCTTGTTCTCTGGTGCACAGCCACTCTGGTCTCTGTCAGTTCTCAAGCTGAGCTGGGGCTCTGTGACCGCCCCCGTGCAGTGCCTGGTGCTAGAAAGAAACTTTTCCTAGGCAGGGCTAAGAAAAAGGAAAATACAGCGTACACCACGAGGATCAGGGCACCTCCGTTCGAGGGATTCCACAGCAGACACTCATTCTACACCTGGAAGACATGGAGGTAATGGGAGTTTGTTGCCTAAAACCGTGTGCGTGTGCATTAGTGTCCGGGTTTCTCACGATCAGTGCAGGTCAGAGTATGTGACTGACTCACAGATTGACTGAATGTTACCTCCACTTCACATGGTACTTTCTCAAGAAGGGGAGGCGGAGGAGACAGAAGGTCATATGAGGGTCATTCTGAACTGGCCATAGGAGAAGGGCAAGAACTTGCTAGTCTGGACATATCCTATACAGACACTTAGGTCTTCTCCACCCTCCCCAATTCCCCTAATCTGGGCAAGAAGGACTGTCATTTCCTCCCAAGGGATAGGGCAGTGGGGTCAGTAGGTAAAGAGGAAGGGTCGGGAAAGAGGAGGGTGAAGCTTCTAAGGGCTTTGAACCTTTTGATCAGTGATCACAGTGGCTGTGGAATTTTTTAAAGCAGAAATCAGCAAGCACATGAGAGACTCTAAAGAAAGCGGAAGCCCCAAGGTCTGCAGGGATGGGTTCTAAAACAGAAACAAATGGCAAAAACTTCCCTTTGATGCAAGCCTGTTGAGAACACAATTTCTTTTTGCAGACTGGGGACCAGTCACTAAATTGTTTCTGAAGTCTTTCTTTTCCTCTACCTCATCTCCCCCATCACTTCCTGAAAAATCCCCCTTAGCTAAGCAGTCAGAGGACGCTCACTCTTCCTTATACAGCCGGGCTGCTCTATAATCTTTTTCAGTGTGTGGTGCATATGTGTGTGGGGGGGGGGGAGAGCATAGTAAAAGTTTGGTGCTTCTCTGCCCCACTGCTTCCCAGATGAATTTTAAAGTGTTCTCCACTATTTCTGAAACTTACAGATTTGGAGTCAAGAGAGACCTGGGTTTGAGCTCCATCACTTACTAGCTCTGTGACTATGAGCCTCAGGTTTTCGTCTCTGAAGTGGAAATAATTATAGCTGTCATGGACAGGTAGTTCAGAGGATTAGGTAGAGACTCACTTAGGTAGAGATGTGGGTTCAAATTCTGCTTTTGATATGACTGTAACCATGGGGAAATCACTTAACCTCTCAACCCCCCAGACAATTATCTAAGACTGCAGATTACTATTGAGTTGCCTACCTGCCTTGGTAAAGGGAGTTTTAACACAGGAAGGTTCAAAGACTGATTAATTCAACAGACCAAAAGAAACACTACCTACCTCCAGGGGAGTGTGATGGAAAAAAGCATTTAATTTAGAATCAGAAAACCTAGATTAGAATTCTGGCTCTAACACTTCCTTCCCATGTGACTCCAGACAAGTCACTTAAACTTAACTTTTGGTTTCAAGTTTCTGGAGTGTCAATCACCAAGCATTTATTAAGGATCTACTCTCTGTCAGATATTGAGTTAGGCATGGGAGTACAAAGACAAAAATGAAACACTACCCTTCTTCAAAAAGCTTACATCCTATTCAGGGAAACATATATACATATAAGTATATACAAAATAATTACAAGGTATTTTTTCTTGTTAAGTGGTAGGAGGAGGTGGTAGTCACTGGGTAGCATCAGGAAGGACCTCCCAGGTGGAACTTAAGCTAAGCTTTGAAGGAAGCTAGAGGCAGAGGTGAGAATGGTGTGCATTCAGGGCACTGAGGATAGCTGGTGCAAAGGCACAGAGATGAGAGATGGCGACAGGAGCCAGGTATGACTAGATGGTCTGTAAGTTCCCTCCCAACTCTTAATCCTATAATCCAGTTATGAAAGCACTTTGTAATTTATAATTCCCTTCATAAATGTGAGTTACTGATGCTGTTGGTAATCCCCCAGCTAGGGGTATCAAACATCTTATAGCCAGTGATATGATGGCTACTCTACTCCCTCCCCTCACTCTGATTTTGTGGCTTCTGTTAATGTCTACATGGTACCACCGTGATTCTTGACTTAAAGTAATGTTAGGGCTTCGGACATTACAAGGGAAAAGTATAGCAGCAGAATGAGCATCCCTGGAGAGGTCAGCTAAGAGAGCATCCCTGGAGGGGTCAGCTAAGAGAGACAAATCTAACCTCAATCAGTAGATAAGAGAAGAGCATGTTGGGACTGAAAATTGGTACAAGTTCCCCACAAGTAGTCCCACCAACCTGGCTGGCTCCAGGGACTGCCCTTTGAACATTCTGCATTCTGGTGGCATGTTCCAGCCTGAGCTCCACATGCACGCGTTTAGCAGGAGAATTGCCATACTTTCTAACGATCTGTACAGTCTTTCTCCAGATCACTCCCTAATTTCACAACATCCTGGCTAGATGTATGACAGTAATAATAACTTGCAACTGTAGAGTGCTTCAAAGTTTGCAAAATCCTTTCCTCACAACAGCCCCATGAGGCAGACAGTACATGTATTTTCATCCCTGTGGTGCAAATGAGCAAACTGAGACTTTGACAGTTAGTTGAGCTGCCTAAAGTTGTGCACCTGTCGAGGGACCAAGGGAGATTTCAAACCAACTTCTTCCCATCATTCGCCTCCATGTACTCTATGATACAATGGACACAGATCTCCTTGTTATGCATTGAACACAAAACTCCTTCTACCAACTCCAGGAATTGTCAATGGCTATCTGTCCCCTGTGCCTGGGATTCTCTCCTTCCTGATTTTCCTAACTTTTTAAATTTCACTAGTAGTACATTTTGCAAGAAGCCTTTGCCAGTCTCTAATGCTCTGAGATTATCTCTGATTTATCCTGTATGTATCTTTTTTTTTTTGCCTTTAGGCAGTTGGGGTTAAGTGACTTGCCCAGGGTCACACAGCTAGTAAGTGTCAAGTGTTTGGTCTGAAGCCAGATTTGAACTCAGGTCCTCCTGACTTCGGGGCTGGTGCTCTATCCACTGCACCACCTAGCTGCCCCTTATCCTGTGTGTATCTTGATTGTATATGGTTTGCAAGTTATCTCTTTCATTAAAATGTCAGCTTCTTGAGAACAAGGACTGTCTTTTACTTTTCTTTGTGTTCCTAGGGCTTAGCACAGTACCTGGCACATAGTAGGGACTTAGTAAATGCTTGTTGACTTGACTTGATTCTCCCTACAACCCCACAGTAGTATTGTTACCTCCATTTTACAGATGAGGAAACCGAAGCTGGCAGAGTTGAAGCGGCTTTCTCCTTGTGACTTACCGTTCTCACAAAGCACCAGAGTCAGGATCATCACCCTATTTTGTAAAACAAGGTTCAGATTCTTTCCACTTCCACACTCCTGTCATGATGTCTCCTACAGGGATGAAACGAGAAGCAGCCCCAGAGCTGTTCTAAGTCTTCCCAGCACTCCATTCTCCACCTCCCCCAACCCCCCACCCCAAAGCTAGCTAAGGCTCCTTGGAGTCACCTTGGAGGTTTAATGTGCAATACTCCAACATTTCCTCAAGCTCATTTTGTAACTCGGTGCTGTGGTTGGCTCTGTTGCTGTTGGCTGCAGAGAATGGGGTGATCCCTAAAGCAGGGTTTAAAAAGCAGGAAGGAGCTTTAGTTATTTAAGGGGGCAGGAGAGGGCAGTCTCATCAGCCCCAAAATAAGTCAGTCCACTCATTTATAAGACCTGGGCAGCTTCTGCTGGTGCAGATTCAAGTCTGAGTGGCCCTCTGTTCCTCCCAGATACGGTTCAGAAACCACAGACATCAGCAAGGCAAGAATAGGCCCTCATCTCTAGGCTGTTTCCTAGGGAGAACACAGTTGTGCCATGCTTCTCGTGGGCTGAGTGAAAGGAACCACAGGGGAAGGAAAGGCCTCAGCCTTGAGGGTTGGTTTTCCCTGCTAGAAGGGATCTCCCATAAGCTCTAGTGGGGCCCTCCGGTGGCTCACCGTGATTTATGACTACTCCCACTAAAAGACCGGTCTAATCTGTTTGCAAAAAAAAAAAAAATGGCTACGAGATAAGAGGAGGCCTATTTTGGGTTCTTAGGCAGGTTGTTGCCTGAGGGCCAAAGGCAGGTCAGAACAGAGTTCCCAGAGGATTCATTTTACAGGGGTAGGTTTTGAATGGCTAGGGCTAAGTAGCTGCTGCCTGAGCAAGTGTTGATACCTCGATGAAAAAGAAGGGATCCCCCATGGCCAAGGACAAATTGCCTTTGCAAAAAGTTGCTTGAGACTCCAGAATGCAAATGTTGGCAGCCTGACAAAGGTAGAGAAGGCTGGTTTTGGAGTCAGAGGCCTGATTTCAAATCCCAGCTCTGCCATTTTCTCCTTGTGTTACTTGGGTAAGTCATTTAACCTGTCTGCGGCTCAGTTTCCTTCTCTGTGAAACAAGGAGGCTAGAGTAGAATGAACTCTAAAGTTCCTTCCCGCCCTAAATCTGCGAGTCTGGGAATTGTGATTATGTTGTGTCCTGACAACTTGATTAATTAGAGGACTAGCCAGGACTGAATCTGTGAACAGCGTGAATTACATAATTTTTTAAAAAATGAAATAGAGTTTTGTCGTTTTTGAGGACATAGAGTAACTCCAAATAGAACATCCATGTTCATTCATTCATTCATTCATTCATTCCAACTGAGGCCTGGCTAAAGTTCTTAGGGAACCCATTTTTAATCATGATCAGCCTCAGATTCCAGTCTTGTTTCACAGGGTAGACACACTAACCTAACCTCCCGCCATGCTGGACAGCTCGCTTTCCTTCTTTCTCATCCTGTCCTTTTCCACTTCTAAGTCTCTGAAGATGCTTGGATCAAACTCCTACCCTCACCCCTACCCTCCAATATGGATGTAGAGGGAAGAAATACTAGATTTGGAGTCAAAGGATCTGTTTTTCAAGTGCCAATTCTATTTTTTACTAGACACCTTGGGCAAATAATCTAACCTAACTGGACTTCATTTTCCTTGTAAAGGCAGTTTAATGAAGTAGGTAGAAGGCTGGACCTGAAGTCAGGAAGAGCTGGATTCAAATTCTACCTCTGACATTTACTAGATGTGTTGCCCTAGGCAAGTCATTTCAACCTCTCTGTGCCTTAGTTTCCTCATCCTAAAGGAAGGAAGGAAACAAGCATTTATTAAGTGCCTAATTATATGCTTAATAATTTATAAATATTATCTCATTTGAACCTTGCAACAACCCTGGAAGGTAGATGTTATAATGATCCCTATTTTATAGTTGCAGAAACTGAGGCTGAGAAATTAAGTGACTTGTTATTAAGTGTCTAAAGATGGATTTGAACTCAAGTCTTCCTGACTCTAGGCTTAGCTCTCTATCCATTGTGCCACCTGGAAGCTGCTATAAAATGACAGTGTTGGACTAGATGGCCTTTAGGATCCCTCTCAACTCTAAATTCCATGATCTCCCTCTGTTGACATCCTTCCTGTTCTTCAGGTCCAAAATCAGGTGCACCTCCTCTTTGACCCCATTAGTGCCCTTCTTCCTTGACCTGTTCTATTCAGTCAATCATTTTCTAACACATTATCGATCAACCAACAAGCATTTATTAAACACATGCTATGTTCTAGGTATTGGGCTAGGCCTCTGGGGCTTTAAGGCAGAAATGAAGCTGCCCTGCCCTCAAAGGGCGTACATTCTATGGTAAAGACAATATGTACATATACAATGGTGTTTGGAGCATAGTAAGTACTTAATGAAATGCTTTTTAATTCAGCGATATTGGAATATGCAAAATAAATACGAGATGGTTTTGCAGAGAGGGCACTGGCAGTTGGGAAAATCAGAAACGGCTTTGTATGGTGGCACCTGAGTTGTCTTGAAGGAAACCAGGGATTCTAAGAAGTAGCAAGGAGAGAGAGCATTCCAGGCATAGCATACAGCTCATGCAAAGTCATGGAGATGGGTGATGGAATGTCATGTGTGAAGAACAGTAAGTGAGCTAATTTGGCCTATTAGTTATTTGTAACCAAATAGATAATTCTCAAGAATCTTGGAGTAGAAGTCTGTTGAAAATTGTGTTCTCTGGGCAGCTAGGTGGCACAGTGGATAGAGCCCGGGAGTCAGGAGGACCTGAATTCAAATCAGGCCTCAGACACTTGACACTTCCTAGTTGTGTGATGCTGGGCAAATCACTTAACCCCATTGCCTAACAAAAACAAACAAAGATTGTGTTCTCTTCATTCTTTTAAACATTTCTCCTGCCAAAAAAATTACTTACGTTACATCAAGCATAAAAAAGCCGTATGTTCCAGTGGACAGCCAGGTGGCAAAGTGGTTAGAGCACTGGGCTTGGGATCAAGAATACTCATCTTCCTGAGTTCAAATCTCGTCTCAGACACTTACCAGCTGTGTGACCCTGGGCAAGTCACTTAACTCTGTTTGCCTCAGTTCCCTCATCTGTAAAATGAACTGGAGAAGGAAATAGCGAATCACTCCAGTATCTTTGCCAAGAAGACCCCCAAATGGGGTCATGAAGAGTTGGACACGAGTGAAATGACTCAACAACAATGTTCTAGTGGCTAGAGTATGGGATTTGGAGTCTCTCTAGCCTCAGCTGAGTCTTCACTGCTCCACATCAATTCTTTTTATCCACACCTCATCCATCCCCCATTGCGTTCCCCCCAGAGCTATTCCAACCTTTACCTCCTCTCCTCAGACCATCCACTCCATCCCATCTCTCTTCAGCTTCAGGAGATGACCTTACCTCTTACTTGTTGATCTCTAAGGGGATCAATACCATCCAACAAGGAGGTCCTCAGCTCCTCTAAGCATTTCAATATTCTCCTCCTTCTTCTCTTCCTCCTTTCTAATCTCAGAGGAAGGTGTGAACTTTCCCCTTGCCACAACACTCTTTTGTGCCCCACCCCTCCTGTCTCCTCCATGACCTGTGTACGGTCACTATCATGCATCTTCAGTCTTTCACTTCTTTCTTCTAACTCCTGACCTGTAAACAAACCAGGGCTCCCCAATCTTAAAACAAAAAATTCCAACCTTTCCCTGGATCCTGATAGTTCCTTAAGTTATCATCTCCTCTCTCTCTGCCCCCCCCAGCTCCCTTGCTTCACTCTCAAATTTATGAAAAGAGTTGTTTACATTCACCGCCTCCATTTCCTTACTACCCAGTTGCTCCTGCACCCAAAGAATCATAGAATCTTAGGGTTTTAAAGGACCTTAGTCATCTTGTACCTGAATGGGGATTTCCTCAACAACTTTCCTGATGAGCAACCATCACTAGCAGAACCAGCATGGTGTTGTGCAAAGAATCTGGCATCCAAAGTCAGAGAATGTGGCTTTGAATCCAGGCCCTACTGGTATGACTCTGGTCAAGTCACCTAACCTCTACTGATTTTAGATTCCTCATCTGCAAAAAGTGGATACTGGTCTTTGAGCTTCTTATTTTATGACTTCCATGTAAATTCTGGTCAGCTCCAGGAAGTTTTTCCTTACTTCCATCTGAAATTTGCCTCTGTAGCTTCTACTCCATCTATAATCAAACAGAATAAGTTAAATCTTTCTTCTATGCAATGACCCTTTAAGTACTTGAAGACAGGTATCCTGTTCTTCCAACTCTTCTCTTCTCCAGCTAAATACATAGTTCTTCCAGCCAGTTTTGCTTTGGTATAGTTTTAATCTCTAGTCCTTTCACCATCATATCCCACATTTCTTTGGAAGTATTCCAGTTTCCTAAAGTCATTCCTAGAATGTGGTACCTAGAACTGAACATTTTGTGCTGTGTGTTCTCATGAAGGCAGCATACACTAAGACTCTCCCCTTCTTCATCCTAAAGGCAGATTGTGTTTATGTTCATACTTTTGGCTGCCATGTTGCTGTCAACTCATCCTAACTTGAAGCCTGCTCAAACCTCAGATTGTTTTCCCATGAATTAGCAAGACCTCTCCCTCATTCTGTATTTGTGAAACTGATTTTTTGAACCTATGTATGGGACTTTACATTGATCTCTACTAAAAGTCATCTTATTAGTGGCCTGACAAGATCTCTGTGGCTCCCAACTCTTGGCAATCTGACTTCTGCCTGAAACAATTTTTTCCAAGGTCACTAATAACTGCTTGCTTGTTAAATCTAAGGATCTTTTTTTTCCTTATTCTTCTTGATGTCTTGGTTACTGCTGAACATCATTTAATAGTGTTACCTATCCTCTCCTGGATTCTTTCTGCTTTGGATTCTGCTACACTGGTTCTCCCATTGGATTGTGAGCTCCTTGAGGGCAGGGACTGCCTTTTGCTTTCCTTTGTATCCCCAGTGTTTAGCAAAGTACTTAGCACATAGTAGGCATTTCATAAATGTTCATTGACTGACATATTGGTTCTCTAACCTCTGTGGCTACTCCTCTATTTCCTTTGCTGATTTGTCATTCTCTTCCCACTCCTTAAAAGTGTTTCCCTCAAGTTTCCATCTTTGGAATTTTCATTTTTCCTCCCTTTCTGTAGTATCTTCTTTGTTGCCCTTGACCATTTCCATGGCTTCAACTGTCACTTTTACCCACGGATGCCTCCAAAATGTCTTATCTCTACCTTCAACCTCTCCCCACACCTCCAATGTCACGTCTTCTAATATACACACCTGTAAGTCCCACTGGTATCTCAATTTCAACAGGTCCCAAACTAAACCCCTTATCTTCTCCCCCAAACAATCTTTCCACCTAACTAATCTATGTCTACCTAGTATACCACCAGCCTCCTACGCACCTAGTTTAGTAATTTCAGAGACATCTTTGACTCATCCCTCTCCCTCACTGCCTACATCCAATTAATTTACTAAATCTTATTGATTCTGTCAATAGTGTCTCTAACATCCATCCTTTCCTTTCTGTTCCCATTGCAACCACCCAATTTCAGACCCTTATCTCTATTCCCCTAGAGTTGTAATAGCCTCCTAACTGGTTTTCTTTCCTCCAGTGTATCCCTTCTCCAATCTGTCCACACCAAAATTCTCTTAGTGCATCAGTCTGTGCATGTTACACATTCACTCAGAAATCTTCAGAGGGCTCCCCATTTATTCTCGAATAAAGTATAAATTCTTTCTTGCATTCCAGAACCCTCCCAAAAATCTGACACCAAGCGACATTTATAGGCTTATCTCGTACAACTTTCCTTCACAGTTGTGTTCCATTCAAATTAAACTACTTTCGGTCACCTATTTTCATCCATCCCTTTTTTATCTCCCCTACTTTGGCTCTCATCTTCTCTCGTTCTTAGGATGGACTTTCCCTCTACCTATATGTTTCAGTTTTCCCACTCTGAAGGTCTAACTTGGCATCACCTTCTTCTTGGAGGGCAAGAGGCCTTCTCTGACCCTTCTCCCTCACAAATGAAAGGGATGTCTCATTCCCGCTTCAAATTTCCCAAAGCACTTTGTCTGACCTTCCACTTTGTACATATCACATTTTCTCTTATATCATATTTATGGCCATGTCTTCCCCTCCCAATTAGATCAGATCTACCTCGGTCATCTTTTGGTCCCTTCTCCTATCTCAACACCATGTCTTTAGCATGGTTTCTAATTTATGGCAGATACTTTGTGCTTGTTGAATTGAAATGACTTTGAATTAAAGATCAGAGAATTCACCCATTCACAGAACTAAAGACAGAATTCTGTCCTTATCTTATGTCTCCCACTAAACCACAAGTTTAGTGCCTTTCTTGGAATTCCTAGCTACAAGCAAGGGGATTGCTCCTGAAATAGGGAGTGATGGGCCTCAAGTTGAGGAGTTTGGCACCACTGAGCCTGTGGGGGTTTCTAAGTACTGTACACCCAAATTTGTGTTGGACTGTCTCACTCTATCTGCCAACACTCCCAATTACAATAGCTCCCATTTACCAGGCACCTTTCATTTGGCCAGACTGAATCGGGGGGGAGAGGGGTGGCTAAGGTAGTCAGACTGTAATGCTGTAATGATCCAAACTGGAGCCCAGGCAGGCAGGGAGACCTATCACAGAGGGTTGTGATTTAACATTCCTGGCCTGGAGTCAAATTTCGGAGCCCTTATCCCCGACATGGCTCCTCATACCATAGCAAGCCAAACAGTAAGAGAGAGATCAGTCCGTGGGAAATCTAAAAGCTGTGGTGGCTGAGCAGACAGGGTAATCTTATCAGGGCGGCAAAAGAGAAGCACTTTCATTCCAGAGGAATCCAGAGATGGCAAACTGCATTTCTCCACTAATAACGCTCTCTGAGCAAGCCATAGACAGCCCCATACCAGCCACCTCCATCTTCTCTTCCTCCCTTCCCCCAGCATCTTTACATCTCAAAGTTCCATCTTGATTTTTCACTCCCCTAGGAAGACTCCTTTTTCAAGAATGTATCCCCACTTTACAGAATGGAAAATGGAGCTATAGAAACACACCAAGATCACTGGGTGACTTAGCTCTTCTCTCATTATTGCCTGACTCTTCTTGCCCAGGGAAAATTTCATTTAAAAGACAAGAGAAAGAGGAAGAGAGACCTAAGGGACAAAAAGAAAAAGAAAGATACCAAGCTTCAGTTTAGCAAGGATTTACTACCAAAAAAAATTGCCCATACCACCCACTCTAGTGTTCCAACTTAAATATGTGCATATACATTTATATTTTTTTCTGTGCATGCTAACAACGGAAAAGTTGGTTGGACTTGGAGAGGACCTGAGTTTGTATCCCAGCCCTGCTCCTTACAACCCATGTGACCTTTGGCCAAATCACATATCTCCCATTGGGCTCTATTTTCTCATCTATAAAAAAATTAAGCACTCTCTTTGCAAAGGTAAGGAACCATGGGTATTGAGTATTGTGTATACTATCAGATACAACTGATGTGTTGCTTGATCTTTGATCTATTTTTTTTACCTCACTTTTAAAACTTTTTTCATGAGAAAAGGCTCACTGGTAGGGGAGGGGGCCAGGATTAGTTCAGAAATAATGATAATATTAAAAAATCAAGAAAAAAGATTTTTTTCAAAATTGAGGGGGTGACCTTTAAAATCCCTTCCCCCTCTAAATTCTGTATCTCAACTTTGAATCCATCCCTCTTCACCTTCAGGGACACCAACTTGCTCTAGGAATACAGAAGAGACAAAAACATTGAAATAAGCCTTCTCTCCAGCTTACCAGATCAGCAGGCCCCAGAGAAATGGATTGATTTGTATAAGTTGGTGGCCTGTTTTCCTTTGGTCCAGCCTTGAAAGAATGAAAAGTCTCCTTGTCCTTTGTGTGATTATTGGGAACCCTTTCCTTCACTCACCCTTGTGATACCCATCACATCAATAAGATATTCTCTACACCATCAGCCCTGCATCCTTGTACAATTTCCATCTCTGTAGTGGGACCTGGGCAAGAAGCCCAACCCCATCCCACAATTCCAGTTCCTTGGGAGTAGCCTGAGAACTCACCTGGATTTCTTCCTCTCCCTCACCCCTGTAAGCATTCAGTTCTCAGGTCTTGTCGATGCCATCCTCATCTTCAGTATCCTCCCCTTCTCTGCATTTACGTGGCCCCTGCCCTCAATGGCCCTTCAACCCAACGTATCTGCCATTACAATAGTTTCCTTTGCTCAGTCTCTCCCCACTCCATCCATCTTACACATAGCTCCAAATTAATATTCCTGAAGCACTGCTCTGACCATGTTATTACCTTTGGGATAAAATATAAACTCTGTAGAGTGAGGGCACTTTCTTGGCTGTCCCTCATACCTGGAGTGCTCTTCCTCCTCATTTCTGCCTGCTGGTTTCCCCAGCTTCCTTCAAGTCTCAGCTAAAATCCCACATTTTACAGGGAGCCTTTTCCAGGCCTTCTTAATTCTAGTGTCTTCCTTTTGTTGATTATTTCCTATTTATCTTATATATAGCTTGTTGTACATATTTGCTTGTTGACTCCCCCATTAGACTGTAAGCTCCTTGAGGGCAGGGACTATCTTTTGCCTCTTTTTGTATTTCTATTGCTTAGCACAGTGCCCGGAACATAGTGAGTGCTTACTATATGTTCATGGACTGAATGACTGGTGTTACAAGCCCTTCTCAATCTTTCTCAGCCCTGCTTTTCTGATTTATTTCATATTACTTTGCTTTACACATTCTACATTCCAGCCAACTGGCCTATTTGCTTTGCTTTGAAATGGAGCTCCCATTTCCCATCTCTGTACCTTTGAACAGGCTGGCTCTAACACTTGGATTACATTCCTGTCTCTCCACTACCTCTCAGAATCCTCATCTTCCTTCTCAGCTCTGGTGTCCTCTCTCCTGGGAGGCCTTTCCTAATCCTCCCTCCTTGTACAGTTTTCTCTCCTTTTCCCTAATTACTTTGTTTTGCTTGCCTGTAAACGTAACTCCTTGAAGGTAGGAACCATTTCTCATTTTTCCTTTTTTTGGTCCTTGCATCCCTAGCATGTAATTCCATGTCTGGCACATAGTAGGTACTTTTTAAATGCTTGATGAATTGAATTGGAAGAGTCTGGAGATCATGGACTAGAGTTGTTTCTGGTGTAAAGGCTCAGGAATTTAGACATCTTCACAGGGACCCCCTGGCTCCAGCTCCTGGCCCCCAGGTACCAAGGGAAGAAGGAAGAGAGCCAGGGAAGAGAGGAACAATTTTGGGAGGTAATTTGCTCACTTTCCTTAGCACCAACTGGGGGATCTGGGTAGTATATGGCTAAAGTTACCCAAGCCAAGGAGACAAGTGTGTATCATCTGGGGCTGCTACAACTCCTTGTCTTGACCCTGGAATATCTCATAAATCATAATAGCTAGTTATTATATGAAGTGCTTTAAACTTATCTCATCTTACCCTCACAACAACCCTTCAAGGTAGATGCTAATATTTATTCCCATTTTACACATGTGAAAACTGAGATTAAATGACTTTCCCAGGGTTACATGGCTAATAAATGTCTGCAGCCTGAAGTAAATTCAGGCCTTTCTCTCTCCAGGACCAGTGTTCTGTCTACTGTATCACCTAGTTGCTCTAAACATACAGATATATTTTCTATAGATATAGGGGAAAAAAAGCAGTATCTATCCTCAAGAAGTTTATGATATAATCATGTAGGTTCATAGCTCTAGATCTGGAAAGATTCTCAGAGATCACCTAATCCAGGAGTTCTTAACTTGGGTCCATGAACTTGTTTTTAAAAAAATATTTTAATAATTACTTCAATAGAATTGATTTTCTCTGAAATTCTATGCATTTGAAAACATTATTCTGAGAATGGGGTCCATAGACTTCATCAGACTGCCAAATTGTCCACGACCCAGAAAAGGTTAAGAACTCCTGATCTAAACTAAGCACCCCCACAATCACTGCTACTGAGGAGTCTGAGGCTGGCGGATCTTTGGAGTTCAAGAGTTCTGAACTTTAATACACCTAAAGTCATTCTGGTGCCCACACTTAGTTAAATTCCTATGCTAAGTTACATGCCTCTACCAAGTTAGGCAATATGATGACCACCACCATCCACCAAGGAGTGGGGGGCCAACAGGTTGGCTAAGGAGAAGGAACCCAACCAGGCAGGAAAGAGAGCAAATCAAAGCTCCCATGCTAATCAGCGGTCGGGTCCTGCCCATGAGTGGCCAATATACTTCCAGCCTGGACAAGATAGGAAAACATAGTCTTTAAAAAAAAGATTCTGTGATCTAATCCAATACCTTGTGGAGGAAACTGAGGTTTAGGGTTGTTAAATGAGTTGCCCAAGGTAATATAGGTAGTAATTATAAAATGTGGACTTTGAACCCAAGTCCTCTGGTTCTAGGGCAAGAGTTAAGAACCCCTGCTATAGAATCAGGGCTCTTTAAAAATCACCACCACCACCTACACACACACACACACACACACACACACACACACACACACACACACACAGAGTAGTATCTCAGGCTTATTGCTTTAGTGTGTGGCCAACAAACCTTGCCTGGCGCCAGCACCCAAAAGATTCTGGATAGAAAATAAATTTGAAAACTACCCCAGGGTCAGGTCCACAGGCTGGAAAGTAAATCTTTTAAAAAGAGGTCACTAAGCTTTATTCCTAGTCTCCCTTGGTTCCATCAGTAGAAAAAGTGCCCTTTTTATAAATCTTTCCAGGTTCCCCTGTTCCCAACCCTACTCTTTTCTTGACGTACTATTATCTCTTCCATTATAGCTTCCTATCTCCACCGGGTTCTGAAAATCCAGCTGTGTTTCCTTGGCTATTCCCATCACTGCCAGTAGCAAAGGTTTGGCCACTGGGATTTAGCTGAGAGAGCCAAAGAAGGATTGTAAATTGGAGGTGAACAGACAGTAGGAAAGCACCTAGTCACTGGCTGGCCGTGCAGCCAGAGCTAAGGGAACCAGGACCCTCTGCCCCTACCGCAGGAGCTTTATCATTAGTCCCTAGGGTTTAAGTCAACAAGCATTTATGAAGTGGTTTTATGAAACATTTCTGTGTGTAGCACTGTGCTAAGAACTGGGAAGACAAATACAAGCAGAAGGAAAGACATTCCTTGCCCTCAAGAATTTATGTTTTAATATGGGAAGACAATATATACAAGGCAAAAGAAAAGAGGGGGAAGGGGAGGAGGGAAAGGTGCCCAGCCTGGCAGTGAAGTCTGGAGAGTCAGGAAAGGAGTGAAGGATGGCTGGCCTGGCCTCTTCCTCAAAATTGAGCCTCTAGGAGGAGCTCATTCATGGGAGGAGGGGGCATCAAGGGCACAGGGATCTTTTAGGGTGACATGGCAACTCAGGCATGGTGGCATTTGCAGAGAGCTGCCATCTAACAGGGAAACCAGGAAAGCTTTGAGATTCCTTGCTTTCTCCTCCCTGCCCTTTGGGCCCTACACCTTTGTAAAGCATCATTAACGCATGAACTGGCTGCATGTGACATCCCCCAGGGAACAGGAGTAGCCCCAATAACCACCACCCCCTCAAATATAGGACAGTCCCAGAATCATACACACATACTTTATAGTGAGTTCTAGAATCTGAGAGAGGTAGTGTGGTATAGTGGGATAGAGTTCTCTTCCTGGAGTCAGAGTCAGGAAAACCTGGATTCAAATCCCACCTCAGACTCTTACTACCTACTTGACCTTGGGCAAGTCAATTTCCCCCTATTGGCCTTAGTTTATTCATCTTTAAAATGAGGGGGTTGGATTCGATGATCTCTAGTACAAATCTGTGTTCCAACACATGAAAATGATTATGGGTGATCAAGTTCAGGAGAAGAATAGGACCTCCCTCCCAGATACTGAGAGGATGGGGCAACCTATATAAGCCCTACTAATGCCCAGTATTTACAGAGTGCATTGTGCATTGTACACAGTGGACCATCAGTAGATGATTCTTTGGGTTCTTTTGCTCCCTCTTCCTTCACTAAAGGAATTCCTTTTCTTCCCATTGCTTGGGAAAATGAAAGGTCATATCTTTATTGCATGGAAATGGTATGGGCATCAGCCAATCAAACATTAGCACTTAACATGGTGCCTGGCACAAGTTGTTCAGTTGTTCAACACTATACAACAAAGTCCATGGGGTTTTCTTGGCAAAGATACTGGAACGGTTTGCCAGTTCCTTCTCCAGCTCATTTTATAGATAAGGAAATTGAGGCAAACTGGATTAAGTGACTTGCCCAGGGTCACGCGGCTATTAAGTATCTGAGACTGGATTTGAAATCAAATCTTCCTGACTCCAGGGCCCCTTGCTCTATCCATCCCCTTCACCACTTAGAAGCAGGTACTTAATAAATGTTTGTTGATTGATTGATTGATTAATCTTCCCCTAAATCAGAATCATAGGAGGAAATTAGGTGGCACCATGGATAGAGGAGTCAGGAAGACCCGAGTTAAAATCTGGCCTCATAAACTTAATACTTCTGTGATCCTGGGTAAGTCACTTAACCTCTATTTAGCTTAATCCACTGGAGAAGGAAATGGCCAACCACTCTAGTATTTTTGCCAAGAACACCCCATAGATAATATGGTCCAGGAGGTCAGGAAGACTCAAACAGAACTGAACAACAACAACGACAATAAATCCGAATGGTAGCAAGGGTGTGGTGGGTGTGACCACAGACAGGTCAAGTGCAAATATTTATTAGCTCCATGAATGCAGGGAGAATTTTACTTAAACCTTTAAAATTTCCCCCTAACACAGCACTCTGTACTTGGTAGAATCTTAATAAATATTTGTTTCACTAAAATGAATTTTTAAAAGTGTGAGTAGGTTTATTCCAAGGCCTACATGGCTCAGTTGATGCCATTTTGAAACATTCTTTGCCCTGGGCCCACCCTGGGCATTCCCCATCTAAGGGAGCAGGAAACAATGAAAATTGTCCTTACGTGGGGGAGATGGAGTCTACCTCTGCGCCTCACTGGAGGTATGTTGGTGATTTAATACTGCTCTGCCAACACCCTCTCTTGCCAGAAGAAAGACAAGGCAGGTTTGTTATATATTTCTATAATAGTGGTTGTTGAAACAATTCAGTGTAGGAGAAAGTGGGATCTGTCACCTTGGGCAAGTCAGTGGCACAGCCTGTTGTAAAACCCAAATTTCCAGGGTTCTAGAGTAACCAGCCATTGATATTTGACAAACTTGGCTGGTATTTGTATCACAGAAGCTGGTTTCTTCTTGTTCTTGCTGTGTGTTATGGCTGGAAGGTTCCTGTTTCCCAATCCAATACCGCTCTGCCTCCCTCTCAGTATGAGGATCTTACAGAGCATGAGGCAGAAAAGGAAGTTTGCGCTCAAGTCTCAGCAGCACTTCTTTGATGGCCAAACCACCTACTTGCCACATCCATCTCTAGACACACCCTGGTCACAACCATGGCCCTTCCTGTTCAGAGGAAGATATGAGTAGGTTGGGAGGACTCCTCCCATTGGGAGAAGAGGCCATTTCCCTAAAGCTTTCTAGCCAGAAATTCTCCTCATCTACTCAAGCAAGCAATTAAAAAGCATTTGTTAAGCACCTACTATGGACCAGGCACAGTGCTAAGCAGTGGGCATACCAATACAAAAGTGAGACAGTCCCTCCTTCACTTCAAGGAGTTTGCATTCCATTGGTCTTATCACAGTGAGGCAGACAAGCACTCCTGGAATTAGTAAGAGCTTTCTATGTTCATCTTGTCCAAACTTCTGCTTACTAGAAGTCCTGGCAGGGTTCCAGGAGTAAGGAACCTGTGGCCTCAAGGACACATGTGGCCCTCTAGGCCCTCAAGGGAGGCCCTTTGACTGAATCCAAACTTCACAGAAGAGAAGGATTTGTTCTGTAAAAGTTGGAGTCAGTCAAAAGGACCTAGAAGGCCATATGTGGCTCTGAGGCTGTACGTTCCCCACCCCTGGACCGTTATAGCCTGATGGATTTTGTTTTGTTTTGTTTTGGTCTACACATAAGACTCCCTTCATGAGTGTAAGGAACTCATCTTTAACTTTACAGTCTTAAAGTGGCACTGAAAGGTTAATGACTTGCCTGTGGTCACATGACTAATGTGTCAAAGAGAAGAACTTGACCCTGGGTCTTTCTGACTGCAAGACCAATCCCCTATCCACTCCCATATATTTATCTGGATGGATAATAATTCTTGCTTTATATTTTTCCGACTCCTCCCATACATTATCTCCTTGTTCTCAAAGGCCCCCGGGGGAAAGAGATCTGTATGGCTCCATGCTTCTGCCCCAAAGACTCACTCTTGTTTCATTCAACTCTCTAGGTCAGCAGAGTTCTTATGTGTAATCTACTGAAATTTGAGCCTCTTCCCCAACACAAAGAATGTTTTCTTCGAATGTGTCTTAAGCCCTTGTTTCTCATTCCTTTGGGGGGAAGAGTGGGAAAGGTGAGTAGGACTGGAAGAAAAGATGAAGGTTTTCCATCAAAAGCAAGGAAATCTAGGAGGAAAACAAGAGAGGGACATGAAAGCATTCCATTTTACACTTTGCCTACGTAGCACTTGCCAGATTGGTGTATGCCGTCACTTTGAGGGGACCATGACCCAGCTCCTGGGGGTATTGTTACAGACAAGGTAACCCTTGGGCCTTAAAGTCTATTACTCTCCTTTTAATGGCAATGAGCCTGTTGGTCTAATAGGTCAGTCAAATAGGGTCAGCCATCCTGGATTATCCACATACCTTTCTTTCTTGAAAGTCATACAAGGTCAGATCAAAAGGTGAACAGGAAATCCATATCCTTATCTGTATTTATATAATGCTTATCATGGTAATTCCTATACCTAAGCCACAGAAATAAGCCCTATGTGTATGCTTAATGTCTGTTAGAAATCAGAAAATGCCAAA